>NW_027361754.1:55787500-56387500 GCF_039654945.1 Dendrobates tinctorius
CTCTACCCCGATGGATGGCGATTGTTTCTCTGGTTCTCCGGCTCGGGTAGGCGACTTTAGAAGGTGGTCCCTCTTGTTGTGGAAGTTGCGGCTGAGACTGAACTTCCACAGCTCCAGGAGGGACTTTTGCTGGTCGTGAGTCCCAAGTGAGAGAAGCAATCTCGGGGTACCTGAGCCTGACCAGACCCTCCCCGGTGGTCCCTGGTCCTCTGAAGGGTGATTGCTGTCAGGGGGGCAAATCTGGAGTCCATAGCCGAGCTTGGGCTCTGGAAGGTGGACGCCCCTTCTGCCTATGTCCCCTCAGAGCAGGCTCGATGGTTCTCAGTCCCCGGCATTGGCTGGTGGTCCATGCCCAAGCTGGAGAAGCGATCCTGGGGTACCTGAGCTTGACCAGACCCTCCCTCGGTGGTCCCTGGAGGTGATGGATGTCAGTGGGGGCAAATCTGGAGTCCTTATGGGAAGGTGGACTCTGGTAGGCGGACGCCCCTTCTGCCTATGTCCCCTCAGAGCAGGCTCGATGGTTCTCAGTCCCCGGCATTGGCTGGTAGTCCATGCCCAAGCTGGAGAAGCGATCCTGGGGTACCTGAGCTTGACCAGACCCTCCCTCGGTGGTCCCTGGTTCTCTGGAGGTGATGGATGTCAGTGGGGGCAAATCTGGAGTCCTTATGGGAAGGTGGACTCTGGTAGGCGGACGCCCCTTCTGCCTATGTCCCCTCAGAGCAGGCTCGATGGTTCTCAGTCCCCGGCATTGGCTGGTGGTCCATGCCCAAGCATGAGAAGCGATCCTGGGGTACCTGAGCTTGACCAGACCCTCCCTCGGTGGTCCCTGGTTCTCTGGAGGTGATGGATGTCAGTGGGGGCAAATCTGGAGTTCTTGTGGGAAGGGGGACTCTGGTAGGCGGACGCCCCTTCTGCCTATGTCCCCTCAGAGCAGGCTCGATGGTTCTCAGTCCCCGGCAATGGCTGGTGGTCCATGCCCAAGCATGAGAAGTGATCCTGGGGTACCTGAGCTTGACCAGACCCTCCCTCGGTGGTCCCTGGTTCTCTGGAGGCGATGGCTGTCGTCAGGGGGGCAAATCTGGAGTCCTCGTGGGAAGGAGGGCTCTGGAAGGCGGACGCCCCCTCTGACTATGTCCCCTCAGAGCGTGCTCGATGGTTCTCAGTCCCTGGCTTTGGCTTGTGGGCCATCCCTGGGGTACATTCTTGCAAAAAAAAAAACGACTAAGTGAAAAAGAACCGGAATGAGGAATTTTCTGGGTGCCGCATCCGCCCTACAGTGACTGGAGGCCGGGTACAGTTCTGACTTCATCCCCTTAAAGTGGGGACGTTGTCCCGCAATGCATATACATAGGAATGCGCACCTGCAGCAGAATACAGGAGAGAGTGCTCTCTCTACCCCGATGGATGGCGATTGTTTCTCTGGTTCTCCGGCTCGGGTAGGCGACTTTAGAAGGTGGTCCCTCTTGTTGTGGAAGTTGCAAAATACGGCCGAGACTGAACTTCCACAGCTCCAGGAGGGACTTTTGCTGGTCGTGAGTCCCAAGTGAGAGAAGCAATCTCGGGGTACCTGAGCCTGACCAGACCCTCCCCGGTGGTCCCTGGTCCTCTGAAGGGTGATCGCTGTCAGGGGGGCAAATCTGGAGTCCATAGCAGAGCTTGGGCTCTGGAAGGCGGACGCCCCTTCTGCCTATGTCCCCTCAGAGCAGGCTCGATGGTTCTCAGTCCCCGGCATTGGCTGGTGGTCCATGCCCAAGCATGAGAAGCGATCCTGGGGTACCTGAGCTTGACAAGACCCTCCCTCGGTGGTCCCTGGTTCTCTGGAGGTGATGGATGTCAGTGGGGGCAAATCTGGAGTCCTTATGGGAAGGGGGACTCTGGTAGGCGGACGCCCCTTCTGCCTATGTCCCCTCAGAGCAGGCTCGATGGTTCTCAGTCCCTGGCATTGGCTGGTGGTCCATGCCCAAGCATGAGAAGTGATCATGGGGTACCTGAGCTTGACCAGACCCTCCCTCGGTGGTCCCTGGTTCTCTGGAGGTGATCGCTGTCAGGGGGGCAAATCTGGAGTCCATAGCCGAGCTTGGGCTCTGGAAGGCGGACGCCCCTTCTGCCTATGTCCCCTCAGAGCAGGCTCGATGGTTCTCAGTCCCCGGCAATGGCTGGTGGTCCATGCCCAAGCATGAGAAGTGATCATGGGGTACCTGAGCTTGACCAGACCCTCCCTCGGTGGTCCCTGGTTCTCTGGAGGTGATGGATGTCAGTGGGGGCAAATCTGGAGTCCTTGTGGGAAGGGGGACTCTGGTAGGCGGACGCCCCTTCTGCCTATGTCCCCTCAGAGCAGGCTCGATGGTTCTCAGTCCCCGGCATTGGCTGGTGGTCCATGCCCAAGCATGAGAAGTGATCATGGGGTACCTGAGCTTGACCAGACCCTCACTCGGTGGTCCCTGGTTCTCTGGAGGTGATGGATGTCAGTGGGGGCAAATCTGGAGTCCTTATGGGAAGGGGGACTCTGGTAGGCGGACGCCCCTTCTGCCTATGTCCCCTCAGAGCAGGCTCGATGGTTCTCAGTCCCTGGCATTGGCTGGTGGTCCATGCCCAAGCATGAGAAGTGATCATGGGGTACCTGAGCTTGACCAGACCCTCCCTCGGTGGTCCCTGGTTCTCTGGAGGTGATTGCTGTCAGGGGGGCAAATCTGGAGTCCATAGCCGAGCTTGGGCTCTGGAAGGCGGACGCCCCTTCTGCCTATGTCCCCTCAGAGCAGGCTCGATGGTTCTCAGTCCCCGGCAATGGCTGGTGGTCCATGCCCAAGCATGAGAAGTGATCATGGGGTACCTGAGCTTGACCAGACCCTCCCTCGGTGGTCCCTGGTTCTCTGGAGGTGATGGATGTAAGTGGGGGCAAATCTGGAGTCCTTATGGGAAGGGGGACTCTGGTAGGCGGACGCCCCTTCTGCCTATGTCCCCTCAGAGCAGGCTCGATGGTTCTCAGTCCCCGGCAATGGCTGGTGGTCCATGCCCAAGCATGAGAAGTGATCATGGGGTACCTGAGCTTGACCAGACCCTCCCTCGGTGGTCCCTGGTTCTCTGGAGGTGATGGATGTCAGTGGGGGCAAATCTGGAGTCCTTGTGGGAAGGGGGACTCTGGTAGGTGGACGCCCTTTCTGCCTATGTCACCTCAGAGCAGGCTTGATGGTTCTTAGGTAGTATGATTTGTTACCCTCCGGATCGATTTCCATACTGCCTCCCTGCTCATTCTCTGATGCACTGCTTGAAGGCATCACTGGTGACTGATTGTCGGCTTCATCCTTCTTTCCTGCATTTACCACCAGCTCGTGGGCATGACACATATCTGTCAGAGTCTTCTCCCGGTACACTCTCTCAGCCATGTCATTTGTATGTGCCAAGTACCGTGCAAACAGTCGCTTTTCACAGTCCGTGTATTGTGAAGTTGTCCAGGTTTCACATACCCGTCGCACTAGGTGGCTAGTGATGTTCGGGAGGTTGTAGCTATGGAGGAAATCATAATGTCAGTACCTGTTTCTACACATGCCCATGCATCATTCGGCTCGTGGCCGTCTTACCTCGAATGGTATTGCCTGAGGCCCACGGATGGATTTGCTATGGCCTTCCCCGTACACGTCACAAAGAAATTAGTGACCTTCCTTCGGCCAGCGGTATAGACAGGTCGGACATGTTCTGCATACACTTTGAACCACTGAAAAAGGAAAAAGAGAGGGGTTTGCTCCCCATGTGGAGTGGTGTTGCCTGGGCTCCCTGACTGGTTGAGTCCCTTACCGATTCTTCTTCCTCTGAAAGTACGAACACTGCGACCTGAGTGGTGGAACATTTGTGAGTCTTCACACCGACAACTGTCATCTGTCTGTCGTGGTACACGTGATGGATCCTCTCGGTCCACTCTGAAACCTGATGTGGAAAGTTATTGAACTGGTGCATGGGAGACCGCTGACCCACAGGGTCTGACTACTTACCGTCATGTTACGGATGACACCTGGTCTCTGGAGATTTTTCAGAACCAGCAGGGCCTGGAGGTAGAGTGCAATTTCCCGGCGTTCTTCATTTGATCCGCCCTCTTCCACAGAGGCTATGCTGGCTAGAAAAGTTGGCCTTGCCTCCTCCAGAATAATCTGGCAGTCCACGGGCGATTTTAACGGCTTCCTCAGTAGATCGTACCTGGGGAAAAATAAGAGGAATTATTGAACATACATGGCAAAAATCAAGCCGCATATGCGATACTTTGAAGGGTGTGTACCGCTTACTAACAGACTCCTTGCAGGCGCCCTTGTACAATGTCTTCTGTAGGTCCTCAGTGTGATTCATGAATACCTCACAGGCCTTGTAGAGTTCTGGCTTTTCTATTCTCAGTCCCATGGCCCTCATCTGATAGACAGTGAATCTCCGTATATGCTTCAGCATTCTGAGGGAGGTCTGTTTCGATAGCTGGAGGTTTCCGAGTTTTTCAAAAAATTCATTGATTTTATTTGGCTTCAGTAGGTACTCCAGGGTTACTCTTCTCGGGTTCACAAAGAAGAGGAACCTGGAAACATTTGAGACCTCCTGTTGGCAGTTTGGCACCCCGTGTGTAATGGTTAGGTATGAGCGGAAACCTTTGAACATAGCGTCGTTCATTGAGTGTCGCTTATACAAGCCGGCCATCTTTGTAGCGGTGCGATTTTTGTCCTTCCACTGCCTTTTCTGAATTCTTAAATCGCTACCGTCAGTGACCTCCTCATCTTCCATGGGGTCAGAACAGGCCCCTGTGTGGGCAGTCTCTGAGCGAGGGCTTTCTTGAAAACTTTCCACAGGCTGTAAAAGTGAAGCCTCATCCGATGCATCTGGCTCTGCCAGGGGCAGGGGGCTGTCTGCAGGCCGTAAAAGCAAAGGTATATCGATCTCATCTGAAGCTAGCTCTGCCAGGGGCAGGGGGCTTTCTGCAGGCCGTAAAAGCAAAGGGATATCGATCTCATCCGAATCTAGCTCCGTCAGGGGCATAGTGCCTGGGCAGAGCTCCAAAATGGCTGGTGGTACCTGAGCGGGCTCTTCAGAGATCAGTGGCGGGATTTGATGCTCAAACCTAGGCTTGTTGGCTATTAAAAATCCGCGACCTTCTAAGAAGGATACAGTCTCCTCCAAGGACTGGAGAGGCTTGAGGTCATTGAAGCGGATAGTTGTACCTCTTTCGGCAATGCATTTGAGCTGAAACTTGGCTGATGCAAGGGCAGCTTTTATATCAGAATCACTCTGGGTCCTCAGACATGTCCTCCTAAGATGTGTGGAAAGGTATTTCGTTGCTCTGTGGCATACGGGACATGTAAGTGGAGTCCGGGGGTGACTGCGGGGATACAAGCAATAGAACCGGTCACCTTCCCTGCACGTATGTCATATGTCTATATGTGGTGGACGAATGTCTTCTACTCACCGCTCCATTTTGAAGTGTCCAGCATAACAGTCCGGTAACCCGTGCGCACCTCGGGGTGTGAGTCAGCCACACGTGAAAGACGCCAGCGGAGGTGATCGGAAATAACTTGCCGGAAATCCGCATACCTCATCACGGGGGGTGAACCAGCCACATGGTTGACGCCTCTACGGATGCCGAGCACCAATAGTGCTGGGGCAAAGATCTCCGCTTCGAGCCGTCTGTCATGATCACTTCCGTGGCATCACGGCGGTTGACACATCCCAAGCGGTGGCGCCTATACGGTTGAGGATCATCCATATCGTTTCTGTAACGATCCCTCCCAGGATTTTACCCACAGTAGAGGTTAAGCTTACTGGCTTATAATTTCCAAGTTCAGTTTTTGTCCCCTTTTTGAATATTGGCACCACATTTGCTATACGCCAGTCCTGTGGTACAGACCCTGTTATTATGGAATCTTTAAAGATTAAAAATAATGGTCTTTCAATGAATGTACTTAATTGCTGCAGTACTTGGGGGTGTATCCCATCCGGGCCCGGGGATTTGTCAATTTTAGTGATTTGTAGACGCCGCCGTACTTCCTGCTGGGTTAAGCAGGTGACATTTAATGGAGAATTTTTATCCCTGATCATGTTATCCGTCATGGGATTTTCTTGTGTAAATACTGTTGAAAAAAAGTCATTTAGCATATTGGCTTTTTCCTCATCCACCATTTCACCCAGACTATTTTTAAGGGGACCAACACTATCATTTTTTAGCTTCTTACTATTTATGTAGTTAAAGAATATTTTGAGATTTATTTTTACTTTCTCTGGCAATGAGTCTCTCTGTCTCAATCTTTGCTGTCTTGATTTGCTTTTTACAGAATTTATTTAATCTTCTGTATTTATTTAATGCCTCATCACTACCTACTTGCTTTAATTCTCTAAATGCTTTATTTTTATCTCTTATTGCAGCCCTTACAGCTCTATTTAGCCATAGTGGTTTCCTCCTATTTCTCGCATGTTTATTCCCATATGGTATATATTGTGCACAGGTCCTATTCAGGATGCTAATAAACGTCTCCCATTTTCTTTGTGTATTTTTATGTCTCAGGATATCGTCCCAGTTAATTGCACCAAGATCATCTCTCATCCGTTGGAAATTTGCCTTCCTGAAGTTTAGTGTCCTTGTAACCCCTCTACTACACATCTTATTAAAGGATACATGAAAACTTATTAATTTGTGATCACTATTACCCAAGTGACCCTCAACCCTTACATTTGATATGCGGTCTGGCCTGTTGGTTAATATTAGGTCTAGCAGTGCCCCCCCTCTTGTTGGGTCCTGAACCAGTTGTGAAAGGTAATTGTCTCTCATCGTTGTCAGAAACCTATTACCCTTGCTGGAACTGCAGGTTTCGGTTCCCCAATGTATTTCAGGGTAGTTGAAGTCCCCCATAATAATGACTTCTCCTTGAGTCGCAGCTTCATCTATTTGCTTTATGAGGATATTCTCTGTAGCTTCCATTATTTTTGGAGATTTATAACAAACCCCTATCAGTAATTTATTATTTTTCCCCCCTCCCCTTATCTCTACCCACAGGGACTCATTAGATTCATATATATTATCACGAAGGATGGGTTTTAAGGATGATTTTACATATAAACACACGCCTCCCCCTCGCTTATTTGTACGGTCATTTCTGAACAGACTATAGCCCTGTAAATTAACAGGTGTATTCTCACAGTGCGTGCTGTCATGATTCGGATGCCAGAAGTGGATAGGCATGTGTTTGCAAGTATGTGATTTTGTATACATGCGGTCACCAGCCGACTAGACATGTCTAGCATCACTCAGTAGGAGCGAATTGAGTGAGGCCAGACACGTCTAGTCAGAATGTGGCCTCAGGTATGCCAATCACATACTTGTGGTTATTCTAACAGCGCAATGTGAGGATTCACAAATCTGCAGTCACATTGAGTGACTCTAAGGCTGAACCATCCCTTTAATGACATTTCCTTTATGTTGAAGGTCATCGTTGTCCAGCTGCAGAATACATTTGGAGCCAGTCTGATGCCACCCTTATAGTATCACATGACGCTGGTTTGAAGATGAAAATATTGATTTTATTCAGATTTCTCTTAGCATTTTGTTAATAGTCTATTCTATTCTTTGCAGCTGTTTTCCCAATACCTCCCTAAATCATTTTCACAGTACTGTATACATTAGCTGATTCAAGGGACCTGCAATTTAGGACCAGAACCTCAGTTTCCAGAGCTGATGTGAGCTGGAGAGAAATGAACTATCATGAAGACGCCAGCAATTAGAGATCTATTCTATGCAGCCAGGAGGTGGCAGTGTCATTCCTGCTGATGGAGAGGACAGATAAAGTTCTCCTCCTAAACATGGGCCTGGGCCGATGTGTGCACTTCACTTATGGATGCCTGGCATAGCTGTCACTTTATTTCCACTCTTTAGATGGCATATGCAGGCCCCAAAAGCGGCCAAAACCATTAGAATGTTTATTTTTGGAGGCTTGTGCTTTTGTATTTGCCATAAATATTGGGCATTTTATTTATTTGCACATAAGTGTGATAAAATTGTAAATATTGTCAAAAGTAAATCCAACAGACCTTATACAAAAAAAAATATATATATATAGTACAAAACTAGTCCATTTATAGGGGTATTCCCCTCTCGCATTTATAGCATATCCACAGTTTATAAAATAAAGGGAACAGTAAAATCCAACATCCTAGATATCACTGAATGAAATATTCCAGTTGCAAATATTTTATTCGTTACATAGTGGAATGGGTTGAGAACAATAAAACATAAAAATAATCAATGTAAATCACAAATAATATGCCATGGAGATTTGGGGCGATACTCAAAAACAAAGTGGAAAATCAAATTACAGGCTGATCCAACTTCAGTGGAAATGCCTCATGACAAGGAAATGATGCTCAGTTTTGTGTGTGGCCTCCACGTGCCTGTATGACCTCCCTACAATGCATGCTTCCAATGAGGCGGCGAATGTTCTCCTGAGGCATCTCCTCCCAAACATGGATTAAAACATATGTCAACTGCTGGACAGTGTGTCGCGCAATTTGGCTGTACAGCCCTCCAAAGAAATGGCTTCCCAGACAATTACTGACCCACTGCCAAACTGGTCAAGCTCGTGGATATTTCAGGCAGCAGAACGTTCTCCATGGCGTCTCCACACTGTCACATGTGCTCAGTGTGAACCTGCTCTCATTCGTGAAGTGCACAGGGCGCCAATGTCGAATCTCCCAATCTTAGTGTTCTTTGGCAAATGCCAATTGCTCTGCACGGTGTTGGACTCTGAGAACAACACCCACTTGTGGACACCAGGACCTCATACCACCCTCATGGAGTCAGTTTCTCACGGTTTGAGCAGACACATGGATGTTACTGGCCTACTGGAGGTCATTTTGCAGGGCTCTGGCACTGCTCATCTTGTTTTTCCTTGCATAAAGTAGGAGGTAGCGGTCCTGCTCCTGGGTTGTTGCCCTCCTATAGCCCCCTCCATGTCTCCTGGTATCTGTTCCATGCTCTGGACACTGTGCTGACAAACACAGCTACCCTTCTTGCCACAGCTCGCATTGATATGCCATCCCGGATGAGCTGCACTACCTGAGCAACTTCTGTGGGTTGTTTTCTCCTCCTGCTCATGGTACAGTACAGTACATCTAGGGGTGAGAGCAATGACATAATGCAAAAGTGACTAAAACAGCCAAAAAAGATGAGAGCAGAGAAATGGTCTGTGAACACCCCCTGCAGAACCACTCCTTTATAGGGGTTGTCTTACTAACACCATCAGTGTTGCTTCATAACTGGACAGGTTGATTTCACAGAAATGTGATTGACTTGGCGTTACATTGTGTTAACTGTTCCCTTGATTTTTTTTTTCAGCAGTGTATCTAATTCTACTATCGCTATAGATTTTGAAAATTAACTCCTTTATACGCACAGAAGTATGGCCACATCTCCATTTTTTTAATATTACTATTTGACCTCATAAATATAACGCCGCCAGGAACAAACCCTGAGGCTATGTACCCACGTATGCAGAAAATTCCTGACTAAAAACCGGACTCCTTCCCAGGAAAAAAGCGTTTTTTGCGTGTTTTTTTTCCGGAGCATCCCCAGTCTCATAGAATATAGTTGGAAATGCATTTTTTACTGCAAAATTAATGAACATGCTACATTTTTTTTTACCGCAATGCGTTTTGTTTTTTTTTTTTTTGCAAAAAAGAACCGCATCATGTGCACATAAATTGCAGAATGAATTATAAGAATGGGATGCTTAATGTATGCGTTTTTGCATGGAAAAACGCTTGTGGGCACACAGCCTTAAGATTACAGAAATATATGTGCAGATCCCTCTTCTCACCACTAGATGTCAATATAATACATCCCTTTGTATAACACGACTGTACAAGAATTACCCAAGTGAAGAAGTCGCAGATGAAGTTATTCAAAGGGGTTCTTCCAAAACTGTACAAGTTCTACCCTATTCCCACTGGGGCTGCTGGCGATCCCAAGAACGGGGCTTTGAAGACCCTCATCTTTCATGGATCAGTGGTGCCCATGCTTGGCCTCATTCTTTTTCTATAGTGGAGTCCTGTGCTTGGCTTTCTTCTGCAGTCCTATAAAGAATAAATGAAGTCGACCATGCGCAGTTCTGCACCATTCAAGAACACTGTTCTCTGGATTGTTGGGGGGATCTCGGACTTCCAGCAATTAGCAAGTAATCCCTTATTATTTATTTATATAGCACCATTAATTCCATGGTGCTGTACATGAGAAGGGAGATATGTTATGAATGAGTCACCGTAGGAGGCAAAAACAGAAATGCAAGCTAAGTCCAGAAAACCAGAGAAGTTGGCAACTATCAGATTGCAGACCCCTGAACCTATCAACACAACTAGCAGTAGCCGTGGGGGGTTCCTACGATGCCCTAGACCCCTCGATCACAGCCGGAGAATTAAATAGGCCTAAAGAAAGAAAGGGGGAAATCTAAACTGCCCCAGAGCAGACCCCAAAGCAATAGGCAGCCCCCAACATATAATGACGGTGAAGCAAGATGAAAACACTAACACAGACAGACTGAGCAAAGACGGGGCCCAAAACTACCTAGATAGGAAATGACAGGAAGGCTGCTGTCTGCAATCTGCCAAAACCCTATCAAAGACATAAGCCAACAAGCTGATATGAAAAAGTCCCTGAAGCAGCTAGGCTTCAAAAACTAAATCAGCACTCAGGTATTTTCAGAAGACAGAGCTAAAGGAATTCAGCACACCCCAGCAGGGAATGGCAGAAATCCAGAAAAACAAAGCAAAACAAAGTCAAAGCACCAATGCAAAAGGCCGAGCAGCAAACTTAGCTTTAGAGGAGCAGGAATTCAGACTGGTCTCCAAGGATCCCACAGAGAAATCACCCGCAGGGCAGAAGGGCGTCGGCAGCCTTATATCCAGTCACTAACTCCACTCAGCCAGTCATCATCATCAGCCTCAGGTGTTTGATAATCAGGCTCACTACCTTTCTTTACCAGAAGAGGGAGTTCCTCGGGCCTCAGTAATGAAGGGGAAAATGAACTCACAACAGTACCTCCCCCTTGAGGAGGGGTCACCGAACCCTCAACTACGCCACCAGGGCGATCAGGGTGAGCCCGATGAAAGGCACGCACCAATCTTTTGGCATGAATATCAGAGGCAGAGACCCAGGAATTATCCTCCTGACCATAACCCTTCCACTTAACCAAATACTGGAGTCTCCGTCTAGCCAGACGGGAATCCAGTACTTTACCTCATATTCCATGTTACCTTCAACCAATACAGGGTCTGGAGGTGCCACCCCCGGAACAACAGGTTCAACAAACCTCTTCAACAAAGATTTATGGAACACATTATGGATTTTAAATGTGACAGGAAGAGCCAAACGAAAAGAGACTGGATTAATAATCTCCACAATCTTGTAAGGTCCAATAAATCTAGGCTTAAACTTAGGAGAAGCCACCTTCATAGCAATATTTTTTGATGATAACCACACCATATCACCAACCTTAAACTGGGGACCAATGGTCCTATGTCGGTTGGAAAACCGCTGGGCCTTTTCCTGGGAGAGAGATAACTTATCCACCACTTCGTCCCAGATCTGGTGCATTCTCTTCACCACAGTGTCAACACCTGGGCAAGCAGAGGGCTCCACCTGCCCTGAAGAAAATCGAGGATGAAACCCAAAGTTACAAAAAAAGGTGACATCAAAGTGGCAGAACTAGCTCTATTATTTAAAGCAAATTCGGCCAAGGGCAAAAATGAAACCCAATCATCCTGATCAGCAGAAATAAAACATCTCAAATATGACTCCAAGGTCTGGTTTGTTCTCTCTGTCTGCCCATTGGTCTGAGGGTGAAAAGCAGAGGAGAAGGACAACTGAATTCCTAGCCTGGAACAGAAAGTTCTCCAAAATCTAGACACAAACTGGACTCCTGTGTCAGATACAATGTTCTCAGGAATCCCGTGCAAACGAACCACCTGTTGTAAAAACAGGGGCACCAACTCAGAGGAAGACGGCAACTTAGGGAGTGGTACAAGGTGAACCATCTTAGAGAACCTATCACAAATCACCCAAATAACAGTCATCCTTTGAGAGACAGGCATATCAGAGATGAAATCCATTGAAATATGGGTCCATGGCCTCTTGGGGACAGGCAAAGGCATCAACAACCCACTAGAGCGAGAACACGATTTAGACCGGGAGCACGTCCCACAGGACTGCACAAAATTCCTGACATCACGAGACAAGGAGGGCCACCAAAAAAACCGACTCACCAGATCTCTAGTACCAAAAATACCTGGATGACCAGCCAAAGCAGAGCAATGAACTTCAGACATCACTCTCTTCTTCCACTGGTCAGGAACATACAACTTTCCACTGGGACAAAGCTCAGGTTTGTCCTCCTGGAACTCCTCCAGAGCACGTCTCAAATCGGGCGAGATGGCAGAAAGAACTACCCCTTCGCCTAAGATGGTAGCAGGCTTGGTCACCACAGGAGAATCAGCAAAGAAGCTCCTAGAGAGGGCGTCTGCCTTGACATTCTTCGTTCCAGGAAGAAAAGAAACCACAAAATCAAAACGTGTAAAAAACAAGGCCCACCTAGCCTGTCTAGGGTTCAAGCGCTTAGCCGACTCTAGGTAAATCAAATTCTTGTGGTCAGTGAGGACCACGACTTGATGCTTAGCTCCCTCCAACCAATGTTTCCACTCCTCAAATGCCCATTTCATGGCCAACAGTTCCCTATTCCCCACATCATAGTTACGTTCAGATGGTGAGAACTTTCGGGAAAAGAAAGCACAGGGATTCATTTTAGATGTTACAGGATCCTTTTGGGACAAAACAGCTCCTGCACCAATCTCAGAAGCATCCACCTCTACCTGGAATGGAAGTGAGACATCAGGTTGCCACAAAACCGGGGCGGAGGTGAATCTTCGCTTCAGCTCCTGAAAGCAAGAAACAGCCTCCGGAGACCAATTTAACCCATCAGCACCCTTCTTAGTCAAATCAGTCAATGGCTTGGCAATACTAGAAAATTTTGCTATAAATTTCCGATAAAAATTAGCAAAACCCAAAAACTTCTGGAGGGCCCTCAAAGAAGTGAGCTGAACCCAATCGTAAATGGCCTGTACCTTGGCCGGGTCCATTTCAATAGTTGACGGGGACAAAATAAATCCCAAAAAAGAAATCCTCTGTACTCCAAAAAGGCATTTAGATCCTTTGACATAGAGGGAATTCTCCCTCAAAATCCGGAACACAGTCCGAATATGTTCCACATGAGAATCCCAATCCTTGGAGAAGATCAAAATATCATCCAGATAGATAATCAAAAATTTATCGACAAAATCTCGGAAAATATCGTTCATGAAGCACTGGAAGACAGAAGGGGCATTAGTGAGCCCAAAAGGCATCACCAGGTACTCAAAATGTCCCTCCGGAGTATTAAACGCCGTCTTCCATTCATCCCCATGCTTAATGCTAATAAGATTATACGCCCCCTGAGATCAAGCTTGGTAAACCAGCAAGCACCTTTAACTCTGGAGAATAGATCAGAAATCAGGGGTAACGGATACTGATATTTAACAGTAATTTTGTTGAGGGCACGATAATCAATACAAGGTCTTAATGATCCATCCTTCTTGGCTACAAAAAAAAAAAACCGGCACCTAAGGGTGACGAGGATGGTCTAATATGACCCTTCTCCAACGCCTCCTTAAAATAGGATCGCATAGCCTCGTGCTCGGGTACAGATAAATTGAAGAGCCGACCCTTGGGAAATTTACACCCCGGGCTCAGTTCAATTGCAGTCATAACTCCTGTGAGGAGGCAGAGACGCAGACTCATTCTCACTAAATACATCATAAAAGTCTGCCAAATAATCAGGAACATCATGCGACTGAGGAGAGGTGGAAAACACCGGAGCCTCACTAAAGGCACACCGACAACCCCAACTCACCACAGACACAGATTTCCAATCCCAAACTGGATTATGAATTTGTAACCAGGGAAACCCCAGAACAACAGTATCATGCAGATTATGCAACACCAAAAATCTGCAATTTTCTTGATGGTCTGGGGCGACCCGCATTACCACCTGGGTCCAAAACTGAGGTTTATTTTTAGCCAAAGGAGTAGCATCAATCCCCCTCAAAGGGATAGGCATCTGCAGAGGTGTCATCGGAAATCCACAACGTTTAGCAAAATCCAAGTCCATTAGGTTTAGGGCTGCTCCCGAATCCACAAAAGCCTTGGCGGAAAATGTGGACAGGGAGCAGATCAGAGTAATAGCCAGAAGAAACTTAGGTTGAACACCCCCAACAGAAAACGTGTGTGCAAAGCGTTTCTCTCGTTTAGGACAGACAGAAATAATATGCGAGGCATCTCCACAGATAAAACACAACTTATTACGCCTTCTAAACTCCTGACGCTGCTCTCTGGAAAAAACTATCACATTGCATAGGTTCAGACATTTGTTCAACAGGTGGCAACACCTCTCGTGCAGCTTTGCGTTCGCGCAAACGCCGATCTAACCTGAATGGCTAATGACATAGAATCGTCAAGACCAGAGGGAACAGGAAATCCCACCATAGTATCTTTTACGGCTTCTGACAACCCCTTCCGAAAGAGCAGCCAAGGCATTATCATTCCAGGTAGTAAGTACTGTCCACTTTCGGAATTTTTGACAGTACAATTCTGCAGAATCACGACCCTGGTTCAATGCCAGCAGGGTCTTTTCAGCCTGATCAATGGCATTAGGTTCGTCATACAACAACCCCAAGGCCTGAAAAAATGCGTTCACATTAGTCAGAATAGGATCATCTGGTTTCAAAGAAAACGCCCAATCCTGGGGATCGCGACGCAGCAAAGAGATGACAATTTTAACCTGCTGCGCGGAGCTCCCTGACGAGTTAGGCTTCAAGGTAAAAAATAATTTACAATTATTTTTGAAATTCAAAAATTTAGACCGATCCCCAAAAAATACATCAGGTGTAGGAATCTTTGGTTCAGCAGCATGTGAATGAGCAAGGTAGGCGGAAATTCCCCGCACTTCCGCAGCGAGCTGCTCCACACGATCAGACAATTGCTTTATCTCCATTGAGAGAAAAAAAAATTCCCCCTACGGCCTCAGAGATATAGAGGAAAAAATATACACTTTTTTTTTTTTTTTTACAATTCTTTCCTGCTATTGAGTACCCTAGGATCTGCGGTATGGCGGGTGATTCTGTTATGAATGAGTCACCGTAGGAGGCAAAAACAGAAATACAAGCTAAGTCCAGAAAACCAGAGAAGTTGGCAACTATCAGATTGCAGACCCCTGAACCTATCAACACAACTAGCAGTAGCCGTGGGGGGTTCCTACGATGCCCTAGACCCCTCGATCACAGCCGGAGAATTAAATAGGCCTAAAGAAAGAAAGGGGGAAATCTAAACTGCCCCAGAGCAGACCCCAAAGCAATAGGCAGCCCCCAACATATAATGACGGTGAAGCAAGATGAAAACACTAACAGACAGAAAGATAGACTGAGCAAAGACGGGGCCCAAAACTACCTAGATAGGAAATGACAGGAAGGCTGCTGTCTGCAATCTGCCAAAACCCTATCAAAGACATAAGCCAACAAGCTGATATGAAAAAGGCCCTGAAGCAGCTAGGCTTCAAAAACTAAATCAGCACTCAGGTATTTTCAGAAGACAGAGCTAAAGGAATTCAGCACACCCCAGCAGGGAATGGCAGAAATCCAGAAAAACAAAGCAAAAGAAAGTCAAAGCACCAATGCAAAAGGCCGAGCAGCAAACTTCGCTTTAGAGGAGCAGGAATTCAGACTGGTCTCCAAGGATCCCACAGAGAAATCACCCGCAGGGCAGAAGGGCATCGGCAGCCTTATATCCAGTCAGTAACTCCACTCAGCCAGTCGTCATCATCAGCCTCAGGTGTTTGATAATCAGGCTCACTACCTTTCTTTACCAGAAGAGGGAGTTCCTCGGACCTCAGTATTGAAGGGGAAAATTAACTCACAACAGAGATACATACAAAGTTATAGATATCGTTAACAGTAAACAAATTTACAGACTGGTACTGAGGGGAGAGGATCGTGTCCTTGCGGACTTACATTCTACGGGATAGTGGGGAAGAGACAGAAGGTCGGGGGTGCAGCAGCTCTGGTGGTGATGAGGCGGCGGCTCGGGCGGTGGCAGCAGCATGGACTGAATGGATCATTGTATGGGGCTCCTGATTCAATATGGATATTCAAAAACATTTAACCTACTGATGTCTCAATTAATTTTACTTTTATTGCTATTTTTATTTTTGAAATTTACCAGCAGCTGCTGCATTTCCTACCCTAGGCTTATACTCAAATCAATAAGTTTTCCTGTTTTTTTTTGTGGCAAAATTAGGGGGTCGGCTTATACTCGAGTATATATGGTACCTCATAAAGTAACAGTGGTCAGAATTGTAAAAATTGGCCTGGTCATTAATATACAAGCCACCCTCGGGGTAAAGGGGTTAAATTAAGTTGGCAGTCTAACCAGGCCGCAAACCGTGCATGTTTTCAAGACATTTGGCCATAATGTTGGCTCGAGGCAGGCGCAGGGGGGCCAGAATAAGGGCCGGACATTGGGCCATAATGTTGTCTGGAGGCACAGAAACGGATGCAGCCATGCTCTCAGCTTGTTGTGTTGCTGTGATAGGTTCGGCCCGTGAGGATCTTGTTGCAACATTTTGGCCATCTCTGATGTTGGTATCAGATGCCATTTGTATGAGTAGCTGGTCAGCTCGCCATTGTTCAATGAGCCCTAGAACATGGTTGGGTTCCTGCTCTCCCTGGCATGCAACAATGAGGGTCAATATAGCAGCCCGTACACGTTCCTGCCGTTCTTCGGGAACTTTGGCTAGGCAGGGGTAGAGGGACCTATAAAACTGCTTATCCAATGGATAGAGAATAACTTTGCAATTTTTCGAGAAAAAAAAATCCTTTAAGGTTTTCCATACTTTATACAAGACCAGATGGGGTTAACAAGGTTGTCCACTACAAGACATCTCCTTAACTGAACTAAAAAAGTGCACATACTTACCTCCCAGACCGGCGTCACTCCTGCGATCAACAGACAACTGTAACCAATCAACTGCTGCTGATCGGTCATAGTTCCGTCTAACTGATGTATCCTGCAACTGATCAGATCACTTGTAGAACTAACGACTTCCCAATATAAACAATTATATAACAGGATCCTTAACCCCTTAACGACTGCCGATACGCCTTTTAACGGCGGTAATTAAGGGTACTTAAACCACAGCGCCGTTAATTCACGGCGCTGTGATTTAAGTGAATAGCGCCCCCCAGTGTCGGATTTTCTCCGGGGTCTCGGCTGCCAGGGGTAGCCGAGACCCCAGAGAACATGAATCGGTCGGTTTTTACCGACCCCCGCTTTTGCGATCGCCGTTATTAACCCTATAACGGCGACCGCAAAAAAAAAAAAAGCCGCGATTTTACATTTAATTTCTCTTTCCTCTGATGTGATCGCACATCAGAGGATAGAGAAATAGGGTCCCCGGTCCCCTCCCGGTACCTCTCCCTTGTCCTCCGTCCCCTCCCGGTGGTCCCGCGCCCGCCGGCGTCATCCGATGGGCGCCGCCATCTTGAAAATGGCGGGCGCATGCGCAGTGCGCCCGCCGGGAATCTGCTGGCTCCGGCTGGCAGATTCCATTCATTATTTTGATCACTATGATAAACGATCATAGTGATCAAAATAATAAAAATAGTACATAACCCCCCCTTTTATCACCCCCTTATTCTGGCACACATAATGAAATAAAAAAAATTATTTTTTTTTTCAGTTTTCCATAAGGGTTAGGCTTAGGCTAGGGTTAGGCTAGGGTTAGGGTTAGGCTACGGTTAGGGTTAGGCTAGGGTTAGGCTAGGGTTAGGGCTAGGCTAGGGTTAGGGTTGGGCTAGGGTTAAGGGTTAGGGTTGGGCTAGGGTTAAGGGTTAGGGTGAACTAGGATTAGGGTTAGGATTAGGGATTAGGGTTAGGGGTGTGTTGGGGTTAGGGTTGGAGCAAGAATTGAGGGGTTTCCACTATTTACCAACTTTGGGGGTCTAAAAATTGGGGTCTAAAAAAATCACTTTTGTGGAAATAAAAAAGACTTTTTATTTTCACGGCTCTGCGTTTATAAACTTCTGTGACGCGCTTGGGGGTTCAAAGTGCTCACCACACATCTAGATAAGTTCCTTAGGGGGTCTAATTTCCAAAATGGGGTCACTTGTGGGGGGTTTCCACTGTTTAGGCCCATCAGGGGCTCTGCAAACGCAACATGATGCCCGCAGACCATTCCATCAAAGTCTGCATTCCAAAATGGCACTCCTTCCCTTCCGAGCTCTCCCATGCGCCCAAACAGTGGTTCCCCCCCACATATGGGGTATCAGTGTACTCAGGACAAATTGCATAATAACTGTGGGGGTATGATTTCTCCTGTTACCCTTGTAAAAATAAAAATTTGGGCGCGAAAAGATCATTTTTGTGGAAAAAAAATGGATTTTTTATTTTCACGGCTCTACGTTATAAACTTCTGTGAAGCACTTGAAGGTTCAAAGTGCTCACCACACATCTAGATAAGTTCCTTAGGGGGTCTAATTTCCAAAATGGGGTCACTTGTGGGGGGTTTCCACTGTTTAGGCCCATCAGGGGCTCTGCAAACGCAACATGATGCCCGCAGACCATTCCATCAAAGTCTGCATTCCAAAATGGCACTCCTTCCCTTCCGAGCTCTCCCATGCGCCCAAACAGTGGTTCCCCCCCACATATGGGGTATCAGTGTACTCAGGACAAATTGCATAATAACTGTGGGGGTATGATTTCTCCTGTTACCCTTGTAAAAATAAAAATTTGGGGGTGAAAAGATCATTTTTGTGGAAAAAAAAATGGATTTCTTATTTTCACGGCTCTACGTTATAAACTTCTGTGAAGCACTTGAAGGTTGAAAGTGCTCACCACACATCTAGATAAGTTCCTTAATGGGTCTAGTTTCCAAAATGGGGTCACTTGTTGGAGTTTTCCACTGTTTAGGCACATTAAGGGCTCTCCGAACGCAACATGGCATCCGATTTTAATTCCAGCCAATTCTGCGTTGTAAAAGTCAAACGGTGCTCCATCCCTTGCGAGCTCTGCCGTGTGCTGAAAAAGGGGTTTACCCCCACATATGGGGTATCGGCGTATTCAGGAGAAATTGTACAACAAATTTTGTGGTTGATTTTCTCTTTTAACACTTGTGAAAATAAAAAAAATTGGTTCTGAAGTAATTTTTTTCCAAAAAAAAGTTAAATGTTAATTTTTTTCATCCACATTGCTTTCGTTCCTGTGAAGCACTTAAAGGGTTAATAAACTTCTTGAATGTGGTTTTGAGCACCTTGCGGGGTCTAGTTTTTAGAATGGTGCCACTTTTGGGTATTTTCTGTCATGTACACCCCTCAAAATGACTTTAAATATGATGTGGTCCCTAAAAAAAAATGGCTTTGTAAATTTTGTTGTAAAAATGAGAAATCACTGGTCAACTTTTAACCCTTATAACTTCCTAACAAAAAAAAATGTTGCATCCAAAATTGTGCTGATGTAAAGTAGACATGTGGGAAATGTTATTTATTAAGAAATTTATGTGACACATCTCTCTGATTTAAGGGCATAAAAATTTAAAGTTTTAAAATTGCAAAATTTTAAAATTTTTTGGAATATTTCTGTTTTTTTCATAAATAAACACAAGACTTATCGAAGAAATTTTACCACTAACATGAAGTACAATATGTCACGAAAAAACAATCTCAGAATCAGCAGGATCCATTAAAGCGTTCCAGAGTTATAACCTCATAAAGGGACAGTGGTCAGAATTGTAAAAATTGGCCTGGTCATTAAGCTGCAAACTGGCTCTGTCGCTAAGGGGTTAAACATCAGAGCTGAGCAAAAAAAATGTGTACGATCCTTGATTGTCCAGAACCACCTAACCAGAGCCTTGCGAAGCCCCTCTTATCTGCCGGCATCCGCGGCGCCTCTTCTAGTCTGGCACAATATTATGTCAATTATATTGTCACACTGGAATATTCATCAGAAACTCGCTTCACCTCTAAAGTCTATGGACGGTTAAGGGAGATTTTATTTTCACCTACGAAACTTCTATCACTGACTTCCCTGGAAAAATGAGCGGGTGGCTGGCTGTCGGTCCTTAGGTGTTACCGTGCAGCACCGCTGGCGTTTCATTCTGCCTATAATTGTCACAGATATTCATTTTCTTACATAACAAGATTAATTTCCCTAATCCAAATCTTTCGTCTTACCTTGCTGCAGTCATCAGCGCCGGCCCCATAGCGGGTTAGACTCAGCTACAACATGGACATTAGATACAAGAAGAAATGTAATGTAAACCGTCCGACCGACACGCATCTGCCAACGATCATTTCCCGCTATGTATTAATGACAGAAGAGTCAATAAAACAGCTGGTCAGGTTCGGTTTTGTTTAAGGACCTTGAAAAAAGAAGGGCTGGCATCAGATTGGCTACTGTGGGTAAATGCACCCCTTTTGCATTGGACTTCTCTTGTGCTGCACCAGTTCTCTGGAATGCGCTACCTTGGAAAATCAGAATATTGTCAGCACTAAGCAAGTCCCAAAAGCTCATCTTCTTAGGCAGATCTGTCACATTCCCTAATCTGATGCTTCTCCATTTACCATCCATTTAAATTTTATTTCTTCCAACCTGATTCTTTCATCCAACATTAACCCCTAAGCTCCTAGTACACCTTTACTCTTGTGAAATCCGCATTCATCATGCTGTGCCTCCCGTTTTCTGCAGTAATTCGCTCCTTATTATTGGCTTTAGTAGTTACGGCTTATTTTCTAAATGTTTTATTTTTTTTTTTTTTTCTTGAATTTTAATTTTTCAACTACTTTGCCCTGGCAGATGTTTTAGACCGGTTTATGAAATGTGAATTGTACCAAATGTCTCTTTTTTCTGTCATTTCTCACTCTCGTCCTTCACCGCAGTAAAGTTTCAGGTGGAGTTTTCAATATTTGGAACAGTTTTAGACAAACAGACTTTTTAAAGAGCTTGAGCCTTTTGGTGCTGAAAAAGTTACAAACAACATCAAAAAATGTTTTTGATTTGGGGCTAAATTCATGAACCGTATGCCATTTTGAAGAATTTGGCAAAAAAGAAAAAGTAACTTGTAATTTAGTGATGTGACAGAAACAGCTGTTGATCACCAAATTAGAACTGGGATTAAAATTAATAAAATACAATTTATGCCAAACCTTTTCCAACAAAACAATGTATCAGTTTGTTCAGTTCTCATCTCCTGCTGCTGACAGATTAGATCCCTTTAAATCAATGATCTATCCATGTAACGAAGTGACACGTTTGGCTTTTACGGGCGCTAGGTTTTCCTGCATAGTGCTGGCTGCGGAATGAGTGAACTGAGAATCTGTCAGTGAACTCTAAAAAGGAATTTCTAACTTTTCTCTACATTTTTCCAAGATCCTCTCCGCTTACAAAATAAGACATAATCCAATAAGCAAAGATGGCAAAACTCTATTACAGATTTTGTAGAAAGAGGTAAAATACAAATCAAGATAAAGGACACAACAGGTGGAACTTAAAGGGATTGTCCAGGACTGAGATATTGATGTCATGACTTTTTAGGATAGGACACAGACCTGGACGACCAACTAATCAGCTGTTACTGGGAGATGGAAGTTAGTGGGAGCTAAGATGCAGAACCTGTGCAGTGGGGTGACGACCCCGCACACTGTTCTTCCAGGACCTGGTGGCTGCTGACTGGTGGGCGCTGGACCCCCAGTCTATACATAGGTCATCTGTGCAGCAGATAGGACAGTGACAGCAGCAGACACCGAATATCAGGAAGAACAACATCAGACTGTGCAGGATTTACTACTGATGACAGAGGCCGGAGTGCAGCTCATACCCCATATATAAGTCTGCCCGGGGCCATCACATCAGTAACATAGAGCATCACTCCTTCCCTGCGTCTCCTTACTGCAGAGCATCACTCCTTCCCTGCGTCTCCTTACTGCAGAGCATCACTCCTTCCCTGTGTCTCCTCACTGCAGAGCATCACTCCTTCCCTCTGTCTCCTCACTGGAGAGCATCACCCCTTCCCTGTGTCTCCTTACTGCAGAGCATCACTCCTACTGCTACCTTGGATCTAATCCTTATAAACAGGGAGGAAATGGTTGAGGAGGTAAAAGTGGCTGGGACCCTAGGAGGTAGCGACCATGCTATTTTAGAATTTTGGATAACTAGAGGCGGAAGAACTGTGAAGACTCAGACGTCAAGGTTAGATTTCAGAAAGGCAGATTTTAAGGGATTCAGAAAGAGAATTGGAGGGATCCAATGGCTGGATATCCTTAAAGACAAAAATGGCCAGGAAGGATGGAAATCTTGAAAAATGAAATTCTCAAAGCACAATTGTTAACAATTCCGAAAAGAGGGAAGAATAGGAAGCATTTAAGGAAGCCAGGATGGATGAACACAAAACTTAAGCACATGCTAAAGAGGAAGAAAGAAATGTTTATAAAATGGAAAGAGGGAGGCATATCTAAAGAAGAATATAATGCTGTCTGCAGAACCTGCAGGGCACAAATCAGATTACTAAAGCTGACAATGAATTGAGGCTTGCAAGAGATGTCAAAAGCAATAATAAAGGATTTTGGGGATATGTCAAAAATAAAAGTCAAAGATGCTATAGGATTTTTACAGGATGAAAATGATGAAATGGTAAGACAGGATGTTAAGAAGGCCGAACTTTTAAATTCCTATTTTGCATCTGTTTTCTCTCAGAAAGGAAATGTGACATCAACTGTTCTTCACTGTCCTATTAAGGGAATAGAAGAATCCAGGATATCTATAAACAGAAAGATAGTGAGGAAACACTTAGCTAACCTAAATGAATTCAAGTCTCCAGGTCCAGATGAATTACACCCCAGAGTACTGAAGGAGATAGCAGAAGAAATTTTTGAACCCCTCTCCATAATCTTTGAAAATTCTTGGAGAACAGGAGAAGTCCCAGAAGACTGGAGAAGAGCAAATGTTGTTCCTATCTTCAAAAAGGGGAAGAAGGTGGACCCAGGCAACTATAGGCCGGTGAGTCTGACTTCTATACCAGGAAAGATCTTTGAACAAATTATTAAACAACATGTATGTCAGTACCTGGATAAGAAAGAAGTGATTAAACAGAGTCAGCATGGGTTTGTAACTAGTAAGTCATGTCAGACTAACTTAATTTCCTTCTATGACGGAATCACTGATTGGGTGGATCAAGGAAATGCTGTATAGTATATCTTGACTTCAGCAAAGCATTTGACAAAGTATCTCATGCAATCCTTATTGAAAAATTGACTAAGTATGGAATGGACAAGGCAACTGTTAGGTGGATTCATAACTGGCTTAGTGATCGGACCCAAAGAGTGGTCGTAAATGGCTGCACATCCAGTTGGAAGAATGTCTCAAGTGGGGTACCAAAGGGCTCTGTCCTGGGCCCTGTATTGTTCAACATCTTTATCAACGATTTAGATGAAGGAATTGAGGGTAAACTGATTAAATTTGCTGACGACACAAAGCTAGGAGGGATAGCTAATACTAGAGAAGAGAGAGAGAGGATTGAAAAAGATATAAATAAACTGGAGAAGTGGGCAGCAACTAACAGAATGGTTTTTAACAGGGAAAAATGCAAAGTACTACATCTGGGCAATAAAAATGAAAAAAGCATATACAGAATGGGAGGAATAGGCCTAAGCAAGAGCACATGTGAAAAAGATTTGGGTATACTAATAGATCACAGACTGAATATGAGTCAACAGTGTGATGCAGCAGCAAAAAAAGCAAATGCAATTCTAGGATGTATTAACAAAAGCATACAGTCTAGATCACCTGAAGTCATTATTTCCCTCTACTCCTCTTTGATCAGACCTCATCTGGAATATTGTGTCCAGTTTTGGGCACCACATTTTAAAAAAGACATCAACAAACTGGAGCAAGTTCAGAAAAGAGCAACCAGAATGGTGACCGGTCTGCAAACCCTGTCTTATGAGGAAAGGTTGCAGGATTTGGGATTGTTTAGTTTGCAAAAGAGAAGACTGAGAGGAGACTTAATAGCTGTCTACAAATATCTAAAGGGCTGTCACATTGTAGAAGGATCAACTTTATTCTCATTTGCACAAGGAAAGACTAGAAGCAATGGGATGAAACTGAATGGGAGGAGACACAGATTAGATATTAGAAAAAACTTTTTGACAGTTAGAGTGATCAATGAGTGGAACAGGCTGCCACGAGAAGTGGTGAGTTCTCCTTCAATGGATGTCTTCAAACAGAGGCTGGACAGACATCTGACTGGGATGATTTAGCGAATCCTGCTTTGAGCAGGGGGTTGGACCAGATGGCCCAGGAGGTCCCTTCCAACTCTACGATTCCTTCCCTATGTGTCTCCTTACTGCAGAGCATCACTCCTTCCGAGTCACCTTACTGCAGAGAATCACTCCTTCCCTATGTGTCTCCTTACTGCAGAGCATCACTTCTTCCCTATGTGTCTCCTTACTGCAGAGCATCACTCCGTCTCCTTACTGCAGAGCATCACTCCTATCTCCTTACTGCAGAGCCTCACTCCTTCTGTCTCCTTACTGCAGAACATCACTCCTTCTGTTTCCTTACTGCAGAGCATCACTCCTTCCCTGTGTCTTCTTACTGCAGAGCATAACTCCTGTCTCCTTACTGCAGAGCCTCACTCCTTCTGACTCCTTACTGCAGAACATCACTCCTTCTGTCTCCTTACTGCAGAGCATCACTCCTCCTGTCTCCTTACTGCAGAGCCTCACTCCTCCTGTCTCCATACTGCAGAATTACTCCTTCCTTGTCTCCTCACTGCAGAGCATCACTCCTTTGTCTCCTCACTGCAGAGCATCACTTCTTCCCTAGTACCCTACAGCAGAACATCACTCCTCCTGTCTCCTTACTGCATCACTCCTTCCATGTGTCTCCTTACTGCAGAGCATCACTCCTTCCCTATGTGTCTCCTTACTGCAGAGCATCACTCTTTCCGTGTCTCCTTACTGCAGAGCCTCGCTCATTCTGTCTCCTTACTGCAGAGCCTCACTCCTTCTGTCTCCTTACTGCAGAGCATCACTCCTTCTGTCTCCTTACTGCAGAACATTACTCCTCCTGTCTCCTTACAGCAGAGCATCACTCCTCCTGTCTTCACTGCAGAGTCTCAATCCTTATCTGTGTCTTCCTGCAGAGCATCACTCCTTCCGTGTCTCCTTACTGCAGAGCATCACTCCTTCTGTCTCCCTACAGCAGAGCATCACTCCTTCCCTGTGTCGCCTCACTCCTCCTGTCTCCTCACTGCAGAGCATCACTCCTGTCTCCTTACTGCAGAACATCACTCCTCCTGTCTTCACTGCAGAGCCTCACTCCTTCCCTATGTGCCTCCTTACTGCAGAGCATCACTCCTTCCCTGTGTCTCCCTACAGCAGAGCATCACTCCTTCCCTGTGTCTCCTTACTGCAGAGCCTCAGTCCTTCCCTGTGTCTCCTTACTTCAGAGCCTCACTCCTCCGTCTTCACTGCAGAGCCTTACTCCTTCCCTATGTGCCTCCTTACTGCAGAGCATCACTCCTTCCTAAGACTCCTTACTGCAGAGCATCACACCTCCTGTCTCCTAACTGCAGAGCATCACTCCTCCGTCTTCACTGCAGAGCCTTCTCCTTCCCTATGTGCCTCCTTACTGCAGAGCATCACTCCTTCCTAAGACTCCTTACTGCAGAGCATCACACCTCCTGTCTCCTAACTGCAGAGCATCACACCTCCTGTCTCCCTACAGCAGAGCCTCACTCCTTCCCTGTGTCTCCTTACTGCAGAGCCGCACTCCTTCCGTGTCTCCTTACTGCAGAGCCTCACTCCTTCCCTGTGTCTCCTTACTTAAGAGCCTCACTCCTCCTGTCTTCACTGCAGAGCCTTACTCCTTCCCTATGTGCCTCCTTACTGCAGAGCATCACTCCTTCCTAAGACTCCTTACTGCAGAGCATCACACCTCCTGTCTCCTAACTGCAGAGCCTCACTCCTTCCCTGTGTGTCTTCCTGCAGAGCATCACTCCTCCTGTCTCCTCACTGCAGAGCATCACTCCTCCTGTCTTCTCTGCAGAGTCTCACTCCTTCCCTATGTGTCTTACTGCAGAGCATCACTCCTTCCCTATGTGTCTTACTGCAGAGCATCACTCCTTCCCTCTGTCTCCTTACTGCAGAACATCACTCCTCCTGTCTTCACTACAGAGCCTCACTCCTTCCCTGTATCTCCTCACCGCAGAGCTTCACTCCCCTACACATGAGGACCCTACAGCATCGAGCCTCACGCTGCTTTCTCTTCCGTCTCTCTCTCCAGTCTCCATAGAGCTGGATGACAGCAGGCCCCGCCCCTTCCTGTCGGATCACGTGACTGTTGTTAACCCTCTCCGCGCCCGGTCTCCCTCTGTCAGTGTCAGGGCCCATTGCTGAGCGGAGGCTGGAGGATTTCGGCCTCCGGGAAAAGCCGCCATGGGAGCGACGTAGACCAGAGAAGAAGAGGCCATGATGTAGGAAGAGACGGTGCACACCCTCCTGCCCGTCGGGCACAGCCTGTAAGTGCCGTGTACCGGGGGCCGCACAGGTCAGAGCTTCTGTACACACCAGGACCATACACCTGTGTGGGGAGCCGGGGGCCACACAAGTCAAAGCCTCTGTATACTGGGGCCACTGCTGTACACACCAGGGCCATACACCTGTGTGGGGAGGCAGGGGCCACACAAGTCAAAGCCTCTGTATACTGGGGCCACTGCTGTACACACCAGGGCCATACACCTGTGTGGGGAGGCAGGGGCCACACAAGTCAAAGCCTCTATATACTGGGGCCACTGCTATACACACCAGGGCCATACACCTGTGTGGGGAGGCAGGGGCCACACAAGTCAAAGCCTCTGTATACTGGGGCCACTGCTGTACACACCAGGGCCATACACCTGTGTGGGGAGGCAGGGGCCACACAAGTCAAAGCCTCTATATACTGGGGCCACTGCTATACACACCAGGGCCATACACCTGTGTGGGGAGGCAGGGGCCACACAAGTCAAAGCCTCTATATACTGGGGCCACTGCTGTACACACCAGGGCCATACACCTGTGTGGGGAGCCAGGGGCCACACAAGTCAAAGCCTCTATATACTGGGGCCACTGCTGTACACACCAGGGCCATACACCTGTGTGGGGAGGCAGGGGCCACACAAGTCAAAGCCTCTATATACTGGGGCCACTGCTGTACACACCAGGGCCATACACCTGTGTGGGGAGGCAGGGGCCACACAAGTCAAAGCCTCTATATACTGGGGCCACTGCTATACACACCAGGGCCATACACCTGTGTGGGGAGGCAGGGGCCACACAAGTCAAAGCCTCTGTATACTGGGGCCACTGCTGTACACACCAGGGCCATACACCTGTGTGGGGAGGCAGGGGCCACACAAGTCAAAGCCTCTATATACTGGGGCCACTGCTGTACACACCAGGGCCATACACCTGTGTGGGGAGGCAGGGGCCACACAAGTCAAAGCCTCTATATACTGGGGCCACTGCTATACACACCAGGGCCATACACCTGTGTGGGGAGGCAGGGGCCACACAAGTCAAAGCCTCTATATACTGGGGCCACTGCTGTACACACCAGGGCCATACACCTGTGTGGGGAGGCAGGGGCCACACAAGTCAAAGCCTCTATATACTGGGGCCACTGCTGTACACACCAGGGCCATACACCTGTGTGGGGAGGCAGGGGCCACACAAGTCAAAGCCTCTATATACTGGGGCCACTGCTGTACACACCAGGGCCATACACCTGTGTGGGGAGCCAGGGGCCACACAAGTCAAAGCCTCTATATACTGGGGCCACTGCTGTACACACCAGGGCCATACACCTGTGTGGGGAGGCAGGGGCCACACAAGTCAAAGCCTCAATATACTGGGGCCACTGCTGTACACACCAGGGCCATACACCTGTGTGGGGAGGCAGGGGCCACACAAGTCAAAGCCTCTATATACTGGGGCCACTGCTATACACACCAGGGCCATACACCTGTGTGGGGAGCCGGGGGCCACACAAGTCAAAGCCTCTATATACTGGGGCCACTGCTATACACACCAGGGCCATACACCTGTGTGGGGAGGCAGGGGCCACACAAGTCAAAGCCTCTATATACTGGGGCCACTGCTGTACACACCAGGGCCATACACCTGTGTGGGGAGGCAGGGGCCACACAAGTCAAAGCCTCTATATACTGGGGCCACTGCTATACACACCAGGGCCATACACCTGTGTGGGGAGGCAGGGGCCACACAAGTCAAAGCCTCTATATACTGGGGCCACTGCTGTACACACCAGGGCCATACACCTGTGTGGGGAGCCGGGGGCCACACAAGTCAAAGCCTCTATATACTGGGGCCACTGCTGTACACACCAGGGCCATACACCTGTGTGGGGAGGCAGGGGCCACACAAGTCAAAGCCTCTATATACTGGGGCCACTGCTGTACACACCAGGGCCATACACCTGTGTGGGGAGGCAAGGGCCACACAAGTCAAAGCCTCTATATACTGGGGCCACTGCTATACACACCAGGGCCATACACCTGTGTGGGGAGCCAGGGGCCACACAAGTCAAAGCCTCTATATACTGGGGCCACTGCTGTACACACCAGGGCCATACACCTGTGTGGGGAGGCAGGGGCCACACAAGTCAAAGCCTCTATATACTGGGGCCACTGCTGTACACACCAGGGCCATACACCTGTGTGGGGAGGCAGGGGCCACACAAGTCAAAGCCTCTATATACTGGGGCCACTGCTATACACACCAGGGCCATACACCTGTGTGGGGAGCCGGGGGCCACACAAGTCAAAGCCTCTATATACTGGGGCCACTGCTATACACACCAGGGCCATACACCTGTGTGGGGAGGCAGGGGCCACACAAGTCAAAGCCTCTATATACTGGGGCCACTGCTGTACACACCAGGGCCATACACCTGTGTGGGGAGGC
Source organism: Dendrobates tinctorius (assembly GCF_039654945.1). Lineage (NCBI taxonomy): Eukaryota > Metazoa > Chordata > Amphibia > Anura > Dendrobatidae > Dendrobates > Dendrobates tinctorius. The sequence goes on from NW_027361754.1 coordinate 55,816,607, forward strand.
AGGGGCCACACAAGTCAAAGCCTCTATATACTGGGGCCACTGCTGTACACACCAGGGCCATACACCTGTGTGGGGAGCCGGGGGCCACACAAGTCAAAGCCTCTATATACTGGGGCCACTGCTGTACACACCAGGGCCATACACCTGTGTGGGGAGGCAGGGGCCACACAAGTCAAAGCCTCTATATACTGGGGCCACTGCTGTACACACCAGGGCCATACACCTGTGTGGGGAGCCAGGGGCCACACAAGTCAAAGCCTCTATATACTGGGGCCACTGCTATACACACCAGGGCCATACACCTGTGTGGGGAGCCAGGGGCCATACACCTGTGTGGGGAGCCAGGGGCCACACAAGTCAAAGCCTCTGTATACTGGGGCCACTGCTGTACACACCAGGGCCATACACCTGTGTGGGGAGGCAGGGGCCACATAAGTCAAAGCATCTGTATACTGGGGCCACTGCTGTACACACCAGGGCCATACACCTGTGTGGGGAGCCAGGGGCCACACAAGTCAAAGCCTCTGTATTCTGGGGCCACTGCTGTACACACCAGGGCCATACACCTGTGTGGGGAGCCGGGGGCCACACAAGTCAAAGCCTCTATATTCTGGGGCCACTGCTATACACAAAAGGGCCATACACCTGTGTGGGGAGCCGGGGGCCACACAAGTCAAAGCCTCTATATACTGGGGCCACTGCTATACACACCAGGGCCATACACCTGTGTGGGGAGCCAGGGGCCACACAAGTCAAAGCCTCTATACTGGGGCCACTGCTGTACACGCCAGGGCCATACACCTGTGTGGGGAGCCGGGGGCCACACAAGTCAAAGCCTCTGTATACTGGGGCCACTGCTGTACACACCAGGGCCATACACCTGTGTGGGGAGCCAGGGGCCACACAAGTCAAAGCCTCTTTATACTGGGGCCACTGCTGTACACACCAGGGGCATTCACCTGTGTGGGGAGCTGGGGGCCACACAAGTCAAAGCATCTTTATACTGGGGCCACTGCTGTACACACCAGGACCATACACCTGTGTGGGGAGGCAGGGGCCACACAAGTCAAAGCCTTTGTATACTGGGGCCACTGCTGTACACACCAGGGCCATTCACCTGTGTGGGGAGCCGGGGGTCACACAATTCAAAGCCTCTATATACTGGGGCCACTGCTGTACACACCAGGGCCATACACCTGTGTGTGGAGGCAGGGGCCACACAAGTCAAAGCATCTGTATACTGGGGCCACTGCTGTACACACCAGGGCCATACACCTGTGTGGGGAGCTGGGGGCCACACAAGTCAAAGCCTCTATATACTGGGGCCACTGCTATACACACTGGGGCCACTGCTATACACACCAGGGCCATACACCTGTGTGGGGAGCCAGGGGCCACACAAGTCAAAGCCTCTATACTGGGGCCACTGCTGTACACGCCAGGGCCATACACCTGTGTGGGGAGCCGGGGGCCACACAAGTCAAAGCCTCTGTATACTGGGGCCACTGCTGTACACACCAGGGCCATACACCTGTGTGGGGAGCCAGGGGCCACACAAGTCAAAGCCTCTTTATACTGGGGCCACTGCTGTACACACCAGGGGCATTCACCTGTATGGGGAGCTGGGGGCCACACAAGTCAAAGCATCTTTATACTGGGGCCACTGCTGTACACACCAGGACCATACACCTGTGTGGGGAGGCAGGGGCCACACAAGTCAAAGCCTCTGTATACTGGGGCCACTGCTGTACACACCAGGGCCATTCACCTGTGTGGGGAGCCGGGGGTCACACAATTCAAAGCCTCTATATACTGGGGCCACTGCTGTACACACCAGGGCCATACACTTGGGTGGGGAGCTGAGGGCCACCCAAGTTAAAGCCGCTGTATACTGGGGCCACTGCTGTACATGACTGGGTCAGTTGGCCAGTGTGAGGAGTCTGGGGCCGTACAGGTCAGGCCACTGTTGTACATGCCGGGGCCCGTAGACCCATGTGAGAAGCGGACACACTGAGTTGTGTGACTTGTCCGCTGTGTTGTAGCACCTCTATTGATCGTTGTGACTGTCTCCAAAAACATCCAAACTGCCGGTCTCTTGACGTGACCTCTGCAGCCAATCGCTTTCCTCGCTGATCAAGTGCTGCACCTGCTGACTCAGCGCTGAGGTTAGTGATTGGCTGCAGTGGTAACTTAGATGTACAAGGTATTGTCGCTGCAAGTAAGGAAGCAAAATCTTACATGGACCTCTGGCGGACGTGGATATCTGTGTTTTGTGAGACCTGAGGACTTTGTCCGACTGTACAAGAACATGGCCGACACCTGCCCCATCTCCTGGCCAGGGGACTAAGCATAAGTGAATATACTAACCACACAGCAGGGATTGGCAGCTGCTTCTTTCTATGAGGTAAAGTATTTTCTGGCTTGTTTGTTTTATCACAGGAGTAGAGTGTCTTCTGGTCACCAGCCCTGTGAACTCATCACAAATATGAAGTCTGTGACCTTCAAGCTTGGTGACCCATGAAGCTTGTACCTCACTGACTTAATTTACGACGAGCAAAGCGGGCGGGAGGCCTGCAGAATTGCTCACTCCTGTGATAAAACAAACAGGAAGGAAAATGTGTTCTCACAGTAAAAGGCAGCTGCGAACCCTGCTGTGTGGTCAGTATGTTCTCTTATTTTTCCTCCCATTTCCAGGAGCCGTAGTATGTGCTGATCATAAACCAGAGCACCTCAGCATGTTCGAACACGGCAAATAAGACAGTACATAGCACAATTATGTTTTTCTCAGCGTAGGAACTTTTTTTTTTTTTTCAACACAACCAATTGTTGAACTTGCTGTGTAATTATTTCAAGATCAGTTAATTAAAATGTATTTTGTGGGACAAGCCCGTGTAATTGTCAGGTCAGTGTGGCTGCGAGGGAAGTCCCAGAGTCGGCGTTTAATTATGCCAAGCCTCTTACAAAGTAAATAGGCATGTAATGGGAAATTCCAGTAAGAAAGGATCATTGTTTCTTAGGTCAAAAAGTCTCGGTCTCTTGGAGTACGGTCACCACATCTGTGATCCTGCTGTACTCTTAATATTGTAAACCCAAGAAGGAGCAGGTAGTAACAGGTGTCGATAAAATCCACAAATGACCAAGCTCCGATCTATGGCATTTGAGATGAATATAAAAACCAGATTGAAAGCAATTTTTTTTTATTTTAGCCACGTGAAACTTCAAAAAATTGGAGAATTGTATAATGCCTCCTATCAGAGTGACAATTATCACAAACTGAGAGGGACAGAATCCTTGAATGAAGAGAGGATGGTTTATCACTAGCGGCATGCGGAGGTCAAAATGTCGTCATTGCTTAACGTCGTGTCCCAGGGGGTTGGACAAAAACAACGGCCTTGAATGACGTCCATAGTTGTGCTGAAGCGAGTGTCTTGCAAGGACGGATCATCAGGCTAGAAGAATGGCAGGTAGTGAGCCATTCTGTACTGCAAGCCTTAATGGTCAAAAGGGGTCTACACAATCAGAAGGCATCTGCATGACATTGGGCTACGAGCCACATATCCACCTACAGGCGGTCTTCCACCTCACGGCATCGCTGCCAGAGGCTCTTATGGTGCAGAACAAGAAGGCAATGGAAGGCTATCCTCTCCAGTGATGAGTCCCGATTTGGTGTTTGATATTGTAATAGCCAGAGATTGGTCTGTAGACCACGTGGGCAACACCATGCTTTCATGAGGGAATGTCACACCAGGATTATGTGGGGTGACATAATATACGGTAGCTGGATCCCTGTAATCTCCATTTGAGGTGCACTGACAGTGCTACATTGATTTGATGTTGGATCGTATTGCAGCCATTTATCCAGTGTCCCAGGAGCTGTATTTGAACACTGCAACGTACCACATGTTGCTTGTGCTACTGTGAGCAGCCTGCTTGGCCTAAGCGTGCTACAGTGACTTACAGCGTCTCCTGATTTCTCTCATAGGACCTTGATGGGAGATGTTGTTAGTCGGGAGTTCTAGAAAAAGAAGCTGCCAGCAGTGGATCTTGATGTTTTGCCCAAGTGCACTCAGTGCGGCCGACCGTTTCTCAGTGATCGCAGCCGAGGCTGTAAGTGCCGGGATTTCTTCTCATGGTGCTCAGACTCCAGACTGAATAATTTGAGATGTTTTGAATGTTTTTGTTTGCATCATTTGCTTATCGGTAAAGCGTCTCCTTCCTGTGACTTCCATCACACCATGACTTTTCCTTCTTGGTGCTGCAATTTCACTGCTTAGCTGCCTTCATGAATAGGAAGTAAGGACACCCTGTATTAGTGACTGGATAGGAAACATTAGTGTTTGCTTAACCCAAATCTTGTAGATCATTTGTTTGACATCTGTGGAAATTTACGCCGCTCTGAAGTGCAAATAAGTGCCCTGATGGTGTGTATTCAGGTTTTCTGCTTTATTTTCAGTTTCTTTTCTGCAGCGATCGCATTGTTCCCTTTACATGTTGGACATCAGTCATTTTATTAGTTGATGTCCCTTTTGAACGTTGCTGCAGCTGTTTGTGTCATAGCTGGAAAGGTTGAGATTTTATGTTGTTGATAGGTTTTCTATCCGCTGCCTGCCATTGCTTCCCTCCCAACAAAGCCTTACGGAAATCTCCAATCCGAGCCCTAGAAGGCACCACAATCTGTGTGGTTCTCGATCCATCATTACTTTCTGACACGTCACTGTCACATTTGATTAGGGGTTGTCTAAGAAAAAAGAAAATGCATGTTTTCCAATGAAGTAATAGAGGGTTTGAGTCTTTATCTGTAACTTTACATCATGGGGTGTAAATGCCGCCGGTTTCCCTAATCCGGCGTTGTTTTTCTTGCGCCTGTCCGCTCCTGAGATATGGCCCCATCTTCCCTGTGTATATGTATATCCAGTCTTGTTCCAAATGGGTGTGGTCCTCTAGAGACCGCCCACTTGTATAAAACTTTAGGCGGCTCCAGTGTTATCCCTTTAATGCATAGCTGTATATGACGTATAATTCCTAATCTCACATCTCTGATGTGATGCGCACGTTCGTCACCAGACCTGACGTATCTTTTTACAGTCCCAGCTGTGGAGTTATTCCCAGCATGTGTCCTTGCTAGGTGGATCATCCAGTAATGTCATCCCGTGCTGCGTCTCCATTTCCTGTCCAGAGCTGGTTCCTGATGAAGCTGTGTTTTTTTTTTTTTTTTTTTTTTTTTTTTTTTATTATTAAAGCATATTTTTCATCCCTTTGTAGACTTTACTCCACTCTGAGAAAACCAGCCGGCCAGCATTCCCTGTAGCCATTACTGGGTGGAGCGAGGGCACGCCGGGCATCGCTGCAGACTGGTAAATGAGCTGCCTTTGTCATGTCGGGGTCCTAGGTCTAGACACTGGATGGCAGCTGTCATCTTGATTCATTGGTGTCGTACTTTTCCACAAACACTGATGTTTTTCAGTGCACATCCGTCTGTATGGCTGTAAAGCTTTATTATGGTACGTAATCCATACATCGCTTATTTTGCCTATTGAATTGACTTTTGCTATTGTGAGCAATGTGACCCGAGCATCTTTTTACCGTATGATGTCCTTCCATTTTCCACAAGATTGCGCTTAGAGATGGGTTGCTTTTTTTCATTTTGGGGGAAGCTATGGTTTTGCCAGTGTTTTAAAGTCCTGTTTCAAGGCTATCACTTGCTCAAAAATCTACAATTTTTGCTCTTATTTTATCAATGCTGCTCCGCTGAATATACCGCCTTTTTTCTTTATTGCTTTTAAATCCTGTATATGGTTTGAGAGAGGGAACAATTTTTAAGGTCTTTCACGAGTGGGTGTGGCTCACAGGCTCCTCAGGGGCGTGTCTTTAGGATGCTTTGTATTATCCCTAGGTATAGAAATGCCCAGCTCTCTGCAACCCTATGGAGGGTTAAAAAAGAAAAGAGAATAATCGCAGGGGGGATTATCCAGTGTTGCGACCAGTGGCACGTCTAGTCGGAATGGGACCAGAAGTACGTAAATCGCTTACTTGTGATCACATGACCACCCGCTCCCTGGTCTGAAGAATCCTGACTGTGCGCTCTCGGGATTCACAAGTCTGCAGTCAGAGTAACTGCAGACTAGATCCCAAAGCCTGGGCAACCCCTTTATCGCATAAGGCAGCTACTTCCAATAGATGGCACTAGAGAATTTTCCTTGGTTTTCTGCACTTCTGGCATACTTTCAGAACCCTTTTTTTTTTTTTTTTTTTTTTCTTATACAGAGGCATCCTGCAGCAACAGTATACTGCAGCTATGTTTACCTATAATTTGAATAAATGATTTTAGCAGCTCTGTGTGCCCATACAGTATTCTTGGACACTTAGGATAAATGCCAAACTAGAACCTCAATTTACAGATGTTTTGGCCCTCCTCAGTGCAAAGTATGAGATCTGATTTGGCAGGATGAGAGTTCTCTGACTCGGGTAATTTCCTAGAGAATCATTGCATGGCCTATAATTGTCCTTACATGCCAAGTCAGGGGCATCTTATACAGTCAAATCCTATCTAATGCTTTGCACTGAGGCGGGTCAACACCCCAAAACATGTCTGCAAATTGAGATTTTGGCTTTTATCCTAAGCCCATGTGGCAAGGCTTGGTAAAGAGTCGATATTGACTTCTTGGATTGCTACTTCCTATAGGTGCCGCTAGAGTTCAAGTCCTCTTCCTCTCTGAAGAGGCAATTTGTATTTTTGACTTCCCAGTGGAGCCTTGCATGGCTTAGAAGTCTCCTTACACTGACATGTCAGGTATGTCACTCTCCACAAGGAGAAATGTTACCCCCTTCACTTGATAAAATGCAATCTTTTTGGTGTTACCTTTTTAAATATGACACCTCTGTGTGTGCGGCTACAACTCTCAACATGCACTGACAGCAGCTGGAATAGTAGGAGTTGTAGTTTTATTATCCTCCTGTTGTAGTCGTCAGGGCTGTGGAGTCGGTAAGCCAAACCTCCGACTCCTCAATTTCCATGACACCAACTCCGACTCCACAGCCCTGGTAGTCGTGCAGGAAACAATGTGACAATGGGAAAATCTCACATACAGCTGTTTATATCCATAAAGCGCTGCTTGTAAAACCACAAGAAAGTGAATTTACAGTCTTCTGATCTGGCATATCGCTAAGATCTCTGGGGTCCAACCGATCCTTAGGATGAGAGGACTACACCGCTAATTGAGCTTTGCGTCCCCTCCTGAGTTTTCTTCGCATGCCGGCTCTCCCACCTAGTGGCTGTACAGGGAAATAAAGCCGGGCTTGTACTGACTACTAAGCCTATAAGGATATGCCTTCACTTTACAAGTTGGGAATATCCCTTTAAGTGCTATCAGTTCTGGTTAACCTTTAACATCTTCCAGAACTGTGACCAAAGTGTCACTTCAGGAGACACCAGCAAATGATCTAGTCGGTGTTGGGAGTGAGCGAGCGCTGCAGATTCTTGGCTTTGATTCTCTTAAGATGGGCTGCCAGTACTTCAGTGGGACGGTAAGCACAGGACTTTATGGCAATTAATATACTTTTGATGCACATAATCTCCTCTTGAACACACCATGGATTCTTACCATGTAGACCCCAATCATGGCCCATAGCTGCCGATGCGGGATTTGAATCTGGAAAATATCATTGGGTAAGGACATTGTGTCACAGGCATAAGTATTAAAGCCTTTTATGGATTGAGGTCCATGGCATCCATTGAGATCATTGATTTCCACGACTGACGTGGTTCTATCCCAATAGTTGCCTGACTTCACCTTGAAAACAGGGTACAGACATTAACTTTGATCACCCAACAAAACAGATTTTGACAATAATGAACGATCATCGTTTGGTTTCAGAGATTCCGAACATTCATCGGTTTTACTAAAACACCAACTAGTTGGCCACCTTGAAATTTTTTTCTCCGCCCGATAGTCGGCACCAGTTGTATCATTGACCAAACATCCCCCTCTGTTGTTCAGTGTAATTTGTGTCATGTTTGGGGCCATCAGTGAGCAATCGTTCATCATAATGTGGATGGGGGCATGAAGAAAGCTAGAATTGGAGCGACCATGTATCACATAGACACTGTTTTATCTAAATGTCCATAATAACCTCTCACTAATCTAATCTCTTACTGAAAAATGATTAAAGGGAATCTGTCAGCAGGTTTTTGCCATGTAATGTGAGAGCACCATCATGTAAGGGCAGAAACCCTGATTTCTGCGATGTCACTTGCTGACTTGCATGTTATTTTGGTAAAATCACTGTTTATCTGCTGCAGAGCTGTTATAACCCCACCACTGATTGGCAGCTTTTTGTCAAGGTACACAGAAGCATCCAATCAGAAGTGGGGGCGTGGTTGAACTAGGAGACACGAGACACCTAGTCCTGTAGTGATAATCTCCTGCTGATAAAACACTGATTTCATTGCAACAGCAACACAGCCTAGTAACGGACTCCGCTGGAATCAAGGTCTTTGCCCCTACGTCATGGTGCTCCCAAATTACATTGCAAAACCTGCGAATATCTCCCCTTTAACAGTCAGAATAATTTGAGTGGAGCAGCAGTAAAATCAGCCATGATGTTTGCTAAGCTGTGAGCCAAATATTGCCCTGCTGATATTGAGGAGGCGGCCTGGAGATGCGTGTGCTTGGTCCCTCCTCTTCATTTCCGGTTTGTTCCGGCAATGAGACAGGAAGGCACAGTGTGGCCACAACAGTGACCCGTGTATAATTCAGTAGGAAAATATGATGTTACTGGAGGGGGGATGGAGGATTCTGGATTTTCTTTCTTTACCAAAACTGACATGTCTTCTGGTGAAGTTGGAACGTGGCATTATGGTGCCATGGAGAATAAGACTCCACCATTCTTCCCTTCCCGCATTCCTCAGGTATTTAATTTATGGAGAAATTGTAATGATTTATATTGTCTTGTAAGGCTAAGTTCACGCCAATAGTGATGTCGGTGAAAAAACGGACATCACAGGGTCAGCTCTCAGATCAACGTTATTCATTTAGGCTGTTCACGATCACTTTATTTTTTATTTTTTTACAAGGACCAAATCTGCGCATGACAAAATCACAACATGCCCTAGTTTCTTCCATGCGTTGGATGAGACTCGCCCATTCAATTCTAGGGGTGCGCAAAAAAAACAAAACCTGATCCTGCGATGTCTTAGACCTAATGCAAAATTAGCTGAGTTGAAAGGCAAAATGAGCAATTGTAATACACAGTGCTATATAATATGATGATTGCAATATGTTAAGGGGTTGCAGATTTCGATGGCAGGAGTGCTTCTTTAAAGTCCTGAGATGTCAGATTTGCTTGTCGTCTGTCCTGTTGTGCATTTGAATTGAAATTTTGGTTTTGCATTTAATTAGTTAAAAAAAAAAAATAAAAATCCAAATTTTCAGCTGTAATGCACAGGTAGCTTTAGTGATCAGTCTTTGTCATGCTGGGACTCTGCAGGCCGTTGACATTTTTTTCTATGTAAGGGTACTGTTACACTTAGCGATGCACCAGCGATCCCGACAACGATATGGATTGCTGGTGCATCGCTAAGTGGTCGCTAGTGAGCTGCCAAACAGGCAGATCTCACCAGCGACATAGCAGGGGTCGGGGGTCGCTACTTACCTGTCAGACGCGGCGATCCTGACGTCCTCCCGCTCGCGTCCACGCGTCGCTCGTCGGCGCCACAGGAAGCCCAGCAGGAAGCTGACGACGAGAAATAGTCCAGGACATTCTCGTGCAATCAGCGATAACCAGCGGGGGAGCCGGTCACAGGTAAGTAGCAGACATAGCGAAATCGCTAGCAATATCGCTGCTGCGTCAAAAAACCTGTGACGTTATAGTGATATTGCTAGCGATCTCGCTGTGTGTAACGGGGGCTTAAACCAGTGAGCCCTGACCCTGCACCACCTTATGATAAGTCTTATCTGAACCGTGTGAGCTCTTCCCTCCAGGCCTGTTATATCATACTGTTATGTGAGGCTGGCCAAACTCGGAATTCAGCATAGACTGATGAACCTCTCGCACTCTTATCGGTGCAATCCATGTTATATAATGTCATTTAACGCCCTTCAGCTCGATCTTGAGCCATGGCGACTTGATGAATGAACGCGCTGTAGGAAGATCGATCTTGTGCAAGTCTAGATAGGTTCACCAGGGTCTTCTCCGACGTTATGTTGAAACTATCAAGCCATCAGGTTATTGGTCTTCCTCTTTGCCTTGCTCCTTCTATTCTTCCCACCATGATGTCCTTCTCTAGTGATTGCTGTCTTCGTATGATGTGTCCAAAGTAGGCAAGTCGTAGCTTGGTGATCCTTGCTTCCAGGGACATGTCTGGCTTGATTTGTTCCTGTATTGCCAACAATTTATGTATTGCCAACTGTTTGTAGCAATAAGGTTCGGATACGGCTTTAAAGAAGGCACCACTTGGATATGGCACAATTTTATTATACAATGATCAATCCAAATGACAAAACACCAAATCAATGGAATGTATGACAATGATATCGAAATAGAAAATAGTATAATATTGCGTATACTTATATATTAAAACTACAAAGGTTTTAGTACATATACTTACATCAGAAAGAAGAAGAGAAAAGAATCTTCACTAGGGGCATTTACATCTGTCCGGAAATACTTCAGCTGGAGAAGTGGTCAGCGAAGACAGAATGCTTCCTAGGACCCACACTGCGAAGAGCGTCCTCTCACACAGGTCCACAAAGCTGACTGCCAGCTTTTATATGCTTTAAACAAAGGTCTACACAATATAATATTGTGTAAACATGAAAATACACAAGTTAGTTGTCTGATGTTCCAATCACATGACAGTGGCCAGCTATCATGAATAAATAACATCAAACAAAGCTTGCCTCTTCGGACTAGTTACTATTGCCCTGACATTTACATATGATAAGAGTAAATCATACACCAGAACAAAGTTTCCAACAACATGCTATGATCAGAACCCTAGCACAAAATATCTATATTTCAGACTACAGTTAAAGAGATCTTTAAGATTGAATACACTATAATGGGTTTCAGATCGCCAACTATATTCCTGGTTCTACATTAGGCTTTCCCAGCCATATTTCTATGACCTTATGTACAATTATGTGCAATTGTCTATATGCCTAGTCCACTTTTAACCCCCATATGACACAAATATCAGGTGATGCCTGGTCAATATACTCACACCATTCACTGCTCTTAAAATTCAAGTAAGTCAACAGCATACACAAAGGTTAATCCTTTCCAGTAATCCAGATTAAACATACTGTTTAAACAAGCATAGTCTTTTAGTATACTCAACACTAAGGCTGCATTTCAATAGCCATTGCGGGTCTGACCTCATGAACCCTGGTTTTCAAGAATTGGATATGGGGCCTTCAAATGCTGACATTTCAGGTTAATTTCAATATGGACTAATCAATATATTACAATATTTAGGCTATAAGATATCCATATTTTTAATAGCACCACAGTTCCAAAATTGATTTTTTGGTTCTTCCTGCCAGCCATGGTATTCGGTGTGGAGGAAAATTATGGTGCTTCATGGGACCCCCACATGTATAACGATTGTTGCACTCATCTCATTTTAGACCACTCTGATAATGTCTTGGAGACCCCGACCGTTCTTCCAGCATTCACTGACAGTTATGCTGGAGGATGCTGAATAAGTTTCCTCTGAAGAATTGTGGTTCTATAATATCACACAATGACCTTCTGTTATAGTGTATATAGGCAGATGGCATTTTCTCCCTACCCCTCCATACACACATCGATCTTCCCGAGTGTGCATGTCTTCTCAAGGGAAGAGGGGAAATAAGACTCGCCGGACGTCCCTGTTGGTAGCTCATTGCAGCTAAGAACAAAAGGATTGGGCATATTTAAATCCAGCATCCTCCTCCCCTATATCTTTCCCCACACATCTGCTATAGAAGGACAATTGCAAGGTTTCCATACACAATTATTTCCATGTGCAGCCTACGTTTATTGAATGTGCATAGAATTTGGTACAGGTTTTTAACCACCTAATCTGAGAGCAGTGTCTAGTAGGGGAAGAGACCCTGATTCTAGCGATGTGCCCCTTACTGGGCTGCTAGGTAAGATTTTGATAAAATCCTTGTTTTACCTGCTGCAGATCTAGCAGTTCTCTGAATGCTGAGCTCTGTATATCCCCTCCCACACCATTTATTGGTAGCTTTCTGCCTATGCACAGTATACACAATCTGTGGTGGGGGTGGAGTTATACACAGCTCATGTATATAGAGAACTACCTGGCAGCAGGTTTACTAGACCTGTAATGATGATCTCATGCTGATAACATTGTGATTATATCAAAATTACAGCAAGTAGCTAAGTAAGTGACACATTACTGGAATCAGGGTCTCTGTCCCTACATCATGCTGTGCTCAGGCTAGGAGCCAAAAACCTGGTGACAGATTCCCTCTAAGGCTTGGTGTAAACGTTAATCCTTGTATGTCACAGCCTGATGAAGAGACTGGTCCAGAGGGTAAGCCAAGTTAAGAACTTTTTGACGACTAGCGGCAGTCCGGAGTGACTCAGTTTTGTTTCTATGGAAAACTGGATCCAGTATTGAGGATCTACTAGTTACAGCTCTGTAGCACAAACTTCTACACCAAAGATGTGAAATCCTCCATAGTTTATTTTTTTTCCCATTTGTCTCGGGATACATTATCCTAACTTTTGGCTCTCCTTACGCTTGTTCTGAATGTTGTGACCTTTTTATGTTCTAATTTTCTGCAACCTCATTTACCACTTCCAAAAAAAGGGAAAAAAAAGAAGCAGCGTCTATTTTGCAGCTTTTGGTCCAGAAGCTCGCATGCCTAAAAGTAAAAGAAGTAAAACCCACCAGGTTGTCATCACATGAGTCGCTGTGTAAATTAACAGATATGTCACAATGATTTCACCAGATGAGAACGGACTCGTGTGACCGGCTCTACTAGAGATGGAGCTAAAGATGACATGGAAACGTTGCTAAAAAAAATAAGTTGGCCAATATTTCATCCACTTGTGGTTGTGTTTCCCAATAGTAAAGTGTCCCGTAAAAAACAACTGGGTTGTTAAGATATTAGAGTTCCTTGGTCTCCTAGTATATTTTTCTCCGACTCTTGGCCCATCCGGTCCTCTGGCAATTTCTTGAAAACGTGGTCTTGGGCTTCTTGCACACATTGTGCATCTAATATCCTGAGAAGTGTTGTGGCTTTTCTGCGACAACAGAAGGTGACCCTACAATGACTGACTTCACGGCAAAGCGGCATAAATTAAAGGCTGTAGGTTATAATACTTTTGTGGTGATAGAGCATTTCATCCTAACTATTCAGACGTCTATTTTCAGTAGGCCAGGAGGCATACACTGTTATCTATCTTTTATGACTTTTGAGTTTTTGTTGTAACATATTGTGGTGTTATCCTGATTGACAGGGACAGTGTAATTGAACAACAGATGTTTAACCCCTTCACGCCGCAGCCCTTTTTCATTCTTGCGTTTTGTTTTTCATTCCTCTTCTTCCTAGAGTCATAACTTTTTTTTTTTTTTTTTTTTTTTTCCGTCAATATGGCCATGTGAGGACTTGCTTTTTGCACTTCCGGCTAGATCACATTAAATGTCACTGTCAGAGATTGACAGCGACATTTAACGGTCGCGGGTGGATCACTATTCTGTTAGGGGCACATGTCAGCTGTTCAAAACAGTACATGTATGGGGCACGTCGTCAAGGGGTTAATATGTTGTGTGATGTAGTGACCACTGTGTCCGCTAGGGGGCGCTGAGTGGGTGTCCCAGGAAGGACGGATAGCCATGTCCAGAGTGGTAACAGGAGCAGGGTCCTAAATGACCGTTATGTATCCCAACGTGGGTGGCCTTGATATGAAGGCTTGATTATATGCTGATCAGCAGAGCTGATCTTTTGTTCCAATGTGTTAGGGAAAAGCCTTCAGGTGATTGAGATGGGTGGGATAAATCACCTACAAACCCACCTGGGGCGGGTGTCTAAAACTCCATAGCCATGTGATCCGGTGGGTGTGGCTACGGACCATATAAGGTGGCCAGGGTAGGTCACATGAGTGAATGCTTGGACCCGGTTGGTCCGTATGGAAGGTCTCGTCTGGCTGACGTGCCTGCCTTCCTGAGTGCACGTGGAGACGTGTGTCGGATAGTTCCCTGGAGGGAATGAAACATCTGCCCTGAGAAGCAGCACATAGCCAGCCTGTGTGACCACAGGATTAACAGAGGGGAGCTCTGTCATGGACGCTATGCTGATTTGATATGAACTTTCTGTTGCTGATTTATGCTGAATAATAAACCGCATGGACTGAGTTATGTTTGAGAGACCTGTGCTGGATCTGATTTATCGGCTGCCTAGCGAGTATCCCCTACCTTAATGACAAGCGCTACCTTACAGTTGATTAAACATTGTCCAGGCCAACTAGTTTGTTGACCTGCGAAACAGAAGTACAAACCATGCAAATTGATTAAATACTCAAACAATGCGCTTTAAACTCATCCCACCTTCCAACTGACCTGTGAATGATAACCTGAATCACAGAAGTAGGTATAAAAAAAAGGGACTTTCTATCCTTCTGACAGAATCAGAGACTCTCTTTACACAACCACAGCCAGGAACACTCTACATGACAGCAGCCAGGACATGCCTCCATCACAGATTTGACATTCTACAGGATGCCAGCTTGGGGGACCAGGGCCCCGGCTGGAAGAATATAGGTTTGCTCCATTGACCATCAATTAACCCATGGATATGTTTGGGGAAGCCAGGATTGGGACCCTCCAGTCACCTGAGCAATATGAATACATTTAGGGAAGCCTGGATTAGGACCCACCAGTCACCTAGCTCTAGGGAGACGTTTGGAAAAGCCAGGTTGTGACTAGGTCACCTGGCCACGTGCTTCTATGGACTGTCGGCTTCCTAAGCTTGTCGTTACTTCCTGTCTGTGGGTTTCATAAGTCGGGGCAGCCGGCCCTGAAGTTGCAGCTACTCTTATACTGGGAAGTCAGCGGAAAGGTAAGACTCTGTAATTTTGCATCATTTGGGGTGTTTTCTTGGACTGTTCTGTTTGTCTGTTTTGTGATTCAATTAAGTATTGCCACACTGTTATACCCTCACTCTGTCTCATCTGAGTAGTAGTATACCAACGAGGAAAGAAGTGCAGATAGTTCAGTGGGATGAGTCCTGGTCAATGCAGTCTCGGGCCAGCGGACGAGAGCACCCACTGACTCCCCCAGCTCTCCCGAGACCTCCTGTGTTTCCACAACTTCAAATTCTCTAAAACGTATATGGAAACTTGTCCGGATTCTATAGAAGTTCTACTGTTGCACAAATTTCCGAAACCATACGGTTGGCTTTATATCGCCTACAGTGGTTGAGCGCCAGCAACTGGACCTTGGAGTAATGGAAAAAGGCTTGGTCTGATTAATCAAATTTTCTTTTCCGCCATGTAGATGGCCGAGTCTGTGTTTTTTGCTTCCGTGAGAAAGAGACTGCACTAGGAGAAGACAAACCAGCAGAGGCAGAGCGATGCGCTGGGCAATATTCTTCCGGAAAACCTTGGCTACTGGCATTCATGTGGCTATGACCCGTATCACCTACCTAAACACAAAATGGACCCAGCATATTCCTTCATTGCTGTGGTATTCCCTAATGGCAGTACCACTTTCAGCAGGATAGTGCCCCCTTGCTATTTTGCTAAGATCATTCAGTCTTGGTTTGCTGAAGGCAATGATGTTGACTTGGTCTCCAAATTTCCATGATTTCAATCTGATCGAGCTTCTTTGGGATGCGCTGGAAAAAAAAAGTGACTCACGGAGGCTCTGCTGGACCATTTAGTGGACATGAAGGATTTAGTGCTGATGGCTCTTTGCCTTTCATGACCAGACACCCTTTAGTGATCCTGTAAAGATGGATCAGAGCTGTTTTGGTGGAACACTTTCTTATATTAAAAAGAGGAAAGCAATTTGGAGCCAGGGCACGAAAAATGTTTTATTGGTCAGACCTAGCTGTTGATAAGGGTTGGAGTGTCTTTTGTCTCCCCTACAGGATTGGTTGCTGGAGTGTTTCATTTTTAGGTCTAGAAATATCGTTTACCTACTACTTGACAACCCAGTTATGAAACTCTTCCTCATTCCAAAACAGACATGGGATTTTTCTGTTGCAATCATTTCCTGGTTTCTACATTATTAGATATGATTCATCTTTGTTTATCCCTAGTTCTACATCTGAAATCTGTCACAGGTGTAGTCATAAACCTGCATGAGTGAGGTGCAGCAGGTCGCCGTGGCATCCTGACACTAAAATCTGTCAAGGGACCATTTTCTTCCTCCTGTATGGAAGTTTACTGAATTATTCTTTAAATAGAGGGCAATAAATTTATTTTCTTTATTTGCCAACAGTCTATTGCAGACACCTTTTGGGAGGTGATGAGTGTACATAGGTGTTTCTAATCTATCATATCACGCTAATATAGAGGTTAGGATGTGCCACATTAGGTGAGGGTCTTCACCAGCTCATTACGCCACGGCAACATATTGGTGAGTGTGAAATCGCAAAAGGGGCCTGCTAAGTGCTGCTTGGACTCTGATTTGTTGGAACGTAATATAGGAAGTTTAAGGGGTTTTCCCATAAACAGATATTTTTCATCTATTCATAGAGTGGTAAATTTATGTGTGATCACTGAAGTCCAGAACCTGAGACCCCCAACAATCACCAGTTACCTTAAGTGAGGTGGCTAGGCACAAATCAAGATGCTTTGAAGAGAGATGAAAGAAAATAGAATGGTTTTTCTAAGTTCTAAGCCAACTACTTGAGAACGGTGCTGTGACGAGACCTTACTTGATACTGGAGTGGTGACATGGCTTTACTCAAGCCACGGAGCACTCGCATGGGTCTTCTCAAGCTTTTAATTAATGAGTCGTGCCAAGGATCTTTAACTTCGAGCTGCGAGGAAGCTACTAGAAACATCTGAGGTTCCATCCTTAAAATTTTCAAGGTGAACCCTTTTAGTTGTGCTCTTTTGAATGCTTTATTTGCCTCGTAACTTTTAGTAGCAGATCAACTAGTCAAACATTAAGCGATGTCATCCCCAGTGGACAAAGACTCATCACTTGTAAAATTCTCTTTAAATATTAACCTTTTAACATTTTATGAATTCTTCATTCTGACAGTTGGAGCAGAGGACCGGAGAGCTGGCTATTAATATAGGCCCAATTTTCATTAAGGTCTATGTGAGCATTTAGCCATGACCGTGAATATACTACATGGTCATGTACTAGTGACATCGTTCAGCTTTCTTTGAATTAGGATATACTGTTTGCATAGTGTTTTGGCATTTCTTAATGATTTTTTTTCTTATACTTAAATGCTAAATAATTTTGTAATATACAAAATTAATCATATCATCATAGATCTGCTGTTCTTGTGGGTCATATAATGCTCAGATCTCTGTTCTGGCAAGCAGCCTGCAATTTAGCATTTTTGATCCTTCCCCAGCGTACCGGTTGTCATAAGTGACGCCATGTACTTGAGCAGGCGCGCTCTGTGAACTTGTATGTAGCGTCACTTACGATAAGAAGTACATTGGGAAAGGTCTGTTAGGGGGAAAATCCTAAACCTTTTATGTGGACTTGGTTAGATGACAAAATTATGTAACATTTAAAGAGGACTCGAGACCTGTCACTTGCCATAACAATGTAAGTTTGTTAAGGAGTCTAAATGCCGTTGTTCTCCTGAATCCGGCGATGGTTTTCTTTTTACAAGAGATAAGGCCCCTTCTTCCCTGTATGTAATTCTTTTCTTGTTATCCATCTGGGTGAGGTCCACTAGAAGACGCCCCTGCGGAACAGTTCATGATCATCCATTGGCTAAAAAAAAGACTAGATTTACATAGCGGGAAAAGGGGGGCATATCGTGGGAACGGAGAGGGGCAGGAGCAAAAGAAAAACGTTGTCGGATTTAGGGAAACTGCAGCATTTTAAACCAGGAAAAAACCTACATAGTAATGGCGAATGTCAAGTCTTCTAGGGAATTGATTTAAAAAAAAAAAAAAAAAAAAGCATGAAAAACCTTGCTCCCTGGCAGGCCCCTTTTTTATTTTTTATTGGGCACCCTTTTTCCAGAAGTAATAGAAATACCCAGTAATATTCCCCACATTTTATCATAGGATTACACAGGTGCTTTTGTCTTTTTGTTCCTGTTTGTCTGAAGATCAGAAACTAATAATTGTGACAAATGATTGAGACATGAGGAAGTAGCTCTTTAATGATAAAACATCCGTACAGTTCCTATTATCTCGTGGGAATTGTTCCCTGTTATGTGGAAGTGCGTCTTGTGGCCATTGTGTACCAAGGTTTGGCAAGATGATTATGGGGAAGTAGCTGTAATTTCTTATTTGCAAGATAGTTAGGAAACGATGTAATCCCACACTTGTCTTTTCTTTATCAATCCCATCACCACTTTGGCCCTTTTATCTGCATGTCGCAGTTTTTCAGCGATCCACCATATTGTCTGATTTTTCTTTTTTTTTTTTTTTCTCTCCTGCTTTCGTCTAGTTCATGCAAAGGATTTCTTTATAGTACTTACACAGTTCTTTGCGTGAAAATGAATGTGATAACACTGGTTTTCATTAGATATGTTCAGAAGCATCCAAATTGCCTGCAAAATCATAAACCCATCCTGCAATAGAGCCAAGCCTAGAACTGCAAATCTAGTTATTACTGCTAGTTAAATTGGATAACTAGGTGCAAGGTGCCAATGCTTCATATGGCTGCTGCCTCGTCAATGAATGAGATGCAATCATGGCAAGAAAAGACTTGGCCTTCTCAGGGCTTAAAGGGAGCTTTTACACAAACGGATGTCTAAGGCAGGGCATACACATTAGATGGCCAAAAACGGCTTCTGTCGATCATTTGGCCTAGAGCCATCTTGACTGACTTTCCAATACACAGGCGCACTCACTAAGCTGAGCGCTCCTTTGTTCACTGAGAGCTGCCAACTGATACTTGGGCTGACAGCTCATTTCTGTGGGAACAAGCGATCTGTGGTCCAAAATCAGACATGCCCCATCGACATCACTCGTGACCATCAGTCGTCCGACGCCTCCATGCATAATAGACCATCGGCTGACTTTGTGTGTTGGGGGGGGGCTCTTTTCCATCATATATGATCAATTTCCCAATAAACAAGCATTTTTGCTTGTTCATTGAGTGATCATCGACATGTTTACATATGGCGGATAAGTGTCAATTCTTAGCCCATCTAAATGCAACTTTTAAGTACCCCATATAGTTTAGATAGCTGTCGTCTGAACAATTGGCCGAACCATCGTTTAGCTGACAGCAGTCTGTGAAGAGCGCTCTTGTGCTCTCGAGAGCTGTGGTCCCACATCATTGGTGGCGCCTTATCTCAGGGAGAACAGAATCCTAGAATCGTAGAGTTGGAAGGGACCTCCTGGGCCATCTGGTCCAACCCCCTGCTCAAAGCAGGATTCGCTAAATCATCCCAGACAGATGTCTGTCCAGCCTCTGTTTGAAGACTTCTATTTGAAGGAGAACTCACCACCTCTAGTGTCAGCCTGTTCCATTCATTGATCACTCTGTCAAAAAGTTCTTTCTAATATGTAATCTGTGTCTCCTCCCATTCAGTTTCATCCCATTGCTTCTAGTCTTTCCTTGTGCAAATGAGAAAGATGATCCTTCTACAATGTGACAGCCCTTGAGATATTTGTAGACAGCTATTAAGTCTCCTCTCAGTCTTCTCTTCTGCAAGCTAAACATTCCCAAATCCTGGAACCTTTCCTCATAAGATAGGGTTTGCCGACTGGTCACCATTCTGGTCGCTCTTTTCTGAACTTGCTCCAGTTTGTTGATGTCTTTTTTAAAATGTGGCGCCAGAAACTGGACACAGTACTCCAGATGAGGTCTGTTATGATTGGGTCACCGAGGAGGAGAGCAAGCCCAAGCTAAGCCACAGAAAACCAGAGATGTTGGTAACTAAGCGGATTGCAGACCCCTGATCCTATCCACACAACTAGCAGTAGCCGTGGAGCGTGCCTACGATGATCCTAGACGCCTCGGCACAGCCGGAGAGCTAACTAAGCCTAAAGCAAGAAAGGGGAAATCTAAACTGCCCCGGAGCAGACCCCAAAGGGATAGATGGCCCCCAAACATATATTGTCGGTGAGACAAGATGAAAACACAAACGCAGGTAGGAAAATAGACTGAGCAAACGATGGGGTCCACATTGACTAGACAGGAAAGGAAAGACACTGTCTGCAATCACGCAAAAAACCCTGCAAAAAAGTCCAACACGTCTGATGCAAAAAATACTGAAGTCGCACGACTTCACCCACTATATCAGCACTCTGGTATATTCTGAAAGCAGAGCAAAAAGAGGCCAATCTAATAAGGGACAAAAACAAACTGGCACAAGCAGCAACATATGGATGGTGATTCAGCACAGCCCCAGCCGGAGCTGGCTGACCCACACAAAACTGAAATAGACAAAACCAGATCAAATGTAAACAGAATAGCAAATGAACACTTAGCTGAACATGCAGGGACTGAGCTGTAAACGAAGACCTCAGGAGGCAGGAAGAAAATCACCAACAGGGATAGAGGGAGTTGGCTGTCTTAAATCCCAGTCCGAAACCCCAGATCTCCAATCGTCGTCCTCATTATCAGGTGGCAAGCCTCTGTTAATCAGATCAGCTCCATTACCTCCAGTAACCACCAGAGGGAGCCCAGAAAGAGAACTCGCAATCCCTCTGTCAATTTGACCAGCTCCACTACCTTCAGTAGTAACCAGACGTAGACCAGAAAGCGAATTCACAACAGAGGTCTGACCAAAGAGGAGTAGAGGGCAATAATGACTTCGCGTGATCTAGACTGTATGCTTCTGTTTATATATCCTATAATTGCATTTGCCTTTTTTTGCTGCTGCATCACACTGTTGACTCATATTCAGTCTGTGATCAATTAGTATACCCAAGTCTTTTTCACATGTGCTGTTGCTTAGCCCTATTCCTCCCATTTTGTATATGCTTTTTTTCACTTTTATTGCCAAGATGTAGTACTTTGCATTTTTCCCTGTTAAAAACCATTCTGTTAGTTGCTGCCCACTGCTCCAGTTTATTTATATCTTTTTGAATCCTCTCTCTCTCTTCTCTAGTATTAGCTATCCCTCCTAGCTTTGTGTCATCAGCAAATTTAGTCAGTTTACCCTCAATTCCTTCATCTAAATCATTGATAAAGATGTTGAACATTACAGGGCCCAGGACAGAGCCCTGTGGTACCCCACTTGAGACATTCTTCCACTGGTTGTGCAGCCATTTTCAACCACTCTTTGGGTCCGATCACTAAGCCAGTTATGAATCCACCTAACGGTTTCCTTGTCCATTCCATACTTAGCCATTTTTTCAATAAGGATTGTGTGAGATACTTTGTCAGATGCTTTGCTGAAGTCAAGATATACAATATCTACAGCATTTCCCTGATCCACCCAATCAGTGATTCTGTCATAGAAGGAAATTAAGTTAGTCTGACATGACTTATTAGTTACAAACCCATGCTGACTCTGTTTAATCACTTCATTCTTGTCCAGGTACTTGCATACATGTTGTTTAATAATTTGTTCAAAGATATTTTCTGGTATAGAAGTCAGACTCACCGGCCTATAGTTCCCTGGGTCCACCTTCTTCCCCTTTTTGAAGATAGGAACAACATTTGCTCTTCTCAAGTCTTCTGGGACTTCTCCTGTTCTCCAAGAATTTTCAAAGATTATGGAGAGGGGTTCAAAAATTTCTTCTGCTATCTTCTTCAGAACTCTGGGGTGTAATTCATCTGGACCTGGAGAATTGAATTCATTTAGGTTAGCTAAGTGTTTCCTCACTAACTTTCTGTTTATAGATATCGTGGATTCTTCTATTCCCTTAATAGGACAGTGAAGAACCGTTGATGTTACATTTCCTTTCTGGGAGAAAACAGAAGAAAAATAGGAATTTAAAAGTTCGGCCTTCTCAACATCCTGTCTTACCATTTCATAATTTTCATCCTGTAGGATGATCATCATTTTTGAAATCGGACATTTGTGATCCTTAAGTTGACCTTGTCCATCAGGGAGACTTTCGGGAGGCCTCCATAAACCTTAAACTGTTGACTGAACTCATCAATATTGGCGGGTACAGTTGACGTTGTTCTAATATGCATGGTGGTGTTCAGTTTTCAACTTCCTACATCAACTTAGTAAAAGATTGTGGTGTCGACACACACTACGTCAATTTTCACATGCCTGTACTTAAAGCTTTTCCTATTAGGCAGATTAGTCACCCCTGTTATCAATAATCTAGAGTTAGTGAAAGATTGTCAAGATGCCTAATACATGGGATCATAGCTGCAAATGGGCATAAATAGACTTGTATACAAGTAGGTTGGCGCTTAGGCCTCTTT
Source organism: Dendrobates tinctorius (assembly GCF_039654945.1). Taxonomy (NCBI): domain Eukaryota; kingdom Metazoa; phylum Chordata; class Amphibia; order Anura; family Dendrobatidae; genus Dendrobates; species Dendrobates tinctorius. The sequence goes on from NW_027361754.1 coordinate 55,839,111, forward strand.
CACACTTCAGTTTTTTACAATCAGTCACAATCCGCCAGGTTTTGAAAAGAACGGATCCTCAATTTTCTTTTGAGGATCCGTTTTTTTCCCCAGTTGACTTCCATTAATGGCGGATTGTGACGGATTGTTGTCCGTTGCATCCGTTTTTTTGGAGGATCCACCAAAAGTTGCTGTCTGTCGCCATCCACAAAGATTTCAAAACGGAGCTTGCAACGTTTTTTCCCTCTGGCGGATCCTCCAGACACTCATTTAACCCGAAATTCTTTCTGGGTGCCGGACAAAAAAAATCTCTCTCTCTCTCTCTCTCTCTCTCTCTCTCTCTCTCTCTCTCTCTCTCTGATGCAAAAAAACTGAAGTGTGAAAGAGGCCTTACTTATGGCCCCATTCACACAGACCAATACGGACTATTCGGACAGAATGATCATTAAAACCAACGCTCAGTCTCCATACATTTAACGTATTGATACTTGTCTTCGTCCGGCCGCCTTACCCAGGGCCTATCAGGAACGAGCGTTCTTATGAATGTTCGTTTCCCAATTCGATCCATGTAAATGGACTTTTAGAGAAATGCGAACACTTCCTATTAACTCTAGGTTTAACAGAGGTCACTTTCACCCTGCAATAATACAGGCTTACATTTGGTCCCATTATAGTTGAGCGACTTTGGTCGGATCGGGTTTCATGAAACAAAATTTGTTTCAGATGAAACTGGTCCGACTAGGGCAAAAAAAAGTCGGAGTTTCGTCCGAAACCCGACCCCAATGCAAGTCAATGGGAAATAAAAGTCGGCATTGAGCGGATGACATTCATTCACTCAATGCCGACTTTTAATCCCCATTGACTTGGCATTGGGGGTCGGGTTTCGGACGAAACTCCGACTTTTTTTGCCCTAGTCGGACCAGTTTCATCTGAAACAAATTTTGTTTCATGAAACCCGATCCGACCAAAGTCGCTCAACTCTAGGTCCCATGTTTACAGCCACAACCCTCAAATGCTAAATTCTACTGATACAAACATGGATCGCTATACGATTGTGCAGTGCCCCAAGTTCTGATCAGTGGGGCCAAATTGAGTTGTGGTTTTACTACCTTAAATGCAATGTGATTTCAGTCTATGAATTACGTGTGCAGCAGATTGTTCTCACTCCAGGCAGCGCCACAATGTTTTGCTGGGAATGTATGGACCCAATTTCTAGAAAGCAAACTGCGGTTGGTCATGTACCAGGAGGCGGCATGAAGTGACTGGTTTCCTATAGAACAAGTGGCTTATTGAAATGCCGAATTCAAGATAATCGCTTCCTTTCATTAGGAGAGTGAGCAATGTTCATAGATTTGTCTAGCTTGGGTTATTTCGATCTCTTGTCCACTTCCTAGCATAGTCTCATGTTTCTATAAAGCAAAATGCACATAGAGCCTAAAATTATGAATCCAGGCTGACCGCCCCCTACACACGGGGTGGACTTAACCTAATAATATTATAGGGGCTGTGTGCTTCAAAAAAAGTCCCATTTTGTGTTAGAAGGTTCCAAATAATAAACCGTGCAGGAGCTCACCAGTAAGTGTATACATTTCCAGCGGCGCCACCACACGTCAAAAGAAGTATTACAAAGTGCCATCTTATGCTTCATAGAGTATCCTTGTAAAGTCTGTCCAATGCAGTCAGCTCAAAAAAGGCTACCGTGGACACATTTGTCACTAGCTACTCCATCTGACAGATCCAGAACTCTGGGCTTCACCCATTAAGGTGCAACTATCACAGGTACTGGTTGGTGGGGGTCTGGATCCTGGATTAAAATACTGCTCTGAAGTGCACAGCTTGAATAGGGCTGTGTACGGACTCAATGGTAAGTGTTTGGCTTTGTACATCGCTCATGTTGGTACTGCATACTTCAGAGCAGTGATTTCACCTATCGGAGGTGGATTTCAAGAACCAGACTCCCATGAATCAGCATCACACTGAGCCTATAATAAAAAAAAATTCTATAAAATGTTAATACTCTTTAATCCTAAATACAGGGATCTATACTAAGTACGGGGCACCCAGGGTTGTGACTATGGAGTGGCTGCTGGTCAGAGGAGCAAAAGATAAAACTGACAGAATCATGTGACAAAACTGTAGTCGGTGTAATATCTTGGGTCAGCTAAAAATGAGATCAGATGCAAGAGATACTATATAAGACAAGGTCTGGGTCAGTACCAGCATATTGGCAGGAATAGCACCAGATGTGTCAGAGGTAAACAGAGTATATCTGGCAGACAGCTGGGAGTTTAAGCAGGGTGTGGTGCTGCCTTATTGGCCATCTGTGGAACTGCTGGACAATGCAAATGGCCCATACTGTTGGTCTTTACAGGTCCCAGCAACACTAGTCTCTCTGGCTTGGTAACATCTGCACTACCTAGAGAAACTAGCTATGACGTCTCTATAACCAGCTCGGTACAGAGAGTGGAAAACGGTTTGTGACAAAGGCTGATGTCAAGTCTAAGTGTTGCAATCCCGTACCAATGATTCTCGGGCTTCCTGCTGTCCTCTACTCCCTGATTGCTCAGGAGTTATACAGGCAGCGCCTGCTTCTAACAGCAGCAACCAGAGCTAGCTTATATTGCTGCTGTTAATGCGATTAAACGCCACTGTCAATATCTGCGGCATCATCCTGACCGTGGGAGGCTGATAGGTTGTCATGGCAGTTTGCTAAAATCCACCGCCACCATTTAGGTGCTGTGGCCTTCATAGGAGATCTTGATTTTTTTTTTTTTTACTATGTACCTGTATACGACATGTTCAAGTGCATTACTGAAAATTAAAAAATAAAATGGTTTATAACTATTTTTAATTTTTTCTTTTCTCCCTGTTACAAAAAAAAATAAAAGGGTATTTGGTATTGTCATGTTTGCAATAATTCGATCTGTCAAAATATAGAATTCAACTCATAAACTAAATGCCATAATGAGAAAAAAAAAATTGAATTGCCATTTATTAGTTGTTGCACCCTTCCTAAAAGCGAAGTGTTTTATGTATCCCAAATCTGTATCAATGAACAAAAAAACCCCACTGGAACCTAGGGTTACAGGACAATGTCTCTGCTGTAAATTTTGCGACCTGATGTACTAGAGTGTAACCACTGATGTTCTCTTTGGAAATGCTTTATCCTGTTTGTGTAATGCGCGGACCTTTCGCGTTCTTGTACTAACCTACGCGGGCGGAGAGGAAGCCGGGTGGAGTTTCCTCCCATTCTCGGTGCTCGGTGTAATGCTGCAGGGATTATTAGGCGGCTGGCACTGACAGGTAGCAGGTCTCTGGCTTCTCGCTGTCAGGTAATGCTGGATGGGGATGTGTATAGTGATTTCATGTCTCAGGTGTCACTCAGCACAGGCACCACAATAATTAATTGATGCCGATAATTAATCTGACTTCTTTTTATTTTTATTTTTTTTAGGTATTTTCATTCTTTGTGAGCGAGTCATTCCCATTTGCACTATGGAGCGATCCCATAACAAGGTGTGCGGCAAAGAGAAGAGTGTGAATGCAGAAGAAGTCCCTTTTTTTGCAGCCTGTGATTGTGAGAACGAGATCAGCTGTGGGAAACCCATTCGTGGAAGGACAAAATCACGCAGTTTGTCTGCATCTCCAGGACCGGGAAGCACTAAGGAATTCAGGCGAGTGTTGTGTTTGCACAGCCTATATTTATTGGTCTAAATGTAGTCTCATGCCTCCCTGGCGGGGCATGCCGGCTGCCCGCCTCCCTGGCGGGGCATGCCGGCTGCCCGCCTCCCATCCAGATGTTGTGCGTTTTTAAACTGATGCATTACAGTTATTAACATAGAAAACTGTATTTGCCCTTTTACTATTTCCTAAATTGTTCATGTAAAAAACATACATTTTTCAAAAACATTTTGCAAAGGCTCATATGAAATCCTCCTTACATTGTAGACTTTTCTCAATTCTTGGGTAATGTGAAGCTTCCTTATCAGAGATTGTCACTAGACATTGGTTCTTTTTTCTTTTGGTAGCTGAGAAGGAACTGTCAATACTTTAGTCTTACCACAATCCCTTAGTATTTTTTTTTCTTTCAAATTTACCATACAGTTTCAGAGATATGGACCTCATTATTCAGAGCTCATTTTTATGGTCTTTTCCAAGGTAGAGTTGTTCATAGAGTAATTGTGCAGAGAAGCCTAAAAACACTCCCCTGAGGATCCTTTGAGCCACTCCCCCCTTGGAACCCATAAAAATTATCCCTAAATGAAAAGGTCCATATCTCTGGAGCTGTGTGGCAGATTTTAAGAAAGGGAAAAAAAACAGGACACCCAGGGGAGTAGTCAGAATAAAATAAGGCAAACACTGGCCACTTTTGACCTGGTTGCAGTCCTCTTTAAAGGATGAATCCTCAATGTAAAATGTCTATAAAAGTGTATTTCAACCATCTAATCTTATGGCTTCTGTGGAGACATGGGGGGGTTGACAGGTGCCTCAGTTCCTCTAGCCGGAACCGCATGGACCAGGGATCGTCCCACCGAATGCCCGTGGCCCTTTTTACTGTGGGGATAATGCTACTCGGACAACGCAGGGTGAGAGTATAACAGTGTGGCAATGATTTATTGTACCACAAAACAGGCAGATAACACGTAGAACAGTCCCAGCAAAAAATACCTCAATATGGTGCACATTAGAGTCTCACTCTTCCGCTGACTCGCTGGGATAATGACAGTTGTTACTTCAGAGCTCCCAAGGTCGGCTACCACACCTGTGGCACTCATACAGAAAGGAGGCAAGCTTAGGAAGATGACAGTCCTTTCAGGTAAAAGGCCAGTTGACCTGAGGGTCACAACCTGGCTTCTCCAAACATCTCCATGGAGCCAGGCGACCGGCGGGTTCCAATCCTGGCTTTCTTCAAACATTTCCATGGTTCAGTGATGGTCAATGGAGCAGGTCTGTACTTTTCCAGCCGGGGCCGATTTCCCCAAAGTTGTTTTCTGTAGAATTATAGATCAATGTCCTTTGTGATGGAACAATGAGGTATTTGGCTGCTGTCCTGTCTCTAGTCCTTTGGATATCAGGCTGTCTTGGCAGAATCTTTGGCTATCTCTCTCTGTCAGTCTATACTGAGGCATGTTAGAGTGATCAATGAGTGGAACAGGCTGCCACGAGAGGTGGTGAGTTCTCCTTCAATAGAAGTCTTCAAACAGAGGCTGGACAGACACCTGTGTGGGATGATTTAGCGAATCCTGCTTTGAGCAGGGGGTTGGACTAGATGGCCCAGGAGGTCCCTTCCAACTCTACGAGTCTATGATTCTATGTAACCTATTTTTATACTTAACAAGTGTCCTTCATTGAATATTTACATAAAAGTTAAGAATGGAGATGAGAGAAAGTAGCCTTACTTGATTATTTAATCTACCGTATATACTCGTGTGTTGTGAGTTCATTTTCCCCTTCACCATTGAGGTCTGATGAACTCCCTCTTCTGGTGAAGGAAGGTAGTGAGGCTGATTACAAAGCACCTGAGCAGAATGATGATGACTGGGTGACTGGAATTGCTGACTGGATATAAGACAGCCGACGCCCTTCTGCCTTGCGGGTGATTTCTCTGAGGGATTCTTGGAGACCAGTCTGATTCCTGCTCCTCAAAAGCTAAGTTTTCTGCTCTGCTTTTTGCATTTGTGTTTTGGTTTTGTTTTGCCTTGTTTTTCTGGATTTCTGCCTTTCCCTGCTGGGTGAGCTGAATTCCTTTTTGCTCTGTCTTCAGAAAATACCTGAGTACTGATATACAAAGGAAAAAGTTTTTTGTCAGCTCACCAAACCGTAGCAAATGCGAAGTCTGGAGGAATGCAATCAATCCTGGGCGGTGCAGGGAACTTGGATTCCGGAAAATCTTGTAGGCACAATACTTGGGAGATGTTCCAGCAACTTCGACCAAAGGATGGTTAAAATCAAAAGACTTTATTCCAAAAAAATGATTAAAAACAGAATAGATGCATAAAAAACATATGGTTCACCAATGTGACAGACGCTTACGCGTTTCGGACTAGAGGGTCCTTACTCATAGCTTAACATCTTACAAATAAGCATATACCTATATACACTTGCTGGCTGAAGTAAAGTGGGAGGGAAACAAAATGGGCGGAGGTCCACAATAGCAGGAAGGGAGGATTTTCTCCACAAAAAAAAAAAAGGCATAGTATCTGAACATGGAGGAAATCACCACATCATCTTAATCATATATATATAAAAGATCAGATTTTAAATTCATGCCTGCGGGATATCGTGTTTTTAACTTAAAAATCCACATTGCTTCTTTGCGCTGCAATTCCTTTTTTCTATCACCTCCCCTCTTGGGGTTTGGGACAGTTTCTATTATATTAACCCTACAAGTACTGACATCTCCTCCATGTACAGAAATAAAATGCTGAGAGGCTCCCGAGGGACTCCTTGTAGTTTTATTACATGAATCATAAAGATGTTCAGAAATCCTTTTGCGAAGAGGACGTGTGGTGTTGCCCACATATTGAATGCAGCATGTTTCACATGTTATTAAATAAATAACATATGTGGAACTACAGTTGGCAAACATATTTATGACATATTCATTTTTTGTAACTGTGGATTTAAATGTAGACGTATTATACATGTATTTACATAAACCGCATTTTCTTATTCCACAACGATAGCTACCAGAGACAGATAACCAGCTTGAATTATTTTCTGATGAAAAACGCAAAGTGTGATCACTGGGGGACAAAATATTCGCAATTGTAGTTCCTTTTTTCCCGCAGGCATGAATTTAAAATCTGATCTTTTATATATATATATATATATATATATATATATATATATATATATATATATATATATATATATATATATATATATATATATATATATATATATATATATATGATTAAGATGATGTGGTGATTTCCTCCATGTTCAGATACTATGCCTTTTTTTTTTTTTTTTTTTTTTTTTGTGGAGAAAATCCTCCCTTCCTGCTATTGTGGACCTCCGCCCATTTTGTTTCCCTCCCACTTTACTTCAGCCAGCAAGTGTATATAGGTATATGCTTATTTGTAAGATGTTAAGCTATGAGTAAGGACCCTCTAGTCCGAAACGCGTAAGCGTCTGTCACATTGGTGAACCATATGTTTTTTATGCATCTATTCTGTTTTTAATCATTTTTTTGGAATAAAGTCTTTTGATTTTAACCATCCTTTGGTCGAAGTTGCTGGAACATCTCCCAAGTATTCTGAGTACTGATATAGTCTTTTTGAAGCCTAGCGTCTTCAGGGCTTTTTTCCCTATCAGTCTGTTGGCTCTTGTTTTGAGAGGGTTTTGGCGGATTGCAGACAGCAGCTTTTCTATCCTGTCCTATTTAGTTAGCTTGGGCCCCATCATTTGCTCAGGTGCTTTGTAATCAGCCTGACTACCTTCCTTCACCAGAAGAGGGAGTTCATCAGACCTCAATGGTGAAGGGGAAAATGAACTCACAACAGTGCCTTATATCCAGTCAGCAATTCCAGTCACCCAGTCATCATCTTTCTGCTCAGGTGCTTTTCTAATCAGCCTCACTACCTTCCTTCAGCAGAATAGGGAGTTCATCAAACCTCAATGGTGAAGGGGAAAATGAACTCACAACACTCGTGTATAAGCCAACCCCCCTTAATTCTGCCACAAAAAAATGGGAAAACTTATGGACTCGCGTATAAGCCTAGGGTGGAAAATGCAGCAGCTACTGGTAAATTTAAAAAATAAAACTAGATACCAATAAAAGTAAAAATTGAGGCATCAGTAGGTTAAATGTTTTTGAATAGCAATATTGAATAAGGAGCCCCATATAATGCTCCATACAGTTCATGATGGGCCCCATAAGATGCTCCATACAAAATACGCCCCATATAATGCTGCACAAAGGTTACTAATGGCCCCATAAGATGCTCCATAGAATAATATGCCCCATATGCTGCTCCATAAAGGTCATGGCCACATAAGATGCTACATAGATTATGCCCCATAAGATGCTCCATAGAATTTGCCCCCATATGCTGCCCCCATAAGATGCTCTATTGCAGGGGTGGGGAACGTCCGGCCCGCGGGCCGTATACGGCCCGCAATATCATCTGATCCGGCCCGCAGCCACTCCAGAGCCGCGATCCAGTACCTTGTTGCAGGAGCCAGAGGAGCAGAGGAGGACTCTTGCTCTGCTTCCTAGCTCTGCCCGCCGGATACCGCGCACTGATACGTGCACGCACTGACGGGGACTGAGCACACCCCTCCGGACCCCAGCGGCCCCCGCGCACTGAAACCGGCTAATCATGGGTCTCTGGAGCTGGAGGAGTCACCGCGCGCTGCTACCCAGTGTGAGCTGCGCCGGACTCTGTCTACGGCCTTGCCTTCTTCATCACCCCGGCCTGCCTTCTTCATCACCCCGGTCACCGGTGCGGTGGTAACCGTGCGGGGCTTGGGCCATCCGGGAGGCCTGGTCAGCGGGACTGACTTCTGTCACTGTGTACTCACTGGACCACTCCAACACCAGGTCAATATGTGCCGAGTAAAGGGGACCTGTGCTGCCTAATGGGGACCTGTGCTGCCTAATGGGGACCTGTGCTGCCTATTGGGGACCAAATATAGTTGGCTAATGTTTAAGTTATTAATGAGTGATGAACGAGTATACTCGTTGCTCAGGCTTTCCTGAGCATGCTCGGGTGTCCTCCAAGTATTTTGGTGTCCTCGGAGATTTAGTTTTCGTCGCCTCAGCTGCATGATTTATGGCTGCTGGACAGCCTGAATACATGTGAGGAATGCCTGTTTGTTAAGGAATCCCCACATGTATTCAGCCTGCCTAGCAGCCGCAAATCATGCAAATGCGTCGACAAACTAAATTTCCGAGCATGCCAAAATACTCAGAGGACACCCGAGCAATAGTATACTCGCTCATCATTATTAATAATTTTATGCGGCCCCCGAACTCTATTATAAAATTCCAAATGGCCCTCGGCAGAAAAAAGGTTCCCAACCCCTGCTCTATTTAATATACCCCCCATATGCTGCCCCCATAAGATGCTCCATTGAATATGCCCCATATGCTGCCCCCATAAGATGTTCCATTGAATATGCCCCCATAAGATGCTCCATTGAATATGCCCCCATATGCTGCCCCCATAAGATGCTCCATTGAATATGCCCCTATATGCTGCCCCCGTAAGATGCTCCATTGAATATGCTTCCATATGCTGCCCCCATAAGATGCTCCACTGAATATTCCCCCATAAGATGCTCCACTGAATATGCCTCCATAAGATGCTCCATTGAATATGGCCGCGTATGCTGCCCCATAAGATGCTCCACTGAATATGCCCCCATAAGATGCTCCATTGAATTGCCCCCATATGCTGCCCCCATAAGATACTCCATTGAATATGCCCCCATAAGATGCTCCACTGAATATGCCCCCATAAGATGCTCCATTGAATATGCCCCCATAAGATTCTCCACTGAATATGCTGCCCCTATAAGATGCTCCATTGAATATACCCTCATATGCTGCCCCCATAAGATGCTCCATTGAATATACCCCCATATACTGCCCCATAAGATGCTCCATTGAATATGCCCCCATAAGATGCTCCATTGAATATACCCCTATATGATGCCCCCATAAGATGCTCCATTGAATATACCCTCATATGCTGCCCCATAAGATGCTCCATTGAATATACCCCCATATACTGCCCCATAAGATGCTCCATTGAATATGCCCCTATAAGATGCTCCATTGAATATACCCCTATATGATGCCCCCATAAGATGCTCCATTGAATATGCCCCATATGCTGCCCCCATAAGATGCTCTATTGAATATGCCCCCATATACTGCCCCATAAGATGTTCCATTGAATATGCCCCATATGCTGCCCCCATAAGATGTTCCACTGAATATGCCACCATATGCTGCCCCCATAAGATGCTCCACTGAATATGCCACCATATGCTGCCCCCATAAGATGCTCCACTGAATATGCCACCATATGCTGCCCCCATAAGATGCTCCATTGAATATGTCCTCATAAGATGCTCCATTGAATATGCCCCCATATGCTGCCCCTATAAGTTGCTCCATTGAATATACCCTCCTATGCTGCCCCCATAAGATGCCCCATAAGACCATAAGATGCTCCATTGAAAATGCCCCCATATGCTGCCCCCATATTAAGATGCTCCATTGAATATGCCCCCATAAGATGCTCCATTGAATATACCCCCATATGCTGCCCCATAAGATGCTCCATTGAATATACCCCATATGTTGCCCCCATAAGATGCTCCATTGAATATGCCACCATATGCTGCCCCCATAAGATGCTCCATTGAATATGCCCCCATATGCTGCCCCCATAAGATGCTTCACTGAATATGCCCCCATATGCTGCCCCCATAAGATGCTCCTTTGAATATGCCCCATATACTGCCCCATAAGATCCTCCATTGACTATGCCCCCATAAGATGCTCCACTGAATATGGCCCCATATGCTGCCCCCATAAGATACTCCACTGAATATACCCCCATATGCTGCCCCATAAGATGTTCCATTGAATATGCCCCCATATGCTGCCCCTATAAGATGCTCCATTGAATATGCCCCTATAAGATGCTCCATTGAATATGCCCCCATATGCTGCCCCCATATTAAGATGCTCCATTGAATATGCCCCCATAAGATGCTCCATTGAATATACCCCCATATGCTGCCCCATAAGATGCTCCATTGAATATACCCCATATGTTGCCCCCATAAGATGCTCCATTGAATATGCCACCATATGCTGCCCCCATAAGATGCTCCATTGAATATGCCCCCATATGCTGCCCCCATAAGATGCTTCACTGAATATGCCCCCATATGCTGCCCCCATAAGATGCTCCTTTGAATATGCCCCATATACTGCCCCATAAGATCCTCCATTGAATATGCCCCCATAAGATGCTCCACTGAATATGGCCCCATATGCTGCCCCATAAGATACTCCACTGAATATTCCCCCATATGCTGCCCCCATCAGATGCTCCATTGAATATAACCCCATATGCTGCCCCATAAGATGCTCCATTGAATATGCCCCTATAAGATGCTCCATTGAATATGCCCCCATATGCTGCCCCTATAAGATGCTCCATTGAATATGCCCCCATATGCTGCCCCTATAAGATGCTCCATTGAATATGCCCCTATAAGATGCTCCATTGAATATGCCGCCCCCATAAGATGTTCCATTGAATATGCCCCCATATGCTGCCCCCATAAGATGCTCCACGGAATATGCCCCCATAAGATGCTCCATTGAATATGCTGCCCCCATAAGATGCCCCATAGATTATGCCCCCATATATTGCTGCTGCCGCTACTGCAGGTATTAAAAAAAATAAAAAGACATGCCTCTCGTCGCTAAAGGCCAGGTGCCGGTGTCCTGAGCAGGCGGACACTGGCACGCTATGGGGGACAGGTGTCGCCGCTGGCTCAGGACCCGGCACCTGAGATATTCACCTGTCCCGGTTCCAACGCTGCTTGCCGCTGTCTGCCCACCGAGTCCCTCTGTCAGTGATGTCAGGCAGCAGAGGGCGTGCACTCTGCTGTCTGAACGTCATCGCGCCCTCTGCTGTCACAGCGGCGAGCAGCGTTGGAACCGGGACAGGTGAATATAGCATATACTTACCTTCCCCTGGGGTGTCTCTGCAGCCTTTCTCCTACGGTCTCCTTTCCTTCATTCAGCGGTCACGTGGTACCGCTCATTAAAGTCATAAATATGCGCGTATTCATGACTTTAATGAGCGATACCTTGTGACCGCTATAGGAAGGAAGGGAGACTGTGGGAGAAGCGGGGGGCTGCAGAGACTGTGCCGGGGGGGGGGCAGTACAATCTGACACCCCTGCTCCCCCGCCGACCCCCTGGCTATATGACCTGCGTATAAGACGCGAGGGACTTTCAGTCCAAAAAAATGGGCTGAAAATCTCGGCTTATACTAGAGTATATACGGTATTTGCATAGCTTTTCCTCCTCTGTTTTAAAAATCAACAAACTGGCCTAGAGAATGATTCACTAGCATATCAGTAAACATCACTAGTCATCAAGGATGAGTGCACAATACAAGTCAATATTACAGGCTGACACAAACAAAAATCTGTTTTCTTGACCAGTCAGAAAGCAATGCTTAAATTCAAGACATCATACAGATAACAGGCTATTCTTCTTGGTTTACTAAAAATGTCTGGTTAAGGCTAGTTTCACATTTGCGCTTTTGAGTGCAGCGACGGCCTGCGCACGGCCGCCGCTAAGCCCCGCCCCCTGCCGCTCCTCCGCCGGTAGCTCCGCCTACTGGTGCATGACGCTGCATGCGTCCTGCGTCCCCTATCTTTATCACTGGGGGCGCAGGCCATGCGCAGTATGCGTTTGGCGGCGCATGCGTCCTTTTCACGGTGCGCCGAGCGCAACCAAACTGCAGCAGGTTGCGTTTGGCGCTGGTCTGCGCACCGTGAAAAGGACGCATGCGCCTCCAAACGCATACTGTGCACGGCCTGCACCCCCAGTGATAAAGATAGGGGACGCATGCAGCGTCATGCGCCGGTAGGCGGAGCTATCGGCAGACGCGCGGCAGGGGGCAGGGCTTAGCGGCGGCCGTGCGCAGGCCGTCGCTGCACTCAAAAGCGCAAATGTGAAACTAGCCTAATTAAGATACAATGCTGGGTCTCCACAGCTTCTAACTAGGGTGTGTTATATTATGAACACTGGGGGTTTTTCCCCTCTAGTCTCTATTTTTGGGATTAGGTCCGCTCCCTTTTTTCTCTGTATGGACGCAATCCTGGCCATTACACACCTCAATATGTAGAGCTGTGTTGACAGATGGATAGTAACGCCCCTGAGGAGCAGCCACATTGCTGAACTTGCCCTGTTGCTTGCTCCTTCATCCTCAGTTTTGGGCCCTTGTGATATCTGCTATTTCATAGTTTGATTTCCAAAAACAAATCATCACTTCTGTTACCAAACGTTAATTATTAACGTCACAGGTTTGTTACAGAGGATGATTCCTCTACATATAATACTGGAAGGTTAAAGTTGTTTTCAGCCAAACTTAAAGGGTCTAACATTGCCTTATAGGGTGGCTGCGTCCACCAGGTGGCACAAGCGAGCCTACTTTTCATTTTGACTGACAGCTAATTTGCGTATTTGTCTCCCGTGGAGCATTGCCAATAAGACTAAACCTGATCTGTTGAGATGGAGAATTTTTTTTTAATTTGTAGGATAAACTATGAAAAGAAAAAAAAAAACTAAATATAAGAATTGCAGGTTTTCCGTCTCAGTAAAATGCTGCAAAGAGCCGGATGTGCCCCATACGTATGATATCAGTAAAACCTACAGCTGATTTGCAAATAAAAACAAGCTGTCACTCGGCTCCTGCGACTGAAAAATTAAAAAGCAGATGGCTTTTTAATGGAAATGGTGACACAAACCAAATTTTGTTTTCCAGTTTTTTATTTTAAAGAAAACTATATACAAGTTTGGCCTCTCCATAATCAGGCTGACATGAGCGGGAATAGGTTAATAAATACCCGAGCACTGGGAAAGCTGAGTACTTGCCTCCCTCCAAGGGCGGTCATGCCCCTTTTCCCAGAAACAAGCTGGATTAAAGAAAGTTTCATCACAAAACCTAACTCTGCATGCAACCGTCTTAGAGTTCCTTTGCTGTATACTGTCTCCTTATCTCCTTTTCCAGGGCGTTTCTTGCCCACCCACCATCCTGCTCACTAATAATGAATGGCCTAGTAGCCGAACGGATAGACTATCTCTGCAGCACGTAAATAATGAATGGCGCAGTGTGACGTATAGCGCACAGGTGAGCCCTCATACAATGGGGTTTCTGCAGGGCACGAGGAAGGAGCCAGGCGGCAGCTGGCACAGATGATACCAGTAGAGTTGAGCGAAACGGGTCGAAAAAATTAAAAAGTCGCCGACTTTTGGCAAAGTCTGGTTTCATGAAACGAAACCCGACCCTAGGATGAGGTCGGCCACGAGGTCGGCGACTTACGCGCCAAAGTCGCGTTTCAAAAGTTTGTTTTGCGCTCTTTTTCAGCCAATCAGGATCCACGGACACTGTGGGCAACGTGATGACATAGGCACGGGTCACCACCATCTTTCAGAAGGGCATGCAAGTGATTGGCTTGCTTTGGTGGGCGTCACAGGGGGTATAAAAGGGCGTGCACGCCGACCGCCATCTTACTTCTGCCGATCTTAGCATAGGGAGAGGTTGCTGCTGATTCTGTTGGGAGAGCGTTAGGCAGGGAAGAAGACAGAAAAACTGCTTCTGCTGCTAGCGATTTGGCCTGCACAACACACCAGTCACTGTGTGTGCAGTGCAAGGGGAGGCTATATAGTGGTGTATCAGTGGTGTTGGTTGTTGGGCTGCCTTCTAAGGCTTCCTGACAGGCTGGCATTGCTGTTTACCCACTGCTCCGCAAACTGCTTTTTTAAAAGCAATCCAATCTCCCTTATCCTCTAGTCACTTTGGTCACAGCTGTGCCATCGAGCCTGTCACATAGCGCTCAGATATTCATTGGGCCTCACACAATCCAAAAGTGTCCAAAAGTGTGTGCAGAGATTCAAAATCTCACTTATCCTCTAGTCACTTAGGTCACAGCTGTGCCATCGAGCCTGTCACATAGCGCTCAGATATCAGTGGGCTTCACACATTCCAAAAGTGTCCAGTGTCCAAAAGTGTGTGCAGAAATTCAAAATCTCCCCTGTCCTATAGACACCTTGTACCTTGTTTTACATACTATATAGTTTGTTGAATTTTGTCTACATTTCTACCAAAAATGAGGAAGGCTGGTGGAAGAGGCTGTGGAATTGGGCGGGGGTTGGCAGCTGGTAATGATGATGTTGGTGGTGGATCTGATGGTAGTGGCAAGAGCAAAATAGGACCGAATGCAGGAGGTGTTGAGCCTGCATCATCGTCTGGCTACATAAGGCCTCGAACGCTTCGTTTTCTAGGAGTTGGCAAACCGCTTTTAAAGCCAGAGCATCAGGAAAAAGTTTTGTCTTACATTGCTGACTCAGCCTCCAGCTCTATCGCCTCCTCTTCTTCAGTTGTAAAAAGTAAAAGCACTGAGTCGTCATTGGAGGCTCATGTTCATGAACCACACCTTTCCTTGTGTCCTTCACCCCAACCAAGATTGAAGGATGACGCAGGCCATACTACTGATTACTCCATGGAGCTGTTTTCACATACAATGCCTGGATTATCAAGTGAAATGGTGAATTACCCAGGCCAAGATGAATCTGACATGGAGTGCACTGATGCACAGCCGCTGATGGATGATTCTGCTGGTACATTCACTCAGAGCACTACATTGTCCTCGCAGTGTACAGAGCCAGATTCTGACCCTGATGAGACTCAGGTGCCCCTTCCCGCACACTATACCACCATACACGGTGACACAGAGGAAGGTGCACATGACATGGAAGAGGAGGTGATGGATGACCCAGTTGTTGACCCAGATTGGCATCCATTGGGGGAAGAGGGTGCTGCTTCCAATAGCTCAGATGAGGAGCATCCACAGCAGACATCGACATCGCAACAGCTGTTATCTGGCAGGCCCGGAGCACTCCAAAGACAGGTTCCAAACATCAAAAGAGTTGCTGGACAGCTTGTCCAGAGGGTCAAAAGATCACAGCGTGCTAGGCCGCAAAATGTCTGCCAAAGTAGGAAGAGTGCAGTGTGGCACTTTTTTGAACAAAATCCTCATGATCAGGCCAAGGTTATCTGTAAGAAGTGCAAAAAGACCTTTAGCCGAGGGAAAAATCTGAAAAATTTGAATACCAGTTGCATGCTTAGACATTTAACCAGCATGCACTTGCAAGCGTGGACACAACACCAAACCTCAAGTGCCACATGTGCAACTGATCACAACGAAGGTAGTCAGCAACGCTACATTGTTTCCCCCACTGTAAGCCCACCGGTTAGCACAGCAGCAAATGTTGAGGTGTCGTTGCAAGGCCACAGCAGTCAGGGAATCCCACTGTTATATCAACGAAAGACTGATTCTAGGCCATCAGAAAGAACACCAACTCCATCACCATCATCAACCCTCTCTCAGTCCGCCCTGTCCACCGCTACTTCCACCATATGCAGCTCTCAAGTCCAGCTCACCCTCCCAGACACTATGAGTTGGTCAAGAAAGTACTCAGTCTCTCATCCGCGTACACTGGGTTTGAACGCCCACATTGCCAAACTAATCTCGTTTGAGATGATGCCCTTTCGGTTGGTGGAAAGCACAGCTTTCCGCGAACTCATGGCCTATGCAGTACCACGCTATGACCTACCCAGTCGCCACTTCTTCTCTCGCAAAGCCATCCCAGCCCTCCACCATCATGTGAAAGACCGCATTGTCCATGCACTCAAGCAGTCAGTGAGCGGAAAGGTGCACCTCACTACTGATGCATGGTCCAGTCGGCATGGCCAGGGCCGTTACGTGTCCATCACTGCGCACTGGGTTAATGTGGTGGATGCAGGGTCCACAGGGGACAGCGGTGGTGGGACAGTGCTGCCTAGCCCACGGTACAGGAAACAGTTGGCTGTAGGCGTTCCACCCTCCTCCTCCTCCTCCTCCTCCTCCTCCTCCTCCTCCTTCTTCTTCTCCTCCTCCTCCTCCTCCTCCTCCTCCTCCTCCTCCTCCTCCTCCTCCAGAAGCGAAAGCTCGTCCACAGAGCGCAGTCGTACGAGCAATCCATCTGCAGCTGCCACTGTTGCACACAATGTGTCCCCCTATCGAGCAGCTAGTGGAAAGCGTCAGCAGGCTGTGTTGCAGATGATGTGTTTGGGCGACAGACATACCGCTGAGGTGCTGGCCGAGTACTTGAAGCGACAAACTGAGTCATGGCTGGGCAGTGTACATCTTGAGGCAGGCAAGGTAGTTAGTGATAACGGCCGTAATTTTGTGGCAGCCATAGCCCTTTCAAAACTCAGCCACATACCTTGCTTGGCTCACACCTTGAACCTGGTGGTGCAGTGCTTCCTCAAAAATTATCCGGAGTTAACAGCCCTGCTCCAGAAGGTGCGAAGACTGTGCGCGCACATCCGCCGGTCGCCTGTACACTCCGTTCGTATGCAGAAGCTGCAGCGATTGCTCCACCTTCCCAACCACCGCCTCATTATCGACATTGCAACAAGGTGGAACTCCACCCTGCACATGGTGGAGCGGCTGTGCGAGCAGAGGCAGGCCATAATGCATTTGTGGGAGGATACACGGCCAGGCACTTTGAGAGCAGACATGGAGTTGACAGGTGTGCAGTGGTCGAAGCTGAAAGACCTCTGTAAAGTCCTTCAGTGTTTTGAGGAATGCACACGGCTGGTAAGCGCAGACGACGCCATCCTAAGCATGAGCATCCCACTTATGCGTCTGCTCATGCAAACTTTGACGCACCTTAAGGAGCAGGCGTCTGCAGCCAATGTTGATGAGGAAGAGGAGGAGGGAATCCTTGATGACATTCAGCCATTGTCTGCTCAGGGACCTCTCCTGGACGAGGTGGAGGAAGAAGAGGAGGAGGATGATGATGGGGATGATTACTTAGGGGAGGAGGATGCATCTCGTGGGGCAAGTGAAAATGTTGGCGTGGCAAGGTCTGGTACAGGGTTTGTGCGTGACTGGAGGGATGTGGATTTGCCAGAAAGTGCTCCTCCAACCAGCACTCGCAGTGCATCATTGACACCGGGAACATTGGCCCACATGTCAGATTATGCCTTGCGGATCCTAAAAAGGGACCCCCGTATTGCCAAAATGATGAACGATGACGACTACTGGTTGGCCAGCATCCTGGATCCACGCTATAAAGGCAAATTACAAAACATCATGCCACAGGAGAACCTTGACCTAATATTGGCTAATAAACAAGCAACTCTGGTAAATCGGTTGCTTGAGGCATTCCCCGCACACAGCAGCGGTGATGGTTCTCACACGAGCCGTACGGGCCCGGGGCAGCTTGGCAGAGGTGTTCGTGGTGCACACAGCAGAAGTGGCGTTGGAGACAGGGGTTTCATGACAATGTTGTGGACTGATTTTTCAAATACCGCCCACACAACTGGTAATACTGCATCGATGGAAAGTGACAGGAGACAGCAGTTGTCAACTATGGTAACAAGCTACTTTTCCTCCCATATCGATGTTCTCCCACACAGGTCATTCCCCTTTGACTATTGGGCCGCTAAACTGGACACCTGGCCTGAATTGGCCCAATATGCCTTACAGGAGCTCGCTTGCCCAGCTGCAAGTGTGCTATCGGAAAGAGTCTTCAGTGCAGCTGGATCAATCCTGACAGAAAAAAGGACCCGTCTGTCAACCCAAAATGTGGATGATCTAACCTTCATTAAAATGAACCATGCATGGGTTTCCAAGGATTTTGTCCCACCTTCCCCTGATGACACATAGGGTGACAGAAAAATGGCTTGCTTTGGTCCACCTCTTCCTGGGACTTGACCTATTTCGCCTTTTGCATCAGCTGAATGTCCAACATCAACATATGCCACTTTCTAAAACTCCCTAACTGTGCTGCCTCCCCCCCCCATGGCCGGGGTCACCACCTAGCGCACGACACCGTGCGAGTGCTGTTGCCCTGGACAGGTGGGTAGGCCGACTCTTGGGCGCGGGCACTGGCACAGGGTCCCTCATAGTGCAATCAAGTGTCTCTGACGGTGGTGGTGCACACCCGCCGTCAGACACACCGCTGTACTATGAGGGGCCCAGTGCCAGTACCGACGCCCACAAGTGGGCCCCCCTTGCTTGGGCAGGGCCCCAGCATTTGCAATCTTTACCTCTCCCTGCTCCTCCGCTGTGTAATCTGGGCCGTCAAATCCATACTGTGCCTGACACCGTCTGAGCCTGCCTCCTGAGACATATATTTTGAATGTGTACGCTATCCATACATGTTATCCGGGGATACGGTACCCTTTCTAACCTTTGTGCAATCCATACTGGGCCTAACACCGTCTGAGCCTGCCTCCTGAGACATATATTTTGAATGTGTACGCTATCCATACATGTTATCCGGGGATACGGTACCCTTTCTAACCTTTGTGCAATCACGTGCAATCCATACTGGGCCTAACACCGTCTGAGCCTGCCTCCTGAGACATATATTTTGAATGTGTACGCTATCCATACATGTTATCTGGGGATACGGTACCCTTTCTAACCTTTGTGCAATCACGTGTAATCCATTCTGGGCGTGAGAACGGCTGGCGAGCTGTTAAGCAAGCTACAGCACCTGTGGTTTGCACACGTAAGTTTTTCATTTTTTCAGGAATGACGGTTAGGCCTAATTCCGGAACTGCAGTTGACCTGCATTTACTGGGAAATCATTGTTCGCGGGTAATAATTGTAGTCGGTGATCCCCATCACTAACGTTGTTCAGCGGGTTATCTGCACCTGTAAGCGACAAACGCTGGCCTTTTCAGTGTAGCGCACATGCAGCCACGGACATGTAAGGGCATGACACACCAGTTATTGGCCAATCTCATGTTCCAGAGCCTCACGTGTCCCTCTAGTAAGCTGGACTCGGACCGCGGGGCATGACGGAGTCTCGTTCGTTAACGGAATTAAGCTTGCAATGTGTGCATCTGTTCTGTAGCTGGCATGGATGAGGTTTCCCAGGTGGAGTCGAATTTAACCGTAGGCTCCACTCCTGGTGGTGCCCTTCTGGACATTCCTTTAAGGTTCAGCTTTGCAACCATACTGCCCACGTAAAACAAACAATTTGCCTTCATGAACGCTGTTTGGAGGGTCATGACTCGTGGGAATAACGCCGCCCAATCAGTTAACCTGCTAGAGAGATCCTTCGTTGCTCCCAAGCATGACATCACACTCCCTAGGAGGAAGGTAATGCCACTGTGGCGACCGTACTCCTGGGGGCGACACAAGTGCACTGATGCCCAGCCACTGCTCGATGAATCTGCTGGTACATTGACCCAGACCACTACATTCCCCTCGCACGCTACACGGCCTGAATCTGACCCTGATGAAACTCAGGTTACCCTTCCCATATACAGTTCCATCTTACACGGTGACAAAGAGGAAGCTGCAGATGAAAGTGCAGGTTCGGCCCACCCGCCATCAGACACACCACCGTACTATCAGGGGCCCTGTGCCAGTGCCGTCGCCAACGAGTGGGCCCCCCCTGCTTGCTCAGGATCACAGCACTTGCAAGGATGAAATACTGTGCAGTGAGATGGAAGATGGGGACGACGAGGAGTCCAGACTAGTACAGGGATTCCCTAGCGAGGAGACTTATTTGATTGTTTTCAATGTTGGGACAGCAATTTTTGGGGAGCACGTTACTCTGGAGAATGATAGATGGGGCCCACCATACACTGGAACATTCCAAAGGTGGACATCAGACACTGGAGCAGCATTTACAGGGCCCATTATACACTAGAGCATTAGAAATGGGGCCCATTATGTTTGGAGCATTATTTGGGCCCATAAGACAGTGGAGCTTCATCCATGGGGACCAACATATACTGTAGCATTATGTGGAGCTCATCATATACTGTTTCAAACATTATATGGGACCAATGATTCTGTATGGAGAAATAGATGGGCCTCGTCATGAGATGTAAAAAGTGAAGTATTTTTCATTGTACTATACCGCTATTTCTCTGCCGTATCGGAGCATGATGAGTTTTGGTATGTGTTAAAGGGGCGCTCTTTCGCCCAGGGCACATGAAAACCTGGAGCCAGCCCCCCCCCCACAACTTTAGCCAAATAACCCCCATTTTTCTTTGCGTAACTTGTATTATGAAGTTAATTAAGGTTGACAAGCTTAAGTAAGAAGAATTGATGCTTTTGGCATTCAAATGGGCACTGTAGGTGTGTTTCCTGTCCTCCTCTCACTGCCGACTTTTATTCCCCATTGACTTACATTGGGTTTCGTGTTTCGGGACGACCCCGACTTTTCCCTATAATCGGACGATCTTGCTCGACCCGACTTTTGGAAAAGTCGGGTTTCACGAAACGAAACTCGACCCTAAAAAACCAAAAGTCGCTCAACTCTAGATACCAGTGCTGGTCATTTTATTACTTGTCACACTTCTCAGTTTAACTTTTTTTTTTTTTTGTTAAAAACTATCCTAAACTTGCTGGGGTCTGCTGGTAGTAGATTAATATGGCATGCTGATATTGTCGGGCCACATCCAGGCGCCAGCCCACCTGGTAGGAAGGCGCTAGCCCTCCAGCGCTTTGCAATTTTACCCCTTTTAAGAAGAGACCAAACCCTTTAAATCTATTTTCCCTCACTGTTTGTCAGTTAAGGATCTTGCGGGAAATGCTGGAGACAGTCTTGTAGAAATCCCCTGGAGAACACAAGGGTTCATCTCCTGCTGACCAGTTCCATCTTCATCCTGTGGCCGACTAAAGCCGGGACCCTCCTTGACCAAAGAATGTGGCTTGATTATCTTTTTCTTTGCTGCAGAAAGGGCACAGCTGGGAGACTTTTGCTATAGCTATTGTCTTAAAGGGGTTGCCAGTATAATTTTTTTTTTTTTTTAAGGTATGGATTGAATAAAAATGATAAAGGGAGGTATACTGTCCTTTTTAGTTGCCCTTTGAAGGTCTCCTCCGGGTCCGGAAGTGATGTTTACCCCGTGTGAAAGTCACAGCAGTGATGCGACCTATAATTGGCTGCAGTGGTGAGAATCTAGAAGAGACAAAGAGAAAATTTTTGGAGAATAATGTTCTCTTCTCGTCATAGTCACCTGACAGTTGCAGCGGTGCTGGGACTTCTGATCGGGGTAGATGTATTTTCTGGAGCAGGCGCAAACCTTTTGGAGGGGCATTCAGTGGATCGCTGGGGACTTTGAAAGGTGAATATGTCCCTGTTTATTACTTTTAATTAATCATTGCCAAATAAAAACAAAATAAAAGTTTATGGTTGGATATAATCTTAAAAGGATCACTAACATGGGGCCACTGATTAGTGTTGCCCTGAAGGACACACGCACACGGTCTGCCTGCACGGCCATCCTCCTGGGTAGCACACGGTCTGCCTGTGTCTGCACGGCCATCATCCTTGGTAGCACGCTGTCTGCCTGTGTCTGCGTAGCCGTCCTCCTGGGTAACACGCTGTCTGCCTGTGTCTGCACGGCTGTCCTCCTGGGTAACACGCTGTCTGCCTGTGTCTGCACGGCTGTCCTCCTGGGTAACACGCTTTCTGCCTGTGTCTGCACGGCCTCCTCCTTGGTAGCACGCTGTCTGCCTGTGTCTGCACGGCTGTCCTCCTGGATAGCAGGCTGTATGCCTGTGTCTGCACGGCTGTTCTCCTGGATAGCAGGCTGTCTGCCTGTGTCTGCACGGCTGTCCTCCTGGATAGCAGGCTGTCTGCCTGTGTCTGCACGGCTGTCCTCCTGGATAGCAGGCTGTCTGCCTGTGTCTGCACGGCTGTCCTCCTGGATAGCAGGCTGTCTGCCTGTGTCTGCACGGCTGTCCTCCTGGATAGCAGGCTGTCTGCCTGTGTCTGCACGGCTGTCCTCCTGGATAGCAGGCTGTCTGCCTGTGTCTGCACGGCTGTCCTCCTGGATAGCAGGCTGTCTGCCTGTGTCTGCACGGCTGTCCTCCTGGATAGCAGGCTGTCTGCCTGTGTCTGCACGGCTGTCCTCCTGGATAGCAGGCTGTCTGCCTGTGTCTGCACGGCTGTCCTCCTGGATAGCAGGCTGTCTGCCTGTGTCTGCACGGCTGTCCTCCTGGATAGCAGGCTGTCTGCCTGTGTCTGCACGGCTGTCCTCCTGGATAGCAGGCTGTCTGCACGGCTGTCCTCCTGGATAGCAGGCTGTCTGCACGGCTGTCCTCCTGGATAGCAGGCTGTCTGCACGGCTGTCCTCCTGGATAGCAGGCTGTCTGCACGGCTGTCCTCCTGGATAGCAGGCTGTCTGCACGGCTGTCCTCCTGGATAGCAGGCTGTCTGCACGGCTGTCCTCCTGGATAGCAGGCTGTCTGCACGGCTGTCCTCCTGGATAGCAGGCTGTCTGCACGGCTGTCCTCCTGGATAGCAGGCTGTCTGCACGGCTGTCCTCCTGGATAGCAGGCTGTCTGCACGGCTGTCCTCCTGGATAGCAGGCTGTCTGCACGGCTGTCCTCCTGGATAGCAGGCTGTCTGCACGGCTGTCCTCCTGGATAGCAGGCTGTCTGCACGGCTGTCCTCCTGGATAGCAGGCTGTCTGCACGGCTGTCCTCCTGGATAGCAGGCTGTCTGCACGGCTGTCCTCCTGGATAGCAGGCTGTCTGCACGGCTGTCCTCCTGGATAGCAGGCTGTCTGCACGGCTGTCCTCCTGGATAGCAGGCTGTCTGCACGGCTGTCCTCCTGGATAGCAGGCTGTCTGCACGGCTGTCCTCCTGGATAGCAGGCTGTCTGCACGGCTGTCCTCCTGGATAGCAGGCTGTCTGCACGGCTGTCCTCCTGGATAGCAGGCTGTCTGCACGGCTGTCCTCCTGGATAGCAGGCTGTCTGCACGGCTGTCCTCCTGGATAGCAGGCTGTCTGCACGGCTGTCCTCCTGGATAGCAGGCTGTCTGCACGGCTGTCCTCCTGGATAGCAGGCTGTCTGCACGGCTGTCCTCCTGGATAGCAGGCTGTCTGCACGGCTGTCCTCCTGGATAGCAGGCTGTCTGCACGGCTGTCCTCCTGGATAGCAGGCTGTCTGCACGGCTGTCCTCCTGGATAGCAGGCTGTCTGCACGGCTGTCCTCCTGGATAGCAGGCTGTCTGCACGGCTGTCCTCCTGGATAGCAGGCTGTCTGCACGGCTGTCCTCCTGGATAGCAGGCTGTCTGCACGGCTGTCCTCCTGGATAGCAGGCTGTCTGCACGGCTGTCCTCCTGGATAGCAGGCTGTCTGCACGGCTGTCCTCCTGGATAGCAGGCTGTCTGCACGGCTGTCCTCCTGGATAGCAGGCTGTCTGCACGGCTGTCCTCCTGGATAGCAGGCTGTCTGCACGGCTGTCCTCCTGGATAGCAGGCTGTCTGCACGGCTGTCCTCCTGGATAGCAGGCTGTCTGCACGGCTGTCCTCCTGGATAGCAGGCTGTCTGCACGGCTGTCCTCCTGGATAGCAGGCTGTCTGCACGGCTGTCCTCCTGGATAGCAGGCTGTCTGCACGGCTGTCCTCCTGGATAGCAGGCTGTCTGCACGGCTGTCCTCCTGGATAGCAGGCTGTCTGCACGGCTGTCCTCCTGGATAGCAGGCTGTCTGCACGGCTGTCCTCCTGGATAGCAGGCTGTCTGCACGGCTGTCCTCCTGGATAGCAGGCTGTCTGCACGGCTGTCCTCCTGGATAGCAGGCTGTCTGCACGGCTGTCCTCCTGGATAGCAGGCTGTCTGCACGGCTGTCCTCCTGGATAGCAGGCTGTCTGCACGGCTGTCCTCCTGGATAGCAGGCTGTCTGCACGGCTGTCCTCCTGGATAGCAGGCTGTCTGCACGGCTGTCCTCCTGGATAGCAGGCTGTCTGCACGGCTGTCCTCCTGGATAGCAGGCTGTCTGCACGGCTGTCCTCCTGGATAGCAGGCTGTCTGCACGGCTGTCCTCCTGGATAGCAGGCTGTCTGCACGGCTGTCCTCCTGGATAGCAGGCTGTCTGCACGGCTGTCCTCCTGGATAGCAGGCTGTCTGCACGGCTGTCCTCCTGGATAGCAGGCTGTCTGCACGGCTGTCCTCCTGGATAGCAGGCTGTCTGCACGGCTGTCCTCCTGGATAGCAGGCTGTCTGCACGGCTGTCCTCCTGGATAGCAGGCTGTCTGCACGGCTGTCCTCCTGGATAGCAGGCTGTCTGCACGGCTGTCCTCCTGGATAGCAGGCTGTCTGCACGGCTGTCCTCCTGGATAGCAGGCTGTCTGCACGGCTGTCCTCCTGGATAGCAGGCTGTCTGCACGGCTGTCCTCCTGGATAGCAGGCTGTCTGCACGGCTGTCCTCCTGGATAGCAGGCTGTCTGCACGGCTGTCCTCCTGGATAGCAGGCTGTCTGCACGGCTGTCCTCCTGGATAGCAGGCTGTCTGCACGGCTGTCCTCCTGGATAGCAGGCTGTCTGCACGGCTGTCCTCCTGGATAGCAGGCTGTCTGCACGGCTGTCCTCCTGGATAGCAGGCTGTCTGCACGGCTGTCCTCCTGGATAGCAGGCTGTCTGCACGGCTGTCCTCCTGGATAGCAGGCTGTCTGCACGGCTGTCCTCCTGGATAGCAGGCTGTCTGCACGGCTGTCCTCCTGGATAGCAGGCTGTCTGCACGGCTGTCCTCCTGGATAGCAGGCTGTCTGCACGGCTGTCCTCCTGGATAGCAGGCTGTCTGCACGGCTGTCCTCCTGGATAGCAGGCTGTCTGCACGGCTGTCCTCCTGGATAGCAGGCTGTCTGCACGGCTGTCCTCCTGGATAGCAGGCTGTCTGCACGGCTGTCCTCCTGGATAGCAGGCTGTCTGCACGGCTGTCCTCCTGGATAGCAGGCTGTCTGCACGGCTGTCCTCCTGGATAGCAGGCTCTCTGCACGGCTGTCCTCCTGGATAGCAGGCTCTCTGCACGGCTGTCCTCCTGGATAGCAGGCTCTCTGCACGGCTGTCCTCCTGGATAGCAGGCTCTCTGCACGGCTGTCCTCCTGGATAGCAGGCTCTCTGCACGGCCGTCCTCCTGGATAGCAGGCTCTCTGCACGGCCGTCCTCCTGGATAGCAGGCTCTCTGCACGGCCGTCCTCCTGGATAGCAGGCTCTCTGCACGGCCGTCCTCCTGGATAGCAGGCTCTCTGCACGGCCGTCCTCCTGGATAGCAGGCTCTCTGCACGGCCGTCCTCCTGGATAGCAGGCTCTCTGCACGGCCGTCCTCCTGGATAGCAGGCTCTCTGCACGGCCGTCCTCCTGGATAGCAGGCTCTCTGCACGGCCGTCCTCCTGGATAGCAGGCTCTCTGCACGGCCGTCCTCCTGGATAGCAGGCTGTCTGCACGGCCGTCCTCCTGGATAGCAGGCTGTCTGCACGGCCGTCCTCCTGGATAGCAGGCTGTCTGCACGGCCGTCCTCCTGGATAGCAGGCTGTCTGCACGGCCGTCCTCCTGGATAGCAGGCTGTCTGCACGGCCGTCCTCCTGGATAGCAGGCTGTCTGCACGGCCGTCCTCCTGGATAGCAGGCTGTCTGCACGGCCGTCCTCCTGGATAGCAGGCTGTCTGCCTGTGTCTGCACGGCCGTCACCCTGGGTTATGCCATTCTCGGCACCCCAGACTCTTCTGTGTGCCCAGATCTCCAGGCGGACGCACAGCTGGATTGTTTGTGCTGACAGCAGCAGATGTCTTGTATAAAGTGACGGCTTTGGAGACAGAATAGGCTGCAAAGCTGCTCTTTATTCAGGTCACATCTTTGGACAGTTACTGTCCATTTCCTAAAGGGGTGGTATTTTGGGTATTTATGGCAGACCCTGCTGATTCTCCTCTATCAGGAGGGTCAGAGTCTTGTAACCTCCCCAAAGCAACCATTCGAGGTCAGTGAGCGACTGCTTAACCGATTAAGATCAACGCAGAGAGATGGCAGTACTTGGTTGTGGCTCTCTCTCATCAACTCTTAAAGGAATCGGTCACCCCTTTTTTGAGATATCATATAATGATATCATTCAATTGTGTGTCACATAAGGATTCTCTTAGTACTTTTGCTTCCCCCTGACCCTGCACCTTTCATGCATAAATACCTTTTTTTATATTCGGTTCAGATGTATGTAAACTGCCACGGTCCGGTCCGATGGGGGGTGCAGTTGAATAAGCCCCGCCCATCGGACCGGACCATGGCAGTTTACATACATCTGAACCATTATAAAAAAGGTATTTATGCATGAAAGGTGCGGGGTCAGGGGGAAGCAGAAGTACTAAGAGAATCCTTATGTGACGCACAATTGAATGATATCATTATATGATATTTCAAAAAAGGGGTGACAGATTCCCTTTAATGCCAACCGTTGGGTAATATTCACATGCAGCATTTTTATTTACTGCAAATTAAAAGCAGCACTTTACAGTAGCGTCAAAAGCTGTGAGATTTCATAAATCTCTTGTACACGCTTGTGTTTTTTTTTTCTGACTGAATTTGAGAACTGCAGTTTTTGAAGTCATCAGCGTGTCTGGTTTTTTTACCGATGGAAAGCAATGAGAAAAAGGAAGATACTCGGCAAGAAAGCAATGAATGGTTTGCAGTGTTTTTGGTGAATAAAACTAACTATTAAGTAAATTGGGGTATGTTCCCACGGTCAGTAAAAGCTGCGAGTTGGATGCTCCGTACATTTGCATCGTCCAACCCACAGTGGCCAAATGTTACAGCATAATAGATGGGATTTCATGAAATCCAATCTCCACTATGCATGCTCCGACACCCACGGTTCTCCTGCGTAATCGTACAAGTGGCGCATCCAGACCGCAGCATGTCAATTTATCTTACAGAGATGCTCCATCTCCGCAAGCTAAAGTCACCCATACAATGTATTGGACGCAGTAATTCTGCACGATTCATTGATCACATCCGGAATCGCCTGCGTTCAAAAGCCGGCAGCGCTTTGGATGCAGCAGACATGTGCTGAGCCCAAAGCGTTGCTGATTACGGACTGTGGGAACGTAGCCTTACAAATGTAATCTGCACCAAAAATAATCGGCAAAACGGGCGTTATGAATGCAGCGTTTCTACTGCCTAGAGAGCAGGTTTTGACGGCAAAAAAAAAAATGCAGCAATAAACGCTGCGTCTGAACAGAGCCTTAGGTGGATCCAGTAACTAGGAGATAAACTTCTATGGTGCCTTTATAGAGAGAAACCACTGGACTAACACTGTGTGGTGCTAACTGGGGAGGAGGGTGGAAGAGTCTGTAAGGGGAGGGGCTGACTGGAGCGATGAAATGGCCTGCAAAAGGCGTGACCTACTGTGTGTGTGGGGGGGGGGGGTGAAAGGTCCTGGGAGGGACTGACTGGGGGGGGTGTGAAGGGGGCTGACTAGAGGGTGTATGCGTGTTTGGTGGGGGGGTGTGAAGGGGCCTGGGAGGGACTGACTGGGGGGGGGGTGTGAAGGGGGCTGACTGAAGGGAGTTGTGTGTGTGTGTGTGTGTGTGTGTGTGTGTAAGGTCCAGGGAGGGGATGACTGGAGGGGGTGTGTGTGTGAAGGGGGCTGACTGGAGGAGGGGTGTGAGTGTGTGAAGGGGGCTGACTGGAGGAGGGGTGTGAGTGTGTGAAGGGGGCTGACTGGAGGGGGAGTGCGTGTGACGGGGGCTGACTGGAGGGGCAGTGTGTGTGAAGGGGGCTGACTGGAGGGGGGGGTGTGTGATGGGTGCTGACTGGAGGGGGTGTGTTTGGAGGTGGGGGAGGTGTGTGTGAAGGGGCCCGAAAGGGGCATGTGGAGGGACCTGGAAGGGGCCAACTTCGGGGGGTGTGAGAGAAGGGGTTAGTGGTAGGACCGACCTGGAAGGGGCCAACCTTGGGGGGGCAGCGGGGTGGATGGAAGGACCTGGAAGGGGTCGACTTGATGGAGTGGGGTTTGCTGATTGTCTGATTCCTAGCCCCCATTACTTCCAACTGATCAGCCGCTTGGTTGGAGCCGCAGTGTTCCGGCGAGAGCTGCGGCTACTTCATTGTTGGCCGGCTCCACTTCGTACATTTGTGGCTGTGCCTGGTATTCTGACGATCAGTGGGATGGTGGGAGTTGGACTCCCATAGATCTGATCCATAATGTATCAAGTAATAATGTAACATTGATGGACTTTTTTCTGCCATTTATCTCGTTTCATGTCTCCATCCATTGCACACATTTGCAGTCTCGGTTTCTCGTTGCTGAAATCTGATGTTTGTTGTTTCCATCCAGCACTAAGTGGTTAATGTTGGTGCTGGATGTGAGTAAGCATGACTGTGCAGTGCCGTGTGGCGCCTTCTCCACCTCTCCTGTATTGTGCTGCTTCCCGGCCCTTGGACCTCGGCTGCGCTCCAGTTCCCATGATGTCACATGTAACATAGGATCTTGTCCTTTGAACGTCAGCTTTTGTGATGCCCCGGCTGTATTACAAAGCATTTTCTTCCCTCTTACATGAAGTTTCCATAGCTCTTTGCCTTTTCTGCAAATCTTAAAAGAAGGAACATGAGAAAAAAAACAAGCGGCGCAGTGTAGTAGTGGTCAGCAATGATCAGAAAAAATCTACATCTGAACACTGTTATATATCCTAATCTGCGTTGTTCTTACACAATAGACCCTTAAAGGGATTATCGGAGATTAGAAGAGAGACCGCCGCACTTTCATCTCTTGGGCTGCAATACCAGGCACATCCTACAGACAAGGATGGCGCCGCTGTCAGTAGGAAATAAAGCCTTGAGGACCTCTTCAGGCTTTAAAAGCTGAGAAGCGGCTAAAAGTAGTAACCGGTGCATTCATCAGGCGACTTCTGCTTGGTATCGTCTCTAGCTTTACATGCATTACATTTAGAAAAAGCCACGAAAACTACCACGGAGACGGCAAAGAAGACACTTCAGGAAAAATACCACTGTTTTCCTAAAGCGTTTTCTACTTTAAAAACTGAGCAGATTTGGTGGTGTTTACAAGACCTTATGTCCACATACCCCTAGGGTAATTAGAAGAGAGGGAGAAGGGGATGCAGCTGCAGTTTCTCAGTAATTTAGTGACACAGCAGGAGATGTGAGAGCAGGAGCAACTTTTTTTTTAAAAATCTCTGATAATTTCCATAATGTTTGTTCCATTTAAATCTAAAATTATTTTGTTTTTCTCTGTTTTAGACTCGTTTTAGATATTCGGTTTCCTGACTTGATCGCATCTCACATATGTCTGTTTTTTTCCTCTATGCAGGAGAACCAGATCCATGCATGGACCATGCCCAGTAACCACCTTCGGACCAAAGGCCTGTATGCTGCAGAATCCAAAAGCGATCATGTAAGTAATTGTCCACGAGCCGCTTAGTCATCCGCGCTGTCAGTGTTTTCATTGCACTTTTCGGGGCTCTTCTCAGTCCTACGATTGCTATACCTGGATGTATTAAAAGCAGCCATGGTGCTGTCAACTGTGGAGTCAATATTACTGCAGATCTGCACTGACCGATAATTGATTGTTAATGGCGGCTGATTTTTGCATTTCGACTTTTCCTGGCCACAAACTTAAGGTACTGTCACGATTCACCAGCGATCCCGACCAGCGATATGACCCGGTCAGGATCGCTGGTGCATCGCTAAGTGGTCGCTAGTGAGCTGCCACACAGGCAGATATCACCAGCGACATAGCAGGGGTCGCTACTTACCTGTCAGACGAGGCGATCCTGACGTCCTCCCGCCAGCGTCCATGCGCCGCTCGTCGGCGCCACAGGAAGCTGACGACGAGAAACGGCCCAGGCCGTTCTCGCGCGATCAGCGATAACCAGCGGTCGAACGGTCGGAGGTGAGTTTCAGACATAGCGTTATCGCTAGCAATATCGCTGCAACGTCCCAAAAACCAGTGACGTTACAGCGATATTGCTAGCGATATAGCTTAGTGTGACAGGCCCTTTACAGCCAAGAAAAAAAAAATCAGTGATAGGTGAGGACCCCAGCAGGGAGAGCCACAGTGGGGGTAGGATGGTGTAATGATTAACGCTCTGTTGTCTCTCCCTTTTTATGTTGAGTCCAGTCCCCGGAAGGTTTGGGATCAGAGCAGGACACTTGGGTGGAGTAAATAATTGTCTAGGTTCAGTAATATTAGGTGCAGTCGGCGCGGTTGGCATTTCTTCCATATGAGCCCTGTGATTCACACTTGATGGGAACGCCACAACAGTATTGACTCTGCAGGCTTTGTTGTACTGGGCAAACATGGGAGGGAAATCGCATTGATCTTATGATTTTTAGGCAAATAAAGTTCTAAAGTTCTCATTGTTTGGGAAGAGCAACAGCCTCAGGTCACGTCACCACCTAACTCCACCATGTGCAGAACCCCCGAGGTCCTCAGGCTTCTTAACGGATGAGTGTAGGTTTAAGGCCCTGTCTCGCATAGTGAGATCGTTAGCGAGATCGCTGTCACGTCACCAATTTTGTGACGCAACAGCGATCTCGCTTCTCGCTACATGTGACACATAGCGGCGACCGGGCCCCTGCTGCGATGTCGCTGATCGTGCTCGAATGTCCTGTCCTGTTGCCAACATGCACCATTCAGTCTACCCAGAGCCACACGTCATTGCTGGCTCTTGCCTACGGCATCCATCATGGATCATTACTCATACCTCTGTGTCGTGTTTTAAAGTCTGTGTGTTTCAGACATCGCTCCTGTAAAAAATGACCTTTGATTTGGAGATAAGCCGCTTGTTATCAGTACAGTAAATATGGAGCTTTGTACACAGCAGGCTGGTATGCCGTTCAGTGCGTGCCCCGGTGTGCCGTCCAGCGACATAAAGGGATTTTGACATGATGAAGAATGACGCTTTTTTTTTTATAAACTGATTTTTAAGATCTCTGCTTGCTCTCACTGAATGAATTCATTAATTGTTTCCAAAGTCAAAAGATCCGTCCTGTCACAGGTGCAAGAAAAAAATCTCTGCTACACTGTGACGAGATGCTCCGCTGTGTAAGGTGAATGTGATCAGGACTGATCGCGGGGCTCTGTATCAGAGCGTCGCTCGTCATTGACGTATAGCAAAGATTTTTAAAACAGGGACTATGGTTTAAAACTAAAGCAAAGAGCAGCTATCTGCCATAAACAGCAGCTGATCCGATTCCCTCAACTTATTTTAATTTGCTTTTTGACTTTTCTTGTTACTTTTGTTTATTTACGTTTCTTGGCTGTGCCCTCTGGTGGACGCTCGGGGCATTACACTTAGAACTCGCTATATCTATCTGTACAATATCCCGTATTACTTTTTTTTTTTTTTTTTTTTAATCTAGTAAAAAAATAAATTTTGACCTGAGAAGAGACGTATTAATTTAGATTGTCTCGTGTACAAAAGCGTTTTAAGCCTCTTATCTAAATAATTGACGGTCGAAGGTTTATTAATAGTTTTTATGGATTTTACTTCCCGTATGCCATTGGTGCACTGATGTGGATTTTCCCTGTCTCTGATAATGCTACGTTTTTTTTTCTTGGTAAAACCTATGACACATAAATAGGTGTCAATAGACGTGTTTAATCTTATAAAAACCCTGTAATCTTGATAATGGCATCATTTAGGACCTCAATTTAAAGCAGCAGACATCAAATAATATAAAAATAACCTTCCAGTAATTGCCAAATGCCAAAGCCATTACTGTGCGGATATTGCTGTTTGCATTATTTCCTATAGAGAGTAGTGCGGTCCACTTCTGCAATATCCACCATATTGACAGCTGCGTTCACATGTGCTTCAGAGCTGAAGTCGCCCAGCCTTTTCCAGCCGGCTCAATGTTTGCACATAGACTTCTATGATGTAATCACACCAGGCACTGTACTCTATGTAAACTGAGATCAAATAAAACACCCCTGTTATCAGAGGTGCGGTGTTCGTCTCCTCAGCTGCAGTCTCCTATTGTCAGAGGTGCGGAGTTTGTCTCCTCAGCCGCAGTTTCCTATTACCAAAGGTGCGGGGTTCATCTCCTCAGCCGCAGTTTCCTATTGTCAGAGGTGCGGGTTTCATCTCCTCAGCCGCAGTCCCCTATTATTGAATTTGCGGGGTTCGTCTCCTCAGCCTCAGTCCCCTGTTATCAGAGGTGCGGGGTTCGTCTCCTTAGCCGCAGTCCCTTATTATCAGAGGTGCGGGGTTCGTTTCCTCAGCTGCTGTCCCCTATTGTCAGAGGTGCGGGGTTCGTTTCCTCAGCTGCTGTCCCCTATTGTCAGAGGTGCGGGCTTCATCTCCTCAGCCGCAGTCCCCTATTATTGGAGATGCGGAGTTTGTCTCCTCAGCTGCAGTCCCTTATTATCAGAGGTGCGGGGTTCGTCTCCTCAGCTGCAGTCTCCTATTGTCAGAGGTGCGGAGTTTGTCTCCTCAGCCGCAGTTTCCTATTACCAAAGGTGCGATATTCGCCTCCTCAGCCGCAGTTTCCTATTACCAAAGGTGCGGGGTTCATCTCCTCAGCCGCAGTTTCCTATTGTCAGAGGTGCGGGTTTCATCTCCTCAGCCGCAGTCCCCTATTATTGAATTTGCGGGGTTCGTCTCCTCAGCCTCAGTCCCCTGTTATCAGAGGTGCGGAGTTCGTCTCCTTAGCCGCAGTCCCTTATTATCAGAGGTGCGGGGTTCGTCTCCTCAGCTGCTGTCCCCTATTGTCAGAGGTGCGAGTTTTGTCTCCTCAGCCGCAGTCCCCTATTATTGGAGATGCGGGGTTCGTCTCCTCAGCCGCAGTCCCCTATTATTGGAGATGCGGAGTTT
This sequence comes from Dendrobates tinctorius, assembly GCF_039654945.1. Classification (NCBI taxonomy): domain Eukaryota; kingdom Metazoa; phylum Chordata; class Amphibia; order Anura; family Dendrobatidae; genus Dendrobates; species Dendrobates tinctorius. The sequence goes on from NW_027361754.1 coordinate 55,872,491, forward strand.
GTCTCCTCAGCTGCAGTCCCTTATTATCAGAGGTGCGGGGTTCGTCTCCTCAGCTGCAGTCCCCTATTGTCAGAGGTGCGAGTTTTGTCTCCTCAGCCGCAGTCCCCTATTATTGGAGATGCGGGGTTCGTCTCCTCAGCTGCAGTCCCTTATCAGAAGTGCGGGGTTCGTCTCCTCAGCTGCAGTCCCCTATTGTCAGAGGTGCGGGGTTCGTCTCCTCAGCCGCAGTCCCCTATTATTGAATTTGCAGGGTTCGTCTCCTCAGCCTCAGTCTCCTGTTATCAGAGGTGCGGAGTTCGTCTCCTTAGCCGCAGTCCCTTATTATCAGAGGTGCGGGGTTCGTCTCCTCAGCTGCAGTCCCCTATTGTCAGAGGTGCAAGTTTTGTCTCCTCAGCCGCAGTCCCCTATTATTGGAGATGCGGGGTTCGTCTCCTCAGCTGCAGTCCCTTATCAGAGGTGCATGGTTCGTCTCAGCTGCAGTCCCCTAGTGTCAGAGGTGCGGGGTTCGTCTCCTCAGCTGCAGTCCCCTATTGTCAGAGGTGCGAGTTTCTTCTCAGAGGTGCATGGTTCGTCTCCTCAGCTGCAGTCCCCTAGTGTCAGAGGTGCGGGGTTCGTCTCCTCAGCTGCAGTCCCCTATTGTCAGAGGTGCGAGTTTCTTCTCCTTAGCCGCAGTACCCTATTATTGGAGATGCGGAGTTCGTCTCCTCAGCTGCAGTCCCTTATCAGAGGTGCGAGTTTCGTCTCCTCAACCGCAGTCCCCTGTTACCGGAGGTGCGGGGTTCGTCTCGTCAGCTGCAGTCCCCTGTTATCAGAGGTGCGGAGTTCGTCTCCTCAGTAGCAGTACCCTATTATTGGAGATGCGGGGTTCGTCTCTCCAGTTCCTTATCAGAGGTGCGGGGTTTGTCTCCTCAGCCGTAGTCCCCTGTTATCAGAGGCGTGGAGTTCGTCTCCTCAGTAGCAGTACCCTATTATTGGAGATGCGGGGTTCGTCTCTCCAGTTCCTTATCAGAGGTGCGGGGTTCGTCTCCTCAGCCTCAGTCTCCTGTTATCAGAGGTGCGGAGTTCGTCTCCTTAGCCGCAGTCCCTTATTATCAGAGGTGCGGGGTTTGTCTCCTCAGCTGCAGTCTCCTATTGTTAGAGGTGCGGGGTTTGTCTCCTCAGCCGTAGTCCCCTGTTATCAGAGGTGTGGAGTTCGTCTCCTCAGTAGCAGTACCCTATTATTGGAGATGCAGGGTTCGTCTCTCCAGTTCCTTATCAGAGGTGCGGGGTTTGTCTCCTCAGCTGCAGTCTCCTATTGTTAGAGGTGCGGGGTTTGTCTCCTCAGCCGTAGTCCCCTGTTATCAGAGGTGTGGAGTTCGTCTCCTCAGTAGCAGTACCCTATTATTGGAGATGCAGGGTTCGTCTCTCCAGTTCCTTATCAGAGGTGCGGGGTTTGTCTCCTCAGCTGCAGTCTCCTATTGTTAGAGGTGCGGGGTTTGTCTCCTCAGCCGTAGTCCCCTGTTATCAGAGGTGTGGAGTTTGTCTCCTCGGCCGCAGTACCAATTATTGGAGATGCAGGGTTCGTCTCTCCAGTCCCTTATCAGAGGTGCGGGGTTCGTTTCACCAGCTGCGGTCCTCTATTGTCAGAGGTCCAGTCTTTTAGGCTATGTGCACACTTTAAGTATTTTGCATCGGACATTTCTGCACCATAAACTTGTCTCTTGGCAGGAAAAACCTCTGTGTGCATGAGGCTTCTGCAATCCCATTCACTTTGCTCTTACTGTAAAGTGCTGCATTTTTGCCACATCAAAAATGCGCCGTGTGAACGAACCCCTAGAGTCCTGATGTGCCTTGTAATTCTCTGGCACCATCACCGGTTTGGGGAACAGGATGGACTTGGCTTCCTGGTGTCCTCATCTGTCCGATCAGCCCTGGTAATATGAAGATGTGCATCATTTACTCCCCTCCCTGCTCCCTCCACCTGATGGAGCCGCTCTCCTCCTACTGGGCAGGATCAGTGTTATGTAATAGTCAGCTCGTCTTAAGGGGCCGTGCGCTGGCTGCCTGCCATACTGAGCCGGAGTACCTGGACGAGCCTTCATTGATTCTTCACGCCCCCCTTCTTCGTCCGACCACCATCTCTTGTAAACTTGCCGAGCTCCCAGGACAAGCGGCTGTTGTCTGCGCCGAGTAGGGAATCTGTTCAAGTCGCTCGTTGATTTTTTTTTTTTTTTTTTTTTTTTATCTTAAGGAAGTTTGTGCGTCTTAAGGTTTGCAAAAGGAGCGACCTATCCCCTGCCCTGCGAGTGGAATGGCCGATAACCGTGTGGAGGCTCGGCGAGCTCACACTCTGCTGCCACCATTTAGCAACACGTGCAGCTTTCACTTACGCCCCCGGGATAGAAGACCCCATAACCAAGATCTCCTCCTGTAGAAATGACTTGATCTGTAATTGTCAAGGTCTCTTCCTGGCCGCCTGACACAGGCGAAGACGTCTCCTCGGGTTTTTTGTTTTTTCTTTCCACCCTCCTCTCCGTCTTTTTGGATTTTTGCCCTGCACGATGTCTTCCTGCCAATAACATCATCCCTAAAAATTTTTTTTTTTTTTTCTCCCCGTCTGTGAGATTTATGCAAGACACCATGAAGATTTTTGACAAAGTGAAACCTAGAAACCTTCCCAAGAACACCTGGCACTGGTCAGTAGTATCTCCAGCCGGGCCACCCTGCGTCGTGCCCCGGGGTGGTATAAGTGTGTGTGTGTGGGGGGGGAATGTTGTGCTTTGTCAGCATGAGTAAGGGCATAATGTGAGCAAAGAATGGACACGGGGAATACACAGATCCCAGGGCAGCTTTCCAGGCATGTCGCGCTGCCCCGGCTCTGCTTATTCTGCAGTTGTGGACACTGTCTGATTTCACCAGAACTTGCCCTTCTGGACGGGATGGGCAGCAATGTCTGTATATTTCTTCCTTTTTATACTACGCTTATCATATAGACGTCTGCCGAGTTTACTCTGCTTTTGGTGTGTTTTGCTTTTTTTTTTTTTAAATTGCACTTCTTGCACTGATTGTGTGTAGAGAAATCCCTTTTGAGCAATTAATGGATCGGTGGTGGTGTAGCAGAGCTGGGTGTGTTGTACGTGGTAACTCTGTCAGGAAGGGAAGAATGTACTTATATTTATTTATCGGCAGATAGTAAGCTCTGCGTTATAAATGGAAGACGTGAACATTTGTTAGGGACCTTTATGTGGCGCCTCCCCATGTAATTTATATGTTTGTTGTGTTTAAATGTTATTTGTACATGGTATAGATAAATATTTGTTTATTATGGTCAGGCTGATACGGGCTCGCTACTGGCCGTGAATCACACTGACATAACCACAATAAGCAGTGCACATTGCCGGTTGCCCGGGCGTCCTGTAGCATTTCCTCTCCAAGGTGCTTCAGACCAATTTTTGTCAGTGCATGTAATATCTGTGTAGATCAGTATTCTTATATCAGGGGATTGTTTCACAACAGCTGGAGAGCCGCAGAGCAGCGCTGTGCGGGGTGTATGGGAAATCTGTGTATCAGCTGTTTCTGTCACCACAATAGGTGCCTGTCCTCCGTCTGCCTGTGACAATGAGCTGCTGCTGACATGAAGTGCACGCTCCTATTACTCAGCAGCCACTAATCCCATGTGCGAGTCACCTTCCTACTTATTTAGGCATATTGGGCTCAGCCATGAGAGCATTGCTGATGCCACATCCAGTGGGTCCCGATCGTATCTGTGGGAAAGCAGAGTAACAAGCACCAAGACTTCCCATTAGACGGTCACCCAGCTTTCCCTGCTCCTGGATTGCAGCGTACCTTGGACAACCTCTTTGGGATCTGGGATGGTGCCCATACTAATTGGCACTGAGTTCTACAAACAAGAGTTCAAGCCGGCTCTGGTCACATCATGAAAGTAAAGCCCCAATGTCTGCAGCATGCAGTTGAGTGTCTTGATCATAGACTCATTGTAAAAAAAAAAATAAAAAATAGTTTTTGAGGGATCCCACTCCATGAAAGTGTGTGGCTCGCCATCTTTTCAGTACAGTGAAAAAGCCAAGGATGGCTTCTGCCACTTGACCCCCCCCCCCCCATGCTGATGCAGGCCGCCACCACTCCACCCCCCCCCCCTTCCAAGCTGAGGCAGGCCACCTCCACTTGCCTCCCTACTAAGCTGAGGCAGGCAGTCACCACTTGCCCTCCCCTTCCCTAAGCTGAGGCAGGCCGCTTCCACTTGCCCCCCTCCTAAGCTGAGGCAGGCTGTCGCCACTTGCCTTCCCCTTCCCTAAGCTGAGGCAGGCTGCCGCCACTTGCTTCCCCTCTAAAATGAGGCAGGCTGCCCCCCTCCTAAGCAGAGCCAGGGTGTTGCCACTTGCCCCCACTTCCCTAAGATGAGGCAGGCCGCCGCCACTTGCTCTCCCTCTAAACTGAGGCATGCCACCGCCACTTACCCCCCCTCCCCTTCCCTAAGCTGAGGCAGGCCGCCACCACCACTTGACATTACGCAATACGTAGATGTGATGTAAGATTTGGGTTATGTGTGATATTTTATTGCTTCGATCGGACCGCGAATGTTGTCACAATGACCCGATCCTATGGCTCTCCAGCTGTAATGAATCCCAGCCTTGCCCTTTCCTGGTAGGAGTGCAATCACTGACCTGACTGCTCCTTTTTCAGGTCATGTAGGGTAAGTGCTCTATAAAAAGGCGATGCAATTACCGCACGTTCTGGTCATTACTGTGATTGCGGCATTTTCCTTCTCGCCGTCTCCTATCGTCTTTACATGTTCCTGATTGGCTCTTGGAGTCGTCTGGTGACCACCCACCTCATGGCTCCATTATGAGCCACGCGGCACAGATCATTTACCCTGTAACACGGGAAGCCACATCTTGTGCCAGGACCCTCACAAGCATGTTTGCCATCTACATGTCTACAAAATGCTCCAACGCCTTCTTAAGACTTATGACGTCCCTGTGCGGTCACGACTCAAGGTTCTTTGGGAATGGAGTTATCTCTGATATATCGGCAGTGGCTCACAATGCCTGCCGGAGACTTTTAGCTTCGGTAGACTTGTTATTAGTCTGACCGGGTAGATTCTGGAGGAGTGGATAATGAACATTTTACATTATGGTATTTTGCGGCCCTTAAATGTTATTTTTAATTCTGAATTTTTAGGCATATTCAGGACCCTGCGAGCCAGCTATTAACATGGAACAAGCCACCCAAAAGTGTGCTAGTGATCAAGAAGGTCCGAGATGCCAGTCTGCTGCAGCCCTTCAAGGAACTCTGTGTGTTCCTTACGGAGGTAAGAGGGATCTGATGATGATTGTCTACTAGGCTAGGTTTGGGGGAATATGGACACCGTCCAAACAGGTATTAAAAGAAGTGGAAGCATCCATGTACGTGAAAAAAGGGCTCTTCGAGAAACATGCATATTTGACAAAAGCACTTTTGGGGGGAGAATTTGGTAGAAGCTGATGAACATGTTTTGGAGTCCCCCAACATCTTCTGTCAGGGGGAGAGAGAAGGATCAGGCAGGTGGCATTTAACCATCAGATCCTTTTTGGTTTCTGGGGAAGTAAGCCACTGCCAGAGGAGTCCAACAACGGATTTCTCCTCCCTCCCTGATGAAAACGTAGGAACTTTATTCGGACTCCCATGACAGCACCACGAGAGAGGGGATCCGCCCTATAGGAACAGGAAACCTACAGATACAAAAGGGCGGCACCTCTCCCACGCATCAGTTGGTTTCCTGTTCCTGAGGGGACGGGATCCTACAGAAGATTTGGATCCCAGGCCGGCCAGCCGACACCGGTAGCGAGGGGGTCTCCTACCTCGGCCTGGTTCGGATTTCCTGGAAGACGCCACGGTGGCCCAGGATGGGTGTCACGGCGGTGGCGTGGACAGCAGGGAGCGGCGTCCGGAGGATGGCCGTCTCCAGGAATTTAGCCGCCGCCGGTAAGTATACCCCCCCCCGGGGATTTCCGGCTCCGGCGGCGCACATGGGTGGCAGCGCTGTGCAGGGGGCTGCGACCGGCGCTGCTCCGAAGCTCCCGGGCGTCCCGCGGGGCTTCCGGCGTTTCCGGGGTAGCGGTGACGTCAGGGGGCGGGCGGAGGAGGCGCTTCCGGGTCAGCGCGCCACTGCGCATGCGCGGCAATTCCAAGATGGCGGCGCCCATCGGAAACACCGATGGCGCGAGTTCGGGCGCCAGCTGGGGTAGGGAGCTCCATTAAGGGGGGGGGAGGGGCGCGGCATGGATACTGCTGACCGGAGGAGGGGGTATTTAGGCGGGACCCGGGCAGGGTTCCTTGCCTTGGCCACATTACTACATGCAGCAGTGTGCAGCAGCAGCAGTGGTAATGGAAAGCGATCGAGAGCAGCAGCAGCAGCGGCAGAAGCAAGGGCAGCAGCGGCAAACATCACTGCCGCCCCTGGATGACCTTCGGCAGGTCAAACAGAAAAAGAAAGGGTCCCGTGACAGTAATGCGGGACGAAGTGACCAGTCCACTCGTAAGAGCTCCTCCAGGCAGACAGGAGCATCGACCGAAAGAAATCCCCCTCGTTCTCCGGTACTTGATTGTGGCACTGGTAAGTGATCTTCGTGAAAGTTCACTCAGTGACGGGACCCCCCTTCTGTGTTTTTTCTTTTCTAGGGAAAGAAAGCTACAACTAAAAATAAGCATAGGGAATGCGCACTCTGTGCATGCCCATTACCGGATGCGTGCCTCAAAAGATTGTGCCCCCCTTGTATTCAGCAGACGGTGGCAGATGAGTCGCCTGCAGTAGCGGCGAGTTTGAGAGACATTGTCAGGGTAGAAATGAGGGAAACCCTAAAGTCCTTGTCTCAGCCGCAAAGTCTAAGGGGCGAGGTCCCGGCGGAATCTGATTCCTCGATAGAGTGGAGAAAAAGCAGAGACTCCCAGGCTTCATCTCCCTCGTCCTCCTCAGGAGAAGAGGACTCGGGGCGATTTTGTCTGCCTCTTGACCGGGTAGATAAGCTGGTCAAAGCAGTCAGAGGGACAATGGAGGTAGAGGAGCCTAAGCCCCATTTATCCATGCAGGATGTCATGTTCGGTGGGCTGGAACAGAGGAAGCGGAGAGTCTTTCCGTTGAATCAAAAAATACAGGATCTGATCCACAGAGAGTGGAAAAAACCGGACAAAAGAGGGTCGCTACCACCCGCCCTCAAAAGGAGATACCCCTTCAACGATCCGGCAGTAAGTTCTTGGGACAGAGCCCCCAAATTAGACGCTGCCATTGCGAAGGCATCAAAAAAATCCTCGCTCCCATTTGAGGACATGGGAGCCCTTAAAGATCCCTTAGATAGGAAAGCTGATACTTTCCTAAAAAACACCTGGGAGATGGCGGCCGGGTCCTTAAGACCAGCAGTGGCTTCAACGTGCACGGCCAGGTCCATGATGGTCTGGTTGGACCAGTTGGAGTCACAACTAAAGCAGGGTACATCAAGACAGACAATTCTTGGGGCCCTACCGACCATCCAAGAGGGAGCAGCCTTCCTGGCAGACGCCTCAGCGGATGCAGTGAAAATGGCCGCCAGAGCAGCAGGTCTTTCTAACGCAGCTCGCAGAGCCCTGTGGCTAAAGTGCTGGCAGGGAGACATCCAGTCCAGAGCAAAGCTCTGTGCGATTCCATGTGAGGGCGAATATTTGTTTGGGACTGTCCTAGACGAGCTGCTTGAAAAGGCGGGGGACGACGAGAAAAAGTTTCCAAACCTTTCATCAGCGTCCTACCGTCGCCCATTTGGTAGAAGGAGATTTGGCCAGGGGAGAAGGCGCAACTCTTCGCCTGTTAGAGATCGACCCAGATGGGAAGACAGAAGGAGACGAGGTACGGGCTATATGTTTACACGCTCGTCGAGAGATCAAAAGAAACCAAGCCAATGACTAGCGGTTCCCATAGGGGGTAGACTGTCATCCTTCTTCCCGGCATGGTCACAGATTACGAATAGTGACTGGGCGCGTAAGGTAATATCCACCGGGCTTAGGTTGGAGTTTACCCAGATCCCGCGGAACACCTTTAAACTGACCCCCTTAAGATCTTCTCATCTCGAACAAGCGGCTTTAGAAGCGGAAGTCTTGAGCCTATGTCAGAAAAATGTTCTGGTAGAGGTTCCAGAGGCTGAAAGAGGAAGAGGGTTTTACTCTCCCCTGTTTCTAATCCAGAAGCCTGATAACACATTCAGAACGATTATAAACCTTCGTTCCCTTAACGAGTTTTTGATTAATCATAAATTCAAAATGGAGTCCATTAATACAACAATAAAAATATTGTTTAAAGGTTGTTTTATGGCAGTCATAGATTTGAAAGACGCGTACTATCATGTACCTATCCATACAGACTTCCAGCAGTTCCTGAGGGTGGCAGTTTCAGTAGAGGGCACAGTATGTCATTTTCAGTATAGAGCCCTTCCCTTTGGTCTCTCAGCAGCACCCAGGGTTTTTACAAAGTTAGTGGCCGAAGTTATGGCTCACTTACGGGAGGTGGACGTCTTAATCATTCCATATTTAGACGATTTCTTGATTGTAGGAAAATCGGTGGGTCATTGTAAATGCCAGATAGAAAAAGCTAAATCCAGGTTAGAAAACCTGGGATGGATTTTAAACTACGAAAAATCCCGACTCCAACCCTTAAAGATACAGAAATTTTTAGGGTTGATACTAAATTCAGACACTCAGCGGTGCCTGCTACCACTAGATAAAATACAAAAGATACAGGAGCAGGTCCTTCGGGCAATGGATAATCCATCTATGACCCTCAGACAGGCCATGTCCCTGTTTGGTTCTCTAACTTCATGCATCCCAGCAGTAAGGTGGGCACAGTTCCATACCAGAACCCTTCAAAACGACGTCTTGTTTAATAGCAGGGCCCTTGGAGGCTCCTTACAAGGTCGGATGTGTCGAAGCCCCTCAACTGTTACATCACTGAGATGGTGGCTTGAGAGCGAGAACCTAGCGTCAGGGGTGCCCTGGATAACACAGATAACCCGTATTATAACCACAGATGCAAATTCCTTCGGTTGGGGAGCCCATATGGGGGACATTGTGGTACAGGGCCAGTGGGATTCTAATTCTGAAATCTCATCCAACCAGAGAGAACTATTGGCGATAGAGCGGGCAGTCAAGAAACTCATTATCTACCTGCAGGGCCATCATGTGAGGATACACTCGGACAACCAGGTAGCGGTAGCATATGTCAACCACCAAGGTGGAACCCGCTCCAGCGCTCTGTTGCAGATAACAGAACGGCTCCTCCAGATAGCAGAGGAAAATTGTCTATCTTTGACCGCGCTCCACATCAGCGGAAAAGACAATGTAAGAGCAGACTTTTTAAGCCGCAAGGCTCTAAGACAAGGAGAATGGGCCTTGAACAAAAATATTTACCGCCAGATGGGGCCAGCCAGAGGTAGACCTCTTTGCCACCAGGAAAAACAGAAAAGAAAGATTGTTCTGCTCTCTGAACCCCAGGGAAAATCCCCTGGCGGTGGATGCCCTACTGATAAGATGGGATTTTTCTCTGGCATACGCCTTCCCACCATTGAATCTTCTTCCTCTGGTAGTCAGGAAGATCAGAGAGGATCAGGCAAGAGTCATACTGATTGCCCCCTTTTGGCCCAGGAGGACCTGGTTCGCATGGTTGAGGACCATGTCAATAGGCGATCCCTGGGTATTGCCGAACCTTCCGGATCTCCTCTACCAGGGGCCAGTCAGCCACCCACAAGTAGCGGGACTTCATTTGACGGCGTGGTATTTGAAAGGTCACTGTTAAAAAATAGAGGGTTCTCCAAGAACTTAATTGACACCCTCCTAAGAAGCAGAAAATTAACCACCACTAATATCTATGCTAGGACCTGGAAACGCTTCCTGTCCACCTTTCACTTTGACATCAGAGATGGAATTCCCACGAAACAGATTCTGGAATTTCTCCAGAAAGGTTTCGAATTGGGTCTCTCCACAAGCACGCTAAAAGTACAAGTTTCAGCCTTAGGGGCCCTGTTTGCAGCTGATATTGCAAAAGATTATTGGGTAGCAAGGTTCATCAGAGCAGCGGCCAGATCGAGACCTATACACAAAGACAGATGCGTACCGTGGGACTTAAACTTAGTCCTTACAGCCATGACAGAAAGTCCGTTTGAACCTTTAGATTCCGCCTCACTAAAGATTATATCCCTTAAAACAGCATTTCTGGTAGCAATAACATCCGCACGTAGGGTGAGCGACATACAGGCACTCTCCAGATTGCCTCCTTACACAGAGTTCTTACAGGATAGAGTGATCCTAAGGCCAGATCCAGCATACCTTCCCAAGGTAGCAACACAATTCCACAGGACACAGGAGATAGTTCTGCCTTCCTTCCTCCCTAACCCAACCAACCCTAAAGAGCAGAAACTCCAGACGTTAGATATTAGAAGATGCTTACTGACATATTTAGCAGCCACGGATCCTTGGAAGAAGGAGAACGCATTATTCCTATCCTTCCAAGGTTCCAGGAAAGGATACAGAGTATCAAAACGCACATTAGCAAGGTGGATTACGGAGGCTATCTCTCTTGCCTACACAGCAGGTGGCGGTCCGGCTCCACAGAACCTGAGGGCACATTCCACTCGGGCCATGGCATCATCCTGGGCGGAGAGATCTGGAGTATCAATTGATCAAATATGTAAGGCGGCCACCTGGTCATCTCCTTCCACCTTTTTTAACCACTATCGGTTAGACATGGGTGCCTCCTCAGACCTCACCTTCGGGCTAAGGGTGCTGCAGGCTGTAGTCCCTCCCTAAGTTAGTTTACATCTCTGTAATTCTCTCGTGGTGCTGTCATGGGAGTCCGAATAAAGTATTAAGTTACGTACCGGTAACGGTATTTTTCGGAAGCCCATGACAGCACCCTTAGTTTCCTCCCTTGTTCACGTATAGAGGTGCACTCCTTTAGAAGATTGTTTATAGAATCACCATAGGTGGGAGATGGTATGAAATAATTCGGTTAAATAGGGTAGATAGGTTGTATATATCATATGTTGTGTACTAACCATGGTAGCCTCTCAAGCTCTGTAATCCAACTGATGCGTGGGAGAGGTGCCGCCCTTTTGTATCTGTAGGTTTCCTGTTCCTATAGGGCGGATCCCCTCTCTCGTGGTGCTGTCATGGGCTTCCGAAAAATACCGTTACCGGTACGTAACTTAATACTTTTCGGATTTTGGCGCGCACGGCGCACCGTCAAAAGTGCGCAGAGCAGGTCAAAGCGCAACTAGCGCACGGCCTGCGCACGATCTGCGCACCCTATGCTAAAGATAGGGTGCGCCGATCGCAGGCGCCGCTGTGCGCTAGGAGGCGGCGCTACAAGCAAGGGGCGGGCACGCCGGGCAGAGAGCCGGCTCGGGGGCGGAGCTACCCCCGGCCGTGCGTGCGCTTAAAAAGCGCTAATGTGAAACCACCCTTAAGTGCTTGCATCCCTGTCTGCATGGCTGTGTCTTTAGGAAGCTCGGAACGGTCATATTCTGCACACGATGGATCTATGGGTGTCCGGTTTTAACTCTTGCGTCTTCATTTAGCAGAAGAACATGATTGTTTATGTGGAGAAGAAGGTCCTAGAGGACCCCGCCATTGTGAATGACGAGAATTTTGGACCAGTCAAAAAGAAGTTTTGCACTTTTAGAGAAGGTACTCCCCTTCACAATTCTGTTTACTTGCTCTATGAATAGGATTAAGAAGTTAATTAAAATTTGCCAAAATCTTACTCTTTGTAATGATCCAGTTATGTAAATGTGTAGCTGCAATTACCGGACCCGCATCACTGTTTGTTTTCGTAGTTACGACTCTTAATCACATCTTGAGACTGGATTGTAAATGTGCAGCCTCACTTTACAGCACTTCCTACAGTGTAAATATATTAAAGGAACAGTAAAACTATAAAAGGCCTGATTTTGTGGGCTAGCGATAACAGACTTTGTCTCCTATGGCACACAGTTCTCTAAAAGGAAGGCTCCTTCTGCAGGGAGCCACAGGAATGTGAGAGAAGGAGGCGATACTTAGACAACAGGTCTCAGGATCTTGGCTGCTCCCCCTGCCTCTTCCTCACTACTGTGTATGTGGTGGTCAGACAACTGGCTGCAGCGGAAGCCTCGCTTGGTAGTTTGTCAAAAGATCGCCAAGTCTCACATATTTGACTAAAGAATTGGGACGTGTAGAGAACAAATGTCCAGCTGATATTTTAGATAAGTGATGGAACCCTGCCCCTTATTCTTCAGGGTGGGAACTTAGACCATTTTTTTTCTTTTTGCTGTCAGGGCATAGGGGGGAAGCTTCTGCTGCAGCCAGTTGTCTTACAGCCACACTGTGTTGAGCTGCTGAGACACACAATTTTTTTTTTCTTCCTGTATTTTAAAATACCTATATTTTGTGAACATTTTTTCATTTTTTACATGTCTTTCTAGTTTGGGTCCGTATCCCGAGACTCCCAATGATCTTTAAAAAATGCAGCAGGCACAGAGCGGTGTAGGAGGAAGAGGCACGATGAACAAGTGGTGTGTTTTTTATCTGTGCTTTCATCTTCTTTTAAAGGTGTTGTCCAGGATTAGAAAATCTTGGCTGAGAAAGTGCCCCCCTGACCATGAGGTTTTGTCTGGTATTGCAAGTCCTCCACAAGAAAGCAGCCCTGGTTTTCTAATCCTGGACACCCCTTTAAGCATAATCAGGAGGGTCACATCATCCCCTAAATCTTATTACTGAGGATGCATCTCTATATTGAGATGCAATTGTGTTCTGGAAATTTTGGGTCTGGTCCTTTTTTTTTTTTTTTTCATTTCTTTTGCAAATCGTGCCATGAACCCAACAAGGAGAGCGGAGGTGTCTTGTTAAACTGGTTCTTGTTACCTTGTGTGATTCGGATGGTTGGAGCCGCCCCCGTCCTCGGCAGCCTCTGCTGTCTATGGTCAGGACACTCCTTTCTTTCCTCTCTCCACACCCAGATCTTCATTTCTGCATTCCCAGATCTAATAAAGAATGGCAGGACCTGCCCCGAATGCTAACCTCAATGTTTAATCACTCACCAGATTTTGATGACATCTCTAACCAGATAGACTTCATTATTTGCCTTGGAGGAGATGGGACCTTGCTCTATGCATCCTCGCTTTTCCAGGTTGGTTTCTGTTTTTTATTTATTTATTTTAAATGTGATGCATACTTCCTGTTCTGCACAGAAAACTTTCTGTCTCATCACAGATAGGATTACAATGGCTGATAACACCTCTATATACAGTAGATAACACAGGAACCACCATTCACATTGGGTGGTCACAGCTCACCTCCACCTCCTTCTGTACAATGGCTTAGTTATAAATCCTTTTATTTACAGGAGATAACACAGAATCCACCAATCACAATAGATGTCAAAGCTAACCACTTCCTCCTCTGACTGATAACTTTTCTAAATACAGTAGATATCACTAATTGTGAATGGTGGATCCTGTATTAGATACTGTATATGGAGGTATGATCAGTCATTGTACAGGTGGGGGGAGGAGGTGAGCTGTGACATCACCTATTGTGAATGGTGGATCCTGTATTGTCACAGTACCCCCTGTACAATGACCTCTTCCTTGATGAGATCATGCTCATTAAATTCTTCTATAAAATCAATGTGCTAAGTAACATAAAAGCCTTAACAATAGGTGACTTTCTGATGATACCTTCCCTTTAAGGCTCCTGTGTCATATAGGCATTGCCTGAGACCAGTGATTTGGCTGCAGCGGTCATGTAAATGATGGATGTGATATCATCACTGTAGGATCGCCACCTTTAAAGCAAAGGACTGTTCCTGGGGAATGGATATTGCCCATCTCCTTCTTTTCTAATACCCCAGACAGTGAGGAGTATGTGCGCCCCACAGAACGTGGCCCTTCCGTGGATAACGGCCATCTCTGGGGCTTATAAGCTGTTAATGCAATCTGATGAAGACCTTTCTGGTCAAGACAGCAAACCATCTATTGCATATTCTGACAACTATGAATATTGACGTTTGTGTCTAAAATATTAAAGGTCTGAAATCGGCTCCACTTATGCATATGGGCTGAGTCTGGTACTGCAGTTCAGCATCCAGTAAATGATTGCATGTTACTCGTATACATTTGAGTTTACCATTTTTTTTGTTTTTTTTTCTACCTTTTTATAGGACAGTGTTCCGCCTGTCATGGCTTTCCACTTGGGATCACTGGGGTTCCTCACCCCTTTTAGTTTTGACAACTTCCAGACCCAAGTCAATCAAGTCATTGAAGGTAAAAACAGCGGCTGGGGACACACCGCTCTGTTCTTGCGCGCCCCTCTTGCGTGCCGAGTCTTGAGCGACGCTCTTGCGCCCACCGCTCTTGCACAGCCACCAGAGGACTAAGAGAAGCCTCAGTATCCTGAGCGGATCGCTTGTAATGGCAGGTTAGCAGACTGCAAATTATTGTAAACTCTCATGAGGTTTCATGTGTCCTACGCCAAGTGACGGCTCTGTAGCAGGGAATCCTCCCCCGATTTGCTTTCACACCTGTGTAGGATCGGTGAAGCATATACATATTTACTCGGCAGGTAATGCGGCACTTGTCCTGCGCAGCAGACTAAAAGTGAAGGTGCATAAAGAGCACAAGGAGAAGAAGAACATGATTCAGAACGGTGTGGAGGAGAATGGGCTCATCGTCAGCCAGCAGGAGAAGGAGCATGGCAAACAAACCAAGTATCAGGTGCACTGCTTTTGTGTTAAGTCCTAGGAAACATGGGGGGACAACAAGTACTCCTAAACTAAAAATACCTTGTCAACAGATAATATTTTTTTTAATGTAATCTGACAGCAGCATAATGTTGCTTCTTTTTTGTTCTTTCGTTAGATGTTAAACTTGTCTTCCTTAACGAACCGTAGGTCCTGAATGAAGTGGTGGTGGACAGAGGCCCCTCTTCTTATCTGTCCAACGTAGACGTCTTCCTAGATGGGCATCTCATCACTACCGTTCAAGGAGATGGTAAGAATTGTAAATGTCCACTTCTAATGAAGGTTTTATCCTGGTGCTCGCCGCCCCCCAACTTCACAGTGAAGGTGCTTGTATGAGTTACGATCGGAACACTCCTAGTCAAGGCCTTGCACTATTCACCATAGTGGTCTGGACATGCCTGACGTGCTTTACACTTTAGTGGTCCGAGGCCTCCAGGTGTAAAGCTGCAATAGTGCAGCGTACAGGTGTAGATGGTGCAGCTCATATGTGTCGGATTCCTCACTTGCTCCATGTTTATAGTGATGGCCGCCATTCATTCTCATGTCAGGTTCAGCTTTTATGTCGTTTGTAGAGTTTTGTGGTGTGCAGGTCATTTACAGTATTCAATTCCTCCATTCTCAGGAGTCATCGTGTCCACCCCGACCGGCAGTACGGCGTACGCAGCAGCAGCCGGAGCCTCCATGATTCATCCGAACGTACCAGCCATTATGATCACCCCCATCTGTCCGCATTCTCTATCGTTCCGACCAATAGTGGTCCCTGCTGGGGTGGAGTTAAAGGTAGGTTCCCCCGCTATGGGCACAGTAACGCCTCTTTCCCCCTTTAGATATGACCATGTTCCGATCTGCTGTTGGTTACAATATACTTTTCTTGGTATTAATCACGCGGCGTATTGCTCCAGTAATGCCCAAACTGGTTTCAGCTGAAAGACTCCAGTTTGGGGCGGAGGCGTAATCTAGTAAGAATTCATCTTGGAGAATTGCCATAAATAGCAGTGACTTTTATCACTTTTTTTCTTTTCAAGCTTTACCCATGTTCACTCTGTAAAATAATGGCACAAAAAGCATATATATATATATATATATATATATATATATATATATATATATATATATATATATATATATATATATATAGGAAACTCTGATTCAGTTCACATTTAAAAGCATTTCTCACCTTCTGTCTTCAGGAGCGCGCCGCTCCTGTGCCCCCCAGCTTCCTGCTTACCGGAGGGTGGTGCGCTCCTGAAGAGTGACTGTTTGGACCAGCAGCAGCGCGTTGGCATTACTTATGCAGTCTCCAGTGCTGCGGGCATCAGAGCGACTTTTGCAAGCCCCTAGGTAATTGGCCGCTATTAAAACTAAAGAGGTGGCCGGTAACCTAGACTACTAGCCGTACACAATAGATTTAAGTTACTCTGCTTTTGTAAACAGAGGATTAAAAAAATAAATTGCCAAGTTGTTTTTGGGAGCATTTTGCTCTTCTTTTTTTTTTTTTTTTTTTTTTTTACCTTTCGCTATGGCCGTGTATTTAATTTATTGGGATAATTTTTTCCTTTCTTTTGAAAGAATGAATTTATGCAAATTTTTTCTTATTTTGCAATTTTACGCAATAACGACGATTAAGACCATCCCTATAATGGTGATATTTTCTTGCACTGGGGTCACATTAATAACATTGTGTAGCATATGACATTGGTCAGACCCACTGCATTTGGACAATTATTGCACCAAGGATGCACCACGCCCTTGTTCTGAATCTGATTAGTATTTGGTCCCTGTCTCAAGACCCCAGTTTTGGAATTGATGAATGTGGAAAACGGCACAGGGGAAAGGCGATGTGGAAGCCGCCAACTGCATCTCTGTGTATTCGAAATACAATAAAAGCGTTAAAAAGAAATGGCTGTTGTTTTTCAGATCATGCTCTCGCCAGATGCACGGAACACGGCCTGGGTCTCCTTTGATGGGAGGAAGAGGCAGGAGGTCTGCCATGGAGACAGGTGAGTGAGGATGAATTCAGACTTCTTGTGCTGTCCCTTTGCAAATTTGTGTAACCAAAATAAATAGGTCCACAATAAATGACACTTCCTATCAAACTATAATCCCAAAATAGAACGGAAGCAGAAAACAAACAAATAGCTGAAGATTGAAAATATTTTCTTTGAGTGAATTAATTTCAAATCTAAAACAAGAAGCGTTAGTGAGTGTCACATCACCAGGGGTACATGGAGTTACCCAAACAGTACATAAAGATAAATCTTCACTAAATATACAAATGATCGGATCTGATAGCATGCAAATAAATAAATGTGGAAGATGAATATAATTTTCTTGTCAATCTAATATGACAAATGTCACATATCATCCCACTGAAGCAGGAGCAAATAGTGGTGACCGCTTTAGACTGCTACATATACAGTGCTCAATATCAACAGGAAATATCCTAAATGGTGCAAAGGCACAACAGCAGTAACATTACCAGCCCATCACACTCCTGATGCATTACATTGAATGTGAAACAAGCTATCAGCAGATCAATGCATAGTAGATAAATATGTACAGGTGCTTCTCACAAAATTAGAATACCATCAAAAAGTTAATTTCAGTTCTTCAATACAAAAAGTGAAACTATAGAGTAAATACTAACAGCGTGATCTATTTCAAGCGTTTATTTCTGTTAATGTTGATGATTATGGCTTACAGCCAAATGAAAACCCAAAAGTCATTATCTCAGTAAATTAGAGTAATTAACAAAAAACACCTGCAAAGGCTTTCTAAGCATTTAAAAAGGTCCCTTAGTCTGTTTCAGTAGGCTCCACAATCATGGGGAAGACTGCTGACTTGACAGATGTTCAGAAGGCAGTCATTGACACACTCCACAAGGAGGATAAGCCACAAAAGGTCATTGCTAAAGAAGCTGGCTGTTCACAGAGTGCTGTATCCAAGCATATTAATTGAAAATTGAGTGGAAGGACAAAGTGTGGTAGAAAAAGGTGCACAAGCAACCGGGATAACCGCAGCCTTGAAAAGATTGTGGAAAAAAAGGTCATTCAAAAAATTGGGGGAGATTCACAAGGAGGGAACTGCTGCTGTAGTCATTGCTTCAAGAGCCACCACATACAGACGTATCCAGGACATGGGCTACAAGTGTCACATTCCGTGTGTCAAGCCACTCATGACCAATAGACAACGCCAGAAGGAGAAAAAGAACTGGACTGTTGCTCAATAGTCCAAGATGTTTTTAGTAAATTTTGTAAAAAGTAAATTTTGCATTTCATTTGGAAATCAAGGTCCCAGAGTCTGGAGGAAGAGTGGAGAGACAGACAATCCTAGCTGCTGGAGGTCTAGTGTGAAGTTTCCACAATCTGTGATGGTGTCGGGAGCCATGTCATCTGCTGGTGTAGGTCCACTGTGTTTTATCAAGACCAAAGTCAGTACAGCCGTCTACCAGGAAATTTTAGAGCACTTCATGCTTCCCTCTGCCGACAAGCTTTTTGGAGATGTAAATTTCATTCTCCAGCAGGACTTGGCACCTGTCCACACTGACAAAATTACCAATATCTTGTTTAAAAACAACAGTATCACTGTGCTTGATTGGCCTGCAAACTCGCCTGACCTTAACCCCATAGAGAATCTGGGATATTGTCAAGAGCAAGATGAGAGACACCAGACCCAACAATGCAGACGAGCTGAAGGCTGCTATCAAAGCAACCTGGGCTTCCATAACCCCTCAGCAGTGCCACAGGCTGATCGCCACCATGCCACGCTGCATTGATGCAGTAATTAATGCAAAAGGAGCCCCGACCAACTATTGAGTGCATTTACTGAACACACATTTCAGTAGGCCAACATTTTGGATTTTAAAATTGTTTTCAAGCTGGTGTTATAAAGTATTCTAATTTACTGAGACAATGACTTTTGGATTTTCATTGGCTGTAAGCCATAATCATCAATATTAACAGAAATAAACACTTGAAATAGATCACTCTGTTTGTAATGACTCTTTATAATGAGTTTCACTTTTCTCGTTCGCCTTATTGGGGGACACAGAGACCATGGGTGTATGCTGCTGCCACTAGGAGGCTGACACTATGCACAAAAAAGTTAGCTCCTCCTCCGCCGTATACACCCCACCGACCGGCAGGAAATTCCCCAGTTTAGCTTAGTGTCAGTAGGAGGTGGACACGGGTCTTTTATTAGACCCATATCTACCTCAGTGTGCGTCGTTTCTTTGCAGGTTCCGGAGGGATACGGAGTGAACAGTCACATCCGTACTCCCACAAAGAGACTATGAGTACGGCGTGTACTGCCACCCCGTATCCTCATAGGTCTCCGGAGCAGGACCAGGAGCCTCGCACAAGTAGGTGCCAGCCGCACGGACGGTCCTTGCCCCCCGCCTCCCACCATCTCGCCTACCAGAGCCTGAAGGTTGGATGAGGCGCGGATTTCATAGAGACAGACAGCGTGGGATTTTCAGGTACCTTTATTGTAAGGCCCCATGCCTGGGTGAGTATGTCAGTCTTCCCCCGGCGTTTTCTCTTGGAGCGGTCGCCAGGGGGACCACGTTAGGGTCCCTGCACGCCCCGCATCCCCCCACGGTCACCGCATCTATGCAGGCCCCGGGTCTTCACGGGCCTCGTTCTGTGCTTCCCCCTTTTTTCCATCTTGGCAGGGGTAGCGCTGGGGTCGAGCAGTTCTGGGCAGGGACGCGGCCCTGTGTTGCGACGCGTCTTCCGCGCCGACCCCCTGCTGACAGGCGGCCGCCGCAACTAATTTAGGCCCCGGCTTGTGTTCGGGCCTACCGCAGCGTCGCGGCCACGCCCCCCGCCCCTTTCTACTAAGCGGGCTTCACTCCCGCTCTCCCCAGGCCCTCCCCCCGCCTTTCCCTCTCCTGCCCAGCATATGGCTAGAGGGCAGCAATTATTAACCCTGCGAGGACCGCCCTTCCCCGGGACCCGCGCTTTTCTATTGGCAGGCGCCATCTTCACAGCCTGCCAGCCGGACGCAGCTGGAGAGGCTCCCCAGCCCCTGTGCAGTTTCTGCAAGCAGCTTTTTGCCTCTTTGGGACGGCCAGCCGGACTTCTCCCTGATCTGCATCCCCGGACAGGTCGAGCAGCATCGCTTTTGGGGACACCGGACCGTGAGTAGTTCTGCACGGCAGACTGACCCTTCTCCGCCCTCTGTCCCCCAACCTTCCGGCACTACCTCAGGTTTTTCACAATGTCTATCCCTACGGCTGATCGTACCCGCTCTTCGGCCCTCCCCTGCACAGCCCGACGCCGCTCAGGAGCCATCCATAGCCCCAGGGGTGAGTGAGCCCCCCTTGCCGGGTTGGGCCTCCTCCCTATCACAGTCGGTGGCAGACCTCACCAAGGTGTCTCGGTCCCTAGTAGCCGTTCTGGATAAGTTGCCCTTGGGAGCTTCTGCGGGACCTAGCACGTCCCAGGACGTCCCATCTGAGCCAGCCAGTGTCAGTCGCAAGAGACCCAGGCAGGATCTCCAGGCGGAGTCCTCTCCTCGCCCTACCTCACCCCATACTCCCCAGCAGTCTCCCTCTCGGGCCTCCTCTCCCGAGTCAGGTGAAGCGCTTTTGGAATCTGAAGGGGTCTTAGAGCTGGATTCGGATCAGGATGCGAACATGAAGGTTACGGTGCAGAACCTCATTGCCGCGATTTACCATACCTTCGACATCACTGACGCCCCTGCGAAATCCTCAGATCAGGAGGTTTCGTTCAGACGGGCGGAAACACCTTCCAGGGTGTTTCCCTTTCATTCCCAGTTTGGGAAGATTTTTACCAAGGAAAGGGAAGATCCGACTAGACGCTTTCAAAGAGGAAAGCTTCTCGGCGTGCTGTATCCGTTTGCTAAAGAGCTCACGGACAACTGGGCCACTTCTCCTTCAGTGGACCCTCCCGTATCCAGACTCTCTAATAATACTGTTCTTCCGCTGTCGGGTGTAGCGTCTCTAAAAGATTCTAATGACAGAATCATAGAATCCCTAGCAAAGTCTGCCTTCGAGGCGGCATCTGTGGCGGTATGTCCAGTCTTTGCTTCATCTTGGGCAGCAAAGGCTATATCCACTTGGGCAGAGGACCTTCGGCAGGGCATTCTGGATAAGGCACAACCGGAGCATTTGGCCGATCTCGCCAATCAGATTTCCCATGCGGGGGATTATCTGCTTTCTGCTTCCTTGGATGCCGCATCTTGCGCGGTTCAGGCGTCAAGCAACATCGTGGCAATCCGACGTACAATTTGGCTCAAGGCCTGGCAGGCGGACTTGTCCTCTAAAAAGTCTGACTAATCTGCCTTTTCAAGGAGTGCGTCTCTTTGGGTCCCAATTGGACCAGATTATTAAGGACGCTACCGGAGGTACGAGTTCTCTTCTCCCCCAATCCAAGTCTCGCAGACCTCCTCCAAGGCGTCAGTTCCGTCCCTTTCGGTCTTTCCGCCGTTTCAATGCGGCGGAAAACCCTTCCAACCAGCAAAGGCCACAAGCACGTCAGGAAAGAAAGAAGGTCTCCTTCAGGCTCACTCCGTCCTGGCGGTCCCACTCTTCCCAGGGAAGACCACCCAGATCTAGATCTGGACGGTCTACGTCCGCATGACTATCATCGGTCTTCCGTGGGTCCCTTCCAATTGGGAGGTCGACTTCTTTTCTTCAGCGACGTCTGGTTCGCCTCAGTAGAGGACGCTTGGGTCAGAGAGGTTGTATCGACAGGATACAAAATAGAGTTCGTTTCTCTTCCACGGGATCGCTTCTTCAATCCCGTCCGCCACGGGATCCTGCCTTGATCCCGGGGTTCGGTTCGGCCATCGCCTCTCTCCTCAGCTCCGGGGTGATTGTGCCCGTTCCCGAATCGGAACGATTCACAGGGTTTTATTTAAACCTGTTTGTGGTGCCGAAAAAGGACGGGGCGGTTCGACCCATCTTGGATCTCAAGTTACTCAACAAGAGAGTTCGCCTCCGCCACTTCCGGATGAAGTCGGTTCGCTCGGTGATTGCCTCCATGGAGGAGCAGGAATTCATGTGTTCCATAGACATCCAAGATGCCTATCTACACGTGCCCATATTTCCCGGACATCCGAAGTTCCTGTGGTTTGCGATTCACCACGAACATTATCAGTTCGTCGCGCTCCCTTTCGGGCTCGCCACCGCTCCAAGGGTCTTCACGAGGATTATGGCGGCGTTGATGGCCTTGTTGAGGATCAGAGGTCTTGTTCTTTTTCCGTATCTCGACGATATTCTGATCAAGGCTCCCTCCTTTCATCAGGCCCGCCTAAGTGTGGCGATCGTTCTAGACACCCTGTCCAGTTTTGGGTGGATCGTCAACCGGAAAAGTCCTGTCTGATCCCTACTCAACACCTTGTGTTTCTGGGCCTTCTTTTCGACACTCGTCGGTCAAGGGTATTTCTCCCACAAGACAAGATTCTTTCCCTGCAGCAGGGCGTCCGATCACTACAGATCGCACAGTTTTCATCTCTCAGGACAGCCATGAGGACTCTGGGGAAGATGGTGGCAGCAATAGAGGCAGTTCCCTTTGCCCAGTTTTCACGCCAGGCCCCTCCAGCAGGCCATTTTGTCCAGGTGGAACAGGTCGGCTCTGTCTCTGGATCGTCCGGTTCGTCTTTCATGCCGGATCAAGCGGTCTCTCAACTGGTGGTTGACGTCTCCCCTCATTCTCTCGGGGCGGTCCTTTCTTCCCAGATTGTCACAACGGACTCCAGCCTCATCGGCTGGGGTGCAGTGTTCCGCAATCACACTGTTCAGGGTCGATGGTCGACTCAGGAATCAGCTCTGCAGATCAATGTCCTAGAGATACGAGCGATCCTTCTGGCTCTCGTCCACTGGGAACGGCGCCTCAAGGGCCTGCCTGTCAGGATTCAAACAGACAATGCCACAGCGGTGGCGTATATCAACCGACAAGGGGGGACACGGAGTGTCTCAGCCCTGGCGGAAGTGTCCAGAATTCCTCAATGGGCAGAGACCTTTGTTCCAACAATTTCCGCGGTTCACATTCCCGGCGTGGACAACTGGGCTGCCGATTTTCTAAGCTGCGAGGGTCTCACGGCAGGGGAATGGTCCCTACATCCGGAGGTGTTTCATCTGCTCTGCCGTCGGTGGGGAACCCCGGAGGTAGACCTCATGGCGTCTCTCCTCAAAAGGAAGGTACCACAATTCGTGTCCAGGTCTCGGGACCCCCTGGCAGGGGGCGCCGACGCTCTGGCCGTTCCTTGGTCACAGTTCGAGCTCCTCTACCTGTTCCCTCCCTTGCCTCTTCTTCCCAAGCTGTTGAAGAAAATCAAGGCAGAAGGGATTCCAGTCATCCTCATCGCCCCGAATTGGCCCAGAAGGTCTTGCTTCGCGGACATTGTCAACCTTCTCGCGGACGCCCCCTGGAAGCTTCCCGACAGGGCAGATCTGCTGTCGCAAGGCCCGATTTGCCACCCCAATTCTCGGTCGCTCAATTTAACGGCGTGGCTGTTGAGACCGAGGTTTTGAAACGGGCAGGATTCTCTGATCGAGTGATTCATACCATGATCCGCGCCAGAAAGCCTTCCTCTTCCAAGATCTATTACCGTACTTGGAAAGCCTATTTCTCCTGGTGTGAGGCCAATGACATTGCGGCCATGGTTTTTTCGCTTCCTTCTGTTCTGGCGTTTCTTCAGACAGGGCTGGATGCGGGGCTTGCTCTCAGTTCCTTAAGGGTCAAGTTTCGGCACTGTCCATTTTATTTCAGAAGACGCTGGCCTCCCGGCCCCAGGTCAAAACCTTTCTTCAGGGTGTGGCTCACACGGTTCCTCCGTACCGAGCGCCCGTGGATCCTTGGGATCTTAATTTCGTTCTTGGGGTTCTGCAAGGTCCTCCTTTTGAACCTCTCAGGGATGTTTCCCTGCCCTCCTTTCTTGGAAGGTGGCCTTTCTGGTGGCCATGACTTCCATCCGACGTGTGTCGGAATTAGCGGCCCTTCCTTGCCGCTCTCCCTTCTTGGTACTTCATCAGGACAAGGTAGTTCTGCGGCCTCCACCCTCTTTCCTTCCGAAGGTGGTATCTTCGTTTCACCTCAATGAGGACATTGTTCTGCCATCCTTCTGCCCGAGCCAGCTCATCCTCGGGAGCGATCCTTGAACAAGCTGGACCTGGTCAGGGCATTGAGAGTCTATCTAGCCAGGACATCTTCCTTGCGGAAGTCAGACTCTCTGTTTATCATTCCAGACGGTGCAAGGAAAGGTCACCCAGCCTCAAAGGCCACTATTGCTCGCTGGATCAGATCGGCAATTTTGGAGGCATACCGGGTCAAGCATCGTGCAGCTCCTTCAGGGATCAGAGCGCACTCTACCCGGGCGGTGGGTGCCTCCTGGGCGGTGCGCCACAGAGCTTCCGCGCTGCAGCTTTGCAAAGCTGCAACGTGGTCTTCGGTTCACACTTTTGTGAAATTCTACAGGGTCCACACCTATGCTTCGGCAGACGCCAGCCTAGGTAGAAGGATTCTGCAGGCCGCGGTGGTGAGTCCACTGGCCTGATGGAAGTTTGTTTCCCACCCCAGGGACTGCTTTGGGACGTCCCATGGTCTCTGTGTCCCCCAATAAGGCGAACGAGAAAACAGGATTTTTTGGGTTGCTTACCGTAAAATCTGTTTCTCGGAGCCTTCATTGGGGGACACAGCACCCTCCCATGTTCTACAACTCCTGTTCTTATGTTTGTCGATTGGTTACAGTTGAGTTGTTCGTTCTGTTTTCAATCTATTCCGTTACTTCTCCTACTGCTTTCTCACTAACTGAGGAATTTCCTACCGGTCGGTGGGGTGTATACGGCGGAGGAGGAGCTAACTTTTTTGTGCATAGTGTCAGCCTCCTAGTGGCAGCAGCATACACCCATGGTCTCTGTGTCCCCCAATGAAGGCTCCGAGAAACAGACTTTACGGTAAGCAACCCAAAAAATCCTGTTTTTGTATTGAAGAACTGAAATTAACTTTTTGATGATGATCTAGTTTAGTGAGAAGCACTTGTAGATTACCTGGTGGTGAGGTACAACAAACCCCAACTCGCATTTCGCGATGGCTTCTGGGAGTTTTGTAGGGGATGAAAGGGGCTCTTTAAATAGTATGGTCCATGCCTCCCCCCTGTGATTGAAGACAGAATGCGGTCAAGTGGCCAAAGAACCGGAAGCTGCTTAGACAGTGTTGGAGTCACACTAAAGCTGTGTGATCATCTTGTCTATTGCCAAATTATATACCAGGGAGATTTACGTGTACATGGAGAAAGACCACTTTTGATTGACCTCACAGTCACCAGCAGAAAATCCTTATTATGTAGGAAATAGCACATCCTTATACAGATTATCACTTATATTGATCATTGGTAAAACCTTCTAATTTCTCCTCCCTCAGGAAGGGTTTAATCAATATTCATTAGATTTTATGATTGTGTTCTTTTCCTAAGCATTACTTCATTCTTTATTCGCAAAAGTGGACACGCTATCATATCAAAGTCCACATAAGTGTTCTAGAACTGCTGACAGGTGTGATTTCTAGCACGTAGATACATAATCGCGCTCTTAGATTCTGAAATGTTCATATATGCGTCCATTCTGTATATCTTCAATTACCGTATTTTTTTGGACTATAAGACGAACCCCAAATTTTCAGAAGGAAAAAGGGGAAAAAAATTAATGAGTCAAATGGGAGTCCGTCTTAGTCCGAATTCATCTTACCGGGGTTAATTAGTAGCGCTGGTGGAGTGTGGTCACAGGGGGTGTTCAGTGGTTCAGCAATGATATGACTCCCATCCCAGACTGGTGCGACAGGTTCTACGGTGCTCGTGGTGCAGGTGCTGTGCCAACATTTTCTGAAAGCCTGGAGCCCCCGCACATCCATTGCTGTGAAGCGGTGGCCTCTGGGAAATCCCATCCAAGGCTGGTGCGGCAGGTTCGCCGGTGCTCAGGGGTGCGGGGGCTCCGCCAACATTTTGTGAAAGCCCAGAGCCCCGCACGTCTCCTCTGCTGCCATGTGGTGGCCACCGGGAAAATGGCTGTCAGGTCGGCGCGTGCACAGATTGAGATCTCATTGCTGAGATTTCAATCTGCGCACGTCCGACTAGGCAGCCATTTTCCCGGAGGCTACCGCATTGCAGCAGTGGGCATGTGCGGGGCTCTGGGCTTTCACAAAATGTTGGTGGAGCCCTGCCCGGTCGAATACTGCCGCACCAACCTGGGAAGGGAGTGTGATCATCCCCTGCAGCGCTGGACCGGAACTGTGGTAGAATCAACTGACTCCTGCTGCCACCACACTACTTGTAAGTATATTCCAACTATAAGATGCACCCCCATTTCCCCAAAATTTTTTTGGGAAAAAAGTACGTCTTATAGTCCGAAAAATACGGTACGTGCATATCTTTACCAGTTTCCCCCGTGGTGATATGCAAAAGCAAAACCCTATTCTTGTCGAGCGTATCTATCTGTCATGGGTTCAAATCCAGCCGCTACCTCATTTCTGGCCTTGAATTCATCAGGTACTCCCTGCGGGACCCCTAGGGCATCTATGTAGACATGGGGGTCAAAAGAACCTTGTAGTTCCCTTTTCACCTTTTGTGGCAGTTGGTCATCCCGAAGTACTTGATCCCAACTGGGCAGATCAAATATATGGAAGGGCATAAGGGCTTTTACCATGGTGCATCATCCTCTCCAGGGCATGTATAGTCTGGGCCTAATTTTCAGGTCACCACATAGCCAGTACACATCTGGTAATTCTGGCCTACCAACAGAGTCGTTATATGGGCTTCCTGCCTGGATCTGGAGGACATGATTACAATAGTTAGATGGTGAATGGTCTACATACACTCCAGGAGTAATCACGTTCAATAACAGGTGTAATTCCCTGGATAGGGGGTGATCCCATGGCCAGTTGGTTCCTTATTTTGGTAAAGTGGGTATAGGTTGGATACAGCTTGGCATCTTTGTGAGTCAGCTGGGTGGTAGTTCATGTATAGTGATAGGGCGCATATGAATCCCTCCTCGTTTACCCTTGGGTCTACTGGGAAGGGTACCGTGCCTAAATGAGGTCGGGCAGTGGAACAGGGTATGCTTGACAAGCAATTTGCAACCAAGAGCTGACCCTCGCTCGGAAGCCCACGCTGCATCGGCGCCGACCACTCGTTGACTAACGTGCGGGTCAATGTAGCAGCAAGGCCGAGCATTGAATGGGCGGTATGAGATGGAAAGGTGTCCATGGTAACCACGTGCTCGGGTTACATGTTATCCAAGCATCTTGCGTGCTCTATTAATATGTTCCAGTCCTCTCTGCTGCATGTGTCACAGCTGTTAGTCGCAATGCAGGCAGGGATTACCTGTTTGTTAGACAGTCCCCTCATGTGTTGCACTTGTCTAAAGGGCCGGTCACACTAAGCGATATCGCTAGCAATATCACTATAACGTCACTGGTTTTTGTGACATTATAGCGATATTGTTGTGTCTGATACTTACCTCCGACCGCTCCCCCGCTGGTTATCGCTGATCGCGCGAGAACGTCCAGGACTGTTTCTTGTCGTCGGCTTCCTGCTGGGCTTCCTGCTGTGGAGACGAGCGATGCGTGGACGCGGGTGGGAGGACGTCTTCATCGCCTTGTCTGACAGGTAAGTAGCGACCCCCGACCCCTGCGATGTCGCTGGTGAGATCTGCCTGTGTAGCAGCTCACTAGCGACCACTTAGGCCTCTTTCACACTTCAGTTTTTTACAATCAGTCACAATCCGCCAGGTTTTGAAAAAAAAACGGATCCTCAATTTTCTTTTGAGGATCCGTTTTTTTCCCCATTGACTTTCATTAATGGCGGATTGTGACGGATTGCTGTCCGTTGTATCCGTTTTTTTTGAGGATCCGCCAAAAGTTTCTGTCCGTCACCATCCTCAAAGATTTCAAAACGGAGCTTGCAACGTTTT
Source organism: Dendrobates tinctorius (assembly GCF_039654945.1). Taxonomy (NCBI): domain Eukaryota; kingdom Metazoa; phylum Chordata; class Amphibia; order Anura; family Dendrobatidae; genus Dendrobates; species Dendrobates tinctorius. The sequence goes on from NW_027361754.1 coordinate 55,900,192, forward strand.
TTTTCTCTGGCGGATCCTCCAGACACTCATTTAACCCGAAATTCTTTCTTGGTGCTGGACAAAAAAAAATCCCTCTCCCTCCCTCTCCCTCTCCCTCTCCCTCCCTCTCCCTCCCTCTCCCCGGCCAGCGTTTCCTTTAAATTTCCTCATTTTCAGGATCCGTCTAATAACGGATCCTGTGCCATCCGTTCACATCAGTTGACAACAGATCCGCTTGTCTGACTTTTTGGCGGATTTGAACTGATGCAAAAAACTGAAGTGTGAAAGAGGCCTTAGCGATGCACCAGCGATCCTGACCACGTCATATCGCTGGTCGGGATTGCTGGTACATCGCTAAGTGTGACAGTACCTTAACAAACAGGTAATCCCTGCATGTTTGCTCATCACTACTGGTAATATCAAGACTAGCATCAATTGGAGCTGTACAGCAGATTGTCCTGTGTAAACAGGTGCTGAACTGCCGATTGTTCTGTTGCAATAGAATGACAAATCTTATCAATAAGGGTTTTTTTCTGGCTTGTCCTAAATTTCTGCAGTCACTCCAACACTGCAGATCCGATGAATCCTTAAAGTGTACATTGCAACATAATACAAGTGAATAGGGGTTGCATCACATCACCTAGGAGTACAGTGACGCGCTAGTCTAAAAAAAAAAAAAAAAAAATGCTTAGAATTATTTTTTGCAATATGCTTGTTGTAGTCGCGGTACCCTGGATGTTGCAGTCCGACCCCATTCACTTACATAGTGCAACGAAGTAACAGCTACATATAGCGATGTCTGCCCACACAACCTGAATCTTAAGTCATAGTGGACATGTAGCCCTACCCTTACCTTCATTTTTTCAAGGGTGGTCACGTGCTAATTAGATTCTCATCCACTTATCTCAATGTTCAGGATTCTCCTAACTGTGCTTGATCTGGTAATTGAGGGGAATCCTGACAGTGTGTGCAATGCACGCTGTCAAGATGTGCCAATCTGCAGTCACAAAGGGAGACTGCAGAAATGTAGCCATTCAGAAAACCCCTTGAATGATGTTTGTCTGAGCATATAATGATCGTCAGCCTACCCGGACAGGCTGGTGGATAACCACATGGTGCCACATAACCCTGGCATAAGTCTAGTGGCATTATGTCCACCGCTATGTCTCTTGCAGTTACTCCAGTGCTAGTCTAACCAGCTCTGTGTCTCATGTCGTTCCAGTATTAGCATCACTACCTCTTGTTACCCAGTCCCTTCCATCTGTTTCCGAGACCCGGTGAACGACTGGTTCGACAGCCTGGCCGAGTGTTTACATTGGAACGTTCGCAAGAAGCAAAACCATTTCACAGGTGACGAGGAGGAGGAGGAGTACTAGCAATGGCTGGACCTCAGAGACTGAGCATCTTCTTTTTTTTTTTTTCTCCAATGAAAGGGATCTTTCCTTCTAACACGAGTTTCGGTCATAGACTGTAACAGACCAAATCAGAAAAAAGTGCTTCTTCAAGCCACCAGCTGCAAAGTACTGGTCACATCCAACAGCCAGCTTCCTTTATTTATCTAATCTAGCGTTCTCTCTCTTAAGCTTTTACGAAAGAAGTTTATATTTGTGTTTCTTATTAATGAAACTTAATACAATAAATGAGAACCACTTGCTTCCGGCACGGCCCCCGCGGTATTGTCCTGCGCGACAATACAACGAGGGCCGCTCCTTCACCACGTGGTTATGTAGAGTTGTTTACATTTTATAATTAATTGTTCCATACCAGAAAATACTATAAAATATATATTTGTTCTTACATCTTCGGAGCCCATTTTTGTGGAATTTGTGACTTACATGTTGTACTTATACTAAAAATATATGCTCCGTTCTGTGAAGGGATTGTGCTGCCCCTGCATGAGCGGCAGGTATCATTAGTAGTGGTGACCGAACATGCTCGGATAAGGTGTTATCTGAGCATGCTCTGGTGCTAACAGTGAGTATTCGGGCACGCCGAAGACAATGTCCGAGTCCGCAGTTACGTGTCTCCCGGCTGTTCGACAGCTGCAACACATGCAGGGATTGCCTAACAGACGGACTCTCCCTGTATGTGTTGCCGCTGTCGAACAGCCGGGAGACATGCAACCACGGGGACTCAAACATATTGTCTTCAGTGTGCTCAAATACTATCCGTGCAAGCTCATGTGCAAATAACACCTTGTATGAGCACGTTCGCTCATCAGTAATCATGTATGTGACCGGTGCATGATACCTACTGATCATTCACATGGCACATCATCGGCACAGCTTTTACTTCCCGATGCAGAAATGTGCGGCAGCGGGCGACCTCCTTAATCCTGTTTACATGCTCCTTCCTCATGTTCTTCACTGGTCCTGCAGTGCCCGAAAACCTGCTTGCCGCCAATAACCTGCAAGATTGTGCTTCCAACACTGATGGTACAGGTATGAAGAGCAAATACTGCCAGGGACATTCCTTTGGTTTACAGGGAGGGCAGACTGCTCCGCAGGAGAAAAACCTCACATTTTTGGCCTTTGCACTGCAGGGCTGTGTTATGCTGCAGTTTCTCCAAAGCATGTGCTTAAGGTTTGAAAAAAATCTCATCTACAACGATGCTATTGTTATATGCAGCAGAAAATCCACGGTGTAAACTTCCCAGTGAACATACCTTGATGAGATTGGCCGCAGACCCTGCCAAAAATTAAAGGGCTATACTTCTAATTTTCCATCCAGTTGTTGCAATAGGATCCGCAGCCTATCACACATTCAGTAGATCTCTCTATATAAAAAAAATCTGTACATATTGACCTTCAATGTGGATTTCACACTTTGCAATGCAGGATTTAAAAAAAAAAAAAAAAAAAAAATCCATCCCAAAATTTGTATGGGAAAATATTGATTTTTCTGCAGATTCTAAGGTGAATCTGCCCCTTTCTACATTGCACTTTGTCCTCTATGGATGTGTCCTTCGGGTATGTTCATAGGTGCTGGAGATGCTGCAGATTTTCACCTCCCGTCTTACAGTAGCGATGGACCTAAATCCACAGCAGAATTCCACCTCTGCTACTGATTTTGAGATCTGCAACATGGTCAATGTGCTGCTGAGATCAGTGGCTGAAACGGGTGGCATGAAAACACCCGTAGATTTGTAATGCATGGGTCCATGGAGGAAACCTTTCTGTGCTAGTGTTTTATTATGCTGCCTATTTTCTGCACTGTGTGCATTTATCCTGACTGTAATGGACAGGGTGATCTGGATACCGGGGAAGCTGCATTATGGGGAAAGACCAGTACGTGGAGGAGCATTGTGGGGATCCCCCCTGCAGCACTTTCGTTATAGTGAATTTCTATTGTTATAATCAATGATTTTTTTTTTTTTTTTTTACTACCCAACATTGTAACTGCACTTTCAACATCCTGGGTCCTTTTTCCCCCCCACTCCTGTCTGGTGTGGCTTTTTTTTTTTTTTTTTTTTTAAAAGCCAGGGCCTGAAGACAGACTGTGCCCCTCGCTTAGTACAATGCAACATCAGATCTACAGATTCTGACTCTAAAGAGAATAAATACATGAGGATGTTCAATAACTTTTTCTTCAGAATTTGCTGAGGATCACAAGTTCATCTGTTATCTCCATAATTATGTTGCTCATGTTCCTGGTGAATCTGAGGCAGGATGACGGTGGTGGTGACTGCGGTACATCATACAGGTGAAGATCGCACAAGCTTTGGGGTGTTCAGAAGGGCCCTAATGCCAGGGCACGGACCCCCCCACTGTTTGATACTAACTTGTGAACAGATACGTATACTAGAGGTTCACATCTATAGATTTCAGGAAGGTGGGCTGCAGTCATGACCCCTATTATTCCAGAGTACAACTGCACCCTCTCATGCTCAGAGGTGGTACAAATAAAGTTGCAGGACCCGGTTCATCGGCCCCGGTAGTAGTCTGTAGCTACTGGACAGGAGCTCTGAAAGCCACCTCTAGGCGGTTCTTCTGATTAGCTGCCTTGGTGTGGTCACATGTGGACATGCTCCAATGATGACGCTGTGCTGGCTCGGCTAATCAAGAGGGGCCGTGGATATTAGGAGGTGGCTCTCGGGACCCCGCTTCGGCTGCAGCATTGGATCCTGTAAATCAATTCCCTACAAAGTAGCCACAGATAATACTCATTAAAAGATCGACCTGGACCCTTTTGTACCAGTCTGGAGCGTCAGATCATCACGTAACAATAAGAGCACTTTTTTTTTTTGGGCACTTTGGGAGGGGTGATAAACCCTCCACCCTCAGAATAAAATAGAATGTGATCTACACATCTGTCCTTGCTTCTGAGTTGCAATATATTATATTTTCTAAGTCTTTTTGTAACCTATATGTTAAAAAAAAAAAAAAAATTAAAAATCCTGGCGATCGTTTCCATCAGGGCAGCACCATGCATGAATATGGACAATGAGACGTTTGACTTTCTGTACTAGACTTCCTCACCAGGCTACACTGTCTTGTTTTAGGACCTTCCTCCTGGGTAAGAGGATGCATGGGATGATTTTATACTATTTTAGAAATATACAGTGTGCGCCGAGGGGGAAGGTGATGGATTGGGTGAGCCGATCACTGCCTTCTATTCCATTGTGCTGTAAATACGGACCGCTCTCTCCATCCCTGCTCACTTTTTATGTTTTTGTAGCATTTTGCAGATTTTTCTTGTTTCATTGTTTGTTCCCATATGTTCTAAACATTAATAATCATTTTCTGTAGACAGATCTGATTTATTTTGTTTAATGTCATATATGCATAATTTGTGAAGAATTTTTGTTACAATTTCTATTGTAAATTCTATTTTACGCTAATGAATATCCTAATCTCTGAGTCCAGAGTGACGCTGTGAATCTACAGTCACACGAGCAGACACTGTTACTTACTAGTTTACACAAGGGGTCTGGTGGCTTTAACAAGGTCTGGCTATAAACGTCTCGCAAAGTATCACGGTGCCACTGCAACATCGCAGCACAATACAAGTGAATGGGGGTTGACCCCACGATCGTGTGACAAGAACAGCAGTCATTGTTCTCAGCAGTGCGAGTCCTGTTTACACAGGAGGATGTGTTACCGGGAATGATTCATTTGTGCAGCACAAAAGATCGGTTTACCTGAAGAACGAGCTTGTTCAATAAGTGATCGTCGTCCAGTTTAAGGCCCCGTCTCACATAGCGAAATCGGTGACGCAATAGCGATCTCGCTACATGTGACACATAGCGGCGACCAGCCCCCAGCCCCCCCCCCGGATATCGCTGATCGTGCTCGAATGTCCTGGGCCATTTTTTCATTGTCTGCATCCTGCTGGCCAGCATGCATCGCAGTGTTTGACGCCGACGAGCGACCTCGTTGGTGACGCAGAACTCGGGGACGCAGGCTGGAATCGTTCATAATAGCTGATGTGTGACAACACACCAGCGATCCTTACCAGGTCGTATCGTTGTCGGGATTGCTGGTGCATCGCTATGTGAAACGGGACCCTTAGACTGCAAGATTAAAGGAGCAGCAAGCATCCCTAGACTCGATAATCGTGCAGTGTAAATGGACTGTTGGGCAGTTTGGATGTAAAACACATATTTTTAAATCTAGCAGCTAGTCTGTATGGGCACAGCCACCTTTAAGATAACCCGCTATGAAGACTCGGACCAGCCAATTTCCCATAGCCTATAACAGTAACAATTCTATTCTTGTGAGTTATTGGGTACAGAATATAGTTGAGCGACTATATTCGGAATTGGCCGCCGAATCTGAATTTGCCATATTGGTACCGAATTTATGTTTGATCGGTTCTGAACATATTTGTTCATTTTTACTCCAATGATGGTTTACTGTGTTTGGCAAAAAAAAAAAAAAATTGCCGCTATTCACAATCAAAACCTAATTTTTGAAAAATTTGCTAAACTCTAGTACAGAGGGTGTTCTCGCAGAGATTGGACTTTTTTTGTAGGATGATAAAGTATTGCAGGGAAGTACCCCCCCAGTAGCACAATCAGCTTGCAGATCAATGGCCTCACGCATGTGTAGAAAAACAAACTCATGCAACAAGAGGTCCTGCAAATAAAATGGAACAGATTCTGCACATCATTATACGAGACCTTGGGAAGGAGCAGTGATCTGGAGGAGGGTCCGATGCTTATGAGATTTTCCAAAGGAACACAATGAAGCCTCTGAATAGGGCTACAGTTTTTGGAAATTCTTCTTTAATCGTGACTGGCAACAATTTCAGGAACATTTCTGAACTTCCATACAAGCAACTCTTGTTCACATGTAAATATGTATATAGTAAAAAAAAAATTTTTTTTTTTTTTTTTTTTTTTACAGATGGGGGTTACAGATAGTTTGTCCTGAACTCTTATTTAGGCTATGAGCAGATATTATTTTTTTTTTTTTTACATACTTGCGTCAGTGATTGCTGTGCTGCCCACAATATCATACTGATTATTCCAGACTGAGAAGATTGAGCATATAAAATAAGTCCAATTTCCAGGACGTCCACCTGACAGCACTATGGAGGACGTCCTCCTCCTCCTTACAGGGACAGGAAAGCACACGAGAGGTTAAAAGGCCATGTCCCACCCCCTTTCCCCTCAGTGTTTTTCCTGTCCCTGCACGGAGGGACACGCGAGAGCTTACCGGAGGGACCCAGGGGATCGTGCGGCCGGTCCAATCCTTCCCCTGTCAAGAGGTCCCGGGGCCGAAACTTCCCGGTGGGGAGTCCCTCGGCTCCAAAGGCCAGGAGCAGGACGGCGCTCCTGGAGGGAGCCGTTCCTCCCGGTGGGGGGGCTCTCGGCTCCAGGACGGGTCGGCTCCCCGCAGGCGGCTGGCCATGCGGGCACCGACAGAAGTGGGGCGGCGGGCCGAGTACCCGCAGGGCCGACGCTGGGCAGTGGAGGCCGGAGCACCATAGCAGGAACGGCTCCCTGCACGCGCCGAGCGCGGTCGCGCGCAGATGCCCGGCAGGAAGTGGAGGCGCGGCTTACCAGCGTCACATCCGGTGACGTCAGACGCCGGTTTCAAATCCAGGGCGCGCGCGCTCCTGGACCAAAGCGTTCTCCAGAGTCGTCACAGGTGGTTCCAGGCTGTGTGACTGCATCGGACGCCAGGGAATGGAAGGCAACACTGCATCTGGTGGAGGGGTAAGTGCGCATAGCGCAGACCACCCTCCCCACCCGTCCCCACAGCCCAGATCTGATGAGGTGCCCCTTATATTATCAGGAAAAGGTCGCAAGCGTCCGAGGTGGGAACCAGTCCCAGTATCAGAGGCGAGCCCTAGCGAGGAATCCGATTTCCGGAACTCAGATCAGGAGGAAGAAGGCGAGATCCTGGGGGATAGTCAGGAACAGAACAGAAAGTACCTATTCAGACTGGAGGATACGGACGAGCTGGTACACGCGGTCAGAAATACCATGCAGATGGAAGAAGTCCCTAAGCCACAGTCCAGACAGGACTTAATGTTTGGAGGACTGGTGTCCCGCAAACAGGTGGTGTTCCCTGTGAGCGAGCACATCAAAGCAATGATCCAGGAGGAGTGGAAGGAAGCAGAGCGTCGGTTGACACTCTCCCGAAGCTTTAAAAATAGACTGCCCTTCGATCCCGAGGAAACTCGGGCGTGGGAAGAAGTCCCTAAGATCGACGTCCCGGTTGCCAAGGTTACGAAGAAATCGGCTATCCCAGCCGAGGACTCATCCGGTCTTGGAGACCCAATGGATAGAAAGGCGGACGTCTTGTTAAAAAGAACATGGGAGACGTCGGCGGCCCTGATTAGAGCCAACATAGCAGCCACCTCGGTGGCCAGGTCTATGTTCCTGTGGTTGGGGCAGTTGGAGGAAAACCTAACCAACAAGACCCCGAGGTCAGAGATACTAGCATCTCTTCCTCTTTTGAAATCAGCCACGGCGTTCCTGTCGGATACGTCGGCGGAATCAGTTAGGTTTGCGGCCAGAAACAGCTCCCTCTCTAATGCGGCCCGGAGAGCAGTCTGGCTTAGATCCTGGTCGGGGGATAACCCTTCTAAGGCCAAGTTATGTGCCATCCCTTTCTCGGGTCTGAGGGTGTTTGGTCCAGCCCTGGATAATATCCTTGAGCTGGTGTCTGATAAGAATGAGGGATTTCCGGAAGAAAAGCCCAGGCGGTCCCAGTCCTTTCGGAGAGGCTCCTTCTTCAGAGGACAGTCAGAGTTTAGGGGCCGGGCGAGGTCTAATAGAAGCTCCTACAGAGGCTCCTTCAGCCAAAGTGGGAAGAACAGAGGTCCCCCATTTGCATCGACATCTAGGTCGAGGAGACAATGACGCCATAGGCATTGGGGGGAGACTTTGCCACTTCGCAGCAAACTGGTCGCGAGTCACCAACAATCAGTGGGTCCTCAGAACCATCAGCGAAGGTTACAGGATAGAGCTCTATTCTCCTCCCCCCGACAGATATATTGCCCCCACTGTCGTCCAGGAGGACTCCGCAATGTGGTCGGATCTTCAGGACATGTTAGACTCAGGGGTCATAATACCAGTTTCACCATCAGAAAGAGGAAAAGGTCACTACTCTTCCCTGTTTGCAATTACAAAGAAATCCGGCGAGGCCCGCACCATCATAAACCTGAAGCCACTAAATGCTTGGGTCAGATACAAGAGGTTCCGGATGGAATCAATCCGATCCGCAATTCCTCTGATAGACAGGGACACAGTTATGTGCACCCTAGACCTAAAAAAGGCATATTATCAGGTTCCTATTCATCCCTCATCCCAAAGCCTACTAAGGTTCGCGATCAGTTCACTAGCCCGGACCTGCCATTTCCAGTTCCAGGGTCTTCCATTCGGGCTGGCCTCAGCTCCCAGGATCTTTACAAAGCTGGTGGTAGAGGTGGTGGCCTACCTGAGAGATCAGGGTATTGTGATTGTGCCGTACCTGGACGACTTCTTACTGGTGGCAAGATCCAAAGAAGCGCTCATCCGAGACAGGATCCGAACAACTACTGTGATGGAGTTCCTGGGCTGGGTGATCAACTGGGAGAAGTCGGACCTCACACCAAAACACCAGAAAGGTATTCCTGGGAGTCCTCCTATACTCAGCCGACAGAATATCCTGACTAACCGAGCAGAAGCAGAAGTCCATTCAGGCCAGAACCAGAGGTCTGTTGAAGCGTCAATGCTCCATAAGGGAAGCAATGGAGGTCCTGGGCCTCATGACGGCCTGCATCCAGTGTGTCCGTTGGGCCCAATTCCACTCGCGGTTGTTACAAAGAGAAATTCTCGCGAGGTGGGACAGGAGTCAGGCGTCGCTAGACAAACCCCTAAGACTCTCAGGACGAGTAAAGGAGTCCCTTCGCTGGTGGTTACAGGCCAGGAACCTTCAGGTGGGCGTGCATTGGACAACCTCTCCATACGTGGTAGTCACCACAGACGCAAGTGCGTGGGGATGGGGAGCCCACATAGAAGGGAAGATCTTCCAGGGGAAGTGGCCAGCAAGCATCAAGGCCAGATCCTCCAATTTCAAGGAACTCTTCGCGGTCTGGGAAGCGTTGCGGAGAAACCGGTCGGTACTAAAGAGTCGTCATGTTCGCATTTTATCCGACAATACAACGACAGTGGCATTCCTGAAACACCAAGGAGGAACCAGGCATCAACCACTACAGGCACTGGCGGAAAAGATATTCACGTGGGCAGAACGGACAGTTCGATCCGTGACCGCGGTACATCTAGAGGGTTCCCAAAACGAAGTGGCGGACTACCTGAGCAGACAACAGATCCACCCGACAGAGTGGGAATTGAACATAGAGATCTTCAACCAGCTTTGTCAGCGCTGGGGGAACCCCAGTATAGATCTCTTCGCAAGCCGCAAGAACTCGAAGGTTCCCAGATTCTACTCCCTAAATCCGATGGACCATCCAGAGGGCGTAGACGCCCTGAGTCAGACTTGGGGAGAATCCCTCTCTTATGTGTTCCCACCAGTGGCCCTCATACCGGCAGTGCTCAGAAAGATACGCGAGGACCACGCAAGAGTGATATTGATAGTGCCATACTGGCCAAGGAGAAGCTGGTTTTCCCTTCTGGGAGCCATGGCAGTAGAAGATCCAGTCGAGCTGCCCTGGTGGGAGAACATCATCCACCAGGGCCCGATCCACCACCCGGACCCAGCAAGACTCCATCTATCGGCTTGGATCCTGAGAGGGACATCCTGAAGGCAAAAGGATTGTCGGAGCAGGTCATATCCACCCTACAGGCCAGCAGGAAGCCGGTGACGTCGGCAATTTATCGGAAGATATGGAAGAGATTCTGTTTGGAGGGTGGCAGGTCCGGGCTCGTGGCAGGTACCCCGGATCTCCCTAACATACTAGGGTTCCTGCAGGCAGGTTTTAATAAAGGCCTCAGGCCCAGTACTCTAAAAGTCCAGGTTTCAGCTTTGAGCGCCTTCTATGATTATCAGTTAGCTGCACATCCCTGGGTGATAAGGTTTATAAAAGCCACACAGCGCCTGCGCCCCACGATTAGGCAGCTCACCCCGCCATGGGACCTGGGCCTGGTACTTCGGTTCCTCTGCTCGGACACTTTCGCCCTTAGTGAGAAGATAGCCATCCCTGCTCTCACTCGTAAAACGGCCTTTCTAGTAGCCATTACCACGGCCAAAAGAATAGGGGAGATCCAGGCCCTATCCACTAAGGATCCATACCTCCAGATAAGAGAGGATAGTATAATCCTAAGGTTAGACCCGGCATTTACCCCGAAGGTAGCCTCTACAAGAAATCTGAACCAGGAGGTAGTGTTACCCTCTTTCTGCGATAATCCCCGAAATGAGAAGGAGCGGCGGCTCCACTCGCTAGACGTGAGGCACGCAGTTATAGAATACCTAGAGGCCACCAATAGTTGGCGTATCGACCCGAACCTGTTCGTTCTCTTTGGTGGTAGGAATAAAGGGAAGAAGGCCTCTAAGGCGTCCATAGCGCGTTGGATTACCTCAGTAATCTCGGACGCTTACCAGGCTGAAGGCGCCAGCCCGCCTGATTCCTTAAAAGCCCACTCTACAAGGGCGGTATCGGCCTCATGGGCCGAGCGGGCGGGGGCGTCAGTTGATCAAATTTGTCGAGCGGCAACCTGGGCTAGTCTTAATACATTCTGCAAACACTACAAACTAGATGTGTTAGCTGGCCAACAAACCGCATTCGGGAGAAAAGTTCTCCAAGCAGTAATCCCACCCTGAGGAGGTGCTTTGGTACTCTCCATAGTGCTGTCAGGTGGACGTCCTGGAAAATAGGTATTAGACCTACCGGTAATGATGTTTCCAGGAGTCCATCCTGACAGCACGGGTAGTTCCCTCCCTGTTATGTTATACTATGTTGTATTATGTTATGTCATATGCTGTAATATGATTGTTTCATTAAACCGTTACTAGCATCATCCACCTTGTGGTACTTGTCAAATCACTGAGGGAAAGGGGGTGGGACATGGCCTTTTAACATCTCGTGTGCTTTCCTGTCCCTGTAAGGAGGAGGAGGACGTCCTCCATAGTGCTGTCAGGATGGACTCCTGGAAACATCATTACCGGTAGGTCTAATACCTATTTTTCAGCCAGAAGAAAAAAAAATTTTTTCCATGTAATTTGTAGCCCATATGTAATTTGTTTTTTACACATCAGCAATTAAAAGATTTAGAAAAAACGTTTCCTATGCCAGTTTTAACAATGTATCCCTAAAAAAAAAAATCAGATGCTATAGGGTTGATCTGTACGGGATCTGATTGACTGGAAATGGGTGAGTGTCATCCGACATACAGAAAACACAAGTACATGTTGTCATTTTTTTTTTCACGAGGTTGTTCAGTACATGTAAAACAACGATCATCTGAACAGCACAATTGAACATTGGTCCGAGTGCTGTCAGTGCGAGGTCAGTTTCTTTTGTTTTCATAGACAGCACTCAAACAAAGTATGGTAGTGTGAACGAAGCTTAAAGGGAATCCGTCACCTACTTTTGGCGGGCGATGAAAATGAGGTCTATCCGGTCCGATGGGCGGTGTTCCCGATGTGTGCCGCCTCACCATCTTTGGCCACCGTCCGCAGTTTTTTGAGGAATAGGAGTAGGTCTCCGCCATTTGTTGCACGTGCGCTAAGCATTCTTGGCTAGTACATGCACAGTATGCTTTGCCCAACTGCAGGCAAAGCCAAAAAGCCTGACTGCGCATGCGCCGGTTAACTAGGCCCCAGGAAGTATTTTGCGGTGTTCCGGGGCTTAGTTAACCGGCGCATGCGCAGTCAGGTTTTTCGACTTTGCCCGCAGTTGGGCAAATTATACTGCGTGTGCGCTAGCCAAGAATGCTTAGCGCACGCGCAACAAATGGCGGAGACCTACTATTCCTCAAAAAACTGCGGACGGCGGCCAAGGATGGGGAGACGGCACATATTGGGGACACTGCCCACCGGACCGACCTCGTTTTCATCGCCCGCCAAAAGCAAATGGCGGAGACCTACTATTCCTCAAAAAACTGCGGACGGCGGCCAAGGATGGGGAGACGGCACATATTGGGGACACTGCCCACCGGACCGACCTCGTTTTCATCACCCGCCAAAAGCAGGTAACAGATTCCCTTTAAGAAGTAAATGACATGCAGACGGATCAGGGGAAAAAGCGGGGATCTAGAGGACGCCGATCTGATGAATTTTCTCAATCACTAGATTATGTATTCAGGATGTTCTGTGGCTCACATTTCACAATAGCTTTTGTTTTAGGAAATTGCCAAAACTACAACTCCCAGCAAGTAGAGCTATATGCTGTGAATTACTGGCCAGCAAGTATTAAATTAATATGCGGGTGCAAATACATCATGACTGCAATACAAACATACATAAACACTATGCAACAGCTCTCTGCAATTACTGAGCACTAGAGTTGAGCAAAACAAGTTGGTCAGATTCAAAAGTCGCCAAAGTCAGCCATGCGGTCGGTGACCCGAGCCCCAAAGTCAGATTTCACAGAATGCTTGCACGTGACTTTTTTTTTTTTTTCTTCAGCCAATGAGCAAGGACGTACACGGTGGGCAACGAGATGACGTGCAGCGTCTGGGGGGGGGGGGGAGAGATTTTGTGCACTTTAAAAAAAAGTGGTTCGGCATGTAGGTGTGTTTACTGTCGTCCACTCCCTGCCGACTTTGCTTCCCCATTGACTTGCACTGGGCTTCATGTTTCAGTCGGACCTTCGACTTTTCACGATAGTCGGCCGTTTTCGGTCGACTCGACTTTTGAGAAAGTCGGGTTTCATGAAGCCCGACTCGACCCTAAAAAAGGCAAAGTCGCTCATCTCTACTGAGCACATGAACTCCACTAGAGTGAACATGCTCGGATAAGGTGTTATCCAAGCATGCTCCAGTGCTAAGTGTCTTAGGCATGCTCAAATAATACACTGCTCAAAGGGAACACTGTTTTGGTCACTTTTGAATGTTGGTTGTGCTTTCACACTCGTAGTAGCATGAGACGGACTCTACAACCCACATAAGTGGCTCAGGTAGTGCAGCTCATCCAGGATGGCACATCAATGTGAGCTGTGGCAAGGTTTGCTGTGTCTGTCAGCGTAGCGTCCAGAGGATGGAGGTGCTACCAGGAGACGGGCAAGTACACCAGGAGATGTGGAGGGGGCTGTAGGAGGTCAACAACCCAGCAGCAGGACTGCTACCTTTGCCTTTGTGCAAGGAGGAACAGGAGGAGCACTGCCAGAGCCCTGCAAAATGACCTCCAGCAGGCCACAAATGTGCTTGTGTCTGCACAAACGGTTAGAAACCGACTCCATGAGGATGGTGTGAGGGCCTGACGTCCACAGATGGGGGTTGTGCTCACAGCCCAACACCGTGCAGGATGCTTGGCATTTGCCACAGAACACCAGGATTGGCAAAATAGTCACTGGCGTCCTGTGCTCTTCACAGATGAAAGCAGGTTCACACTGAGCACGTGACAGACATGACAGTCTGAAAACGCTATGGAGAGCTGCCTGCAACATCCTTCAGCATGACCGGTTTGGCAGTGAGTCAGTAATGGTGTGGGGTGGCATTTCTTTGGAGGGCCGCACATCCCTCCTTGTGCTCGCTGCCAGAGGTAGCCTGACTGCCACTAGGTACCAAGATGAGATCCTCAGACCCCTTGTGAGACCATATGCTGGTGCGGTTGGCCCTGGGTTCCTCCTAATATCGGACAATGCCAGACCTCATGTGGCTGGAGTGTGTCAGCAATTCCTGCAAGATGAAGGCACTGAAGCTATGGACTAGTCTGCCTGTTCCCCAGACCTGAATCCGATTTAGCACATCTCGCTCCATGCACCAACGTCACGTTGCACCACAGACTGTCCAGGAGTTGGCGGATACTTTAGTCCAGATCTGGGAGGAAATCCCTCAGGAGACCATCAGCCACCTCATCAGGAGCATGCCCAGGCGTTGTACGGTAGGGAGGTCTTACAGGCAGGTGGAGGCCACACACAATACTGAGCCTCATTTTGACTTGTTTTAAGGACATTACATTCCAATTTAATTTTGTGTGCGACTCCAAATCCAGGCCTCCATTGGTTAATAAATTTGATTTCCATTGATGATTTTTGTGTGATTTTGTTGTCAGCACATTCAACTTTGTACAGAACAAAGCAGTCAATGAGAATATTTCATTCAGATCTAGGATGTGTTATTTGAGTGTTCCCTTTATTTTTTTGAGCAGTGTACGAGTATATATACATACACACACTTCATACACATACAGGAAGGTGTACTATTGCATTCCCTATGCAGATGAGCTTAATCTTGTTCTTGATCACTGCTGCTATTCTTGTGGCTTTTCAAACCACAGATATATGCATAGACACACTGACATAATTTGCATGCTGGTAGTTGTAGTTTAAAAGCCGCACCGAACAGCAGCGTTGATCAATAAGATTAAGCTCACCTGTGTAGGGGATGTAATTGCCCGCCTTCCTATACGTACTTAAAGTATTACAAATTCACATTTTTCTGGTAAAACTGCAAGCAGACATGGTGAAAACCAAAAGGGATCAAAACAGTTATTTAACAAAAACCTTCATGTACTTCTATGGGATCTCTCCCGATTATGTGGTAATCTCACAGGCGTACAATTCCGATAAACGCAGCGCGTTTGTAACATGATCTCGGGAAGCAATAAAGGTTCCTTTACACTGACTGCAAGCAGAGTTCTTGAAAATCGTGACAATGAAATCCTATTACAGCTACTTAGTAAAATATCACAAAACTATTTGTTAAAATTTTTTTTTTTTTTCTTACTGCTGTGATTATACAGATTGACACATATGATATAACACCTGCAATACAACAGCAATTTTATTAAAAACATACAGATTGTATAAAAATGTCTGCATATATTATATATCCCACTATACCATACATCCATTGATCACAGGCATTAAGGTTTGTGTTAAAGCTTTGGCAAATAAATCAAATCTGTAAGACATTAATGTGAATGCATTAATACACGCAGATTACAGATACAAAAGACTGCAAATAAGAACAATGGAGAAGCCCAGGGAACCAATCAGATTCAAACCATTTAAAAAAAGACTGTACTAAAAACTTAAAAGCAGGCAACTAATTGGTTGCTGTAAGTAGCAGTATTTCTGTATTAGCGTGCCCACAAGTCCTCGTATCTGTGACCCAAACCCATCGCCAGGTTCCTCATTTGCTATCTGTACGGGACGGACGTCACAACGTTCATAGGACGGACAGCCATTTGTGTCAGACACATAAAATAAAGGCACTGGTCTGTGTGACCAGAGCTCAATCAAGCAGGGAACACCATACTGGAGATTGACAAGAGTCTCTGCAGTCAGACCCCCAATTATGGAAGTCTGTGGATAGGTGATAAAGGACTATTCCAGTAATGGCAAGTTAACAACCCTACACAAAACTCAGATTTATATTCACTGGGAATTTTGTAGAAATTCTGTCACCAGCCCTGACTTACCCATTTTAGCAAATTCTCGCATTCCCCATAAAATAACGGTCCTGGAGCATCATTTCTTAGGTCTGCATTGTGCCGTTCCTCCTTTAAGTGTATAAATAAATTGACAACTTTGGGGGTTACCATTTTGTGGGCCAATACGGATCTGTCCCTACTTAGTACTAGTATTTTTGGACCAACTAGACCGTATGCGAGTACCCCATGGATAAGGGGAATGGGGTACTCGCATATATCTTGACTTCAGCAAAGCATTTGACAAAGTCTCTCATAAAATCCTTATTGAAAAAATGACTAAGTATGGAATGGACAAGGCAACTGTTAGGTGGATTCATAACTGGCTTAGTGATCGGACCCAAAGAGTGGTCGTAAATGGCTGCACATCCAGTTGGAAGAATGTCTCAAGTGAGGTACCACAGGGCTCTGTCCTGGGCCCTGTATTGTTCAACATCTTTATCAACGATTTAGATGAAGGAATTGAGGGTAATCTGATTAAATTTGCTGATGACACAAAGCTAGGAGGGATAGCTAATACTAGAGAAGAGAGAGAGAGGATTCAAAAAGATTTAAATAAACTGGAGAAGTGGGCAGCAACTAACAGAATGATTTTTAACAGGGAGAAATGCAAAGTACTACATCTGGGTAATAAAAATGAAAAAAGCATATACAGAATGGGAGGAATAGGGCTAAGTGACAGCACATGTGAAAAAGACTTGGGTATACTAATAGATCACAGAATGAATATGAGTCAACAGTGTGATGCAGCAGCAAAAAAGGCAAATGCAATTCTAGGATGTATTAACAGAAGCATACAGTCTAGATCACGTGAAGTCATTATTTCCCTCTACTCCTCTTTGGTCAGACCTCATCTGGAATATTGTGTCCAGTTTTGGGCTCCACATTTTAAAAAGGACATCAACAAACTGGAGCAAGTTCAGAAAAGAGCGACCAGAATGGTGACCGGTCTGCAAACCCTGTCTTATGAGGAAAGGTTGCAGGATTTGGGAATGTTTAGTTTGCAAAAGAGAAGACTGAGAGGAGACTTAATAGCTGTCTACAAATATCTAAAGGGCTGTCACATTGTAGAAGGATCAACTTTATTCTCATTTGCACAAGGAAAGACTAGAAGCAATGGGATGAAACTGAAGGGGAGGAGACACAGATTAGATATTAGAAAAAACTTTTTGACAGTTAGAGTGATCAATGAGTGGAACAGGCTGCCACGAGAAGTGGTGAGTTCTCCTTCAATGGAAGTCTTCAAACAGAGGCTGGACAGACATCTGACTGGGATGATTTAGCAAATCCTGCTTTGAGCAGGGGGTTGGACCAGATGGCCCAGGAGGTCCCTTCCAACTCTACGATTCTATGATTCTATTGTCCAGTTGTCAATCATAAAAAAACAAACACACCAGGAGGAACAACGGAAGACACATTTTTCTAAAAACAAAAAGATACTCCAGAACTAGCATTTGATTGGAAATACAAATATTTACTAAAATCCAGATTCCAGAACAATATAAAACCATAAACATTATAATAAGACAAAACGCAGTAAAGAAAGCCATATTGTCTGCTTACTCCCATATAAAAACAAGAGCACTGCACGACTATTCACAAAACAGGTCCAGTGATATTGGTTGTGTCCCCATTAATTGAGGTCTTAAAAAAATCACCACCTCTTCTGTGTGACGTGTCCAGAATGTAGTTTGTATTATGTGCTCCAGTCTATCCTAATGAATATTAAGAATATGCAAAACTTCAAAACCACAGATTAGTGATGTACTATGCACTGTACGTGAAAATACAATATATCCCTCATAATCCTTGTATCAGAGGCTGCACTGCAGAGCGGCCTCCTCTGAAACACGTCTATTACTCATTCTTTATAAAACATGGCATGTATCCAGAGCAGCTACAGTTATAACGTCCATCATCCTCGAGCCATTGATTCTCTTATATTACACCTGCAAAAGAAGAATGGCACCGGACAACTACAAGTAACGGCACATGTTGTGGTCCTTGACCAAAGAAAATTACTTAAAGGGGATTTCCGGTTTCCAGACACCCCAGTACTGCAGCTGTAAAAAACAAAAACAAAATGTTCTTTACTCACCCTCCCCTGGTTCGGGTATCCACTGCTGCTCCTGATGTCTGTGAGGCTGTGTGCACACGCTGCGGATTTTGCTGCGGTTCCGCAGCGGTTTTTGCTGCGGTGTACAGTACCATGATTCCCTATGGGAATCAAAAACCGCAATGCAGACGGTGCGGAATTTTCCGCGGTTTTCAATCCGCAGAAAGAATTGACATGTCAATTCTTTCTGCGGATTCTGCTGCGGTTTGCCATCTCCTCCATTGAGATGAAAAACCGCAGAGCAATCCGCAGGTATTTTGACCTGCAGATTTTACAAAATCTGCGCGGATGAATCCGCACCTAATCCGCAGCGTGTGCACACAGCTTTACTGACGTCAGTGCTGTAGCCAGCAGACAATAGGAGCAGCAGTGGAGACGGAGTGAAGCCAGTTTGTTTTTGTTGTAAAATAAATTACAGCTGGGTAACATTTTCCAAAACAGGAGAAAAAAAAACTTAAAGTAGCCACTTGCTATAAACTAAAATATATATATATTTTTTTTATAAATATTGTATAAAAAACAAATCCAACATGAAGTGACGTGGATGTGAACGCTGGTTATGGTTACGGTTACTAATCTAGCTTTGACCTCCGCATTGCAATCAGTCTATTTGCTATGGATGATCTGCCTGATAACCACAACCTTTCGGAAGGGGTAGTTTGGCAGTCCATCTGCGATTAGGGCCCTTTTTACCAGTCGATCCAGGCTGTTAAACAGCTGCCGAGATATGTATATATGTATGTATGTGTATATATTATTGTGCTATGTAGAGACAACTTACAGATACATGTAGAAAACAAACTGCAAAATAATACAGTGGAAGAGCGACAATTAAAAGATATAAAATACAAATCTGGTGCAGTACAAGGGAAGTGGACGCGATGTAATGCAGGAGTGGAGAGATGGAAACTCGAGGGATTGACGATTAAAAGTTTAACTTTTCTTTTTTCCCGGCGGCTCGGACGCGCTCAGTGACACTGCATGTTATCTCCCATCTCCATAATGATAGGATTACGACAGTCTGTCCCCTGGCAAGTATTAGGAAAGTCCTTCTATATGATCCTTCAGTAATTTTAGGAATCAATCCTTCCATAGGAAGAAAACACTGTAAAGAAGATGATAAAGGTTTATATATAGGCAGGCACAGGACACGGGGGTGCAGGACAGTTCCATACAGTTTGTCATTTTTTATAAACAATTTCTCATACTGTAAGGGTATGTGCACATGTTGCGGATTGCTGTGCGGAATCTGCATCTCTTGGCAGAATCCGCAGGTAAAAATCCTTGCTTTTTTTATGCAGATTTTGTTCGGATTTGGCCTGCGTTTTTACACCTACGGATTCCTATAATGGAATGGGTGTAAAACCGCTGTGGAATCCGCACAAAGAATTGACATGCTGTGGAAAAAAAACGCGTTTCCGCGCAGATTTTCCGCAGCATGTGCACAGCGTTTCTTTTCCCCATAGAATAACATTGTACTGTAAACCACTTGCGGATCTGCAGCAAATCCACAACGTGTGCACATACCCTAAAAAGAACCGCTGTCACGGAGTCACAGTTGCTTCTGCCCACATTTAGAACACAGCACGTACTTACTTCTCTCTCTGAGTCCTTGGCCAAAACTCTGATACACTCGGTAAAGAGACCAAAACAGCACGGACTTAATAACCACCGAGATGACGGAGCCCAGCACAGCCGCAGCTTCCAGTGTGTAGGAGTTGTCCATGCCCCATTCAATCGCCACCTGATAGCAGAGCACAAGAGATGTGAACGGCCTGTACCCTGACATGACGGACGCTGACACGTACAGCTCCCAGGTCTAATAAACACTTCTATGCTGGAATTCATGGAAGACAAAACACAGTTAGAGATAACAAGTTCACTTATTAAAAGGGCCAGTGCTGCCGCTACAATACCGTTCTGCTATTTCTTGTTATAACTATAAGGACCTGGAATGAAAATCCGCCCTTAAGAAACAGGTTTGTTTGTTTTTTTAATCTAAATACATCTAAGATTTTGTGCATATTAATTTACTAATAAGCTTTTTTTTCTGTTACGGCACTCCATACTACTCAGCCACCCCTGGAGGGAAAAAAATGAAAAAAGGAGATATGAAATTATATAAAATAGGGCTCACAACGCACTGAGAAACTTATCACCGGGTTTAACAGCAAAACATTTTATTATCTGAGGATCTATATATTTCTTACCATAGGATTTTTTTTTTTTTTTTTTTAAATATGGCTTTAATTTTGCGCCCAAGAATTGTCAGTCCTATTCTTGCTTCTTTATGTTAATATCTCACCTATAAAAACATAGTAACTTTGCCAATACGTCCACATTTGCACATATCCTAAAAGGTCTTTCCTAACGGGCATTTTTTTTTTTTTTTCAGGGGTGGGTGTGGGGCAGGCACAACATAACATATGCATTTCTCTGCAAGGATATCATATGCCAGGCCGGCCAAACCAAAGAAGGTCAACGGATGCAGTTAGGTAGGAGGCGATTCTCAGAGCTCCCGTCCAGAGGTCACAATTTATTGACGTGGGCGACAGACCGGGTCCCGTGAATCGATACGCTCCAACTTTAATGGCAACCAACAAAACAGCACCAAGACAGGTACCTTGTATAGAAGATACACCAGATACGCCACTTCCGGAAGGTTCTGTAGCACAAATATCCACACGAGAGGCTTTAATTCCTTTAAAATCTGTTTAGAAATAAATATGGAAGCATTTATTGGGGAGTCACAGCTTTATCAGATTTCTCATTGGTAAATTACCTATTCTGCTAGTGATACATAACCAATTCGACACTTACATCACAAAAGATAAGGGCACAAGGCTGGCATTTCTGTTTATTGGGAGTGACTTGTTATTATTCAGAAAATATACAAATCTTGTATCGTTTTTTGTGCTGACCATAACTATAGCCGGATGGCTCTGTACATACATTGCCGGTGGTAACTGGAATACTCACGGCCAGGATACCAATAGTGACTTTAAGAAAGGCCCAGACCAGACCAATAACCAGTATGATGGTGTGCAGGGTGGAGATTGCATACAGACCAGAAAACAACACCAGGACGGTGAGGCAAAGCTGCAAATAGAAAAAAAAGAATACAAGAAAGTTGAAATGTAACAAAGGCCGGCTACACATATCCGACATTTGCGCTCAGGGTATGAAACGCGACATGTAGAGCCCACGCGGGCTTCACGCCCAGTCCCGTAGGCCATATACGAGGCACTTTGCTTGTGTCAGACATGGGGGGTGAGCAGAGTCTGAAACCAGCCATATAAACTCACCACGTAGAATATTCCAAGAGGGGCTCTAACCTTGGGCAGCATCCAGACTGCTGGTCCCCAATGTTCATACGTTTATTAAGCTGCAGTAACGGGGGGTCCATATCGCCCCTAGATGACACCGTGAGGTTTTATTCCTGCTGTCAGGTCAGCACGTAGGGCTGACATAGCCGTCAAGTGACCTGGGCCAGAATTTGACGTAGATTGGGCACTTCAGAGTGGGTAACGCATACCCCCAAGCAGGGGTGGGGAGCAGAACTCAAGCATCCTAGGAAATTATGGCAACTGTGGCCAGATAGATACCACCACCAAATTATAGATTTTTTTTAAAGACCAAACCACACCACCTTTTCTATTTGTTGCCCAATCACAGATTTTATTTATAAGGAATAGAATAACAAATTATAGCAGCGATTGCTTGTTATGGGCAACAAAGACCGTAAATTCTTTAGTTTAGGACAGATTTAAAAATGAAATGTTTTTATTGCCCATAGCGACCAATCACAGCTCAGACTTCTTTATTCAAGGGCAGAAAATGACAGGAAAGTTGAGCTTAGATCGGTTGGAAGACACGGTTTTACTTTCTTAAAGTTTCCATACATTTTCCCAAATGTTTTATAAGTGCAACTCACAGGAAACAACCATTTATTTTCTGGACTGATCCCATGTTCAGTTTTGATACTGGGGGAAAGACTTAGACGGAAACCAAGCAAAATACATTTTTGCCCTTGCAGCTTTAAAAGTGGATCTGTTACCATAATTCACAATAAAAGCTAGAAACATAATTAACAGATCTCTCAGACCTGATGAGACTGGGGTGCTTTCTTTAAAAATGCATGTTAGAATGGATGTATGATCCTGACATTAAAATGAGGTACAGAGCAAGTGAGTTCATGAGTCCAAGTTTTCCGAGCAGCATAAAATCCCAGCAGCAGCAGGGAGGAGGGACACTGAGGAGCTGTGTATCAAGCTAGGTGGGTGGTGATTGACTAAAGAATTATACAGCCATTGTGACATATCTTGGACCTGATGAAGCCAGTGTACTATTTTAAAAAGTATGCAGTCTGCATTGTGAAATCCGGTGGCAGATCCACTTTAAGAGGATCACAAGCCGATGATAACCAAGATTTACTCAAGAAAAATGTCTGTCTCCAAAATGTCTTTTATAGCTCTGGAAAGACAAATGACCACACTACAGTACATTACCATCCAATTCTGAATTCCAAAAATACATCTAAAAATCACAAAATAAATTGGTGTAATTTAAGGGACATGTACAAATTAAATGGATGGAGAATTACAGAAAAAATCGCAATGCATACAGTGGGATTTGCTGACAGATGTATCACATTCATAATATTTACTGGAAGGTGTGAAAAGCAGCAGAAATGCAGTTATCCGTCTAAGCAGCAAAACTTCACAAAAGAAGGATAAATAATTGATAAGATGGCAAAGCACATTGCAGGAAGCACCGGTCCATTTTCGGCTTTTTTTTTTTCCATTTTAGCTCAACTGATCTGACACCACTATTAGCCCAACTTCCTTGGCCTTAAATATGAGGACCCGCCATTTTATGGTGCCCCAGAGGTCCCAAAATCAACAGCCTCAGCCATAAATTCCAACACATTTCTGAAGTCTGATGGAGGTCGGTACAACGTTGATTTTCTTTACTGGTAATGTAATATAATGGATCATCAACAATGGCTACGGGGAAACTGATAATGTAACCACACAAAGCAGAAAACTATACAATTACCAAGAAAGAATGGAAATACTGACTACATTTATAGGAGTGCAGAAACTAAGAACACATACAAAAATGTTCTTCTGTCCATCTTTAGGGTCAATTTATTTTTTTGCCTTCCGTAGTCTCTGTGTTACACTGGCTGCAGAATGGGTTAACTAAGAATCCATCAGTGAGCTCCTTCTAATGGTCTGAAAGGAGAGTCACAGTCCTTTATGTTCCTTTTAATGAGCTCCTCTCAGCTTAATAATCACAGATCTCCCAAAGTTGGTTTTTGAGAGGCATTTTTTTCTATGCACATTGAAATGCTAAAATTTTAATATATGTATAAAAATTCCAGAGAAAAGGGGGTTAAAAAAATATCAAATAAAATAAAACAGCAGGTATACTCCAACTAACAGTTGCAAACAAAAAGACCAAAGGAGTACAGAAAACCTTATATAAATCGTATTAAATTTATTAAATATATTCATGAATATCTGTTACATAATCTATTATAAAAAGGTTATATAGACAAACTAGCAAACTGAAGGACACACAACATAAGGTCCGACTCAATTACAATAATATATGGACCGGGGATATTGAGACCACGTAAAACAACATATTGCAAACATTATTACAATTGCAGCATTATAATGGTATCAGACCAAAGATAGAAAGATATATATGTCACTCTGGGTGCATTAAAGGACATAAGCATATTGCCGCTTTGATGCACAGCCCCCTGAGGAAGCCCACGCGAAACGCGCGTTGGGGCTGCATGGTGTGACCACTTACAAGGATTTATTCGGGTGAGACCCTTTTTAGTATTGGACTTTCTATCTGAGGTTCTTTTGGGTATATATATCAAAGCGGCAATATGCTTTATGTCCTTTAATGCACCCAGAGTGACATATATATCTTTCTATCTTTGGTCGGATACCATTATAATGCTGCAATAGCAATTGTAATAATGTTTGCAATATGTTGTTTTAAGTGGTCTCAATATCCCCGGTCCATATATTATTGTAATTGAGTCGGACCTTATGTTTTGTGTCCTTCACTTTGCTAGTTTGTCTATATGACCTTTTTATAATAGATTATGTAACAGATATTCATGAATATATTTAATTTATATAAGGTTTTCTGTACTCCTTTGGTCTTTTTGTTTGCTAAAATTATAAATGTAGTCAACTGCAGATTTTTAGCCCGAAATACATACCGTACATTTAAGACTTACAACAAAAAAAATCTCCAAAGTTGGACAATCCCTTAAGTTACTGAGGACAGTTTCACACGCCCGACATGAACGGTCCAAGTACTAACCGCAGGTACATCTATCACCCAAGGTGGTGGTTCCACCCTTCCAACTGTGTCCATAGGAGGTGAACTAGAGACCACCTTCACTTGTTTGATGCATACATCAGGCTTCAAAAGAGATACAAGTGTTTATTTTTATAATCCACAAGAGATAATTGTCCCTCCTGCTCAACTAATCGCTGCATTATTGTACCAACATGTATCACCAGCTCTGGGGCTCCTCAGGGCATGTTCGGTCTCACTTTCACCTCCTCATGGGATAGGACATCACTTAAGCACATGCAAGGGATTGTTTCTCAAGATGCCTAGAACATAACACATGGATGACCCAACATCGCCGAAATCCATGATATTTTATCTTCCTAGGTTTATAAACCATTTAAAAATTGATAACATATCTATTAAAGAAAAAAAAAAAGACAGAATATCCCCTGAGGTACTCCAGAGCAAGCGAAACCACATCAGTGAAAAAAAACAAAAAACAAAGAGGGACAATTAGGGTAAGTTCACACTGGGAGTTTTTGCTGTGTTTTTTTTTCTGCAGCAAAACCTGATTTCTTGGCAGGAAAGAAGCTACAGTAAAAACTCATGTTTAGGTGTGTTTTTGGGGCTAACTTGTGTCTCTTTGTGCATGCTGATGAAGTTGAGTGCCCCCCAGAGAGAAAAAAAAAAAACTACTTCCTGTAGAACCATACCTCTAGATCCTTTGAAAAGTCGACAATTCATGTGCGGCATACAGTAAAATCACACTGACAGGTTTATTACAGATTAGATAGAATAAATATATACACATAGAATATATAGATGTCCTTGACACACACTAATATAAATACATATAGAATAGGTAGATATACAGATGTCTGCGACAAATACAGTTAGTACAGTGTCAGTGCAGCTTACTGTACATGTATTTAATAAAAGATTATTTTTAAGAAAAAAAAATGGTGTGGACTCCCACATAATTTTCTTAACCAGTAGAGGAAAAGCCGATGGCGGGGACCAGATGTTTATATCCTGGGAAGGGGGTAATACCCATGGAGCTTCCCAGGCTATTAATATCAGCTCACAACTGTATACTTAGCCTTTACTGGTTATTAAAATGGGAGACCCCCCAAAAAAGTGATGTAGGGTCCCACTATATTTAATAACCAGCAAAGGCTATGCAGACAGCTTCGGGCCTATAATAATAACCTAGGAAGGGGCCATGGATACTGGCCCCCCCAGACTACAAACCATCAGCTCTCAGCGGCTCCAGAAAAGGCGCATCTATAAGATGCGCCAATTCTGGCACTTAGCCACGCCAATATGCAATCGTCCAGGCTGAGAAACACTGGTGAATGAGCTGCTGGGAGCGCAGCATCAGTCACCAGCGTTGACGTCACTGAGGCTGCGTTCCCAGTCAGGCTGAAATGCGGTGACCTCGGTGAGATCCCCGCTAGCATTGTGAGAAAGTCGCACGGTGCAGAGGCGAGTTCATCGAGAGACTTTCACTGCGGTGAAGTTCAACTGCAGTGAACTCGCCTCTGCACCGTGCGACTTTCTCACGGTGCTAGCGAGGATCTCACCGCTTGCAGCCTCAGTGATGTCACCGCTAGTAGCTCGCAGCAACTCATTCACCAGTGGTTCTCAGCCTGGACGGTCGCATCTTGGCACCGTCCAGGTTGAAAACTATTTCTCCCCCCGACATGGATTACGGCATGGGACAGAATGACGGAGAGGGATATTGTTGTTTTATTATTTTTGGTTTACTACAAGAGAATGAGGGCTTCGGTGGAATTAGGCGAGGTTCTAAGTATGGTTTAATTAAGATTATTAAAGTAGTCTGTGTCATTTTTTTCAATTAAAAGACTTTATTCTTGGTGTGTGTGTTTTTATACAATGTGACTATGGGGGTTAGTAATGGGGGGCGTCTTATTGGCGCCTCTCTATTAATAAACTTGGGGCTTGATGTCACCTGACAATACAAAGGTGACATCAACCCCACAAATATGAACTCCACTTGCCACCGCTACAGGGCAAGAGGGAAAAGCCGGGCAAAGTGCCAAAATTGGCACATCTAATAGATGTGCCTTTTCTGGGCAGCTGCGCGCTGCTATTTCTAGCGTGGGGGGTGGCAATACTCTTGGCCCCTTACCAGCCCAAGAATACCAGCCCCCGACTGTCAGCTTTAGCAAGGCTGGTTGTCAAAACAGGGAGAACCCTACAGTTTTTTTTTAAATTATTTATTTAAATAATTAAAAAAAAAAAACGAGTGGGGACCCCTCTATTTTTGATACCCAGCCTTGCTAACGCTGACAGCTGAGAGATGCAGCCCACAGTTGTGAGTTTTGCCTGGCTGGTTATAGAAAATACAGGGGAACCCACGCAGGGTTTTTTTTTTAATTTTTTATTATTTATTTACAGCACAGGAATTGTTGATGAACACTCCCATCATCCGATTCTGCTCTCACTGTTATTAGCGGCAGCAGGTGTCGAATGATGGGAGCTGTTGTCCCATCAGCTGACACCAGTGACCGGAGGTAAACTTTATACCTCCGATCATAGCTGAGTGCTCACGCTGTCTTTTCACAGTGGGGAAACTGCGGCTCTCTAACTGGCGGGGATGGTTTCAAACACTATATTGTTGGGCCCCCCATTGAAGTGAATGGGGATTGGGTCCACTCTGCTGGATAACAGGTTGTATGGTCACATCATGCAGCCTGCCATCTAGAGGTAGCAGAGCTGACTGTCATGTCACATCCTGCTGTCCTTGAGTTTTCTGCAGCACATACGCTGCAAGAAAAGTCAACCTGCTTATTTGCAGAGTTTTTTCACCATCCATTCAAGTCAATAAGTGAAAAACCCTGAAAGAATGCTGAAAGAAGTGACATGCTCTGTCAAAAAAACGCTGCAAAGCACAAAATCTTGATGACAAAAAAAAAAACAGTGTATGTGCAGGAGATTTCTGAAATCTCAAAGGCTTTGCGGATACAGTAAAAAGCAGCTGAAAATTAGAATAAAAAAAAAATGCAGAAAAAAAAAGCAGCAAAAACGCCCAGTATGAACGTACCCTTATGGTAACTCTTGAAGGTCTCAAAAAGGGAAGATTTCTTAGAAAGCCTTATGTATAATGTGAGTAGAACCAGTTCTGTGAGATGTATGCAGTGGACAAGTGACGCTTAACTCTGGTTCACCTGCTGAGGACACAGCGGAAGGACGGGACCACCTGAGGGAGTTTTTTTTTTCCTGTGCTTAAATATAGGGCTGCTTTTAATGCTCTGTAGACCAAATCATTGGGTATTTATTTACATTTTTAAAATATTTTATTTTAATAGGAGCTGTTTGCTGTATAGTCAGCAATAGTGTAACCCTCCACTATCTATAGATATATCCCTGGGAAGAGGCCTTTCATACCTTCAGTAGGCGTCATATTACTGGCTCTGAGCTTCATTGGCAAATGCAATTTAAAGGGAAATCTAGGTAATTCTTAGAAAATGTGAAACTTCTTTGCCCTGTGGGAATCCGGAACATTTTGCAACACCTTCTAGGTGCTTGCTGACACATTGTGGCTAGGGGAATGTGCACAAACACATAACACACCCAAGCTTTGTCTACAGGGCATTATTATTCAGATAAATGCAGAGAAGGCTGAACTGTTAGCCAGGAGCCATGATCACCTGTCAAGCTGCTACAGGAGCTGATGGGTGAATCTGTGATGTGTGGGCTCTGTACTCATTTTGTTATGTGGTTTACTCCATAGTGAGGTCTTTTTTACTCGCGCTTGAAGCATAGTGGTCAGTGCTCCATTTTACCAGGCACAGTATAAACTAGCCCTAGATATACAAGTGCAATAAAAAATATTTGATTATTGTTAGGTTTATTACCTTTATGCAGATTTCCTCCATTTTATTAATATTTTTTGGTTTTCAAGAAATTGGTCCAAAAACTATAAAACATCATTGCCTTGCACCAGCAAGGAAAATGATACAAAAAGCTATAAAAAGCAATGAATATTCCTAGAGATACAGCTGGAAGCAGAGTTCACAAATTCAAGGTTAAAAGATAAACCCTCCAGTGACCGCAAAAGACGTTATGTAAATTTGACTGCAGCAGTCGCAGAGGCTTCAGCTTGCACAGTAAAGAGCATACTAAATGGTGAAGGTCTATATGACGTCACCTCCACTGACCCAAAAGCACAAGAAAAGTAGACTCTAATATACTGAAAACTATAGAAATAGCCCAAAGGGTTTTGGGGATTTTACGCTGAAGTGATGAAACAAAACTGGAACTTTCATGCCTCCGGAAGAAGCAGTGCGAAACGCACGTTGGGGCAGAAGGGACGTCCAGGGACCCCCACCAGCTGACATTTACAGATATAAAGTTTTCTGCCACTCACCTTACCTACGGTTAGCGCCATTAGGAACAAAAATTATAAGAGGGGATTTTCACACTTGGTCATTTAATCTTTATATGTCTGCTATAGGCAATAATACATTACCCAATTGGTTGTGTTTCCAGGTTTCCCTCATTATTATTATGCTTAGGCATATTATATGGGTGTGTTAAAATGTGTTTGACAACTTGCTGCTGTGGTGGTATCTCCTAGGACCTTTTCCTATTGTTTGACACCTTTCTTTTGTACTTGTGTTTTTTAATGTTAATAAAGATGTGGTTTTAATTATATACCATTGTGTGGTACCAGATCTCCTTCAAACTTTTTGGTTACCATAAAGTGAAATGATATAATATCTTAGTGTAGGAACAGGAGCACAGGTAAGCAGAGGAATGGCACTTCCCCCTCATCGCTTCTGTTTCGCCATCGCTTCTTCCGGGGGAGTGTCTAGTACGGGAGTGGTATGGTGTTTTATATTCCATGGCACCAATCATGGAAGTTCTTTTTTTTTTAGAAAAGAGGAAGTGGATATTCCAATTCCTAAGATGTATCCTAAGTTCCAGTCACTTTAGTTGTAATTTTTACACAATATTTATCCTATGCAACTGTATCAAATCCAATAGACTGCCTTGGCATTTGCTGATAGAAGCTATATTGTTATTAATAAGTCTCTCTAGTATATTTTAAATGATTTTTAGTCATTATTATACCTTTTATCATATACACTAGTTATTTTTTACTTTACCTCTAGGCTGCTGGACGGTGCTATAAACCTATAAGGCGCTTTAAAGCACCAAGTCACTTTGCACTCATCACCTTGGTCTAGATTCTTATCCAGTTATGGTTTCCTGAATATATCTCACCAAGTTCACATATATCTACGGGTTTCCTGTATATTCCACTTTGTTCACATACATTTATGGGTTTCCTGTTAGAGGTTATAATCATGGATTTCCATAATGCACAGTATATTAACCTGTATATTGCTTTTAAGTAATAAATATATAGCACTCATGCACTTTTTATGGGCTATATTATATTCACTCCACTTTATTCACTTTTGTCATTTTATACATTCCTCTTAAATCTAGTACACATGTATATAAATATGTCACCACATCATTATTAATTGCATTATCATCAATGCACTTATTCACTGACCTATTATTGATTGACACACTTAGCGATTAATTAGTGTTTATTTATTATCCATTTCACATTATTCATTTATTTTATTATTTATTATTCATTTCACTTCACCAATTCCTTTACATGGGTATTTAATTACTTTGCTCCCCTATTCAATCAATACATTCTGGGTTCCAGGTTATACATACACTTCTTTCTCGTCACAGTGGTCTATATGCTTTCCTTTAGTAATAGGTAGCTACACAAGTGAACTCCCGGTCTTGATACCACTTACGTCACCAGTTACCTCCGGATAGTGCGCATGCATGTGCCCTGTAGCCCCATTCAATTCTGGGAGTGCTCTACTTCCGGTCCGCATGCGTTCCAGCGTGCATTCCGGGGAGCACGTCACCGTTGGTGACATTTATTACGGTGGTGCAGGGAGCCGATTGCGCTGATTGATATCCTTGGAAGGAATTGGAATATCCACTCCCTCTTTTCTAGAAGAACTCCCATGATTGGTGCCAGGGGGTATAAAACACCATACCACCCCCGTCCTAGACATGCCCCCAGAAGAAGCGACGGCGAAAAGCCATTCATCTGCTTACCTGTGCTCCTGTTCCTAGACTAATGTATTATATAGTATTCCTATATATACTTATATGCTTATTATACTTGTCCTGGCCCCTTGTGTTGCCCTTCTATCTCACCTATTCTATTGAGTCACTTAGGATTTATAGCCTTCTATTTGTTTCAAAGTATTATACAAGAAAGCTACATAGGATTTTTCCTTGTTACCATAGACCCTTTACAATGGATTTGTTCAACTTACCTTGATTTAGACCAATGCATGGTAAGGCATTTTTTTGCACTGGGCATTTGCAATATTAGCATAGGTAAAAACTTTTCATCCTCTATATACCACAGATATATACTTTTCCCCCGTTCTGGGAATTTTTTTTTTTTTTTTTTACAGATTTTCTATATAATATTATAATGTGCTAAATAAAAATTGATTTTATATTTCACTTTCTGGTTCCCTACATCGGCAGTATCTGTTTGTATATTATGGTGTGAAGTGCCAATCTTTCTATATATGGACAGCATTTGATAAAATTATACATCACATTTGCAGCAGGTCATAACAGCCAGAGGTGCTCTACCAAGTAGTAAAAGTGCTGGTCATGAAGGGATGAATTGCTCTGAGGCTGCAGGCGTCTGTAAAGGTGGCATTTTGTGGTGAATATGGAGAAACAACTTGTTATATCAGTTTATTGCAAACAGTAAAATGTGTGCCAATTTTGCTAATAAACTTAATTTGCAGTGGGGGAGGGGGTGAAACTTTTGATTGCAATTGAAAGATTTTTTACTATCAGATGTCAAGGATATCCAGTTATGGGGGGAAAAACCAAAAAGAAAAATAGTTTTTTTTTCCCCCCACATCACCCTTGGAGTAGATACAAGAATCTTGCAGACTGGATTTCAACCTGTACAATTCTAGAATAAATGTCTTACGATAAACAGCACCAGAGGAACCAAACTGTAGCGTTAGGCTGTGTTCACACACAGCGTTTTTTTTTGCATTTTTCCCATGGATTTACTAAAAAATCTGCTCAAAAAACGCTTAAAAAAAGCTTCCCATTCATTTTAATGCATTTTGCACTTTTTGTGGTAAAAAACACAGCATGCTCATTAATTTCGCGGAAAATTCCGCATTTCTAGCTATTTTCTATGTCTCTGGGGACGCGCGGCAAAAAACACGTTTTCTGGAAGGAGTCCGGTTTTTATGCAGAAATTTTTTGCATACGTGTGCACATAGCCTAATTGTGAAGCTGAATGTGGAAGCTTATGGCAGGTATGGACTGGGGCTGAAATTCAGCCCTGGCATTTGAAATCACACAGGCCCTTGCTGTCCCGTCTCCAAGCACCAGATGGGATATATTACTAATATTACCTTGGATGGAGGAAAGCAAGATTTACTACAAGACCAATATTTCTAATGATTCCCGTGGCCTGCTGGGGTAAGTGAAGGAGTCAGCGACTTTATGCTCCATCACAACTCTTAACAGTATGGGTATCTTGAGAACACCGATTCTGTTAACAACGTAGCAGACAAGGCAGCCCACGACCAGACAGGCCCTTCTGGCATTTGCCAGAATTGCCAAATGGCCAGTCCGGCCCTGGCTTATGGTGAGACTGGACTGGAAACCGGGTAATAATACCACTCACACATATGGCATGTCTACAGATTTATGGCAACTTAAAGGTGAACCTGAGGATTTTTGGCTGGCCAGGAAGACTACACAGTATATGGTGTATAGGGGTCCTGACTGCTCAACCAGCAAAATATCAACATATCTGATCTTCTGTGCAAAAAAAAAAAAAAGTATATTTGTTAAAAAGTGTAAGAGTTTTTACACTTTTTATTAGTTAACCTAGAAACTTAGGTACAGTACTTCATTACTGCAGTGTAACCTACATTTAGCTTTGCTTCAAAAAAGTAAAAAGACTGCAAATACAGATGTCTTTGTCAGGCCCTAGGACCCGATAACCCACTTTTCGTTTAACCACTTAGATACTGCAGTTCCTGAATGCGGTATGTAAGGGGGTTAGGCAGCAGCACTCTGTGTGGCAGTCAGTGGCTCTGCCATGCACAGAAAGGGCATAGCTACTGCGTGCTTTCCAAACACTGTAAATGCAAGTCTCATGTCGGAAAGGGGTTAAATATACAATGAGACAGCAAATTACCAAAGACCTTTTGTCACACCTGCACTTAAATATACTAAACAGCCATTATATGATTGAGAGCTCAGCATTGTTCGGAAGATAATAAGAATCAGGGTAATCGCTGCACGATAAGTACATTATGTGAAAGTTTCTCTGTTATTGAAAAACTGGTTTGGGAAGTGTCTGTACTAGCAAAACATAAATGCTCACAGGAACTCCCCCTTAGAACAACACATCATAGTCAGTGCATGTATGAGGAGTCTTATGCCTTTCCAAACTCAAGATAAGAGCAGAGTGAATGAGGTGAAATCCAAATAAAACAAAACCTGTCACCAGGTTAAAAATGAACAGTTTTTAGCTTTATTTTATACCCATTGCTCCCTTTTTTCCCCCTCAAATCCATAATACAGCTCCAGAGATATGGGCCTTTTTATTTGGGGATAATGTGGTCTTTAACAACGAGGCATGGCTCACAGGTTCTTAGGGGGCGTGTATTTAGGTTGCTCAGCATAATCACCCTATGAGCCACGCCCACTTTGTAAAGACCATTAAAATTAGCATGATATCAAAAGACATTGCTACTTACTGGTAACAGGATCTCTCAGAGCCCATGACAGCACCATGGAGAGAGAGGGGATCCGCCTTTCAGGGACAGGAAACCTACAGATAAAAAGGGTGGCACCTCTCCCTTGCATCAGTTGGTTTACAGAGCATAGAAGGACCTCCAGGTTAATGACAACAATTATATATCTTTATCATACTGCTTATCAGAAACATGGATTTTTGTGAGTACTCACCGTAAAATCCTTTTCTCCGAGACGCTCATTGGGGGACACAGAGACTGTGGGTGTGTGCTTCTGCCGTCTGGAGGCTGACACTAAGTATACAAAAAAAGAGTTAGCTCCTCCTCCGCCGCATACACCCTCGCCCCCAGACCGGGCGTAACTCAGTTTAGTGCATAAGCAGTAGGAGAACGCGCCTTAAACTCAGGCAAGAAATTATACGTCTGGAAAAGGGACCACCCTGATCCTTACATAAGGATTTGTATAACTTAAAATAAGCAAAAGCCAACTGGCTAGTAGGGTGGGTGCTGTGTCCCCCAATGAGCGTCTCGGAGAAAAGGATTTTACGGTGAGTACTCACAAAAATCCATGTTTCTCCTTCGTCTCATTGGGGGACACAGAGACTGTGGGACGTTCTAAAGCAGTCCCTGGGCGGGATCTTAGCTCACCCAATCCATGCTATTTTGCGCCCCTGATTAGAGGTGCGCAACTGCTGCCTGGAGAATCTTTCTTCCCAGGCTTGCATCCGAGGATGCCTGGGTATGTACGTTATAATGTTTGACAAACGTATGCAAACTGGACCAGGTAGCTGCTTTGCACACCTGTTCCGCTGAAGCTTGGTGTCGCAGTGCCCATGAGGCACCCACTGCTCGAGCCGAGTGTGCCTTGATCCCTGCCGGAACCGGCGTGCCACCGATTTCATAAGATTCTTGGATCGTCAGGCGAACCCATCTGGCCAAAGTCGCTTTGGACGCAGCAAGCCCCTTCCGCCGCCCTTCTGGGATCACGAATAGAGAGTCTGTCCGGCGGAAAGATGCTGTCCTTGTCACATACCTCCTAAGAGCTCTTACCAGATCCAGTGTGTGCAAAGCCTTTTCTACCCTGTGCACCGGTGCCGGGCAAAACGAGGGTAAGACAATGTCTTCGTTGATATGGAATGCAGAGACAACCTTCGGCAAGAAGGGAGGAGCTGGCCTTAAAACTACCTTATCCTTATAAAAAGTCAAGAACGGCGGTTTACAAGATAAAGCCGCCAATTCCGAAACCCGCCTAATAGACGTAATAGCTACCAGAAAAACGACCTTCCTGGACAGGTAAGTTAAGGAGACTTCTTGTAAGGGTTCGAAGGGGGGCTCCTGAAGGGCCCTGAGCACCAAGTTCAGGTCCCATGATTCCGTCGGCGCCTTATAGGGGGGTACTAAATGTGCGACCCCCTGCATAAACGTCTTAACCTGCCAGACCGAAGCGACCTTTCGTTGAAAAAGGACCGACAGGGCCGAGATTTGCGTCCTGAGCGAACTCGGAGCCAATCCTGCGTCCAGCCCTGCCTGCAAAAAAGCCAGTACGTTGGGGATTGAAAAAACCAGAGGAGCCACTCCGCGATCCCTACACCAACGGAAAAAAACTTCCCAAGTCCGATGATATACCTTCGCCGAGGAAGGCTTTCGGGCACTCACCATCGTGGCCACCACATCGCGCCTGAATCCTGCCTGTGTTAACAGCCAAGATTCAATGGCCACGCCGTCAAACACAGGGCCCCTAAGTTCGGATGGTAGATCGGCCCCTGGGACAGCAAGTCCGGCCGATCTGGTAGACGCCAGGGTACGTCCACCACTAGCTGAACCAGATCTGCATACCAGGCCCTCCGAGGCCAGTCTGGAGCTAGCAGAATTGCTGGAACCTTCTCTCTCCTTAACTTTCTGATGACCCTTGGAAGCAGAGGTAGCGGGGGGAACAAGTATGGGAGACGAAACTGGCTCCATGGAAGCACCAGAGCGTCTGCTGCGATCGCCTGCGGGTCGAGGGATCGAGCGACGAACCTTTGCACTTTGGCGTTCTCTCTGGATGCCATAAGGTCCACGTCTGGTGTCCCCCACCGTTGGCAGATCTGTTGAAAAACCTCGGGGTGCAACACACTCATGCCGTACCGGATGGATCTGAAGCCTGGCTGTAGAAGGTTCCGTACCCCCTGTTTGATCTTTCGCGCCTTGTCCTGAGGGAGGATCACCAGCCCCCGGGAGGTGTTGAAAACCATGCCTAGGAATACGATTCTCTGGGCTGGAACCAAGGACGACTTGTTCCGATTGATCAACCAGCCTAGACGCGCCAGGGTATCCAGCGTGATACTGACAATCTCCTGGCACGCCTGAAACGACGGCCCCTTTACCAAAAGGTCGTCCAGGTAAGGTAGTACCGTTATGCCCCGAGCATGCAGGATGGCCATAACCACCGCCATTATCTTCGTAAAGACTCTGGGAGCAGTGGCCAGACCGAAGGGCAGAGCAACAAATTGAAAATGTCGCCCTCCGATCGCAAAACGCAGGAACCTCTGGTGTGGAGGAAAAATCGGAATGTGCAGATATGCATCCTGCACGTCGATCGAGGCCAGGAACTCCCCTGGATCCATGGCTGCAATGACCGAACGGAGGGATTCCATCCGGAACCGCCTGACTCTGATGAATTTGTTCAGGATTTTTAGATCTCATACTGGCCTTACTGTCCCGTCCTTTTTGGGGACCGAAAACAGGTTGGAGTAAAAACCTTGTGTCTCTTCGCTTTTCGGTACTGGGACAATGACCCCGTTGCGCTGTAGCGTCATTATGGCCTGTAACAAACTCTCCGCCTGCGATTCTGTTCCGGAAAGCCGGGAACGGAAGAATCGCCGTGGCGGGAGTCCGAGAAACTCTATCTTGTACCCGGACGATATCAATTCTGCCACCCAAGCGTCGCGTGCCACTGCGACCCAAACGTGGCTGAACCTTAGTAGGCGTCCGCCCACTCTGTCGTCCGTAGGTACGAAGCGCCTCGAGTCATTTTGCTGGAGGCTTTTGGGATCTGGCCCCCCTTGTTCTGGGCAAACGGCCTCGGCCTCTACCCAGCGGATTGGCTCTGTAAGAGATTTGTCTTTCCCTAATCTGACCATCATTTGCGGAGGTGGATGCTCTGGCCGAAGTCCCCCTCCAGGGGTTACGAAAGGGCCGAAAACGCCTCTGTGTCTGCCTGAATGCTGGCCAAGTCCTCTGCTGCGGGAGGAAACTACTCCTCCCCCCTGTGGCTTCTGAGATAAGCTTATCAAGCTTCTCACCGAACAACCGATTGCCCTGAAAAGGCAATGAGGTCAAGGACTTTTTGGAGATAGAATCCGCTTTCCACAATCTCAGCCATAATGCTCGCCTAATGGCGATCGCATTTGCTGCTGCCACCGCAGAACACTCGGCCGCGTCCAGAGAGGCGCTGACGAGAAAATCACTTGCCCCTAAGATCTGATTTGTCACCTCCAAGACCTCCGCAGGCAGGTCTCTGTTTTGGAGGGCATTCTGCAGAGCGTCCGCCCATGAAACCATGGCCTTAGCCACCCAAGTAGCCGCAAAGGAGGGGGCTAGGGCCGACCCTGCTGCCTCATACACCGAGCGGGCAAGCCCCTCTATAAGGCGATCAGTTGGGTCCTTGATAGAAGAACCGCTGGGTATCGACAATAGCGATCTTGACGCTAAACGTGATACCGGTGGGTCCACTACTGGCGACTCCACCCATTCCTTATGGAGTTCAGGAGGAAACGGATACTTAGCTTGCAGCGCTTTTTGCATTGCAAAACGCTTATCCGGGTGTTCCCTATGTTTCTGAACTAGCTCCTCGAACTCCGGATGCGTGGCAAACCTTCTATGCGGTAGCCTGGTCTTTTTGAAGGAGACCTTGTGACCTGAGGCCGTGGACACATTGTCCTCGATCTCTAATGTCTGGTTGACTGCCTTAATGAGGCTGTCCACCGAGTCTTGGTATCCCAGGCTTTCTGGATTCCAGGCCTCCTCCTCCTCCTCGCCCTCCTCCTGCTCGCTTCCTGAGCTCGGCGACGGGGAACGAGATACCCTAATACCCGCCACCGAAGCCCCAGAGGGTCCGGCCGACGGGGAACGAGCTCTTTTGCTATGAGCTTGTCTGGTGCTGAAGCGGCCTCTAACGGTCGGAGGGTCCTGAGACGTGGACGAGCTGTCTTCCGCTGGCAGACCACCATCCTTGTCCCTGCCTGGGCCTTGGAGAGACTCAATTGCCCTTGTAAGGGACATCATAGAGTGTGATAAAGACACCGCCCATTCTGGAGGGTCCTGACCTCTGGGCTCTGCAACAATGGGGGGCTCCTGGGCTCGCTCCGACTCGCAGGCTTCACAAAATTTACCCGGCTGTGCTTTAGGCAGCCTGACCCCACAGGAAACGCAAACAGCGTATAGGAAAGAGTGAGCTTTCCCTTTGCCAGACATATTGCAAGGTAGGGTAGGAGGAGGAGGATAACCCCTTCCTTGACTACTAGTGCGGCACTCGCAACGGGGATGCACTTACCCACCGGTAATGTCCCACCTTGCGTCTCTTCCACGGGGCGTGCGGCGTTACTCGCCGGGGCACTCGCACTCCGGGAGATAGGGGGCGGCTTCCGGCCCCACTTCGGCGAGGAAATGCAAGGAGGGGGGCGGGAGGTCCCCGGTAACTGTGCTCGCCCGCCGCTCTCCGCCCCCGGAAGTTAGTGGGCGGGGCTTCCGCTACCCCCGGAAGTCGGCAGGCGGGCGCGCGGACTCCGGACCTCCCCATACAGCGGGGACCGTGGCCGCCCGCGGGGCTCTGGCCGCACTCCCGTGCGGCGTTCGAGGGAGGGGGGCGGGAGCTCCCCGGTCACTGTGCGCGCCCGCCGCTCTCCGCCCCCGGAAGTTAGTGGGCGGGGCTTCCGGCTATCCCCGGAAGTCGGCGGGCGGGCGCGCGCTCACGGATCTCCCCATACAGCGGGGGCCGCGGCCGCCCGCGGGGCTCCGGCCGCGCTCCGCGTGCGGCGTTACCCGCCGGGGGCAGCGCCGGGTGAGAGGCGGACTACCTGGTCCCGGCTTATTAACAAAAAGGTGAGCCGGGCCGCCGAGGGGGCTCTCTAGAGGTGCTTCTCAACCCCATCCCTGGGCAGGGAGGGGGAGGCTACTGTACCGCTCTCCGCTTCAATCCCTGGCTTACCTGCGCCTCCAACTCCACCCCTGGACTCACTACCTAGGGGTGGTCGGGGCATTTCCACATTGCAGGAGAGAACAACGTGGAGGATCACTCACACGTGCTCGCCCGTTGGGGACGATGGGGAAACCGCAATCCTCTTATCAGGATGCGTTGCCGCCTCTTTACAAAATAAAAAAGAAAAATGGTTGTCTGGGGAAAAGTCCCAGATGTGTCCCTCGGTGCGGGAGAGAAACACGTGGAGGGTTACTCACACGTGGTCGCCCGTTGATGATTTGGGGAGATCGGACCCTCTCTATAGGATCCGTCGCCCCTGTCTTATCTTCATAGAAAAAAAGAGGAAAAAAAAAAAAAAAATCTAGTCTGGAGCTCCAGACTGCGTGTGCCTCCATCAGACACTAAGCAAAAAACTGAGTTACGCCCGGTCTGGGGGCGAGGGTGTATGCGGCGGAGGAGGAGCTAACTCTTTTTTTGTATACTTAGTGTCAGCCTCCAGACGGCAGAAGCACACACCCACAGTCTCTGTGTCCCCCAATGAGACGAAGGAGAAAACACACCGTGTCTATACATAAATCACACTACAAACAGTGAAAACATGCTCACCACACACGTTATGGGAGGGAATAAACGGGTGCTGTCATGAGCTCTGAGAAATCCTGTTACTGGTAAGTAATTATGTCTTTCTCCTTCCCCCATGACAGCACTACGGAGAGAATTACAGAGAGTTGTGACTTAGGGAGGGACCACAGCCCCCGAAGGTTAGGTCAGAGGAAGAGGCTAGGTCCAGCCGATAGTGGTTGAAAAAGGTAGAAGACCCTCCGGGGCGATATTCCCATTAGATGAGTAAGCCAAAGCTATTACATCTTTTAGCTATCTTGCCAAGATACTTTTGGAGGCCTTGAGTCCCTTTCCAGGACCTAGAAAGCACACAGACAGAGATCCTTCCTTCCTACACCCCTGGGTGGACTCTAGGTACTGAACCAAACATCTTCTAATATCTAAGGTGTGGAATCTTTCTTCTTCCCTATTCTTAGGGTTAGAACAAAAGGAAGGACTACCTCTTGGGATCTGTGGAAACAAGATGCTACCTTGGGCAAGTAAACGGGGTCAGGTCTTAAAATAACCCTATCCTCAAGGATTTTAGTGAAGGGAGGGCCTGCAGATAAGACCTGTATGTCGCTTACCCTCCGGGCTGATGTTAAAGCCACAAGGAGGACCGTTTTAAGTGACAGGACCTTGAGAGGGACCGAATCCCATGTTGCTAGCTTCTTGCTAATAATTGGCCTAGACCAGTGGTCCCCAACCTTTCTGGCCTTGAGAGCCACATTCAGCTTAGAGGGTCATGAGCCACATCCAGCTCCCACCCCTTTCAAAGTAGTTTCAGCCAAAGCCTCCATTACAGGTATAATGATAACCAAAGCTTTTCCACAGAATTCACTCCAAATCAGTACACTGAGATCCAGGGATTCCTACAATACCCCCATTCAGTATTTTCCCATCAAGCACTCCCAACACACTGTCACGTCCAGCTTTGAGCACCTCCTCTAACAGGTAGTACCAGTCTCCAGTGTACCATACCTAAAACATCTCTAAACCCCTAAGACCAGTAAATGTGCATCCAGATCTTCTCTTCTGTACAGGGCTACTCACAAAATTCACCATTTTGAGATGTACTCTTCATACCCGATTGCTAGACCTGGAGCTAATCCACAAAGCCGGCAGACAGTCGCGAGCCACAATTAATGGGACTGCAAGCCACATGTGGCTTCCGAGCTACAGGTTGGGGATCCCTGGCTTAAACCATGAAGAGGCTCTAATAAATCACGCTACCCATGGATTGCCTGCTATGTCTGGATTATATAGGGCCCCTAGGGCTGCCACCTGGACCTTTAAGGTGCTGGCCGCCAGGCCTCGTTCCAACCCCTTCTGCAGAAATTCCAGGATTGCTGTAATTGGAACCCCATCCTGGATGCTTACCCCTGAGGTGGATAGGAATTTCCTCCAGGTTTTACCATAAGCTCTCATAACAATTTTCCAACTCTTTAGCAGGGTGGAAACCAAATTTGGTGAAAACCCTTTATCCCACAACAGCGTCATTTCAAATTCCATGCTGTGAAATGAAGGTTTGCTGCCTGAGGGTGGAACACCGGTCCCTGAGAAAGAATTCTGGTAGAACCCAAGGATTGGTGATCAACATTATCCTCAGCCAGGAGAACCAAATTCTTTTTGGCCAAAAGGGGGCTATCCGTATTAATCTCGATTTGTCTTCCCTGATCTCCTTCGAACCGTTGGGATGAGAACGACGGGGGCAAGGCAAAGTCTGGGGTTTCTCGGCATAGCACTTGACCTGTGCAGGAATGGCATAGCCTCTTGTGCCAGGTGACTGGTAATTCTTTATCACACATGGGACAACATCTGTGCTTTGATTTTCCCAATCTCTTCCTTCCCTAAACAACGAAAGAAGAGACGGGAACCCCAATTACAAGGTGAACTTCACAAAGATCACTCACCAATCAGACGCAGCCGTGGGTACCAGTTCTGGCGGAGGGATAGGATCCAATAAAGGGCTTTTTGAGAATGAAGATTTGTCCATTTTGCCAGATTTTTTTGCTGCGCTGCGTACAATGACTGCTGAAATGTCCGCTCCACTTGCCTGCAGAAACATGCCTCTTAGGTTGCTGCCGCTATGGTGGCTTTGGCTACTGCTGGTGCTGCAGTTCGCTGTCCTCCATCATGCCTGGGACCACTTGCAGCAGGGAGCGTTTTCCCGCTTTCCCTTTTTGAATCTGCTGCCCGGAGTCCTCTGCCATACTCCCGGTCTGCACCGGAAGTACCTTCCTCTCTACTGACCTTCCCGGCCGCGTGATCAGGGGGCGCTTCGGCGTGTCCGGGCGTACGCTGGCTGGAAACCTGAAAGCCCTGCACACAGATCTGGTGCGGTGGCTGTGCTACCCCTGCTCACCCTGCAAGATTTCTCTGTCCCAGCAGTGGAGGCCTCAGGCACCGCACCAGCCACGACAGGGGCATCCCCACTGCCTGAACAACTGGCCGGGCCTGGACCATCTTCATCCCTAATCTTCATCCAGGTACTGCCGAACTGAAGGCTCCCTGTCAGGGGCAGAAAACCAACTGTTGTGAGGGAGAGGTGCCACCCTTTTTATCTGTAGGTGTCCTGTCCCTGAAGGGCAGATCCCCTCTCTATCCATGGTACTGTCACTGGGGAAGGAGAAAAGCACATTTCGCTAATTTAAAATGGCCTATGTCTAAACTGAAACACCATTATACCTGCCAATGGAATAACAGTAATGATTTCAATGATGGTAAGTTTAGTACCTGTG
Organism: Dendrobates tinctorius; assembly: GCF_039654945.1. Taxonomy (NCBI): domain Eukaryota; kingdom Metazoa; phylum Chordata; class Amphibia; order Anura; family Dendrobatidae; genus Dendrobates; species Dendrobates tinctorius. The sequence continues at coordinate 55,941,951 of NW_027361754.1, forward strand.
TCTGCAGATCAAAGGTAAGCAATGAGAAGCAAAGGCTCAACATGTTGTACTGCAACTGGAGACTCTCTAGAGCGCCTCCCACCCGAAATGCCATCATATTCTGCCCCAGCACCAGACTCAGAGCACAGACCACATGGAAGAGACCCACAAGCAGGATTACTATGAATCGAGGCTGGGGAGAAAAAAAAAATATATAAAAAAAAAAACCATGATCAATATAACCGAGGTAAACAGAGAATGGAAATTAAAAAAATACAAACAGGTTTTGCATATCATATAAGTGTTACTCCATAATAATCAGAAGTCAAGCACATTTATATTCACAAAAAATCTTTTACTGGGGTACATAACTATACAATAAAAACTAAAGAAATAATGAAAGCAAGGGGAGCTGATGAGAGAGACAAATAATGAATATAAGAAGAAAAGGGGTAGCCACTGAATGGCAAAATACTACCAATAACAGGAATGTGCATATGCATAGCCACAAAGTTGATTACAATGTAATTCTGAAAGTTAGAACTATAGAAATGTGGTGCAATGTAATGCACAAAATTAAATCAATAGTAAAGAGATAATAGTGCATTATAGTTAGACGTAACCAAGAATTAAAAAAAAAAATAAAATTACGTCACCAGATCGGACTCCACCTCACACCCAGATGCTCATTGAAACCCTACTTCATCTTTGGTTTTGCGTAGGTGTTGTCCAACCACCAGTATGTAGTATAAAGAGTCAGTTCTGTATACACTCGTACAACGAAATAACGTACTGGGGACATGTTTAAATGGGTTTTCTGGTCATAAAAATATATGCCACTGGATTACAACCCATTGTAAGTTGTAGATCTTAATAATTTAGTATCAGTAGCTGAAATGCTCTGTAAGACAGTCTCACGTTCTGTCACATGGAAATGCAACAGCTTTTCATCTCCAGCTTGTGCGTCTTCCCTTAAGACATCACATGCCCCTTATTATCTTAGCTGCATCCCCCCATTTCTCAGAAGGTACTATTGTGTTTCTCATGCTAAGCAGCAGTTTGCACAAACTTCCAAAAGGTGGACACAAGTTCTATTTGACCTGCTGATCATTAAATGATTGCCTGGTCAAATTCCCGGTCATCTACAAAAGCTTTTAAATAAAAACTATATTTTCCTTAAAAAAAAAAAGGCGTAAAAGCCTCACGTGTGTGTTTGGTAACCCAAGAGCTGGAAAAAAAAAAAAAAAAAAGTTAGGGCTGATTAAGAATCATGTACTCAAAGTTAATAAAAAAAAATGTCTGCTAATTTAGGAGCAAACCCTGAGATCGTTTAGGAAATGAAGATAGGACATAAGATAAGAGCATTCTCTTCTGGGTGGGGTTGTTCTTATAAAACAGCATGTTATGGTCGATGCACTGCACACGATTGTTGGAGTAGAAAAGACTCACCTGTATATCAGGTTTTGTATCTTTAGAGACAACACTGAAGTTGACAATTGAGCGAATCATTTCTAGTAAAATGGAGACGACGAAGGCGATGAGTTCTTGACGGTTCTCCTGCAGGATTCCCCGAGTCACATAGTAGATGCAGAACACTGATACAAAGATTAAGAATTGTAAATGACCGGTCTACATAGAATCGTACCAATAGTAATACCTGCACATGATGCCAAATGTAAGGACATTGAAGGAGTTGTCTCACATTCCAATTTTCAGAAGCTTTTTTGAAGATTGACAGTTTGGGCCGAATGCATGACTGAGATGCTGCCCCCCCGACCTGCACGCTCTCCCCCATGCTGCCTCCCGACCTGCACGCTCTGCCCCATGCTGCCCCAGATCCACACGCTCTCCCCCATGCTGCCCCCAGACCTGCATGCTCTCCCATGCTGCCCCCAGACCTGCACGCTCTCCCATGCTGCCCCCTACACCTGCACGCTCTCCCATGCTGCCCCCCACACCTGCATGCTCTCCCATGCTGCCCCCAGATCCGCATGCTCTCCCATGCTGCCCCCAGATCCGCATGTTCTCCCATGCTGCCCGCCCTACACGCTCTCCCATGCTGCCTCAGATTCACACTCTCACACGCTGCCCCCTATCTGCACGCTCTCCAACGCTGCAAGCAGTGGCAGCCTTTCCTGTGCAACTACAGGAGCACCTGAAGCTGGTGAAATCCAACTTGCACTAGCCTATTCCTTGCCTAGACACCTAGCCACCTCTGTCAGGGGTGGCTGGTAACCTTGACATCAAGCGGTACACTATAGAATTAAAATTCCTTCCACTCATAACAGAGGATTTGTAGCAAGTGATAAATTGCAAAGGGAACAGGTATCTGCTAGTAACAGGCGATTGACAGCATTACAGTACATCTACGAATGATCATATGCAGCTCCTAGGGCAATATCTGAATGGAGACTACAGGTTTTCCCGGTATTTGGTGGATTTTCTCCAGATCCGTTTCACGCTCCAAACACAAACCGTAATTTGGTTTCCTACACAGAAGAATTTTCTTGCGCCCATCAGGATGTAGGGAAATTAGAGAGTGAGGTCCGTTGGGGACGAAAAATGATGTCAATGGTGAAATTCTCTACAGCACCACAGAATATGTTGGTGCTATAGAAGCTAGTTTTCCTAACAGCAGCATATCCAATCTGATTGATGCTTGCTGCAGCCTTATAGGGTGTGCACCAAGTTTGGAAGTTTTTCCCCTATCTATAGCCCTGTCTGAATGGAGAGCAGGTACACCTCCACTCCATTCATTCTCTACGGGACTGTCCGAGACAGCCAAAAGCTGCACTTTTTGCAGCTGTTCTCTGGATTGATCCCAGCAATCAGACAATTCCATACTTCCAAATTTAATGGGTTATTTGCAACTTGTCAATGTAAAAACAAAAACAAAGCAGCAACCCCGCCACATGCCAGCAGAAAGGAGGCCAAAGTGGTCTCCGTTGAATGAAAGGGGTCTATGAGTTTTTTTCCCGACGCATATGGTAAATATACACTGCTGATATTTGTGTTAAAAGTAACCCAAGACTGCTGGATCTCTGCACTACACACTACAATCTAAGAAACACGTTGCATAATATAGTTGATTGCCCAGACAAGAAAAATAATAAAAAAAAAACAAAAAAAAAACATATAAGGTGTTTTTATTTATTGCTGACTGCTGGAGGTTCAACTGCTGGGATCAGTGTTGTACTGCATGGAACATAACTTGTTTTTTGGGGAGTAACCCTCTAAACCAAATACAAGATGCCTTACACTTTTTTCTTTTTGTTGGGCTGGGGTGAGGGGGTCCAGTTGCAGCCAGAAGCACAATGGAGCACATATACATACATCCCGATGGACAGTCTCAATTTCCCCATAGTTCCTAGGTGTGAATTATCCCCTTCACCCTACATTGTACATTTGAATTAATTACGGTCTCTTAGTAACCCATGATATTATCAGTTTTGATGGATAACACAAGACTAATAAACCTCTTACTCTCTAATTCGTTATTTAGGCCGTGTGACTGCACCCGAGGCTCACAAAAAAAAAAAAATCCACGAAAACCCATCTGACTAGTTGTTGGACGCCAGGTTTTAGAGTCGCGATTCTCAATATTTCTTTGCCCCAGGACTTTATTACAACCTTCTCAAAAACAGTGAGGCAACATATCAAAATTATTTGCGGTAAGAGGTATCATTATTCATTGGCAAAAAATGATTAACAAACACTTTTGGTTTCTTGCATAAACGATTAACAAACACTTTTGGTTTCTTGCGTAAACGAGGTAGAATGAGACCGGCCAGTATGTCGGAATTCCAAGATAGGGCTAATCAATGAGGAAATGTCCTGTGGGCAGCCGGCGGGGCGTTTACAGCAGCCCTGGAATACTCGCTCAGTTTTATTTAGGAAGTTATTTTTGTAAATTCACCTTCTTGTGGGATCATGCTTTTTTTGCAGCACTTTTTTTTTACATAGTGCAATGCGCTTTCCTACAGCTACATAAATACCATACACACAACTAAGCTTTCCTCGCACAATACGCTTGACTATGTGCACATCTGTACCCGGACCCACCATTGTTTATTACAGAACAATCAATAGGAAAGAGAGAATCCCAACAGACCCAGTTAATGAGCCGCTGCTTGTCATGTAAATGGATCTGGTATGTGTCACTGCTTACTATAGGGCCAGGCGGGCCTGACCTTTGCATCAATGCGATTAATAAATAATAATAATACATAGGGTCACGAGTATATAACTATCATTACCTCCACTTGCTTTCGCTACTTTTTTTTTTAAACTCAAAGCGGTGTCAACACTTGCATTCCCAGGGCTCACGTCACATTGAGCACAGGGCTCACATGACACAATCACCGCTGGCTTCACTGTCTCCACCTTTGGACAAATTGTACATGAAGAGGAAGTCGGAGAGCAGCCGCAGCCCTGACTTTCTGCTGATGTTTGATACGTCTGAAGGCGGGACCAGTACCTCCAGTGCTGATTAGGTGCAGGGATTGTGTGACGCAACAACCTCAAAGGAGCGCTGAAACGGCGCTGAAGTCTAGTACAGTTGCTTTTATTTTAACGGGGGTGCGGGAGGGGGAATGTTAAGAATCAGATGTTGTCCTAGTAATGGACAACCCATTTAAGTCTCCTGTAAGACAAATTTCTGAATTCCTGTTTCAGTACTTCAAAAATAAAACCACCCCAACTCTTCAAGTTATCTCCATAAATGTACTGACCATGAAAATCCTGTAGTCAGTTCAATTTTACTGTACAATGAAAAAAAAAACAAAATTGTTTCACAGCAGCTGGAACTTTTTTCCTCCATTTTCCAGTACTAATTGTCATGCAAAACAAGTCCTCACACAGCTATGTTGACAGTAAAGTATAAAAAAAAATAAAATAAATAAAATAAAAGTTTTGGATCTTGCAAGCAGAGGAGAAATTAAAAAAGAAAAAAAAAAAATATTAAAAGGGCAGAAACAAAAATGTTCAAAGGCAGGAAGGGGGTTAAGGTATTATTCTCCCAAAATGAATATGTTTAGTGTAATGTCTTTACATTTTTAACTATATGCTCCTCTGCTCCGGGCACTTACCGACTCCTATCAGCTGTATCAGAGACACCGTGGAGTCCTCATTGCTCTGCTGCACCAGGGTGTAGATGGTCAGGCCAAGGACACACACGAGAGAGATGACGGCCAGGCAGAAGTAGGTCTTTATCGGCCATGGAAGCTCTGCCCAGGGCTTGATCTATGAAAACACAATGCAAATAAAAATGTATGCTGGATGGAACACACTCGGTCGTATGCTGGACGGAACACACTCAGTCTTACAGATTCCCTTGGTTTATATGTAATGATGCTCTGCACGTACGTGAAGCCCCCTCGCTGCCTACAGGTCATGCATGCAAACAGTAAAGACCATAGCTCAACAATATGGCAGACAACGCATCCTCCACTGCGAAGGCGCTGCAAGCACTCAGGGACAGAAACAAGAGATTCTTCTGCTTGTATCTGCACCAGCAGCTGAGGTGCAATCCGCCATCTTAGCAAACTACAGAAGCCCAGCTTGTGTATATGTGTTACCAAACATTACAAGATAGAGAGCCATTAACCCCACCCCCCCCCCAAAAAAAAAGAAAAAAAGAAAAAAAAAGTGGTCAGTTTTCACTCTTACTTTATTCCGGCTGCTCTGCTGAATATTTTGCCTTTTTTCTTCTCCCAAACTCCCCCAAACTGTTCCAGGGGTGTGGATCTTTTGTATAGACTCCCTATAAGGAGGGCCCGTCACTAGTTAAAAAGTGCTGATTTTTTTCTTCCTTTCACTTTATTCCTGCTGCTCCCTCCCCTGATTATTCTGATTTATTTTATTTTAAATCCGCCATACCAGAGATTTGCTTTGTTTGGTTTTTTTAGTGACAATTTTTGCAATCTTTATCAAGGGGGCGCAAGTCACAAGAGAATTATGCAGAGCAGCCTAAAATCATGCCCCAGAGGATCCAGTGAGCCACACCCCCTTGTAAAGACCACAAAAATCAAATATCTCTGGATCCGTATGACAGATTTTAAAAAAAAAAAAAAAGCAAAATACCCAGGGGAGGGAGCAGCAGGAATAAAGTGAGAGATAGAAAAAAAAATAAAATCAATACTTTACTAATGCTGTCCTATAGGGGACTTAGCCTCTTTAAAACCGAAGGGTTTTTTGTACAGAAAAACATTTATTGCACATGAAAAGGGTTCTATGCACTGATCACTTTAAATCTATACTGCAGGAATAAGTTGTCTAGACCTATTGGACCGTACATGTTGTTTAAGATGAGGCCTGAAGTATTTTAACATTTCTTACATCATATGTCCGTGTGCGGCATTTCTGAAATTTGCACACAAAGCTGAACACAATTTCAGAGAATTTCTTGCATTAAATTGTTCTGCCACATGGTTAAGATCATTGCAGAGTGAATGTTGTATTTCTGTGGATGGTATTAAAAGAAGTTGCCCCCCTAAAAAAAATAACTTTTAAAGAATGTCATAAAAGTCTTGTAGGTGATAGAGACAGTCATCAGTCACATACGTGGTTATTCCCTACTAAAAGAATAAATCCTTCCGAAACTAAATCCTATCTAGACACTTCTCTAACTTTGGAAGGTTCTTCTCTGGCCGTTCTCGACTTTCTTTTAAAAAGTTTGTGAGTAAATGGAGCCCTCTAGTGGAAGACTGTTATAATCGCGCGTCATGAGAAAATGTCTTATTGTTTAAACTTAATTTTTATACTAAATATTTTTATAAATTTTGCTTTTTTCCTCTAATTCTCCAAATCACCATTTTAACCCTTTAATGACAGAGCAGTTTTATGCTTTTCCTCCTTCATATTTTCCTCCCTTTCTTCCAAAAGCCTTAACGTTATTTTTCCATCGGTTTTTGTTTTTACGCTGTTCACTGTGCAGTAAAAATGATCTGGTAATATGAATATCCATGTCTGTCTGATTACAGTGATACCAAACATATTTTGGAGGAGATTTAAAAAAATCAGAAACAAAATAAAAAAATATATATAAAAATTATGTAAATCAAAATATCCCATGCAGGTCTGGATTTGGAATGATGCTTAAAATCAAAGTGGAAAATCAAATTACTGACTGATTTAACTTCAGTGGAAATGCCTTACAACAAAGAAATGATGCTCAGTAGTGTGTGTGGCCTCCGTGTGCCTGTATGACCTCCCTACAACACCTGGGCATGGTCCTGATGAGGCGGTGAATGTTCTCCTGAGGAATCTCCTCCCAGGCCTGGATCAAAGCATCAGTCAACTCCTGGACCAATCTGTGGTGCAACGTAGCGTTGGTGGAAAGAACGAGACATGTCCAAGATGTGCTCGATTGGATTCAGGTCTGGCTGAACAGGCAGGCCAGTCCATAGCATCAATACCTTCATCATGCAGGAACTGACACTTCAGCCACATGCGGTCTGGCATTGTCATGTATCAGAAGGAACCCAGGGCCCACTGCACCTGCATATGGTCTCACAATGGGTCTGAGGATCTCATTCCGGTACCAAATAGCAATCAGGGTATCTCTTGCTAGCATATGGAGGGCTGTGGGGAACTCCAAAGAAATGCCTCCCCACACCATTACTGACCCACTGCCAAACTGGAGGAAGTTGCAGGCAGCAGATCGCTCTCTACGGCATCTCCAAACTCTGTCTCGTCTGTTATATGTGCTCAGTGTGAACCTGCTCTCATCTGTGAAGAGCACAGAGCGCCAATGTTGAATGCCAATCTTGGTGTTCTCTGGCAAATGCAAATCGCCCTGCATGGTGTTGGGTTGGAAGCACAAAGCCACTTGTGGATGTCGGGCCCTCAGACTACCCTCATGGAGTCTGTTCCTGACAGTTTGAGCAGGCACATGGATGTTAGTGGCCTGTTGGAGGCTATTTTGCAGAGTTCTGGCATGGCTCCCCCTGTTCCACATTGCACAAAGGAGGCGGTAACGGTCCTGTGGCATCACAAAGTCCTAATAATGGAGAGTACACGAATACATGGAGGCTATTCCCAGGAAAAAAGGTCAATAAAATCCAAAATTCACTGTGCAACTATTGAGCAGGTGACAGTGGTTATCAATCCACGGTTTACCAAACCAAATCATTATTATACACACAGGCACAAAATCTGACAGGCCAGCACCAGCAGATCGCAGGACAACTTACAGCTAGGAAGGATGACGCGACTAATATTCCCAGACAGCAAAATCATTCTGACATCTCTGCTCCCTCGAAAGGATATGTCCAGCCAAACCGTCTAGAACAACAACACGGACCTGACTGCAAGAATGAAATCTGTGCCAGGAGTGACTCTGGCACAACACCCCTCCATAAATCACCATCACCTGTATGACAGCAAGCTCCTCAACAAACAAGGGGTCAGGGTTCTGGCCAAAGAGGTGAAGGACATCAAACTAAATAGAAACCCCAGGTCTGTACAAAATCCAAGGGAAAGACCCATGACAAAGAGAAGATCCTCACCCAAAATCCGACCATTAAAGAAGACCACTACAGAGAAGACCACCAGCCTCACACAGAGACATGCGAAACACTGGCATCCAGGGCAGAGATATGCAGAGCAGGGACATGGAGAAGATAAAGACCCTGCTCAGCACATTGTGCAGGAAACTAATGTGACTGAATGGAACCAACATCATGGATAAACCAGTCATAGGTCCCGGTGTGTCCTACATAGCCACGCTCATTACAAGGTATATGCACACAAGCTATATAGAAAAAAATGACCATTTACAATTAGCAGCTGTAAAATCCAAGGCCTGAACCACTCGGCTTTTGGATGTAAAACAAATTACTCTGACTTTATACAAAGACTGAAAAATATAGACATTCAAATCCTCCTCAAAACATGGACCAGAGCTGAAAACAAATCCCATGTACCATTGGATACAGGGAAATAGTCGTCCCTGCCATGAAAAATAAACAGACCAAAACAGGACCGCTGCTTAAGAGTAAAATTGGTCTGGTATGAAGATGAGCTCCTGAAGAACAGCCCACCAGAAATACAAACTACAATGGCTAAACTGTTTAATATTGTGCTGAATGCTGCTTCTTTCCTCATACCTGGAACCAAGGCCTCAATACACCCATCCACAAGAGTGGGGACCTGTATAACCCAGTCAACTCCAAAGGCATAAGTGTCAGCAGCAACCTGGGAAAACTGTTCATCAGCATCCTGAACAAGAGGATCATCAGTTTCCTCACCGAACACAACATTCTTAACAAAAGCAAGCAGGATCCATGCCAAACCACCACACTACCAACCACATCTACACCCTGCACAGCCATGTCCACAACACAAAGAATGGGTAGAGATATGCCTGTTTTGTAGACTTTAAAGAGGCCTTTGACTCAGTATGGCACCCGGACCTATTTCTGAAACTGCTGGAGAGCAGAGTAGGAGAAAAGACCTATGATGTCATCAAATGCTCTTACACAGAGAACCGCTGCGGCGTTAGCGTGAACAGTGAATTAAAGCCCGATTTCCATCAGAGTAGCCGAGTCAGACAGGGCTGCAACCTAAGTCCAATGCTCTTCAACATCTACATTCATGAGCTGGCCACTGCTCTGGAATCCTCCGCGGCACCAGGTCTCATCCTCCATGGAGCCCAGGTGAAATTCCTGCTGTATGTAGATGACCTACTGCTGCTGTCACCAACCAGGAAAGGCCTCCAAGACAACCTGAAAATCTTGGAGAAATTCAGCTCCACATGGAAATTACTGCGCTCTTACAGGAACAGACAATTATACCTACCTGGGCCTTGAAATTCACCAGTCGGGAAGCTTCAAACAAGCCATAGAGACACTGAAGGACAAGGCCTGAAGAACCTTCTATGCCATCTGAAGGAAACTAATATCTAAAGTCGCCGGTGAGGGTCTGGCTAAAAATATTCGATATCATCATCACCCCAATCCTCCTGTGTGGCAGTGAAGTCTGGGGTCCTCACACAAGTCGGATTTCAGCCCAACAGAAATATTCCACCTGGAATTCTTAAGCACCTGCTCCATTGGAGCAGCACCAATAGTGCCTGTTTGGCTCAGCTGGGCATATTTCCACTGCACCAAGCAGTCCTGAAAAGGGCGTTGCAATTTCGGGCTCACCTACATAGTTGCAGTGTGAGCTCCCACCATCATAAAAGCCCTGTTACATGTAAGGGGGGAAAACAAACCAGGACCCCCTCCCCCCGGAACAGATCACCCAAACCCAATCGGACCTAAACACCAATCACAGCAGCCTGACAGAAGCCAGAATCTGGAAGATGGTAAGACAAGGGCCAGGAGAAGTATATCAGCGACTGAAGGATCGATATTGTCACCTCACAGAAACTGATCATGTACCGGAATATACAGAGAGATTATAGATTGGCTCCATATCTGGAGAAACTCCTGGACCCCAGAGATCGCCAAATCCTGAGCCGGTATAAACTCAGTACTTACAATCTGGCCATCGAGGTTGGCCGGCACAAACAGAGCTACAAGCCCAGGGAGGATTGAGTGTGCCCACACTGCGACCTGGAGGATGAGATCCAACTCCTGCTACAGTGCACCAAATACTCAGCAGTGAGGGACACTCACTTCAGGAGACTCTCCGATCTCTTCCTGGAGATTTCAGCTCCATGGAGGAAGAGAAAACATGTATCCTGCTGGGGGAGGGAGAAGAGAGCGAGGTGCAGATAGCAGCGTAGTATGTGAACAAATGCTATAGGCTATGAGAAAGAACTAGGATATGCCATGAGCTTTTTCATAAGCCCCACCCTGGATGTACCAATATCCATCAACCCCACAATCCCTATCCCTACTTCCTGCCAATAGTGTGTGTGTGTGTGTGTGTGTGTGTGTGTGTGTGTGTGTGTTTTCTGAAAAGGAGAAATGGTCAAAAAACAAACAAACAAAACAGTGCTTTTAGACCTCAAATAATGCAAGAAAACAAGTTCATAATCATTTAGAAAAAAAAATACTAGTGTTTTAACGAAGGAAGAATTCGGAAATCAATATTTTGTGGAATGACCATGATTTTCACAGCTTTCATGCGTCGTGGCATGCTTTCCAACAGTCTTTCACACTGCTTCTGGCGCAAAAATGTAAGCAGTTTGTTTAATGGCTTGTGACTATCCATCATCCTCTTTATTACATTCCAGAGGTTTTCAATGGGGTTCAGGTCTGGAGAATGGGCTGCCCATGACAGGGATTTGATGTGGTGGTCTCTTTATATACAGTCATGGCCAAAAGTTTAGAGAATGACACAAATATTATATTTTCACATGATCTGCTGCCCTCTGGTTTTTATGTGTGTTTGTCAGATGTTTTTATCACATACAGAAATATAATTGCAATCATATTATGAGTAACAAAAGGTTATATTGACAGTTAGAATGAGTTAATGCAGCAAGTCAATATTTGCAGTGTTGACCCTTCTTCTTCAGGACCTCAGCAATTCTCCCTGGCATGCTCTCAATCAACTTCTGGATCAAATCCTGACTGATAGCAGTCCATTCTTGCAAAATCAATGCTTTTATTTTGTCTGAATTTGAAGGTTTTTGTTTGTCCACCCGTCTCTTGATTGACCACAAGTTCTCAATGGGATTAAGATCTGGGGAGTTTCCAGGCCATGGTCCCAAAATCTCTATGTTTTGTTCCCTGAGCCATTTAGTTATCACCTTTGCTTTATGGCAAGGTGCTCCATCATGTTGAAAAAGGCATTGTTGATCGCCAAACTGCTCTTGGACGGTTGGGAGAAGTTGCTCTTGGAGGACATTCTGGTACCATTCTTTATTCATGGCTGTGTTTTTAGGCAAGACTGAGAGCCCATTCCCTTGGCTGAGAAGCAACCCCACACATGAATGGTTTCAGGATGCTTGACAGTTGGCATGAGACAAGACTGGTGGTAGCACTCACCTGGTCTTCTCCGAATAAGCCGTTTTCCAGATGTCCCAAACAATCGAAAAGGGGATTCATCAAAGAAAATGACTTTACCCCAGTCCTCAGCAGTCCACTCCCTGTACCTCTTGCAGAATATCAGTCTGTCCATGATGTTTTTTCTGGAGAGAAGTGGCTTCTTTGCTGCCCTCCTTGAGACCAGGCCTTGCTCCAAGAGTCTCCGCCTCACAGTGCGTGCAGATGCACTCACAACTGCCTGCTGCCATTCCTGAGCAAGCTCTGCACTGCTGGTAGCCCGATCCCGCAGCTGAAACACTTTTAAGAGACGGTCCTGGCGCTTGCTGGTCTTTCTTGGGCGCCCTGGAGCCTTTTTGGCAACAAGGGAACCTCTCTCCTTGAAGTTCTTGATGATGCGATAGATTGTTGACTGAGGTGCAATCTTTCTAGCTGCGATACTCTTCCCTGTTAGGCCATTTTTGTGCAGTGCAATGATGACTGCACGTGTTTCTTTAGAGATTACCATGGTTAACAGAAGAGAAACAATGATGCCAAGCACCAGCCTCCTTTTAAAGTGTCCAGTGGTGTCATTCTTACTTAATCATGACAGATTGATCTCCAGCCCTGTCCTCATCAACACCCACACGTGTTAATGGAGCAATCACTGAAACGATGTTAGCTGGTCCTTTTAAGGCAGGGCTGCAATGATGTTGAAATGTGTTTTGGGGGATAAAGTTCATTTTCTAGGCAAATATTGACTTTGCAAGTAATTGCTGTTAAGCTGATCACTCTTTATAACATTCTGGAGTATATGCAAATTGCCATTAGAAAAAATGAAGCAGTAGACTTTGTAAAAATTAATATTTGTGTCATTCTCTAAACTTTTGGCCGTGACTGTTCAGCACTTGCAAAAATAAATAAAATATTCATAAAATAAATAAAATATTCATATATATATATATATATATATATATATATATATATATATATATATATATATATATATATATATATATACACACACACACATATATATATATTAGTGGAGCTGTCCTGTCCCCTTTTCAGAAAAGCACCCCCAAATTATAATGTTTCCCCCACCATGCTTCACGGTTGGGATAGTGTTATTGGGGTTGTACGGTTGTACTGATCCTCCTTCTTCCTCCAAACACGGCAAGTGGAGTTGATACCAAAAAGTTCTATTTTGGTCTTATCTGACCACATGACCTTCTCCCATGCCTCCTCTGGATCATCCAGTTGGTCATTGGCGAACTTCAAACGGGTCTGGACATGTTCTGGTGTGAGCAGGGGGACCTTGCATGTCCTGCAGGATTTTATTCCATGACGGCATAGTGTGTTACTAACAGTAATGGTTGAGACTGTGGTCCCAGCTCTCTTCATGTCATTGACAGGTCCTCTCGTATATTTCTGAGCTGCTTCCTGACCTCTCAGAATCATCCTTACTCCACTAGGCGAGATCTGGCATGGAGCCTCAGACCGAGGAAGATTGACAGTTATCTTGTGTTTCTTCCATTTTCTAATAATTACGACAACAGTTGTTGCCTTCTCACCAAGCTGCTTGCCTATTGTCCTGTAGCCCATCCCAGCTTTATGCAGGTCTAAAATCTTGTCCCTAGTGTCTAGACAGCTCTTTGGTCTTGGCCATGGTGGAGAGTGATTGTGTGTGGACAGGTGTCTTTTATACAGGTAACGAGTTCAAACAGGTGCAATCAATACAGGTAATGAGTGCAGAGTAGGAGGGCTTGTTAAAGAAAACTAACAGGTCTGTGAGAGCTAGAGTTCTTGCTGGTTGGTAGGTGATTAAATACTTATTTCATGTAATAAAATACAAATTAATTTCAAAATTAGAAATAAAGCAAGAATTTGCGCTAAAAATACCCACATAAGACCACTCTCTATAGGGAAAGCGGAGATTGATGCCAGAAAATTTTTTAATATGCGTCTATGTACTATTAACATCCCTTAGTGCTGTGGGGGTGTGCTATAAATAAGTCGCTTTAAAAGGTGAGTAGCAGTATAAAAAATATATAAAAAATATAACCAGTCTCACTACCCAATGAACATAAATGAGTCTGTCACTAAAGAGAAAAAAAACATACTGACCGTCCAGGTTACTGTTCATACCATGGGCGATAGTAGCAATCTTGAGTTCAGAACATAGCAACTCCTCTCCTGATGGGCTTTGATGAATTCCAGTGGTGGTGTAATGTTCAGTCCAAAAAAAGCAGGCTAATAGTGTGTAGAATCCAAAAAGGTCACCTCTGCTATAATCGCAGGCGATGCTCCGGCCGGTAGCAATCGCCCAATTCCCCCAATGTTGCACTTCCCGTTATCAGTGGGACATGCAACGGGAGACGCGGTTAGTGCCGGCAAGGTACAGGACCTTGCGTGACGTCACAGTCACGTGTTGAAACACGTGACCGGCTTAGAAAGACTGACAGGATCAACAACCAATCCTACGCGTTTCGGAGGCTTACTGCTTCCTTCCTCAGGGATGATTCCTGTCATTGAGGTGACACATATATACCCAGCCCGTGTGATGTATTAGTCCTATTTGTTGAAAGCAAATAGTTCGATCTCGCTATTTAAGCCATTTGGTCTGAGCGTGTTCATTTTAAATATCCACTCACTTTCTACTTTTGACATTTGTTCAATGAAGTTACCTTTTCTCCAGCTTTTCTTAACTATTTTAATACCGGTTACCGTAATACCCTTAATAGAACCTCCATGATGTGCAACAAAGTGATTAGAAAGAGGATGACCAGTAAATTTATTAGTAATATTGCGAAGATGTTCCGCAATTCGTACCCGCATTGGACGAATAGTTCTTCCAATGTATAGTTTACCACATGGACAGATTACCCCATAGATAACCCCTTTTGTGTTGCAATCAATAAAATCAATTATATTGTTCTCAATACCTTTATTAATAATCATTTTTTGTTTCTTAGTGTTTAATTTTTTACATGGTCCACATTTCTTACATGGGAAAAAACCACTAAGAAGGTCTCGTTCACCATTAGTTTTTCTATTTGGAACTCTTGGGATTGAAGGTGCTATCAAATTCCCAAGATTATTTGCCTTCCGAAAAATAAATCTAGGATACATGGGCAATAATTCCCCAATAATTTTGTCATTTTGTAAAATATTCCAATGTTTACTGACAATATTCCTAATGATCCTGACATTGGAATTGTATTGTAAAATAATCGGAATTTCATTCTTGACAAAAAAATCATCAGGAATACATTCTTTTACAGGGTCCAATAGTTGGTCTCTTGGTATTTTTCTAACCATTTCTGTAGTTTTTTCCAATGCTTTTACATCATATCCCTTATATTTAAACTTAGTGTTCATGGACTCTGCTTCTTTTTCAAAATCCTGCTGTTTAGAGCAGTTTCTATGCGCTCTAATAAGCTGACTCTTAGGGACATTTAGAAGCCATTTCGGAAGGTGACAGCTATCTAGAGAAATAAAAATTTTTGAATCCGTAGGTTTGTGATATATTTGGGTCTGAATGGTATTCTCCTCAATAAAAATCCTCAAATCTAAAAAATTTAGCTCTTTATGACTGATGTTTGCAGTGAAGTTTAAAAAATAACAATTTTTATTTAGATCACTTAAAAATTCATTTAATAAAATATCACCCCCTGACCAAATGAAAAAAATGTCGTCGATAAAACGACGCCATAGCACCAAATTTGACCGTAATTCCCCATCTATATAAATGGTCTCAAGTTCCCATTTTCCCACATAAAGGTTAGCATAGCTAGGGGCAAATCTTGTGCCCATAGCTGTGCCCCATTTCTGGGAGTAGTAGTTCACCCCAAATTTAAAATAATTGTGCGTTAGGATGAATTCAATACAATCCAGAATAAAATCTCTCTGTTCCTTGGGTATCGCACTGTCCTTGGACAAAAAGAACTCGGCTGATTCACACCCTTTTTTGTTTTGTATCACAGTGTATAATGAAGTGATATCCAGGGTCCCCATAATATAGTGGTCCTGCCATACCACATTTTTTAAGAGTTTCAAAATGTGGGTACTATCCTTTAAATACATAGGGAGAGTGGGAATCAATTTTTGTAAATGACAATCCACATATTTCGCTAAGTTTGATGTGAGACCCCCTATAGCCGATATGATAGGTCTTCCCGGTGGATTAGTTGGGTTCTTATGCACCTTTGGTAAGTAATAGAAATATGGAACCCTTGGAAATGGGGTATTAATAAAGTCCCTCTCCTGCTTATTTAAAAAGCCTTTTTCAAAGCCATTTTTTATAAGCTCACCCATTTCTTTAATATAGGAATCTGAAGGATCGTTTTCCATTGATTGATATGTCCGTGTATCCCCTAAAATCCGCATGGCTTCAATTTGATAATCTGTCGTGTTCAAAATCACAATACCACCCCCCTTTTCGGCAGGCCTAATAGTAACATTTTTGTTATTTTGTATTTGTCTGATGGCCTTCTCTTCTTCCTTTGACAGATTGTGCTTAAATTTGTTGCACCTTTTGTCTGAAACCTTCCTAATGTCTTGTATAACATTATTCTGAAAGGCGTCAAATGCCTCAGAATACTCCTGAATAGGATTAAAGTTGGATTTTTTTCTTAATCCAGTGTGTATATATACATTCGCTGTAGTTGGTTGATCTACCGAATCAGTACCGGATAGTCTTTTCTTAATGTAATATTTTTTTATAGCCAGTTTTCTCAAACATTTTAATACCAACGAATGCCTGAAATTTATTAAATCCTACACTAGGAGCATATTTTAAGCCTTTATTTAATAGACAAATCTCATTGTCCTCAAGTGTGTGATCACTAAGATTGAAAATTTTTTGTTGGTGAGGAGCAGGAAGAGTTATTTGCGATGATGATAATTTATTCTTTTTTTTGGTAGATTTCCCGCCCCTACAACCTCTTTTACGCGTTTTTTTGGGCCAACTGAAAAAACGGAAGATGGCTTTGCTTCGTTTTCAGCTGTGCTCTTAGGATCTTTGATACATGTAGCACTATTGCTATTTGTCTTTTTCATTATAGGTGGTTGGTGAATCTGCTCATGACCGGGACTTGAAGCAATCATCCCCATATTCTCTAACGTTGAAAACCTATTATGTGTGCTGACTGAAGGCAACGGTGTAGAGTTAGCTGAGGGGTCTTCTACATTATTCATATTTTCTATATTGGAATCCATACAATTATTGTTCTCAACAATCGCACTATTTGTCGGTTGCTCAAAAACAGAAGTTAGATGTATAGAGAACCTGTCACTTGAAGATAGGAAAGAGTTCTCAACCCCCTGTGTCTCATCAAGGGTTACCAATAAACTGGGAGATTTAAATGGGGGGTTATGACTATCTTTATGCAAATTGTTACCGGTAGTCAAAAAATCCCTCCCAAATTTTCTACGTTTCCTTTCTATAATTTCTTTTTCCTTGGATTTTATCCTTTTTCTGATGTTATTAGATAAGTGAATAATTTCTGGATGTAGCTCATAAGGTTTTAAATCTTCAAAAAGTTTTGAGATTTCCTGGCGGATAGTCATCAAACCAGTTTTTCTCTTCTCTATTATAAATGACATAGTCCGTTTAGAAAAATCCTCAAACATAGCATCCCACTCCAATTTAGTATCTGGATCACCTATATCACCTGTTAAGGGCTTATAGACCACTAAGCCTTTGGGTATACAATTAGATGATAAATAGCTCTCCAATGTGGCTATTTCCCACAAATCCCTCATCTCTTTTATTAAATATTGTTCCAAAGATTTTAATTTTTTAATAACCAGATCAAGGTCTTCTTTTGTAGAAACAATGGGTGAACCTTGTTGCGGTAAATGAAAGAATTTTTGTATATTATAGATCCTTTCCTTCCTATCTGACCATAAATTAGTCATTTTTAAAAACTCAAAAGGGAGAAAAATGTATATAATATATATATGAAAAAAATAAAAACAAATAAATATATACAATCAATGGATAAAAACACAGCAGCCTAGCTGAAATAGTGGCAAATTATCATAAATGAAAAAAATAATTTTTGACAACCAATGGCGCTGTGTGAGGGTATAGCAGCTGCAAATTAACAGACTACGCCACCTATTCGTCTGAATATTAAAACAATTAGAAATAAAGCAAGAATTTGCGCTAAAAATACCCACATAAGACCACTCTCTATAGGGAAAGCGGAGATTGATGCCAGAAAATTTTTTAATATGCATCTATGTACTATTAACACCCCTTAGTGCTGTGGGGGTGTGCTATAAATAAGTCGCTGTAAAAGGTGAGTAGCAGTCTAAAAAATATATAAAAAATATAACAGTCTCACTACCCAATGAACATAAATGAGTCTGTCACTAAAGAGAAAAAAACATACTGACCGTCCAGGTTACTGTTCATACCATGGGCGATAGTAGCAATCTTGAGTTCAGAACATAGCAACTCCTCTCCTGATGGGCTTTGATGAATTCCAGTGGTGGTGTAATGCTCAGTCCAAAAAAAGCAGGCTAATAGTGGGTAGAATCCAAAAAGGTCACCTCTGCTATAATCGCGGGCGATGCTCCGGCCGGTGGCAATCGCCCAATTCCCCCAATGTTGCACTTCCCGTTATCAGTGGGACATGCAACGGGAGACGCAGTTAGGGCCGGCAAGGTACAGGACCTTGCGTGACGTCACAGTCACGTGATGAAACACGTGACCGGCTTAGAAAGACTGACAGGATCAACAACCAATCCTACGCGTTTCGGAGGCTTACCGCTTCCTTCCTCAGGGATGATTCCTGTCATTGAGGTGACACATATATACCCAGCCCGTGTGATGTATTAGTCCTATTTGTTGAAAGCAAATAGTTCGATCTCGCTATTTAAGCCATTTGGTCTGAGCGTGTTCATTTTAAATATCCACTCACTTTCTACTTTTGACATTTGTTCAATGAAGTTACCTTTTCTCCAGCTTTTCTTAACTATTTTAATACCGGTTACCGTAATACCCTTAATAGAACCTCCATGATGTGTAACAAAGTGATTAGAAAGAGGATGACCAGTAAATTTATTAGTAATATTGCGAAGATGTTCCGCAATTCGTACCCGCATTGGACGAATAGTTCTTCCAATGTATAGTTTACCACATGGACAGATTACCCCATAGATAACCCCTTTTGTGTTGCAATCAATAAAATCAATTATATTGTACTCAATACCTTTATTAATAATCATTTTTTGTTTCTTAGTGTTTAATTTTTTACATGGTCCACATTTCTTACATGGGAAAAAAACACTAAGAAGGTCTCGTTCACCATTAGTTTTTCTATTTGGAACTCTTGGGATTGAAGGTGCTATCAAATTCCCAAGATTATTTGCCTTCCGAAAAATAAATCTAGGATACGTGGGCAATAATTCCCCAATAATTTTGTCATTTTGTAAAATATTCCAATGTTTACTGACAATATTCCTAATGATCCTGACATTCTACTAAAAAAAAAAGAAAAAACTACAGAAATGGTTAGAAAAATACCAAGAGACCAACTATTGGACCCTGTAAAAGAACGTATTCCTAATGATTTTTTTTGTCAAGAATGAAATTCAGATTATTTTACAATACAATTCCAATGTCAGGATCATTAGGAATATTGTCAGTAAACATTGGAATATTTTACAAAATGACAAAATTATTGGGGAATTATTGCCCACGTATCCTAGATTTATTTTTCGGAAGGCAAATAATCTTGGGAATTTGATAGCACCTTCAATCCCAAGAGTTCCAAATAGAAAAACTAATGGTGAACGAGACCTTCTTAGTGGTTTTTTCCCATGTAAGAAATGTGGACCATGTAAAAAATTAAACACTAAGAAACAAAAAATGATTATTAATAAAGGTATTGAGAACAATATAATTAATTTTTTTGATTGCAACACAAAAGGGGTTATCTATGGGGTAATCTGTCCATGTGGTAAACTATACATTGGAAGAACTATTCGTCCAATGCGGGTACGAATTGCGGAACATCTTTGCAATATTACTAATAAATTTACTGGTCATCCTCTTTCTAATCACTTTGTTACACATCATGGAGGTTCTATTAAGGGTATTACGGTAACCGGTATTAAAATAGTTAAGAAAAGCTGGAGAAAAGGTAACTTCATTGAACAAATGTCAAAAGTAGAAAGTGAGTGGATATTTAAAATGAACACGCTCAGACCAAATGGCTTAAATAGCGAGATCGAACTATTTGCTTTCAACAAATAGGACTAATACATCACACGGGCTGGGTATATATGTGTCACCTCAATGACAGGAATCATCCCTGAGGAAGGAAGCTGTAAGCCTCCGAAACGCGTAGGATTGGTTGTTGATCCTGTCAGTCTTTCTAAGCCGGTCACGTGTTTCATCACGTGACTGTGACGTCACGCAAGGTCCTGTACCTTGCCGGCACTAACCGCGTCTTCCGTTGCATGTCCCACTGATAACGGGAAGTGCAACATTGGGGGAATTGGGCGATTGCCACCGGCCGGAGCATCGCCCGCGATTATAGCAGAGGTGACCTTTTTGGATTCTACCCACTATTAGCCTGCTTTTTTTGGACTGAACATTACACCACCACTGGAATTCATCAAAGCCCATCAGGAGAGGAGTTGCTATGTTCTGAACTCAAGATTGCTACTATCGCCCATGGTATGAACAGTAACCTGGACGGTCAGTATGTTTTTTTCTCTTTAGTGACAGACTCATTTATGTTCATTGGGTAGTGAGACTGGTTATATTTTTTATATATTTTTTAGACTGATACTCACCTTTTACAGCGACTTATTTATAGCACCCCCCCACAGCACTAAGGGGTGTTAATAGTACATAGACGCATATTAAAAAATTTTCTGGCATCAATCTCCGCTTTCCCTATAGAGAGTGGTCTTATGTGGGTATTTTTAGCGCAAATTCTTGCTTTATTTCTAATTGTTTTAATATTCAGACAAATAGGTGGCGTAGTCTGTTAATTTGCAGCTGCTATACCCTCACACAGCGCCATTGGTTGTCAAAAATTATTATTTTTTTCATTTATGATAATTTCAAAATTATGCAATATGTTTTTGTGGGTGGAAAACTTACAAAATCAGCAGTGTATCAAATACTTATTACCGTGTGTGTCTATATTTTTTTATGTTTTACACTTCGTTTTCTGAAAGGACTTTAATATGCAATATATTGTGTAATTCACTGAGAATAAAATGATTATTAACCATCTCTGTCTTGGCGATTTTTTTTGTTACCAATTACCCCTTAGTTCTCTGCAGGATTTCTGCGAGCCGGACAGGATTAATTAGGACAACTACACTTCTTGTTTAATGGGAACCTGTCACCAGGTTTTGCCGATACCAGTTACAGCCACCGTCTTTCAGGGCTTATCTACAGCATTCTATAGTGCTCTATATCTGCCCCCGATCTGACCTGTAAGAGAAGAAAAATAACTTATTATACTCATCTGTGGGGCGGTTTGGTCCGCTGGGTGTCGCTCTTCTTGGTCCGATGCCTTCCATTTTCTTGTGATGCCGTCCTCCTTCTTGCTTCTTGTGAATGACGTGTCCCTACATCATCCACACAGTCCGCTCGGCATCGCGCTCCTGCGCAGGCGTACTGATTTGCCCTGTTGAGGGCAAAGTCTTGCAGTGCGCAGGCACCGGGAAAGATCAGAGAAGTCCAGCGCCTGCGCACTGCAAGATTTTGCTCTGCCCTCAACAGGACAGATCAGTACGCCTGCACAGGAGCGCGATGCCAGGGAGACTGTGTGGATGATGCAGGGACGAGTCATCTACATGAAGCAAGCAGAAGGGCGGCAATCATAAGATGGGAGGTGCCAGACCAAGACCAGTGACACCCATTGGACCGGACCCCCCAGGCGAGTATAATGAAAGTTATTTTTCTTCTGTTACAGGTCGGATTGGGGGCAGATATAGAGCACTATAGAATGCTGTATATCAGCCCTGAAAGGCGATGGCCATAATTCGTATGGGACAAACCTAGTGACAGGTTCCCTGTAATGTAGTCACTGCCATCCAGGATGACTTGATGGGTGCCCAGGAGATTTGCCAACTATTCACAGAGTCCAGATGGACTCTCTCCCCCTTCCCCACGGACCGAAGCAGATGTTCAGGGACAGTTGGTAAGTGTATGCATTTAGCTCCCCCTAGTGGTGGCTGACAGCAGCCTGTTTCCGAGAGATTGGAAACTCTCCAAATTTTGCAGGTGATCTCTCGCCTAGTGATGCATATATATATATATTATTTTTTTTTTTTTAAATCTTCATATATTTCGGCTCTTAGCATACTTCTGTAATGTGGACAGTGTTGCACAGTGCATTGGTTTTAGATTTAAAACAGAAAAAAAAACAAAACAGAAATTGCTCTCTTTACAAGATTAACATGTAAAAAAAAAATGGGAAATGAAACTTCCCAGAACTGCCTCGTCAGGATCCTAGATGACACATCAGCATGCAGTAAATCAACTTCTCCCACTCGGAAAAAGCTGCTGCCATAATGACAGGATCTGTCTTTGGTTTTCAGTTGATCTTGAAAAGGGATTGGAATAAATGAAGGGTTACGGCCCATCGAGAAGAGCAAAGCACTCATAGGAAAGCTCATTCCCTACTTTTAGGCCATGTTCCCAAGATGAGTTTTTGGTGAGCTTTTTTACGCTGCATATTTTTGAAAAAATACAAGTAACATTTTTATTTAAAGGGTGCAGAAAATCTGCATCATCCAAAAACTTACTAAAAGCTCATCGTGGGAACGTAGCCTTAGCAGGCAAACACTAAACTAGCCCCAAAGGTTATGGATGCCATTTTATTCCTAAATGCAAGTCTATTTGGCTAAAAAAAACAAAAGAAAATGCACAGTGCAAAACGTCAGCAGAAAGAAGGGGACAGGCAAAATGGAGATAAGATGAGAATCTGCTGCTGGGCAGAAACTAAGGGTGCAGCATCCTCCGACATAGTAGGCATGGGGCAGACAGCAGGGAGTGCCTGTGTTAGCCGGATGGGCGCTTAACCGACGCTTAACCCAATCACTAGCTGCAGCGGTGACCAACATGACAGGCTGCAGCCAGTCACTTGGAAGTGCTATTACCATGCAGTGCAGCGAATTGTATTCACTGTGATGGACAAGTGTTGATGGGATAGAGGCATTAAGCTGTTGGCCCCTTATTTCCAGTAAAGGGTGATGGTGTACAAACACATTACACAACTTTGTGGTCAGGGTACGTGGAAAGTGCTTTCCTGTATCAGCAACACATGACGTGACAAGTTTGGAGTGGAAGATAACGCGGCTGTAACGTTAACATTTTCACTTCCACCATCACAGAGCAGAAAATTACCAGGTGATGGCACGTCCCACCAGCTCAAAAGCTACTATTGGTTGGGGGGGGGGGGGATCTCAGACATCAGATCCCTAAATACCCTGCAAGGGTGGGACAGAGTCAAACTTCTGCTGCATGCACATTACTTTGAGGAAATTTTGCAGATTTTCAACATGAAATATGCAGGAAAATCTGCTTTGGAAAATATTCTTCAAAAGCGTATGAAGCAATTTTAGGCTAAGTGCCCACGTTGCAGTAATGATTCAGAAATGTCCACAGCATTTCCGCAACTCCCCGCTGCGGATAAAACGCATGGGGAATTCGCATGCGTTTTCCTGCAAAACACAAGCGTTTTGCAAGTGTTTTTAGCTTGGGCTTTCCAAGCGATTTGAAGCATCGCTTGGAAAAGTGATTGACAGGTTGGTCACACTTGTCAAGCATAGTGCTTGACAAGTGTGACCAACTTTTTGCTATTGATGCTGCCTATCAATAGTAGTAAAAGATAGAATGTTAAAAATAATAAAAAATAGAGATATACTCACCCTCCCGCTGGTCCCCGGAATCTTCCCGCCCCTCATTGGCGCTGCCGGCAACTTCCGTTCCCATGGATGCATTGCGCGAATGACCTCTGATGACGTAGCAGTCTCGCGCAATGCATCCCTGGGAAAGAAAGTTGCTGGCAGCGCCGCTGAGGCCCAGGAGGACTCCAGGGCCCGACAGAGGGTAAGTATATCCCTATTTTTTTTTTTTTTATTATTTTTAACAGGAATATGGTACCCAGGGCATGGAGGAGAGTCTCCTCTCCTCCAGACCAATGGGTACCATCCGCATATGAAGCGCTCACTTCACGCATGGTGAGCATAGACACATGCATAAAGTGAGCATTTCAATGCAATCCTATGGCGGTGGAATCGCCACAATTCCGCAGAAATAATGGACATGCTGCGGATTTTACCGCTATGCGATTCCGCAGTGGAAAAATCCGCAGCATGGGCACAGCAACTGCGGAATCCCATAGGATTCCATGGGGATGCGTTTTATTAGCGTTTTTTTAAGCGTTTCCGCAACGTGGGCACACGGCCTTAAAGTGTCAAAAACTTTTACTTACGGGTCCAAATGGTGTAGGAATGAGCTCCTGGTGCCGAGGCTGCAGGTTGGGCATGGGCAGGTTGCTGGCATCGCTGTTTTGTGGGATGATGGGCCTGTGGAAATGAAGAAAAGTAACATAGTATTACGGTATTTCTACTTTATATTCTAGTGCATCTACTTACGAGTAATGCCATTTCTTCAATGTAAGTGTCGCTGTGTACTTCCAAAAGGTGGTAGCACAAAGCACGTGGACTGTTTAGGCATGTGCAGTAACATATTAGGCTATAAAGTGAGTAAAAAAATAAATAAAAACACAACCAAGTCACAGACAAACCTTTAAATGTAAATACAGGGGTTCATCAAACAATACCTTTAACACGCTCTTTGTTCTCACAGCAACCCTCTGTACACAACCCTCTGCTAATATTGCCCTCCTGACTAGTTGTCTGTATACAGAGGATTGCTGGGAGGATAAAGATCTTGCGCATCAAGCTTTGTCCCTGCCCTTGGGGACTAAACGTCTATAAGTAAAAAAGTTAAATAAACCAGTTAAAAATTAATACGGTATGTACTTTTAAAACTTAAAAAAAAAATAACCCAAATATTTATAGAAAAAAATATAATAATATCCACAACCCGCCAGTACCGTTATTAGTCTGTGCTATAACAACAGCCCCAACAAGGCCGGAAATTTGAGTCAGGAGACCTGCAATCACTCCGCGCATAGCGACCTGTATACGGACCGTGAAGCCCGGCCATAGTGGGCAAGGATTAGGAAAAAATAGATTAGGTCAAATTTACAATGTTGCTATTTTTCACCTATGTCAGACATATATAATCGGATAACGGACTTGGTATACCAGCAAAGGAAAAAAAAAACAAAAACATTGACCTAAAGTATAACACGAGAAATAAAAAACTAATTATATTATATACTGAATTTTTAAATTCCTTTTTTGTATTACACTTCAGTAAATGTGAAGGCTGAATATGTAGCAATATGTAATAATGATCGATATGTAACGATATAATGTAAATGTGTCATATAAACTATAATAGTAAACAGTAATAATAATACTAATCTTATGGCTGACACATGGGTGCTATGGCCAGCTCTGGTGGGGCACTAGCCCCCCGAGAACAGGAGGTTGCCCCTTATAGTGTGCAGCACTAGTTGTGCAAGGAATCAGTGCATGCATGCTGGGACTTGTAGTTGTTCTGGAGGCAGCGTCCCTCCCTGTACAGACATGGCGTTTATCCGCAGGACCACTACATAACTGGCTGCTGCTGCTACCTGTGGTCTTCCATCCTTGAGGTGACGAGACCGGACGTGTCTCCGGGAGATGCGGCTCCTCCGTCCCTGGCGCAGACACCACCGAGGCCGCCGACTACACCCGACACCTGCGCCCCTGGTGCCCAGACTGGAGCAGTACTATGAGAGTGAGAGCGAGGGGCACCGCGCACGGGTCGGCCTAGTGCAGGCAGCACGGCGGGGCTCCCGGTGCATCATGGGACATGTAGTTTGTGCAGCCTTGAATCCCTACAGGCGGCGGTTCCACTGCTGGAGTACACACGCACCAGCAGCAGGGGCTTGTGAAAAGCAACTAGAGTCCTGGGTGACGGCAGCACGATAGGAAACCTCGTGTCCACTCTTGCGATATCGATATCAGATCAATTGACTAGGAGCTGAGCTGCAGTACTAGGGAGCAGCCACTAAGCCAATTATGGCGCTGTGGTGCATTGTTTAACCCTTAATGACCGCAGCATTTTTCGTTTTGTTTCTTCTCTCCCTCTGTCTTCTTTTTCTCTGTTAGGCGTCAGGTTCCTGCAGCAGCACAGCAGGAATCCAGAGCCTCGCATTCAGCGTTCTCCCTTTCGCCATCGACTGCAGAGGAGCTTGCTCAGCAGCCCTGTCGTTGCCGACGCTCTGCTCAGACCTGCTCTGTGGGTCTGACTGTTGCTGTCACCTCTGGGCCAGCAATAGCAACACAGGCTGCTCAGCAGCAAGCCACTCCAGAGGCTAAATCCTTCCGTCACTTCACTGAGCATGCTCACGAGACGATCTCCCATTGGAGATCGGGAGTCACATGCTCAGGTCCTTCTCCAGATCTGATTGGTCCATCTCAGGGATCTGGACGCTTCCGGAAGGTCCCGGCTATAAAAGCCGCCATGCGCTAGTATAGACTAGTTGCTACCTGTATGAATGAGGGATGCATGGACTTGCAAGTGACTCATTAAGATTCCCCTCCTTCTGATATTACGTATGTGGATAGGGAAGTAGTTATAGAGTCAGCGCCAGTCAGTGGCAAGCTACAGGTCACAGTGCATATCATCCACGGTACTAACGTCCGACAGTGTGTCTATTGGGCATTGTCGTATAGCGGCAGTGTCTGTCGCCGCGCTGCAGTCAGCAGTACTTATTGGCGTCCGCGGTTGCGACGCCGCACGCACTGTAGGTCTAGAAGGACGTTGGACCAGAGTCCTGTGACCATATACCGTGCGTGCATTCCGCTGAGGCCTGTGAGCTCAACAGGCTCAGCATTTGTGTTTAACGCTTTGGTGCGTCTGTGAAGTAACAGACTCCGCCCTGCGCACAAGGGTGACGTTCAACCTGCGTGCGTTATACCGCCATATTGTGCGTCTGCCATTACATAGCAGCAGCGTAACACCACTGCACAGTGGACCCCGGGCGGGGAACGCACTTGCTATTATTTATCATTTGGTGCGTTCCGCCATCCCTAACACTTTCTGTCTCTTCTTTCTCTTTCTCTTCCTTTCATTCTCTCTTTCATTCTCTCTCTTTCTCTTGGTCTCTTCTCTCTCTCTCGGTCTCTTCTCTTTTTCTTCCTTCTCTCTCTTCTTTCTCTTTCTTCTTTCTGTCTCTCTTTCTCTCCTCTCTTTCTCTTCTCTCTTTCTCTTCCTCTTCTCTCTCTCTGCTTTCTCTTTCTTTTCTCTCTCTCTCTTCTCTTCTTTCTTTCTTTCTCTCTCTCTCCTCTTCTTTCTTTCTGTCTTCTCTCTTTCTCTCCTCTCTTTTCTCTCTCTCGGTCTCTTCTCTCTCCCATCTCTCTCCTCTTCTCTCTCTGTCTCTTCTCTCTCCTCTTCTCTCTCTGTCTCTTCTCTCTCCTCTCCCTTCTCTTCTTTCTCTTTCTCTCTCTTCTCTCTCTTCCTCCCTTTTTTTTTTACCTCACCCAGATGAGGATGTGTGTGTGTGTTTCTTGTGAGATGAGTTGTACTATGGAGCTAATTTTACCATATAATACTGGGATAAAAAATGCAAAACAAACCGGAAAACAAAAAAAGTGATTTTTTTTTTTTTTTATAAACAAAGGAAAAAAAAAGTCAGACACCTAACTTTTTTAACTTACAGTTTAAATAATTTTATACGTTGGTAGATTTGACTTTCACTAATTTGTTCTTTTTGTTACACATGAATAATACATTTGTGTAAAGTGATTTGTGCCAAAAAAGATGTTGCAACTTATCACAGAATTTTTGGGCTACATCAATGGTAAATGTGATCCAGCACCAACAAATACTGTAGTGCAGCACAAAATACCCCCTTTAATTAACTCGCCCCTAACCTGACAGCTGCAACTGCTTCTTTTTAGTGTGGCTATGATGCTAGGTTGCAGTGGTGTACCATTAATGGCTGCTATGGGGCTCGTGAGCCAAGGGGGCCTGTTCTGCCCATTCTGTGCAGCACAATATTTTAGTGCTGTTCCAGCTATCGCAAGTAGGTGTCATAGTTGCCTTTCTCTTTCTTACTCATGTGCTGGAATCTTCTGTTCCCCAAATGGTTAACTGTTCATAACCGCCCCTTCTTCCTGCCCTGGTCAACAACATGTAACCATTTTCAGCATCTTCTGAGTAGCTCACATCTGCTCAGCTCTCTGCAAAACCATTGCTTACAAGCGGATTCCGGTAAAGTTCAATGCATTTATGTAAACTATGCTATGCATCTGTGTTAGCTGGCCATAATGCATGCCTCATGATGTTTGCAATGCGTGTTCAGCTCCTGTAATGCTAGTACACTGCATGATAGTTATGCATCCTCTGTTCAGTGAGTGCAAAGCTGGCAGCCATTAGTTATTTTGGATAGCTTTCTCTTTAACTGCACTGCTGTGTATGTTGTATTGCTCAGCTTCTAATGCATGTTACCGATATAACGGCATCCTGTATCATTGCTACTGTTGTGATAGTACCTTGTATTGCTGTGATTACCTGCCAGTATTTGTGTATTGTATATTATCTACCAGTACTGACATGCAGCATTATCTGATTCTTATAGTTTTTACCTGAATCATCCACATTTTGCACAACAATCTGCTGAATCATCCCTACCTGTGTTCAACAATCTCTGAATCATCCATATCTGTGTTCATCAAACTCCGATATCATCTACAACTTTGTACAACAACCCCTGATCTCATCTACTACTGTGTTCTACTATACCATCTATTATCAAATATCTGTCTACCATCTGTTATCTGTCTACAAATATCTCAAGGGCTGTCACATTGCAGAAGGATCATCTTTATTCTCATTTGCACAAGGAAAGACTAGAAGCAATGGGATGAAACTGAATGGGAGGAGACACAGATTAGATATGAGAAAAAACTTTTTGACAGAGTGATCAATGAGTGGAACAGGCTGCCACGAGAGGTGGTGAGTTCTTCAATAGAAGTCTTCAAATAGAGGCTGGACAGACGTCTGTCTGAAATGATTTAGTGAATCCTGCTTTGAGCAGAGGGTTGGACCAGATGGCCCAGGAGGTCCCTTCCAACTCTACAATTATATTGTTCTATATGATTCTATCATCTCCCATTGTCCATATCATCCCAATAAATATAGACTTAAGCACCCATACAGTCTTGTTTCTGGGAGTGGATGAAAGGTTAAACCGTATACTGGAATCCACACAGCGTCATATGTGGAAGAAGGCAGAACAGGGCCCGATGCCAGCGGTGACACCGGGCCCCCCCTCCGCCTGTCATCACACGTTCAATTGTATCGGCACCCTGGATGCCAATGCAGTTTAAGGTAATAATGAAAGTGGGAGCGTCAGCTGACCCACCTCTCCCATCATTCTTCCTCTGATGTCTAGGTGCAGTGGGCACGATGACATCACTACATGGTGCCCGCTGTGTTGAGATATGCAGGCGCTTCAGAAAGCTTGCTGCAGAGACCTAAGCAGCGGGGCAATAAGGAGGAGAGGTGAGTATTGTATTTTTTTTTTAAAACAATGAGTACATTGTGATGGTCATGACAATGTATAGAGGAGGGTGCATTATACTGTATGGACTGGAGGACTATAGGGAGTGCATTATACTACATGGAGGACTATGGAAAGTGCATTATACTGTACAGAGGACTATGAGAAGTGCATTATACTGCATGGAGAACTATGGGGAGTGCATTATACTGTATGG
Organism: Dendrobates tinctorius; assembly: GCF_039654945.1. Classification (NCBI taxonomy): domain Eukaryota; kingdom Metazoa; phylum Chordata; class Amphibia; order Anura; family Dendrobatidae; genus Dendrobates; species Dendrobates tinctorius. The sequence goes on from NW_027361754.1 coordinate 55,971,731, forward strand.
AGGATTATGGGGAGTGCTGTTATGAATGGGTCACCGAGGAGGATAACAGGCCCAGGCTAAGCCACAGAAAACCAGAGAGGTTGGTAACTAAGTGGATTGCAGACCCCTGATCCTGTCCACACAACTAGCAGTAGCCGTGGAGCGTACCTACGATGATCCTAGACGCCTCGGCACAACCGGAGTGCTAACTAAGCCTTAAGCAGGAAAGGGGAAATCTAAACTGCCCCGGAGCAGACCCCAAAGGAATAGATGGCCCCCAAACATATATTGTCGGTGAGACAAGATAAAAAAACACAAACGCAGGCAGGAAAATAGACTGAGAAAATGATGGGCCCACACTAACTAGAAAAGAAAGGAAAGATGCTGTCTGCAATAACGCAAAAAACCTTGCAAAAAGTCCAACACGTCTGATGCACAAAAACACTGAAGTTGCACGACTTCACCCCCACTAAATCAGTACTCTGGTATATTCTGAAAGCCAAGCAAAAAGAGACCAATATAACGGGACAAAGCAAACTGGCACAAGCATTAACATATGGGTGGTGATTCAGCACCGCCCCAGCCGGAGCTGGCTGTCCCACACAAAGCAGAGATAGACAAAACCAGATCAAATGCAAACAGAATAGTAAATGAATCACTTAGCTGAACCATGCAGGGACAGAGCAGGAGACATCAGACCTCAGAAGGCACAGGAAGAAAATCACCAGCAGGGATAGAGGGAGTCAGCTGCCTTAAATCCCAATCAGAAACCCCAGATCTCCAATCGTCTTCCTCATTATCAGGTGGCAAGCCTCTGTCAATCAGATCAGCTCTACTACCTCCAGTAACCACCAGAGGTAGCCCAGAAAGAGAACTCGCAACCCCTCTGTCAATCTGACCAGCTCCACTACCTTCAGTAATCACCAGAGGGAAGCCAGAGAGAATTCACAGAGTGCATTATACTGTAAGTAGAAGTACGAGAAATCCATTATACTGTATGGAGAACCATGGGGAGTACATTATACTGTATGGAGCACTATGAGGAGTGCATTATAGTATATAGAGGACTAATGGGAGTGCATCATACTGTATGGAGGTATGTGTGTGCATTATACTGTATGGGGGATTACATGTAGGACTATAGGAAGTGCATTATACTATATGGAAGACTGGGAAGTGCAGTATACAGTATGGAGAACTTTGAGGGTGCATTATAATATATGGAATATGGCGGATTATGGGGAGTGCATTTTACTGTATGGAGGACTGTGTGCGCATTATATTGTATGGACTATGGGGAGTATATTATACTATATGGAGGACTATGGGAAGTGCATTATACAATATGGAGGACTATGGAAAGTGCAGTATACAGTATGGAGGACTTTGAGGGTGCGTTATACTGTATGGACTATGGAGGACTATGAAGAGTGCATTATACTTTATGGAGAAGTATTGGCAGTGCATTATACTGTATGGAGAACTATGGGGAGCGGATTATATTATATGCATCATACTATATGAACTATGGAGGATTATGGGGCATGCATTATACTGTAATGCGCATGATACTGTGTGGAGAAGTACGGGAAGTCCATTATACTGTATGGAGAACTATGGAGAGTGCATTATACTGTATAGAGGACTATGGGAAGTGCATTATAAGGTATGGAGGACTATGGGGAGTATATTATACTGTATGGACTATGGGGATTACATTATAATATATGGAGGACTATGGGAAGTACATTATACTATATGGAAGACTATGGGAGGTGCAGTATGGAGAACTTTGAGGGTACATTATAATGTATAGATTATGGTGGACTATGGGGAGTGCATTATACTGTATGGAGGACTATGTGTATTATACTGTATGGACTATGTGGAGTAAATTGTACTACATGGAGGACTATGGAAAGTGCATTATGCAATATGGAGGACTATGGGAAATGCAGTATACAGTATGAAGAACTTTGGGGACATTATACTGTATGGACTATGGGGAGTGCATTATACTATATGGAGGACTATGGGGAGTGCATTATACTGTGTGATAGACTGGGGAGCACATTATACTGTATGTAGGTCTATGGGGAATACATTATACTTCATTATGCTGAATAGAGGACTATGGGGACCGCATTATGCTATATGGACTATAGAGAGCACATTATACTATATGGAGGACTATGGGGGGTGCATTGTAAGCTATGGAGGACTATTGGGAGTGCATAATGTGGGTGCATTATACTGTATGGACAATGGAGGACTATGGTTAGCATGTTATATTGAATGGAGGACTATGGGGAGAGCATTATACTGTATGGAGAACTGTGGGAACTGCATTATACTGTATGAAAGACTATGAGAAGTGCATTATACTGTATGGAGGACTATGGGGAGCGCATTATACTGTATGGTAGAATATGGGGAGTGCATTATACTGTATGGAGGACTATGAGAAGCATTACACTATATGGAAGACTAGTAGAGTTCATTATACTGTATAGAAGACTATAAGGTGCATTATACAGTATAGAGGACTGGGGAATACATTGTTATATGTAGGACTATGGGGATCTAATTGTACAACATGGAGGACTATATGGAGTGCATTATACTGTAAGGAGGATTAAAGGGTACAATATATTGTATTGAGGACTATGGGGATTGCATTATAATATACTGAGAACTATGGAGAGCGTATTATACTCTATGGAGAACTATGGAAAGCGCATTATACTGTATGGAGAACTATGGGGAGTGCATTATACTATATGGAGGACTATGGGGTGCGTTATACTATATAAATGACTATGGGGGTACATTATACTATATGGAGAACTATAGAGTGCACTATACTATACGGATGATTATGGGGTGCAGTATACAATATGGAGGACTATGTGGCCCATTATACTATATGGAGGGCTATATTGAAATCTGTATACTTTATGGAGGGCTATGTAGGGGCCATTATACTGTATGCAAGCAATTATACAGTCTGAAGGTTTGTGTGGGCTCCATCACACTGTGTGGAGGGCTAGTGTGATGATGTGTGGGGGCAATTATACTGTATGTAGGCCCATTATACTGTATAGAGGGCTTTGTGGAGGTCACAGTTGGTGGATCATACTGTGTTGAGGTGATCATACTTTGCCGATGTAGTTGAGGAGAGGTACAGTAGGGTCATCATACTGTGCGTGTGGATGGTATTGTGGAGGAAGCTACTGTGGGGTTATCATACTGTATTTGTGGGGCACTTTTGTTGACATCATAGTTTATGGGTGGAATAAAAGGGGAACATGTGGCTTCACAAGGATTAGAATTAATTTGTAAAGGTTGAAAAGTTGTGAGACATACCGTAGTCTTCTGTGATCCCACCGAATATTTTTTTGTTGGGTAGGGATGTGGGGCACAAATAGAACTTCTGAAATGGGGCCCAATGATTTCTATGTATGCCCCTGTTAGATGGTATGGATGATGTTGCTTGTAACTGCTTTTCCAGGTTTTCATTGGTCTGAATCATCATTTGCAATGAAAAGTTTTGAAGAAGGAAATGCCTATAAAGAAGGCTTCATTAAAAGGCAGATTCAGTAAATAAAACTAAGTTTATTAAATACAATTATAAAATCAAATAACACAAGTAAGTAGAAATAAAATATATGAGACAACACAGATGAGGTAGATAGGTGGCACAGCCAGGACCAATATACATACTCATAGTGAGCTCAATCTAACAGACAAAACCTGCATATTTAGAAAAAAGATAAGAGGATGAGCAGAGGTCCAGGCGCTCACCACACCTGACTGCAGTTATGCCTAGGCTATACCCTGATGCCTAGGCATATCTGTTAGATTGGTCTCATTAAGAGTATGTGTATCACTCAAGGTAAAATCATGAAGCTATAATGAGGATGTCACAGTTGGCTTATATTGATTTTCCCTAGACCTATGTTAGCACACTGCAGGATATAATATCATGGCTATACCCTGATGCCTAGGCATAACTGCAGCCTATATGGTGTACGTGTATATGCATCAGTGACAGGCCCGTATTGGTAATATGCCCAACCGGGCATTTTCACGCTGGGCCGCTGTCATGTGGGCCGCGGGCCTGGCTGTTGTTCCTGCCGCCGGCCCTCTGCGGGCACGGCGATTACAGTTTCCAACCCTCCCAGGATTTTTCTATCCCACGCTGCAGTGAGATAAGCCGTCACGCCCCCTCCCACGCACCCCATCCTCACCATAGCATGAGACCTCTGCCCCGCCCCACAGCCACTCACAGCGTCGCTTGCCTGCTCTCTTCTCTGTTCTCAGGACCTGTGATGAGGTCACAGGAGGGGAGGAGTCAGGGGTCACATGATAAGGAGCCTTTGTCCAGACCCCTGATCATGTGACCCCCTGTCCCCGCCCCTCCTGTGACCTCATCACAGGTCCTGTGCGCTCAGCCTTGCCTCTTGGTGTCTGCAGGACTCTGCTGTGCTGGTTGTCATGGTGCTGGATGAGGGAAGTATGTGTTGGGTCAGGAGGGGTTTACAGGGTAGATGTAGCAGAGCTGTGTGTACGAGGTGTACGGAGCGGAGCCGGATGTGTACGAGGTGTATGGAGAGGAGCCGTGTGTGTATGAGGTGTATGGAACAGAGCCGCGTGTACGAGGTGTATGGAACAGAGCCGCGTGTACGAGGTGTACGGAACAGAGCCGCGTGTACGAGGTGTACGGAACAGAGCCGCGTGTACGAGGTGTACGGAACAGAGCCGCGTGTACGAGGTGTACGGAACGGAGCCGCGTGTACGAGGTGTACGGAACGGAGCCGCGTGTACGAGGTGTATGGAGCGGAGCCGTGTGTGTATGAGGTGTACGGAGCGGAGCCGCGTGTGTACGAGGTGTACGGAGCGGTGCCGCGCGTGTACGAGGTGTACGGAGCGGTGCCGCGTGTGTACGAGGTGTACGGAGCGGAGCCGCGCGTGTACGAGGTGTACGGAGTGGAGCCGCGCGTACTTGGTATACGGAGTGGAGCCGCGTGTATGGGGTATACAGAGCGCAGCCGTGTGTGTACGGAGTGGAGCCATATGTGTACGGGATGTACTGAGCGGAGCCAAGTGTGTACGAAGCATACAAAGCGGGCTTTTCCCACGGACATAGGAGTACACGGTAGAGCCCCGAGGAGCATTTTAAAACACACACATGACGTTCCACCTGAAGTGATGTGCTGGAAGCTGACCGGAAATGAGATAATTTCATGAGGAGATTGTGACGGAACTAGGAATGCTCCAGATCCATCACCATGTCCTCCTCCGACAGTGCAGACAGCAGGATCACCTTGGAATCGGGGATGCCGGCCATGTGAGCGGATCATGATATGTCCTGCACCGGGAGGCTCAGGTGGGCACTACAGTGGGAGCCGGGCTGCTGTAGTATCTTTATAGAATCTTTCTTTATTTCTTTCTCTCTTTTTCTTTCTTTGTTCTTTCTTTCTCATTCTCTGTTCTGTCTTTCCCTCATTTTCTTTCTCTCTCTGTTCTTTCTCTCTCTAATCTTTCTTTTTTCTTTCTATCTCTGTTCTTTCTTTCCCCTCTTTCTTTCTTTTTCTTTCCTCTCTTTCTTTCTCTCTGCTCTTCTTTTCTTTACTTCTTTGTTTCTCTCGCTCTGTTCTTTCTCTGTCTCTGTTCTTTCTCTGTTTCTGTTCTTTCTCGCTCTCCTTCCTCTGTTTTCTTTTCTCTCTCTCTCTCTGTTTTCTCTCTTCCCTAGTGCCAGTCAGTGTGCCCATAATGCCAGTGTAATGGTCAACGTGTGACTGGACACAGCGCCTCCAGCAGGGCGAATTTATGATACACGTGACCCTGGATACAGCGCCTCCAGCGGGGCGAATTTAAATAATACCGGGACGTGCAGCCGGATACACCGCCTCTAGCTGGCGAATTTAAAAAAGTACACGTAAAACTGGATACCCCACCTCCAGCTGGCGAATTTAAATAAGGGGGACCTGGGTAACATTAACAATGGTGGGCCCTGCGATAGGGAATGGGGACATGGAGACCTCCTAAGCTCCCCTGAGGAAGCGTCCCTGCACTCCTTACGTTCCCTATACAGGCTCTGCACCTGTCGCCGCACGCGAACCTTATGCCCTGACTCGCCCTGAACCTAGTCCCTCGCTAGGGCATTGGCCGGTGCGGAAACTAATCCCACCACTGCACTAGATCACACATAAGGAAAGTCACAAACAGGGGAAATAGAAAACTTAGCTCTCTCTGTGCAAATGCTCCAGCACAGAGTCCAGCAACCGACTGCAGCCTTCCTCCTGAATAGCTGCCACCAAGTTCAGTAAGCGCTGCAAAGAACTCCATTCGGTAACTCCTTCCACATCAGGACTCAGATTGAGCTGAGCAATCTCTCCAGCTCCTTCCACCACCAAGGTTGGTTGCAAATGAACAACTATCACCAACAATGATTGAATACCCTGAGACTCATTTATAGAGCCTCACACCTGATTTATAATTACAATTAAACCTACCACTAAGGTGCGATACCACTCCCCACCACCGGGCAACTTAGAATGAAAGACACCACGTGTGATAATTCCAATGGCCACCGGGGGCAATCACGTCACACTTTGCACTTGACAAAGTAAAAAAAATTCACTTTGTCCAATTTAAAACTGTCAGATCATGACAGCCAGTCACTGTGCCCTCAGTACCAGTCAGTGTGATCAGCAGTGCTAAATGGGTGCGGTTGGGCATGGACATGAGTGTGACTAGATGCGAAATGGATGTGGCTGGGGCGCTGCAGTCTTTCTCCCTCTTTCCCTTCTTAAAAAGTTGGGAGGTATGATAGGGGCAGCTATGACCAGGGGGTCTGGTTGCCCAATGGATAGCAGTTCTGCCAGGAATTCTCTCACTTCTTGTAACCTACAAGTGTACAAAGATATTATATAGTCACCATGTGACTAGTGGGCCTGTGTAACTTCAAATGCCAGGGCTGAATTTTAGTCGCAGTCCGCCCCTGATCAGTGATAGTCTAATATTGAACTGTTATATATATACAGTGGGGCAAAAAAGTATTTAGTCAGTCAGCAATAGTGCAAGTTCCACCACTTAAAAAGATGAGAGGCGTCTGTAATTTACATCATAGGTAGACCTCAACTATGGGAGACAAACTGAGAAAAAAAAATCCAGAAAATCACATTGTCTGTTTTTTTTTCATTTTATTTGCATATTATGGTGGAAAATAAGTATTTGGTCAGAAACAAGCAATCAAGATTTCTGGCTCTCACAGACCTGTAACTTCTTCTTTAAGAGTCTCCTCTTTCCTCCACTCATTACCTGTAGTAATGGCACCTGTTTAAACTTGTTATCAGTATAAAAAGACACCTGTGCACACCCTCAAACAGTCTGACTCCAAACTCCACTATGGTGAAGACCAAAAAGCTGTCAAAGGACACCAGAAACAAAATTGTAGCCCTGCACCAGGCTGGGAAGACTGAATCTGCAATAGCCAACCAGCTTGGAGTGAAGAAATCAACTGTGGGAGCAATAATTAGAAAATGGAAGACATACAAGACCACTGATAATCTCCCTCGATCTGGTGCTCCACGCAAAATCCCACCCCGTGGGGTCAGAATGATCACAAGAACGGTGAGCAAAAATCCCAGAACCACACGGGGGGGACCTAGTGAATGAACTGCAGAGAGCTGGGACCAATGTAACAAGGCCTACCATAAGTAACACACTACGCCACCATGGACTCAGATCCTGCAGTGCCAGACGTGTCCCACTGCTTAAGCCTGTACATGTCCGGGCCCGTCTGAAGTTTGCTAGAGAGCATTTGGATGATCCAGAGGAGTTTTGGGAGAATGTCCTATGGTCTGATGAAACCAAACTGGAACTGTTTGGTAGAAACACAACTTGTCGTGTTTGGAGGAAAAAGAATACTGAGTTGCATCCATCAAACACCATACCTACTGTAATGCATGGTGGTGGAAACATCATGCTTTGGGGCTGTTTCTCTGCAAAGGGGCCAGGACGACTGATCCGGGTACATGAAAGAATGAATGGGGCCATGTATCGTGAGATTTTGAGTGCAAACCTCCTTCCATCAGCAAGGGCATTGATGATGAAACGTGGCTGGGTCTTTCAACATGACAATGATCCAAAGCACACCGCCAGGGCAACGAAGGAGTGGCTTCGTAAGAAGCATTTCAAGGTCCTGGAGTGGCCTAGCCAGTCTCCAGATCTCAACCCTATAGAAAACCTTTGGAGGGAGTTGAAAGTCCGTGTTGCCAAGCGAAAAGCCAAAAACATCACTGCTCTAGAGGAGATCTGCATGGAGGAATGGGCCAACATACCAACAACAGTGTGTGGCAACCTTGTGAAGACTTACAGAAAACGTTTGACCTCTGTCATTGCCAACAAAGGATATATCACAAAGTATTGAGATGAAATTTTGTTTCTGACCAAATACTTATTTTCCACCATAATATGCAAATAAAAGGAAAAAAAAACAGACAATGTGATTTTCTGGATTTTTTTTTCTCAGTTTGTCTCCCATAGTTGAGGACTACCTATGATGTAAATTACAGACGCCTCTCATCTTTTTAAGTGGTGGAACTTGCACTATTGCTGACTGACTAAATACTTTTTTGCCCCACTGTATATAGCATACCCTGCTAATTGTACCATACTAAGAATATTGTATACACTTTTTTACCCTTGGGGGATATACTGTATGAATTTGCTTGCAAAAGTCACTTTATTTATATTACATTACCTTTCTGTTGGAATATATATATATGCATACTTGTCTTTTTACTATATTGGTCCTGGCTGTGCCATTTATCTACCTCTTCTATGTTGTCTCATCTTTTTTATTTCTACTTGAGTTATTTGATTTTATTATTGTATTTAATAAACTTAGTTTTATTTACTGAATCTGCCTTTTAATGGAGCCTTCTTTAGGAGTTCCTTATTGGTTTATGCTTCATGGCATAAGTTACAGGGTATGTATATAGGTATTTTCTTTTTTTTCTGAAAAGTTTTGTAAAGAACTTGCAGTACAGTAGTAAGTCCTGAACACAGATGTATATTACACTTCAGGTCTTCTTACGGGGGAAATCCATCATTGCACATGTTACTTTAATAGAAATCAAGCAGTGGCAGATCTGAATTATATACATCACTTTGGAGACACCGAGACAACTGTGTACACATCACATAGGAGACAAAGACTGCTGTCTACACATCCTATAGGAGACACAGAGACTTCAGTATATACAGTTATGTGAAAAAGTGTTTGCCCCCTTCCTGATTTCCTATTCTTTTGCTTTTTTTGTCACACTTAAATGTTTCAGATTACCAAACAAATTAAAATATTAGACAAAGATAACACAAGTAATCACAAAATGCAGTTTTTAAATGAAGGTCTTTTAAATTAAGGGAAAAAGAAATCCAAACCTAGAGGATCCTGCTTGAAAACATGATTGCCCCCTAAAAATAATAACTGGTTGGGCCAACCTTAGCAGCAACAACTGCAATCAAGCGTTTGCGATACGTGGCATTCAGTCTTTTACAATGCTCTGGAGGAATTTTGGCCCACTCAACTTTGCAAAATTGTTGTATTTCAGCCACATTGGAGGTTTTCCGAGCATAAACCACCTTTTTAAGGTCATGCCACACCATCTCAATCGGATTAAGGTAAGGACTTTGACTAGGCTACTCCAGTGTTTTTTGTTTTGTTTTTTTAAGCCACTCAGGGTTGGATTTGCTGGTGTGTTTTGGATCATTGTCCTGCTGATTAACCCAAGTGTGCTTCAGCTTAATGCCACGAAGAGATGGCCAGACATTCTCATTCAGGATGTTTTGATAGACAGCAGAATTCCATTTACCATAGCAAGTCTTCCAGGTCCTGAAGCAGCAAGACAGTGCCAGACCATCACACTACCACCACCATATTTTACTGTTGGTATGATGTTCCTTTTATGAACTGCTTTGTTACTTCTACACCAGATCTAATGGGATATACATCTTCCAAAAAGTTCTACTTTTGTCTGGTTAGTCTACAAAGTATTCCACCAAAAGAGGGGATTATTAAGATGTTTTCTGTCAAAACAGAGATAAGCCTTTATGTTCTTAATGCTTAGCAGTGGTTTTCATCTTGGAACTCAGCCATGCAGGCCATTATTGTCCAGTCTCCTTTTATGGTGGAGTCATGAACACTGACCTTACCTGAGGCAATTGAGGCTTGCAGTTCTTTGAATGTTGTTGTAGGGTCTTTTGTGACCTCTTGGATGAGTGGTCGCTGCGCTCTTGAGGTAATTTTGGTTGGCCGACCACTCCTGGGAAGGGTTACCACTGTTCCATGTTTTTGCTATTTGTGGATAATAGCACTCACTGTGTTTCGCTGGATTTCCAAAGCTTTAGAAATGGCTTTATCACCTTTTCCAGTCTGATAGCGCTCAAGTACATTGTTTCTCATTTGCTACAGAATTTCTTTGGATCGTGGCTTGATGTCTAGCTTTTGAGAATCTTTTGGTCTACTTCACCTTGTCAGGCAGGTCCTATTTAATTGATTTCTTGATTGAGAACTGGTGTGGCAGTAATCAGCCCTGGGTTTGGCTAAGGTATTTGAACTCAGCTTCCCAAAGATGTGATAAATAATCCACAATTAATTTATGTTTTAAGGAAGGGGGGCAATTACTTTTTCACACAGGACCCTGTAGGTTTGGATTTCTTTTTCCCTTAATAATATAAACCTTCATTTGAAAACTGCATTTTGTGTTTACTTGTGTTATTTTTGTTTAAGATTTAAATTTGTTTGGTGATCTGAAACCTTTAAGTGGGACAAACATACAAAAGAATAGGAAATCAGGAAGGGGGCAAACACTTTTTCACACAAATGTACTCCAAATAGGAGAGACTGTGACCACTGTATATACATCACATAGGAGATACCGAGACTGCTGTTTACACATCAGATAGAAGACACTGAGACTGCTGTATATACATCACATAGGAGACACATAGACTACTGAATATACATAACAGGAGACACTGGGGCCAGAGTATATACAGTGTATCCGTAAAGTCATGGTGAACTTTTGACCAGTCACTGGAAAGCAACAAAAACTATAGAAATGTGAAATCTGTTCCAAATAAAAGAAAAACTCCCCCAGTTTCATACCTATTCAGTGCAGTTTGATGTGGGCTCCATTTGCTTCCCTACACACATCCAAACAATAGTGAAGTTCTTGCCACACACGGGTAAGGACGTCTGGTGTAACAGAGTGAATAACGTCTGTGATTCTCTGTTTTAAGTGATTAATGTCGTTGATACGTTCAATGTACACGTTGCTTCACATAACCCCAAAAGTAAAAGTCTAAGGGTGTCAGATCCGCGGATCGTATATACAGTACCTTCCTGTGACTGGTCAAATATGCACCATGACTTTACGGACACACTATATCACATAGGATATATCGAGACTTCTATATATATATTATTTAGTGTCACTATGCCTGAGGTTTTCCGCCACTGCTATAGTGTATAGCTCGTTACGTGGGTTACCAGCCATCAGTGCAGTCCATGCTTGGCCCCTTACGTAGGCAAGGAGCTCATGACACTAGCGGGCGCTGTGTTCTATAACTTGCTAACAGCAATCTGAAGCTGTTCAGATCGTTGGATCCTGCCAGCTCCATTCTCCCTGTGCTTCTTCTGTGCTGTAGACACGAAGCTGCCTCTACTATTAGGTTTGTAGACAGCACAGTTTGGACCAGTGGCACGGCAATGCTTCTGATCTGCACTGTTAATCTTCAGGAGTGTTTCGCCCCTGGAAAAACAGGAAACTGGGGTTGGGAACAGTGCAGTTCTGAAGCTGTGTCTTGAGATAGCAAACTCAAATGGGTCACCCTCGCACACAGTGTCGGTGTCGAGGCGGGAATGTATCACAGCAGCGGTGACCCGGTCCGTGGCCCTGGGCGCCCAATATCAATGGCGGTGATGTTAATGGTGTTAAAGTTTATATGAATAGTTTGTGACGCCACCCGTGGTGTTTGGCAAGTAAGATGGTAAGCCAACGCTGCATGCAGATCCGCTGGGACTGATGGTGTGGTGCAGCAAAGATGGTATAGCTCCCCACAGGTGGAGCTGTAGTCCCAGGGCAGTGTAGGTGCAATGGATGAGGAGAGGCACAGAATGGTATGGATGCTGGTACCCAGGTGTAGTGGTGCGGGAATAACTGGAGGACACCAGAGTATGCGGTTCCAAAGCTTTACTCACTGTTTGCAGTTCACACAACTGCCTGCCTCCGTACTGTGTTCTCCAGGTCAGGGCTCCAGTCAACCTCCAGGCAGGATAGGATTCTATCTTCCACACTCCGCCAACATCTACCTTACTGAACGACTCCTCCAATGCGCCTTTAGGTGCGAAGCACTCCAGTACTTAGTTACCCTGGAATGCCTCTCTCTAGGTGTTCCTAGTCTTTACTTGTATGACAGACAGCTGTAGCCTGCTTCGGGGACTCCACTCTGCGTCCCGGCTCTCTATTCAGTTGCTGTAGTGTCCCAAGTCTATGATGGGAGCAAGGCTAGCGGCTCACTACTGCTCCGGTGTCTGTTGCCGGACATAAAGATTCTATCAACCTCGGGGACCGGGCCCCGGCCTTTGTGCTCTCTGGACTGGAAGGGTTCTCTCTCTTTCTCAACCTGCTTCCCACCGTCCTTCTGTTCTCCTTCGTTTCGATCTGTTCTATCTCTCTTATGGAAGGTTAGGTTATCAATCTTATCAGTCTCTTTCTCTGGTCTTTCTCGTGCCAGCAGCCCAGATCACTGGGACCTGCTGCAGCACGTCCCTCAGACACCCATCTTCTCTCTATACTCTCCTCTAACCAACTAACTAACCCTCAACTTTCACTCTTCCAACTCTTTTATATCTAACTCCACCCGCCTCCCAGCACCTCTCGTGTTACGAAGCCAGGGACCACAAAAGGCACCCTATGACCTTTCCAGCATAAAGCATGGATGGGTCCCTGCTGAACTATCCTGTGTGTGGGGTGCAGGTGTTGGAATGCGGAAAGGAGTTCCCAGCCTACCTGGATGGTGGGGCACTACACCTTAGGAGAAGGTGCAGTACCTCTGTGGCGACTGAAGCCTCAGGGGTGCCACATAAACAAGCAACACCGTGCATCCCCTAATACCTCTTTAGTAGTGCCAGAAAAATACTGCAATGCAACACTAAATTCCTCCCCAGCAGTACCAAATACCAGAATACAGCACTCAAACCCCCCCCCCACCTGCACATCGCCAAATACCACAGTGCAGCTGCAGTTTATCCTTTCACACCCTCTGCCCTCTGGTGGCTGTATTACTGTTTCCCACCCTTCACAATCTGGCAGGAGCCCAGGAGATGCTGAAGGTGGAATGAGACTATGGATTGCTCTTGGGGATTTTCTCTTCCCTCTTCCGTTCTCTCCTTGCAGTCTTCAGAGATGGACGGCCACTGTGGGCATGTAACCATGATGCCACTACAATGCAGGGCTGACATCATCAAGGCAGTCGGCCGACAGAATGAGCTTAGCGCTGGGGATCAGTCCGGGCCTGGGGAATCACATGTTTGGGTAATAAAATAAAAAACATGATTTTTTAATTAATTATTTTTTATTGAATAAATCTAATTAATAATATACAAATGTATATCTTCCTCTTCCTAATAACCCCCTCAATAATGATACGATGTTGATTATATGGAAGACTAAAAAGTACAATAAAAAAAGTTTGATCGAAATGTTTGAATGAATTGGTAGCCCATATGAATTTTATAAGGGCCCTTTGGAAAATAAAAGCTAAAATTTTCTCAGGTTGTTATGGGCCTGACAGATCACCTCTATAAGGCCACGCTCACACGTTCAGTATTTGGTCAGTATTTTACATCAGATTTTCTAAGTTAAAACCAGGAGTGGGTGATACAGAAGTAGTGACGTGTTTCTATTTTACTTTTCCTCTGATTGTTCCGCTCCTGGTTTTGGCTTATAAATACTGATGTAAAATACCAAACGTGTGAACATGGACAAATTCTTAGTCATCACATTTAAAGCAATACCATTTGTGTCCACTAGATAGTGCTACAGGCTAGCAAAATTCAGAAAAAAAAATCGGATACACAAAAAAAGTATATGGCTGATCATTCAGTGTAATCCCACTCATAAATGATCTGGTAGGACCTGTGTGATAATATTTAGACTGCAGAATGATGCTGAGAAATATCTCTGTACAAAAATAAGTTCACTAAATGTGTTATTTTCTGATAAGCATCCTTTTTCCTGATAGCATATAATGTAAAAAGGAGGACAGTTTCCACAATTCTACAGTATTTAGTGTTGCATTATTTTGCCATTCATTATGCGGTATTAATGCTATCTGGCCAGCACGGTGGCTCAGTGGTTGGCACTGTATGATGGCTTAGTGGTTAGCATTGTATGTTGGATCAGTGGTTATCACTGTATGGTGGCTCAGTGGTTAGCACTGTATGGTGGCTCAGTGGTTAGCACTGTATGGTGGCTCAGTGGTTAGCACTGTGTTGGATCAGTGGTTAGCACTGTATGGTGGCTCAGTGGTTGGCACTGTATGGTGGCTCAGTGGTTGGCACTGTATGGTGGCTCAGTGGTTAGCACTGTATGGTGGTTCAGTGGTTAGCACTGTATGTTAGATTAGTGGTTAGTACTCTATGGTTGCTCAGTGGTTAGCACTGTATGTTGGATTAGTGGCTAGCAGTGTATGGTGGCTCAGTGGTTAGCAGTGTATGGTGGCTCAGTGGTTAGCACTGTATGGTGGTTCAGTGGTTAGTACTCTATGGTGGCTCAGTGGTTAGTACTGTATGTTGGATTAGTGGCTAGCACTGTATGGTGGCTCAGTAGTTAGCACTGTTGCTTTGCAGTGCTGGGGTCCTGGGTTCAAATACCACTAAGGACATCATCTGCAAGGAGTTTGTATGTTCTCCCTGTGTTTACGTGGGTTTCCTCCGGGTTCTCCGGTTTCCTCTCACACTCCAAAGCCATTCTGATTGGGAATCTAGATTGTGAGCCCCAATGGGGAGAGTGATGATAATGTCTGTAAAGCGCTGCGGATATATGATATAATAGTGCAATGGTAATAAATGATAACTTTATTCAGGTGCTGAGGTAGTGTACAAAAGTAGTAAAACATATAAACCCCTACACCACCGTAACTACACTCTACAGCTCTGTACAATTACAAAGATGTAGGGTTTTAATTTTTTTTACTACTTTTGCACATTCGCTCAGGATCAGCCTCAGCTTTAGAACTCCTAAAGCAATGGAGTCACAATTCGCCCCCTTGGGCCACATTCCCAATTAACACGAAAAGGCACCTGCAGCGGCGAAAGGCAATTGTGCATGTGTATGATGGGTACTAGTGATGAGTGAACGTGCTGGGATAAGGTATTATCTAAGCATGCTCGGGTGCTAACAGAGTGACTTCGGCATGCTTGAAAAGTATGTTCGAGTCCTTGCAGCTGCATGTCTCGTGGCTGTTAGACAGACACAACACATGCAGGAATTGCCTAAAAATTAGCCGAGGGGACCCAAACCTAGTATTCGAGTATGCCAAAGATGCTCTATTAGCACAAAAGCATGCTCAGATAACACCTTAGGCTGGCTTCACACTTGCGTTGTGTAGCTCTGCAGATGGCAGCCTATTTCCTCCTTTCGTCCTCCGTTAAGCCCCGCCCACTGCAGCACCTCTTCCGTCAGCTTCGCTTACGTCTGCATGCATCCTGCATACCTATTTTTAAGCAAATTCAGCTCACCCCAAATGCTTTCCATGCAGCATCAGCAAACCGAGCAAGGACTCATCGCCACCAGATGTAACAGATCAATGCTTGAAAAAAGAATGTCCAGCTCCAGAATTAAAATCCCCCCCAAAATTTTATTGCTAAAAATTTTTTGGGGATTTTAATCCTGGAGCTGGACATTCCTTTTTCAAGTACCTATTTTTAACATTGGGTATGCAGGCCATGCGGATGTATGCTGATGCATCCACATGCGTCATTTTGACGCACCCGCCGGCTGCAACAAAATGCAACATGTTGCGTTCAGCGCAGAGTCAAAACGACACATGTGGATACATCAGCATACATCCACATGGCCTGCATACCCAATGTTAAAAATAGGTACGCAGGACGCATGCAGATGTAGGTGGAGCTGAAGGAAGGTGCTCAAAACCACATTCAAGAAGTTTATTAACCTTTCAGGTGCTTCACAGGAATTTTTTGAATATTTAAAAAAAAAAAGAACATTTAACTTTTTTTCACAAAAAAAATACTTCAGGTTCAATTTTTTTTATTTTACCAAGGGTAACAGGATAAGTTCTCCTGAGTACGCTGATACCTGATATGTGGGGGGGGAAACCACTGTTTCGGCGCATGGCAGAGCTCAGAAGGGAAGGAGCGCCGTTTGACTTTTTCAATGCAAAATTGGCTAGAATTCAGATCGGACGCCATGTCACGTTTGGAGAGCCCCTGATGTACCTAAACAGTGGAAACCCCCCACAAGTGACCCCATTTTGGAAACTAGACCCACCAAGGAACTTATCTAGATATGTAGTGACAACTTTGAACCAACAAGAGCTTCACAGGAATTTATAACGGTCAGCGGTACAATTAAAAAATCATATTTTTTCCACAAAAATGATCTTTTCACCCCTAATTTTTATTTTCCCAAGGGTAACAGGACCCTAAAAGTTATTGTGCAATTTGTCCTGCGTACGCTGATACCCCATATGTGGGTGTAAACGACTATTTGGGTGCATGGCAGAGCTCAGAATGGAAGCAGCGCCATTTGACTTTTTTGGCTGGAATTGAGATCGGACACCATGTCGCGATTGGAAAACCCCGGATGTACCAAAACAGTGGAAACCCCCCACAAATGACACCATTTTGGAAACTAGACCCCCCCAAGGAACTTCTAGATGTGTGGTGAGAACTTTGAACCCCCAAGGGCATCACAGAAGTTTATAACGTACAGCCGTACAATTAAAAAATCATATTTTTTCCACAAAAATGATATTTTCACCCTCAATTCTTATTTTTCCAAGGGTAACAGGACCCTAAAAGTTATTGAGCAATTTGTCCTGAGTACGCTGATACCCCACATGTGGGGGTAAACCACTATTTGGGCGCATGGCAGAGCTCGGAAGGGAAGCAGCGCCATTTGACGTTTTTGGCTGGAATTGAGATCGGACACCATGTCGCGTTTGGAAAGCCCCTGATGTACCAAAACAGTGAAAACCCCCACAAATTACACCATTTTGGAAACTAGACCTAGACCCCCCAAGGAACTTATCTAGATGTGTGGTGAGCACTTTGAACCCCCCAGTGCTTCACATAAGTTTATAACGCCCGGGCGTGAAAATAAAAAAATCGTATTTTTTCCACAAACATGATCTTTTAGTCACCAATTTTTTTATTTTCCCAAGGGTAACAGGAGAAATTGGACCCCAAAAGTTTTTGTCCTGAGTACGCTGATACCCCATATGTGGGAGAAAACTACTGTATGGGCACACGTCGGGGCTCGGAAGGGAAGTAGTGACTTTTTGGAATGCAGACTTTGATGGAATGGTCTGCGGGTGTCATGTGCGTTTGGAGAGCCCTTGATGTACCTAAACTATTGAAACTCCCCACAAGTGACCCCATTTTGTAAACTAGACCCCCCACGGAACTTATCTAGATGTGTGGTGAGCACTTTGAACCCCCAAGTGCTTCACAGAAGTTTATAACGCCCGGGCATGAAAATAAAAAAAACATTTTTTTCCACAAAAATGATATTTTTGCCCCCAATTTTTTATTTTCCTAAGGGTAACAGGAGAAATTGGACCCCAAAAGTTGTTTTGCAATTTGTCCTGAGTACGCTGATACCCTATATGTGGGGGTAAAACACTGTTTGGGCGCATGGCAGAGCTTGGAAGGGAAGGAGCACCATTTGACTTTTTCAACGCAGAATTGGCTGGAATTGAGATCAGACGCCATGTTGCATTTGGAGAGCCCCTGATGTGCCCAAACAGTGGAAACCCCCCAATTCTAACTCCAACCCTAACCCCAACACACCCCTAACCCTAATCTCAGCCCTAGCCATAACCGTAGCCCTAACCCTAACCCTAATGGGAAAATGGAAATAAATACATTTTTTTAATTTTATTATTTTTTCCTAACTAAGGGGATGATAACGGGGGGGTTTGATTTACTATTTATGGCGGTTTTCATGTTTGGCAGCTGTCACACGCTAAAAGACGCTTTTTATTGTAAAAATAGTTTTTGCATGACCACATATTGAGAGCTATAATTTTTCCATATTTTGACCCACTGAGTCATGTGAGGTCTTATTCTTTGCGGGACGAGATGACGTTTTTATTGGTATCATGTTCAGGCACGTGACATCTTTTGATCGCTTTTTATTCCGATTTTTGGGACGCAGAATGAACAAAAACCAGCGTTTCATGAATTTCTTTTGGGGGGTGTGTTTACACCGTTCCGCGTGCGGTAAAATTGATAAAGCCCTTTTATTCTTCAGGTCAGTATGGTTACAGCGATACCTCATTTAGGTCTTTTTTTTATG
Organism: Dendrobates tinctorius; assembly: GCF_039654945.1. Classification (NCBI taxonomy): domain Eukaryota; kingdom Metazoa; phylum Chordata; class Amphibia; order Anura; family Dendrobatidae; genus Dendrobates; species Dendrobates tinctorius. The sequence goes on from NW_027361754.1 coordinate 55,990,330, forward strand.
TTTTGGCACTTTTATGCAATGAAAACAATTTTATATAATAAATAATTATTTTTGCATCGCTTTATTCTGTGAGCTATAAGTTTTTTATTTTTTCACTGATGATGCTGTATGGCGGCTCGTTTGTTGCAGGACAAGATTACATTTTCAGCGGTACCATGCATATTTACATGCGTCTTTTTGATCGCGCGTTATTGCACTTTTTGTTCGGCAGTATGATAATAAATCATTATTTTTTGCTTCGTTTTTTATTTTTATTTTTTAAGGGGTTCCCTAAAGGGGTTAACTAATGGGACATTTTTATAGGGTGGGTCATTACAGAAGCGGCGATACCAAATATGTGTACTTTTATTGTTTTTTTTTTTTCCAAAAGATGAATTTATTAGGGAATATTTTTTTTTTTTAAATTTATTTAGCGATTTTTAAAAAATTATTTTTACATTTTTTTTTTTAAACTTTTTATTACATTGCACATTGCGCTGCTGTGGGGGGCTCAGGGAAGCACGGAGGGAGCCCCCTCCCTGCCGATGCTTCCCTTAAACCCCGGTACACCGCGATCGTGTTTGATCGCCGTGTGCAAGGGGTTAATGTGTTGGGGGCGGTCCGTGACCGCCCCTGACACATTGTGCCGGGTGTCAGCTGTGATAATCAGCTGACACCCGGCTGCGATCAGCGGCACTCACCACGTGGGCGCCGCTGATCGCTGTGACGTACTATCCCGTCCCTGGGAATTAAGTCCCAGGGCACATGGACGGGATAGTACGTCACATGACAGAAAGGGGTTAATTATGAAATTGTGTCTTCACTGCTGTGCAGCCTAAATAATAAAAATACTTGGAGCTTAAGGAATATATACTCTTTCAACAGAGAGGAACTCTCTTGCAAGAACAAATATTTAAGGAGATGAGAGACCGACCTTGGGACTGTTGCTCCGATTGAGCAATGGGACATCGCCATAAAAATACATATAAATCTACCATATCGATGACTCTTCACGAGTCTAAAGCCCCGTTACACATAGCGATATCACTAGCAATATCGCTGTAAAGTCACCGATTTTGTGACTTAGCAGCGATATTGCTAGCGATATCGCTACATGTGATACTTACCTCCGACCGGCTCCCCCGCTGGTTATCGCTGATCGCGCGAGAAGGTCCTGGATCATTTTTCGTCGGGCGCTTCCTGCTGGGCTTCCTGTGGCGCCGACTAGCGACGCGTGGACGCGGGCGGGAGGACGTCAGGATCGCCGCGTCTGACAGGTAAGTAGCTACCCCCGACCCCAGCGATGTCGCTGGTGAGATCTGCCTGTGTGGCAGCTCACTAGCCACCACTTAGCGATGCACCAGCGATCCATATCGTTGTCGGGATCACTGGTGCATCGCTAAGTGTAACAATACCCTTATTGCAAACTACTTACTAGGTGGTATCTCACGCCTATTAGATTCTCCCATATTAGCTAGGCCTACTCCCCCCATTGTTGGAGAGGATGCGGACAACAGCGGAATCTTTACCACATCTTTTGGTGTTGCCCGAAACTAAAACATCTGTGGCTCCAGGTTTCTCGTCATATTGACTCCTTTACAGACAACTTTACCCTGACTCCCCATAAAACATTGCTTTCTTTGGACTTGGATCAATTACACCCGTTGGTTAGACAGGTAGGTATTCATATCCTTTTGGTAGTTAAAAATAACTTGGCTTACTTTTGGAAGAAGCCTGACCCTCCTAAATTTTCAGATATCCTAGACAAAATCTACCAACATAATGCTTTCGAATGGAGGTTTGCAGTTAGTGTGGCGCCCCTGAGGGTTCAGTCACCACAGAGGTACTGCACCTCCTCCTGAGGTGTGGTACCCCACTATTCAGGTAAGGTGGAGACTCCTGACCACGCTCCAACACCTGCATCCCACACAACATAGTAGTGTAGCAAAGCACCCTTTGGTCGCTCCCTGCTTGGAACACGAAGAGTGCTGGGAGGTGGGTGGAGTTTAGTCTGCACCAAAAGAGAGGGAAGAGTTTAGGATTTGGTCAGTCTGACTCAGTCAGTCTGACAGAGTCAATGGAAGAGTGAAGATCCCCTGAGTGGGATGGATGAAGGAAGTGCTGCAGCAGACCTCAGTGACCTGGGTGTGCTGGCACAGGAAAGAGATATTCAGAAAGCCTAATTCTCCATAAGAAAGATTGATTTGTACGGAACGTAAGGAGAAGAAGAGAACTAAGGATTAGGGTTGGAGCAGAGCCCTTCCTCAAGTTCTAAGCGCATGGCCGGAGTCTGGTCCCCGAGGTTGTATGGATACTAATGGTCCTGCGACAGACACCGGAGGAATAGAAGTTGTCACCACTTTATTCCCACACAAGACTTGGGGGCACAACAGCAACGAGAGTGAGCCGGGACTGAGTAGCAAGGAGTCCCCAAAGCAGGCTACAGCTGTCTTTCGTACAAGTAGAGTTCATAGGAACATCTGACTGGAGGAACTCCAATGTAACTCAGTACTGAGAGTACTTCACTATACGTGCAAAAGGAGACGTTCAGAAAAGGCACTTATGTTGGCGGAGTGTTGGAACGGAGTACTTCATCTTGCCTGGAGGTTGGCTGAGCCCCTGACTTGGAGGACATGGCACCGAGGCAGGCACCTGTATGCTCAACAGAGTGTGAGTAAAGCTTTGGAACTACATGCCCTGGTGTCCCCCGCTTATTCCTGCACCAACCCATTGAGCACTGCTACATCTCTATGCTTAACGCCACACCGCTCTCCTCTCCTCACCATCTCTCCATCTACACTGCCCTGGGACTACAGCCCTGCCTGTGGAGGGCTACACCATCATTGCTGCACCATACCATCTGTCCCAGAGGATCTGTCTGCAGCGTCGGCTTAACATCTTCATTGCCAAAAACTACAGGTGGCGTCACGAATCATTCACTAATAAACTTAAATCATCATCCGCACACTCAACATCCCCCCTTTTACAATGGACGCCCAGAGCCATGGACCGGGTCACAGCTACGGTGACATCTCCCATTGAAAGCCACCGGGCCCAGCTCTGAGTACTCCGCCGCCCTGGCGAGACCCTGGGGGTGATCCATTTTCTGGCGTCACGAACAGGATGACGAAGCCTGGTGCCACCGGGTTCTGTGTGCCGAAGATTTATTGGACTTAAACATTGCTGAGAATGTGCAGAATAACCAAATTAATAGACTGTAAAATGGACTCTCAAAATGGCCGCCGGCGCTGTGAAGAAGGGCGTGACAACATGGGTGGTCCTAAGAAAAGACCGCGAACTGTCTTGGGCCTCCCCTGCCTGAACTTCTATGCAACTGCAAGATGGCCCACCCCCCCGAGGGGTTCGGATACTGGCTTGGTATGGAAGAGTAGGAAGAAGACGCCTCCCCCAGAAGGATGAGCGAGTGTCGGTGGCGGGAAAGAAGCCCGGGAAGATGGAGGAAGAAGGGCAGAATGCCATATTGGAAGAAGGAAGGAGGCCCGAAGAGCGCTGGGAGGTTGAGCTGAACTTCCCCGGCGCAATGGCTGAAGGCTCCGACCCTGCTTTCATGATGGACTGCCAGCAGCTGGAGGACGAGAGTGCCTAGCTGACACACCGCCTGCGGCTGAGACAGGAGGCTCTCTAGACTCTGAACTGGCAGCGCGCCCAGGAGGGGCCTAAACCATCGGTACCCACCGCCGCTGCTATGCCACCGGTACCTGCACCACCGGTACCCACCGAGGATGCCCTGGTCCTCCCTCCGGCCGCACCTGCGGAACCTGAGGCTGCTGTGATGCCATCGGTAGCGCCTGTCACCATCTCCCTGCTGCAACCACCGCTGAGCGCCACCTGCACGGAAGAGGTACCGGAGGGCCCGAGAGCTGAGCAGGAAGGAGCTGGACTCCTGCCTGGACCTAGCGCGGCTGCACAGGTACCACCGGAGGCCCCTGCGGACCCGGAGCCGCCATCTGCTCCACCGCCACCTCCGATAGCGGCCTGGACTATTTTGGTGGATGTTCCAGCTAGTGACTGCCGTCCCAAACCCGTACTGGAGCCGAAGCATCACCAAGAGGCCCCAGGTACGTCTGCTGCCCCTGCACCTAGGAAGGCCTTGGGGTATACAGCTGTTGCAGCATCCGGGCAGGTCGTGCTGGACCTAGTCTGGGACCAGGAGCCCCTGGCGGTAGTCCCCCTGTCCATGGTGGGTAGGGGTCGGCCCCAAGAGGTGGAGAAGGAAGAAGAGGAATCCTATTGCCAGCAGACCCTCCACTAGCTGGCAGCGGAACAGAGGGAACGGGAGCAGCGGAGGCTGGCAGTGCTAGGCCCTGATATGGACAGGAAGGAGAGGGTTCGTGCCGATCATTACGGTCCCCGGGACTCAGCGGGATGGGGTCAGGTCCTGAACGTTAACCAGGAACGGGGGTTTGGTTTTATCTCAGACCCCCAGAGGATCTCTGACCTCTTCTTCAGCAGGAGGGATGTTGAGTCTCACCTCCGGAGGAGACACCCTGCCTGTGACTTGCACCCGGGGGAATATCTCACCTTCACCTGGCATGAGGGGCTGCGTGGCTGGTACGCCATGAATGTGCGCCGCATCCCAGAAGACTTTATTGCGACCTACAAAAAGGAGAAAGTGCACATTCCCCTGGCAGGATTACCTCCCACCGTGGTAGTTGTTCCTGCAAAAGTCAGGCAGGTCACATCCACTGAAGTGCAACACCCCAAGGCACAAGTAGCTGCCCCTGCGGTACCACAGGCAGTCACCCCCAGAATTCCTGCTGACTACCGACAATTCATTAATCCGCCAGGAGGTGGACATCCAGATCTTCTCCCCTGGAAGCAGCCAAAGCGACCCGCTTCTACCACCCCAGGAGGGGATCCCCAATAAAGAGACACTCCAGTAACTAACTAATTGTTACCCAGGAGGGTATTTGCACTGTTGTGCCTTCTTTTTGTTATCATGTTTTCTTTGGTTTTACAAGTTTTTGCCTAGTTGAGTTGGCAGCATATTTTTCATTGAACTGCAGAGATCATGAACAATGAGTGATCCACAAACTGTGTTGTAAATAGTTGCACCTCTTAAGGTGCCCTCTCTTGGTTTTACATAGATCATTTATGAATAAGAACTACCTCATCATGGAGCATAGCTCCAATCCAAGGACACTGCAAGAAATCCCGTCTGGGAGCGGTGTCCAGCACGTGCAAGAATTATTGATGTTTTAATGTGAAGTATGGTGTGATGTGTCTTATAAAAATGTTGCAGATTTTATATAGAGCTTACTTGATAGTAGTTTTTAGGCATTTGATTAGGAATGGATATTTTGCTTTAATAAAGATGAAAATTTTTGAATAAAGATTTGAATGCAGGTGACGAACCAGGCATCAGCGGTTGTCACCCAAGTCTAGTAGAGACAGTAAAAGAAAATGGGAAAGAAAAATGTGTTAATGATAGTACTTGAAATGGTAGTGAGTTTACTTCCATAGCACTTTAAAATTAGGTAATATAACTTTAAAATTAGGTAAATATAGTCTGTTAAAATTGTTTGCAACGTTCAAGAATGAGTGCCTCCCACATTGGGAAGTTTAGATAAGAACTGTTTATCAAGCATTTCAAAAATTTTGTATGTTCCTTATTTGTTTCACCTTTGTCCCAGAGGATCTGTCTGCAGTGTTGGCTTAACATCTTCATTGCCGAACACCACAGGTGGCGTCACAAATCATTCACTAATAAACTTTAATCATCATCCACACACTCAACATCCCCCCTTTTACAATGGACGCGCAGAGCCACGGACTGGGTCACAGCTACCGTGACATCTCCCATTGAAAGCCATCGGGCCCGGCTCCGAGTACTCCGCCGACCTGGCGAGACCCTGGGGGTGATCCATTAGTAACAATAATATTCTCGCCTATACTAATAAGTAGAATGTCTGGAACAATAAATTTAGATGAGTTTAAATTTCTCTCATGCACCTCCTTAAGTGATTGGACTAGACCGCCTTCTTGTATCTCCTCCTTAAAGGTTCAGCATTATTGTGCCTCTTATTGATATTAGTATTTTGTATACTTAATAATGTATGCTTTGTTACAAGGGTTCTCTATTTTTTTATGACCCTTACCCTCCTATGTACATTTAACCTTTTCCCCTCCCTATCCACCTCCCAGTTTTATAAAAACTTTAATAAAAATATTTAAATACAAAAAGTACCTTTCACCAGTTTTAGCATATTAAAAAGCCATATTACACAGTTGTGGAGATATTAGCTCCTCTACGCAGAGTAGAGCAGGGTTATGTGTCATTACAAACATCTCTGTTAGCTTTCATCTCACAGCAGTCAGTGTGGGGGGAGGGGGAGTACAGTGGAGCTATGTGTTATTAAAAACACCCCTTGCAGCTTTTATCTCAGGGCACTATCAACACTGTTGCACTCACCTTTCTTTTAGCCCCAAACTGACTGATGTGAGATGAAAGCTGCAAGTGTTTGTAATGACATATAGCTGTATTCTGCGTTCCACAGTAAGAGCCGACATCACGAAGGAGAGCAGGGCAGTGGGGTCATTACATGTCTTATAGGATAAAGATTGTTCTGATCTCTTTTGGGGGCGTGGTCCTGCTTATGATTGGTCAAGGTCAAACGGGGAAAAGTACACGCCTCCAGAGAAGAATCTCTGATAACGACCCCTTGGTTGCAGGCAAAATTAGAATCTATAGTTTACAAGCCAATATTTCTGCAATGGGAATGAGAAATTAAAAAATAAAAAAATGCATTTTGTTCAGAGCTGCAACCATTAATCCATAATGTGGCCAGTTTCAAATGCTAACACTGGTGAAAGATAGGGATGAGCGAGTATTGTAGTTTTCGGACTCGCTGTACTCGTTACGAGTACCTCCTATTACTCGGGTACTCGTAACGAGTACTGAGTCCAATGTAAGTCTATGGGAAATGCAATTAATGGGCGGGGACTGTGATGGACTGGGCGGGGACTGTGTGTAGACTGTACTGGCCTGTGCGGGGACTGTGCCAGGCTATGCGGGACTGTGCTGACCTGTGCGGGGACTGTGCAAGGATATGCGGGACTGTGCTGGCCTGTGCGGGGACTGTTCCGGGCTGTGCGGGACTGTGCTGGACTGTGCAGGGCTTTGCAGGTACTGTGCGGGACTGTGCTGGACTGTGTGGGACTGTGGTGGGCCATGCTGCGCTGTGCGGGGACTGTGCGGGGACTGTGCCGTGCTTTGTGGGACTGGGTGGGCTGTGCGGGGACTGTGGGGGCTGTTGCGAATATTGCGAGGCGAGTAGTGAAATACTCGCGAGGATTCGAGTACCTCGAGTACCGCATTACTCGCCGAGTACCGAATCCTCACGAGTACGCTCGCTCATCCCTAGTGAAAGGTCCTTGTTAAAGCCGGTACTGAGTATAAAACCAGCGTGCTGGCTCAGATATTCAGAACCTAAAATAAAATCAAAACAGAGAAAATGTTGCCCTCAGAGGGGAGTAGGAGCAATCTACCATGTCAGGACATTGTACATTTCTTTTGACTAACCAAAAAGTTGCTCAATTATTAAAAACTTTTTTCTCCAGCAGAGGGTGCAAGAGACCGCCGGAAAATTGAGAACTAATGCAAAATTCTCCATAAACCTTTGTATACACAAGAAATAGCAGAATTTCTGACATTTTGAGGGTGATGTATCAAAACTAAAGAAAGGAACAGTACAAATATCTATACTAACCAGATTATATTGTTAACCTAATGCAGAAATGCAGCTGCAGAAATGATTGGCTGCTGTCAGTGACAACTAAACTCCAGCTCCTTAACCCCAGTGCAACATTTGTTCTGTGGTAATGTATGAAACTTCTTTTCCTAGGTAACCGATTTTAAAGGGGACCGGTCCCCAGGTCAGAAATGTCTAGTTTGTGCTTGAATTTTCTTCCTGCTGTTCTCCTAAGTATTCTGCCTTTCTTTCTTTTTTAAATCCACCATATGGTTCCAAATACATAAGGTTTTTTGTTTAATTTGTTTAGTGCTATTTTGGGGGTCTTCACTGTAGAGGCGGTGCTCACTAAGTAATTATGCAGAGCAGCCTAAAGACACGCCCCTGAGGATCCTGTGAGCACCGCCCCATTAGTTCAAACTATAAAAAATCAAATCACAATCCATCAACCATTAGGGCTGTCCCGGTCAGACAGTTCCTAAGGATGAGGCGAATATGTTCTACCGATGAGAACTTTTATTCTCAAGCGGCTGACCTGAGGTCTCGATTTGAATACCGAGGGTACAGCCACAGATGCATCAAAAGTGACTTCGACAGAGCCAGAAGGACACCCCGAAATGATCTTTTGTATCCCCAACATCCAGGAATCATTAAAAATAGGGAGGGGAATAAGGCTAGATTCATCACTACATTTAATCATGAGTGCGCGGGCGTGAGGAACATTTTACAGAAACATTGGTCTGTTTTGGCCACTGAACCATCCTTGAGATCTGCTATTGGAGATTTACCATCGATGACAGCTAAGAGATCTCCCAATCTGGCCAATTTACTGGTCAGAAGTCATTATGTACCATCGATTGTGAATCCTTTCACAACCAGGGGTCCGGTAGTAGGCTGTTTTCCTTGCGGACATTCTGTCACCTGTACCAATGTCCTCAGATGTTCCTCCTTCACTTCCTCTGATGGAGCCAGGCAGTTTGAGATCAGGCAGCATATCACATGTGGCACTAGTAATGTTATATACTATGCCATGTGTGGCTGCTCCCTGGTATATATTGGGCTAACGTCTAGGGAATTCCGTATTAGAGTACGCGAACACGTCAGGAATATACGGGCCACTGAAAAGGTATCTGATCTTTTATCACTGAAGACACTAGCATGTCATTTCAAACTTAAGCACAACTGTGACGTGGCCTCGCTTCGGATTAGGGGAATAGAGAAGGTCCAGCTTGGCCTAAGAAGGGGCGACTATAAAAAAACTCTTAGCCCAACGCGAGGCGGGCAGGATAGTACGCCTCAACACTATGACACTCTTTGGTCTCAATGAGTCCCTCAGTTTTTCTTCTTATTTGTGACATGGCCCTCCTTGTTCTAATTTCACCATTGCTTGTGACCATTTATAGTATTCTATATTTGGTCTTCCTTATTATCTATATGGATCTGTTTTTATTTTATTTTTCTGATTTTTAACTTTTTTCGTTTCTTGTACCTTCAGTTATTCTATATACGCATACATCTCCTTCATATTTCAGCTATTGGATTTCCGATGGAAGATCGGGCACCCCCATGATATCCACTGAATGATATTGTCTATTTTTTCTGCATATTTATATATCTTTAATATATTGTTATTGTTACACGGCTATTGTAATGTACGTCTGTCGTCTTAATTGGAGCCTGTTATCTACAGGCACGACACACATTGATTGTCCTGCCCTCTGTATGAATATATATTCTGAGACCGATGAGTAAAATGTTGTCACACTGGAAATACATGGAGTAGCAGTGATCTTTTATATGATCCCATGTTACAAAGCCTTTCGAACCAGCGTCCTTCATTCAGAAGACTGAGAAATAGGGTGGTAATGTAAGAGGTATTACAGCACAGAAGACCCCGTTACACTGGTGGCAGCGGCGGGATATGATACCCCCCGTCTATAGGAGTAAAGGACTGAATGGAAAACAACTACCAGAAGTTAAAGAGGAATACATTAAAAGACCTGGTGGAAGCTCGAGGATTAATCGCCAGCAACAAAACAAAAGCGGATTTGATAGCAGCCATCATGGAACATGACAGTGTAGCGCCTCCCAATGTGAACATGGAAGAGACTGAATTCCAGAGGGAGATAAAGAGCAGACTGGCTTTCTATGGCCCAAACCCTGCAGTAGAGATCGTACGAGAGGTGATGGCTGATGTGCGTACTGATCTGAAGGAAAAGATGGCAGAGCGGACCAGGATAGAGCTAGCCAAGATGGAGATGGCAGAGCTGAACAAAGTAGAGCTAGCCAAGATGGAGCTAGCCAAGATGGAGATGGCAGAGCGGAGAGAGGAGAGTCAGCGAGCAGGGGAAGCTCTGGCCTCCGCCCAGGTACCGTCAGCAGTAAGCCACAAAAAAATCCAGTAAAATGCCTTCCGACAGTTGGGGGAGGCAGAGGAAGACAGTGATGACTTTCTACAGGACTTTGAGCGGCAGTGTGCCCTTCACCAAGTGAAGCCGCAGGATTGGGTTCAGGTTCTGGCCAGCAAGCTGACAGGCTGGGCAGCGGACGCCTATCACACGGTACCTGATGAGAACTGTATGGACTATGAGTGGGTCAAAGAAGTGATCTTGGCCCGGTATGCGCTGACACCAGAGGCATACCGCCAAAAGTTCCGCGGACTTATAAAACAGGTAACAGATACCCACGCTGAATGGGCTGTAAACTATGGCGGTCACTGCTACAGTGGGTACAAGGAAGCCAAGCAACCACTAAGGAGGACGTCCTCCAGCTTTTCTTGTTAGAGCGATTCTTTACTGGACTAAACCCCAAGACACAAGAATGGCTTCGGGACAGACGGCCTATGACTCTTGAGGAGGCCACTCGTCTTGCCAATGAACATCATGATGCCAGGAGGGCTCATTTGTCTTGATCATAGACTGTCACAAGGGGCCCTCCCATGGGTCTGGAGGCCCCTAAACCACAGAAGATTGTCGGGGGACCAGCTAAAACCCCGGCTTACCAGAGTCCCCCTGGTGTGTGATGCCACACCTGCCAACAGCTGGGCCACCTGCAAAGTCATTGTCCCCACCGGACTCAGCGTACCAAGTGGCCAAAGGCGGGAACGGCTACCGTCAACCGGGCTGCTGTACACTATTACCAGCTGGTCCGGCATTGGGGGCTATGACTAATCCAGGGAGGAAAGAGATGGAGGAAGTGCTGCATGAAGTAGACCCCGTGCAGGCAGCCCGGGCAGATAATCGACAACAGCATCGACTTGCGGTGTGGGTTAATGGGAAATGTATGCAGGGACTAAGAGATTCCGGAGCAACTTTGACCCTTGTGAAGCCTCATCTCGTCCAGAACCAAGAGAAAACGGACCGGACAGTGGCCGTCCGTGTAGCAGGGGAGCCATACATCAACTGCCCACTGCCAGGATTCACCTGAACTGGGGAGTCGGGGATGGCCTTGTTGAGGTCGGCCTGATGGAGGATTTGCCTGCAGACGTACATTACAATAGCCGTGGGATTTACAAAGGTGGGGGGAGGTCAGAAGTGGGATATCTTGTTTACCTCTGCCCAGGGGGTCGCAGCTGGTCGGTTGCTGCATTAAGGGCATACATCTCCTATTCGGTGTGCTGGGGGGTTCTGTAACAGTTATTATTACTGTATTTGTATTTTCACTGTTGGATGGTATGCAGGGGTTAAAATGACGAGTTACATATTGTCAGGTCCTTGAACAGTATGCCCCACCAGTAACACACACTTTCCGTGCGTCTTTACTACATCCCCTTGAGAAAGCTATCGGACGCTGGGCGAAACGCGCATCAGGGGTCTCTTACAGATCCATATTTGGTGTCCCATACTCAGCTTCTACTGGTAAGCGCTGTCCTGGCTCTTTTTCTCACCCCGGTTTGGGTATTATGTAACTATTACCACGCGGTTCACTGCAGGTAGGTACCTTTTTTAATTGCTTTCAGTATGGCACATCATAACTATGGGATTTCTGTTACATGGTTCTTATTCTGGGCACAGTATTGATGTTTATATAGCGGCTATTTTGGCCCCCAACTGTGATATTGTATACACACCCTCCTCCCTTGTTTTCAGGGTATTAGTACTTTACACCCATATACACTGCATGGGGTCCGTATACGCCTAAACATTCATTATATTTTTATGAACTCTGTGGCCTGGATGTTTACCTCCATTTTTTCTCCTTCTCCTTGTGTATCTTATACTATGTCAATTTTTGTCTGCACTTTTTCAATATTTAAACACGTTGTTATATATTTATGCTAATAAATTTTTGCTATTTTATATGCTCCTTTGTCCTCCTATTTTTCAAAAAATTAAATCTGCAGCATATCAATCCTTTCAGCATTTTTTTCACCCATTGAAAACGCAGGTCTAAGAATAATTGCGGGTTTGCTACTTTTTTGTAGCATTTTTTCTTGCGTTTTTTGCATGTGTTTTCAGACATACATGAATGCTTTAGAGATAGATAATAATAACCTACAGTATATTATGGCTATGTGTGGTCATTATTTGAATTTGCACTTTGGTCTGCTCATTTGTTTGCACTCCTTTTGCGAGACTCCCATACTATCACAGCTTGGAGAATTATTTGCACACACCCGGTTTACTTTCTTTTGTTTTTATATATACATGTTTATCTATTTACTGCATGCATCACACTACCATCCATTATGTAAATGTTATTTATATTCAATGTGTGTATATATTTCCATCTTATATTGACAACCAATGTGGTGGTTTGATTGACAGGTCAGGCATATATATGGATGGTATTTTGTTGTAAATTTTATTTACCATTGACAACAATGTTTTTATATTGTCCCCTGGGTCTGTTATTTGTATCTTACACATTGTCCCATTTTCTAGTTTTAAATGGTTTTACTATGTACTGTATATTCTGTTATGATTGAGTCACCGTAGGAGGCAAAAACTGAAATGCTAGCTAAGTCCAGAAAACCAGAGAAGTTGGCAGCTATCGGATTGCAGACCCCTGAACCTATCAACACAACTAGCAGTAGCCGTGGGGGGTTTCTACGATGCCCTAGACCCCTCGATCACAGCCGGAGAATTAAATAGGCCTAAAGAAAGAAAGGGGAAATCTAAACTGCCCCAGAGCAGACCCCAAAGCAATAGGCAGCCCCCAACATATAATGGCGGTGAAGCAAGATGAAAATACTAACACAGACAGAAAGATAGACTGAGCAAAGAGGGGCCCAAGCTAACTAAATAGAAAAGGACAGGAAGGCTGCTGTCTGCAATCCGTGAAAAACCCTATGAAAATAAGAGCCAACAGACTGACAGTGAAAAAGGCCCTGAAGACGCTAGGCTTCAAAAAAGCTATGTCAGTACTCAGGAATATACTGAAGACAGAGCTACAGGCAAAAGGAGATTCAGCTCACCCCAGCAGGGAATGGCAGAATACTGAAAAGCAAGGAAAACAAAAAACAAAACAAAAAGCTAACAGGCAAAACAGAAACTTAGCTTTAGAGGAGCAGGAATCAGACTGGTGTCCTAGAAGTCCACAGAGAAATCACCCGCAGGGCAGAAGGGCGTCGGCAGCCTTATATCCAGTCCGTGACTCCACTCAGCCAGTCATCCTCATTAGACTCAGGTGCCTGATAATCAGGCTCATTACCTTCCTTTACCAGAATAGGGAGTTCACCAGACCCCAGTGACGAAGGGGAAAATGAACTCACAACAGTACCTCCCCCTTGAGGAGGGGTCACCGAACCCTCAACCACGCCACCAGGGCGATCAGGGTGAGCCCGATGAAATGCACGCACCAATCTTTTGGCATGAATATCAGAGGCAGAGACCCAGGAATTATCCTCCTGACCATAACCCTTACACTTAACAAAATACTGGAGTCTCCGTCTAGCCAGACGGGAATCCAGTATTTTCTCTACCTCATATTCCATGTTACCTTCAACCAGTACAGGGTCTGGAGGTGCCACCCCAGGAACAACTGGTTCAACAAACCTCTTCAACAAGGACTTATGGAACACATTATGGATTTTAAATGTGACAGGAAGAGCCAAACGAAAAGAGACCGGATTAATAATCTCCAAAATCTTGTAAGGTCCAATAAATCTAGGCTTAAACTTAGGAGAAGCCACCTTCATAGCAATATTTTTTGATGAGAACCACACCATATCACCAATCTTAAACTGGGGACCAATGGTCCTATGTCGATTGGAAAACCGCTGGGCCTTTTCCTGGGAGAGAGATAACTTATCCACCACTTGGTCCCAGATCTGGTGCATTCTCTCCACCACAGTGTCAACACCTGGGCAGGCAGAAGGCTCCACCTGCCCTGAAGAAAATCGAGGATGAAACCCAAAGTTACAAAAAAAAGGTGACATCAAAGTGGCAGAACTAGCTCTATTATTTAAAGCAAACTCGGCCAAGGGCAAAAACGAAACCCAATCATCCTGATCAGCGGAAATAAAACATCTCAAATACGACTCCAAGGTCTGGTTTGTTCTCTCTGTCTGCCCAATGGTCTGAGGGTGAAAAGCAGAGGAGAAGGACAACTGAATTCCCAGCTTGGAACAGAAAGTCCTCCAAAATCTAGACACAAACTGAACTCCTCTGTCAGACACAATGTTCTCAGGAATCCCGTGTAAGCGAACCACCTGTTGCAAAAACAGGGGCACCAACTCAGAGGAAGATGGCAACTTAGGGAGTGGTACAAGATGAACCATCTTAGAGAACCTATCACAAATCACCCAAATAACAGTCATTCTTTGAGAGACCGGCATATCAGAGATGAAATCCATTGAAATATGGGTCCATGGCCTCCTGGGGACCGGCAAAGGCATCAACAACCCACTAGAGCGAGAACAAGATTTAGACCGGGAGCAAGTCCCACAGGACTGCACAAAATTCCTGACATCATGAGACAAGGTGGGCCACCAAAAAGAGCGACTCACCAGATCTCTAGTACCAAAAATACCTGGATGACCAGCCAATGCAGAGCAATGAACTTCAGACATCACTCTCTTCTTCCACTGGTCAGGAACATACAACTTTCCACTGGGACAACGCTCAGGTTTGTCCTCCTGGAACTCTTGCAGAGCAAGTCTCAAATCGGGCAAGATGGCAGAAAGAATTACCCCTTCGCCTAAGATGGTAGCAGGCTTGGTCACCACAGGAGAATCAGCAAAGAAACTCCTAAAGACGGCGTCTGCCTTGACATTCTTAGTTCCAGGAAGAAAAGAGACCACAAAATCAAAACGTGTAAAAAACAAGGCCCACCTAGGCTGTCTAGGGTTCAAGCGTTTAGCCGACTCTAGGTAAATCAAATTCTTGTGGTCAGTGAGGACCACAACTTGATGTTTAGCTCCCTCCAACCAATGTCTCCACTCCTCAAATGCCCATTTCATGGCCAACAGTTCCCGATTCCCCACATCATAGTTACGTTCAGATGGAAAGAACTTTCGGGAAAAGAAAGCACAGGGATTCATTTTAGATGTTACAGGATCCTTTTGGGACAAAAAAGTTCCTGCACCAATCTCAGAAGCATCCACCTCTACCTGGAACGGGAGTGAGACATCAGGTTGCCGCAAAACCGGGGCGGAGGTAAATCTTCGCTTCAGCTCCTGAAAGGAAGCAACAGCCTCAGGAGACCAATTCAACACATCAGCACCCTTCTTAGTCAGATCAGTCAATGGCTTGGCAATACTAGAAAATTTTGCTATAAATTTCCGATAAAAATTAGCAAAACCCAAAAACTTCTGGAGGGCCTTCAAAGAAGTGGGCTGAACCCAATCATAAATAGCCTGTACCTTGGCCGGGTCCATTTCAATAGTTGACGGAGACAAAATAAATCCCAAAAATGAAATCCTCTGTACTCCAAAAAGGCATTTCGATCCTTTGACATACAGGGAATTCTCCCTCAAGATCCGGAACACAGTCCGAATATGTTCCACATGAGAATCCCAATCCTTGGAGAAGATCAAAATATCATCCAGATAGATAATCAAAAATTTATCGACAAAGTCTCGGAAAATATCGTTCATGAAGCACTGGAAGACAGAAGGGGCATTAGTGAGCCCAAAAGGCATCACCAGGTACTCAAAATGTCCCTCCGGAGTATTAAACGCCGTCTTCCATTCATCCCCCTGCTTAATGCGGATAAGATTATACGCCCCCCTGAGGTCAAGCTTGGTAAACCAGCAAGCACCTCTAACTCTAGAGAATAGATCCGAAATCAGGGGTAATGGATACTGATATTTAATAATAATTTTATTGAGGGCACGATAATCAATACAAGGCCTTAAAGAACCATCTTTTTTGGTCACAAAAAAAAAACCGGCACCTAAGGGTGAAGAGGATGGTCTAATATGACCCTTCTCCAACGCCTCCTTAATATAGGACCGCATAGCCTCGTGCTCGGGTACAGATAAATTGAAGAGCCGACCCTTGGGAAATTTACACCCCGAGCTTAGTTCAATTGCACAGTCATAACTCCTATGAGGAGGCAAGGACGCAGACTCATTCTCACTAAATACATCATAAAAGTCCGCCAAATAGTCAGGAACATCATGCGACTGAGGAGAGGTGGAAAAAACCGGAGCCTCACTAAAGGTACACCGACAACCCCAACTCACCACAGACACAGATTTCCAATCCAAAACTGGATTATGAATTTGCAACCAGGGAAACCCCAGAACAACGGCATCATGCAGACCATGCAATACCAAAAATCTGCAATTTTCTTGATGGTCTGGGGCGACCCGCATGACCACCTGGGTCCAAAACTGAGGTTTATTTTTAGCCAAAGGAGTAGCATCAATCCCCCTCAAAGGGATAGGCGTCTGCAGAGGTGTCATCGGAAATCCACAACGTTTAGCAAAATCCAAGTCCATTAGGTTTAGCGCTGCTCCCGAATCCACAAAAGCCTTGGCGGAAAATGTGGACAGGGAGCAGATCAGAGTAATTGCCAGAAGAAACTTAGGTTGAACACCACCAACAGAAAACGTGTGTGCAAAGCGTTTCTCTCGTTTAGGACAAACATAAATAATATGCGAGGCATCTCCACGGAAAAAACACAGCTTATTACGCCTTCTGAACTCCTGACGTTGCGCCTTAGACAAAACTCCATCACATTGCATAGGTTCAGACGTCTGTTCAACCGGTGGCAACACCTCTCGTGCAATCCTGCATTCACGTAAACGCCGATCAACCTGAATGGCTAATGACATAGAATCGTCCAGACCAGAGGGAACAGGAAATCCCACCATAGTATCTTTTACGGCTTCTGACAAACCCTTCCGAAAGAGAGCAGCCAAGGCATTATCATTCCAGGTAGTAAGGACCGCCCACTTTCAGAACTTTTGACAGTACAACTCTGCAGAATCTCGACCCTGGTTCAATGCCAACAGGGTCTTTTCAGCCTGATCAATAGCATTAGGTTCGTCATACAACAACCCCAAAGCTTGAAAGAATGCGTTCACATTAGTCAGAATAGGATCATCTGGTTTCAAAGAAAACGCCCAATCCTGGGGATCACCACGCAGCAAAGAGATGACAATTTTAACCTGCTGCGCGGAGCTCCCTGACGAGTTAGACTTCAAGGCAAAAAATAATTTACTATTATTTTTGAAACTCAAAAATTTAGATCGATCCCCAAAAAATACATCAGGTGTAGGGATCTTTGGTTCAACAGCATGCGAACGAGCAAGGTAGGCGGAAATTCCCCGCACTTCCGCAGCGAGCTGCTCCACACGATCAGACAATTGCTTTATCTCCATTGAGAGAGAAAAAAAAAATTCCCCCTATGGCCTCAGAGATATAGAGGAAAGAATATACACACACCTTTTTTTTTTTTTTTTTTAAACACAATTCTTTCCTGCTATTGAGTACCCTAGGATCTGCGGTATGGCGGGTGATTCTGTTATGATTGAGTCACCGTAGGAGGCAAAAACTGAAATGCTAGCTAAGTCCAGAAAACCAGAGAAGTTGGCAGCTATCGGATTGCAGACCCCTGAACCTATCAACACAACTAGCAGTAGCCGTGGGGGGTTCCTACGATGCCCTAGACCCCTCGATCACAGCCGGAGAATTAAATAGGCCTAAAGAAAGAAAGGGGAAATCTAAACTGCCCCAGAGCAGACCCCAAAGCAATAGGCAGCCCCCAACATATAATGGCGGTGAAGCAAGATGAAAATACTAACACAGACAGAAAGATAGACTGAGCAAAGAGGGGCCCAAGCTAACTAAATAGAAAAGGACAGGAAGGCTGCTGTCTGCAATCCGTGAAAAACCCTATGAAAATAAGAGCCAACAGACTGACAGTGAAAAAGGCCCTGAAGACGCTAGGCTTCAAAAAAGCTATGTCAGTACTCAGGAATATACTGAAGACAGAGCTACAGGCAAAAGGAGATTCAGCTCACCCCAGCAGGGAATGGCAGAATACTGAAAAGCAAGGAAAACAAAAAACAAAACAAAAAGCTAACAGGCAAAACAGAAACTTAGCTTTAGAGGAGCAGGAATCAGACTGGTGTCCTAGAAGTCCACAGAGAAATCACCCGCAGGGCAGAAGGGCGTCGGCAGCCTTATATCCAGTCCGTGACTCCACTCAGCCAGTCATCCTCATTAGACTCAGGTGCCTGATAATCAGGCTCATTACCTTCCTTTACCAGAATAGGGAGTTCACCAGACCCCAGTGACGAAGGGGAAAATGAACTCACAACAATATCCCTTTGAATTGATGCACCAATAAAGGATTTTTACATTAATCATTAGAGAAGAGTTTTTCTGTCGGATCTATAGAGATAGATATAGATAGACAGGCAGACATATGGCAGTACATACAGACATATAATTGCACAATCCCCGACGTATCATAAAATCACACCCTATGGAACTTATTGGACAGGTTTTATGATTAAATAAAGAAGTGATAAAACAAGGTGGGATCCCCAGCAATTAATCAATTAATGCAACCAGCAAAGGTAAAGCAGACAGCTGAGAGCTGATATTATCAGGATGGGAAGGTGTATGGTTATTGGGCCCTTCTCAGACTAAAAAGACTAGCCCTTAGCCGCCTAAGAAGTGAAATATCACATTACATGGGCCAATTCTGGCGTTTTGTAGCAGAAAAAAAGAAGAGAAAAGATGCATGCCTACAAAGTTGGGAATGCGCAAATTGAATAGAAATGTACGATTTTAATAGCAAACACACATGCAAACTAAATGAAAACATTTAAAAACAAAGACATGGTAAAAAATCTAGTTATGCCCATAATGTGGCAGTAACTAACCCAGACTAGATTCAATCAGCAATATATCAATACCTAGCTCCAATATAATATGATATAATCTAATACACCACCCTATCAAACAAGTATATCCAAACTAATTAATACATTAACCCCTCTCTGACCTATGACGTACTATCCCGTCATGGCGATAGGCCGCGCTAATGGGGGGAGCGCGGCCGATCGTGGCCGGGTGTCAGCTCATTCTCACAGCTGACACCCGGCACTAAGTCCCAAGAGTGATCATGGACCGCTCCCGACAGACACTGCGATCAAACAAGATCGCAGGGTTCCGGTTCCGGCAGACTTTGGATCGGAGACCCCACGGCATGACGCGGGGTCCCGTTCGCTCCCATGATAAACCGGGTTACTAGAGCTGAGAAACTTCCTGCCATGCGCAGTGCATGTCATGAAGTGCAGTGCTGAAGTGCAGTGCTGACAGCTTCTATAGCATGCAGATACTGCTTCATCTGCATGCCATATAAGCGATCAGCCTGCACAAAATGAGTGTCCCATAGTGGGACAAAGTGTAAAAGTAAGAATGAAATACAAATTTTTTTTTTAAACAATTGTAAATATAAATATATATACTGTATATATATATACAGTAAATAATAATACAAAAATATTTATTATATCAATAAAAAAAATTTGAATGAAAAAAAATCTAAACAATAAAAGTACACATATTTGGTATCGCTGCGTCCGTAACAACCCAACCTATAAAACTGTCCCACTAGTTAACCTCTTTAGTGAACCCCATAAAAAAACAAAGCAAAAAAGCAATGCTTTATCATCATGCCTCCGAACAAAAAGTGGAATAACAAGCGATTAAAAAGATGGGTATAAATAAACATGGTACCGCTGAAAACAAGCCACCATACAGCTCCATCACCGGAAAAATAAAAAAGTTATAGCTCTCAGAATAAAGCGATGCAAAAAAATTATTTTTATATAAAATAGTTTTTATTGTATAAAAGCACCAAAACATAAAAAAATGATATAAATGAGGTATCTCTGTAATCGTACTGACCCGAAGAATAAAATTGCTTTATCATCTTTACCACACATGGAATAGTATAATAGCCCCCCCAAAAAAAAGATATTCATGAATTGCTGTTTTTTGTTCAATCTGCCTCACACAAATTGGAAAAAAAAGCAATCAAAAAATGTCATGTGCTCGAAAATGGTACCAATAAAACGTCAACTCGTCCCACAAAAAACAAGACCTCACATGACTCTGTGGGCCAAAATATGGAAAAATTATAGCTCTCAAAATGTGGCGATGCAAAAATCTATTTTTTGCAATAAAAAGCTTCTTTTAGTGTGTGACAGCTGCCAAACATAAAAACACGCTTTAAAAACACACTATAAATAGTAAATCAAACCCCCCATTACCAACCCTTTAGTTATGGAAAATAAAATAAAAAAATGTATTTATTTCCATTTTTCCATTAGGGTTAGGGCTAAAGTTAGGGTTGGAGCGAAAGTTAGGGTGAGGGTTGGGGCTAAAGTTACGGTTAGGGTTGGGGCTAAAGTTTAGGTTAGGGTTGGGGCTAAAGTTAGGATTACGGTTACGGTTGGGATTATGGTTAGGGTTGGGATTAGGGTTAGGGGTGTGTGTTAGGTTTGTGGTTAGGGTTATGGTTAGGGTTGGGATTAGGGTTAGGGATATGTTGGGGTTAGGGTTGGAGTTAGAATTGTGAGGTTTCCACTGTTTAGGCACATCAGGGGCTCTCCAAACGCGACATGATGTCTGATTTCAATTCCTGCCAATTCTGCATTGAAAAAGTTAAACGGTGTTCTATCCCTTCCGAGCTCTGCCATGCGCCCAAACAGTGGTTTACCTGCATATACTGGGTATCAGCGTACTCAGGACAAATTATACAACAACTTTTGGGGTCCAATTTCTCCTGTTACCCTTAGTAAAATAAAACAAATTGGATCTGAAGTAAATTTTTTGTGAAAAAAAGTTATATGCTCATTTTTTTTTAAGCATTCCAAAAATTCCTGTGAAGTCCCTTGAAGTGTTAATAACCTTCTTGAATTTGGTTTTGAGCACCTTGAGGGGTGCAGTTTTTAGAAAATACCCAAAAGTGACACCATTCTATCATATGGATTTCTCAAAGTGACTTCAAATGTGATGTGGTCCCTAAAATAAAAATGATGTTGTAAAAATGAGAAATCGCTGGTCATCAGCTTTTAACCCTTATAACCTCCTAACAAAAAAAATTTGTTTCCAAAATTGTGCTGATGTAAATTAGACATGTGGGAAATGTTATTTATTAGGTATTTTGTGTGACTCATCTCTGTGATTTAAGTACATGACAATTCAAAGTTAGAAAATTGCAAAATTTTCGCCAAATTTCCAGCTTTTTTCACAAATAAACGCAAGTCATATCAAAGAAATTTTACCACTATCATGAAGTACAATATGTCACGATAAAACAATGTCAGAATCACCAGGATCTATGGAAGCGTTCCAGAGATATTACCTCATAAAGGAACAGTGGTCAGAATTGGCCTGATCTTTAACATGCAAACCACCCTTGGGGGTAAAAGGGTTAAACTAGGGCTATGTATCCTTATTCATAGCACCATATCACTAGTTGAACACAGAATGAAAACATGTTGAACAAAAAATGTTGTGAAGTGTACACGTGCAGCTAAAGTGGGCCAGAATGACCACAGATGCAAGAAAATGCACATGTAAGAATTGATGGGAACAAAAATACAAAAGGGTTAATTGCTTAGAGTGCATTCTTGAGACACAGTTTGAGGTGTCAAACCTATTGGTGTAAAGATGGAGGATTCATGGATGGAGCCACATGACCTGAGAGAAACGAGGAAAGTGCAGACCCCAAGTGTATCGCCACCAGCATGCGTGGCTTCTTCAGGGAATGTCTGCTTTAAATTGCATGTGGAAGGTATATTTGCATTAATGGGTAGAAGAAATTGATTTATTCATGAATAAAGATTACCAGGGCATCGCCATATTGTCAATGTCAATGTTCAATTGAACACGCATCCATAAAGTTTGTTGAGATGTGTTCTGCACACGCGTCAAACAGACTTGCATTGCGCATGCGCCAAAAAACTGTGAATAGAGCACGTACCAAAAAACATGAGCGAGGAAGATAGTCTTGTGCATGCACTGTATGCGTTGGCCAAACGGCCATGTTGAGCGCGTACAGAAGGGTCAAGTGCGCTTGTGCTGGAGATGCCATGAAGAATCAATGCGCAGGTGCCCAAAAGATGCAGCAATTTTTTTATCCACCAAGCTGGCAACACTAAGAAATCATAATAACATAACAAATTAATAGATAGCGTTGATCAACGAATAAGCGCTCGTGAACCATGGAGATACATATGATTAATCGACCGAATAGAACAAAGAACAAATTTAAAAATAAAAATTTAGAAAATAACTAAATGATGAATTATGAAAAAAGGTGATGGGGATCGTTATTTCAATCATACAACCAACAAACATCCAGGGGAATGGGTACATACCACAAAAAACTATATTGAACATATCTAAATAAATAAATCTCAGATATATCCAGAAACCAAAATGTCCCATATCCTGAACCAAAAATTAAAGAAAAAGTGATAGATGTATGCATGTAAGAATATACATATCTGCATATAAAAAGTGTGTGATGTTGAAAAGTAAAAAGAATGAATACACATGCAAAAAGGGGTGTATAAATAAAAGAGGTGAATGTGTATGAGTGAATGTAAAAATATAGATTTACATGAATGAATATTAAAAAGTGTGTGAAATTGAAAAGTGAAAGAAGTGAATGAGTAGGTAAGGATAGTGATAAAACCATGATGGCAATAGTTAAAATGGTAAGTGAGAATGCAATTGAAAAATAGATGAATAAAAACAAACAAAAAAGGGGGTGGTGTAATAAGAAAAATAAATAAAATAATGTGAAATAATAAAAGTGTGAGAAATGTGACAAAGAAAATGAGCACGGGAAGAAGAAAAAGGGGGGGAGAGGAAAGAAGAAAAAAGTAAAGGGGGAAAGAGAAAAGTGTAAGGAGGGAAGCGGGAGAGGGGGAATGGGGCAGGAAAACCCACTTCCCTCCTCCCATGGCACCAGGATGTATATGGGGGGGGTGGCATCACAAGGGACTAGGATAGATATATGGGGATAGCAGGATGGATATACAGTATTGGGGTGGCAGCACAAGGGACCAGGGTGGATATATGGAGGGGAGCAGCACAAGGGACCAGGAGGGATATATGGGGGGATGGCAGCACAAAGGACCAGGATGGATATATGTCGGGAGCAGCACATAGGCCCATGATTGTTACATGGGGGGCCCATGATTGTTACACGGGGGGAGCACCACAAAGGACCAGGATGGGTATATAAGGGGAGCAGCCCATGGGCCCATGATTGATATATGGGGGGAGCAGCACAAGGGACCGATATATGGGGGAGGACAAGGGACATATGGGGGCCTGTATGGATAGCTGGGGGCAGGATGGATATCTGTGGCCCAGGCTGCAGATATTTGGGCCAGGCTAGACAAGGGACATGGGGGGCCAGGATGGGGCATATTCTAAAATAAAGGGTGCCAGGCTGGGCAAGGCTATTAACCCCTTTCCTACATTGGATGTACTATTCCGTCCATGTGACCTGGGACCTAAGGCCCAAGGACGGAATAGTACGTCCAACGCGATCATCGGGGGGAGTGCCGCTGATCGCGGCCGGATGTGAGCTGATTATCACAGCTGACACCCGGCACTATGTGTCAGGGGCGGTCACGGACCGCCCCCGGCACATTAACCCCTGGCATACTGCGATCAAACATGATCACAGTGTACCAGGGAGGCACAGGGAAGCATCGCGCAGGGAGGGGGCTCTCTGCGTGCTTCCCTGAGACCCCCGGAGCGACGCGATGTGCTGAGTCACTCCGAGGGTCCTCCCTGCAGGCCTCCGGATCCAATAAGGCCGCGGGGGCCTTCGGGGTCCTGCAGGGAGGCGGCTTCCTCACTGCCTGCTGAGAGCAGGCACGGAGGAAGCCTGCAACAGCGCCTGTCAGATCGCTGTCCAAACTGTCAGATCAGCGATCTGACACAAGACATTGATGTCCCCCCCTGGAACAATATAATAAAGTAAATACAAATTTAGTATTAGTATCACCGCGTCCGTAACGACCCGCCCTATAAAACTGTCCCGCTAGTTAACCCCTTTAGTGAACCCCTTCAAAAAAAAAACAAAGCAAAAAACATTGCTTTATCATCTTGTCCCGCAAAAAACGAGCCGCCATACAGCATCATCAGCGAAAAAATAACAAACTTATAGCTCGCAGAATAAAGCGATGCAAAAATAATTATTTTTTCTATAAAATTGGTTTTATTGTATGAAAGCACCAAAACATAAAAAAAAGACATAAATCAGATATCGTTGTAATCGTACTGGGCCAAAGAATAAAACCACTTTATCAATTTTACCACACGCGAAATGGTGTAAACGCACCCCCATTACGGTTGGGATTGTGGTTAGGGTTGGGATTAAAGTTAGGGGTGTGTGTTAGGTTTGTGGTTAGGGTTGGGATTAGGGTTAGGGATGTGTTGGGGTTAGGGTTGAAGTTAGAATTGTGAGGTTTCCACTGTTTAGGCACATCAGGTGCTCTCCAAATGCGACATGGTGTCTGATCTCAATTCCAGCCAATTCTGCGCTGAAAAAGTCAAACGATGCTCCTTCCCTTCCAAGCTCTGCCATGTGCCCAAACAGTGGTTTACTCCTGCAAAGGGGGTACCAGCGTACTCAGGACAAATTGTAGAACAACTTTTGGGGTCCAATTTCTCCTGTTACCCTTGGGAAAATAAAAAATTAGGGGCAAAAATATCATTTTTGTGGAAAAAAGTATAATTTTTTTATTTGTATGGCTCTACGTTATAAAGTTTTGGTTCCAAAATTGTGCTGATGTAAAGTAAACATGTGGGAATGTTACTTATTAAGTTTTTTGTGTGCCATATCTCTGTGATTTAAGGGGATAAAAATTCAAAGTTGGAAAATTGCGAAATTTCCAAAATTTTCGCCAAATTTCCATTTTTTTCACAAATAAACGCAAGTTATATGAATGAAATTTTACATCTAACATGAAGAACAATATGTCACAAGAAAACAATATCAGAATCACCAGGATCCATGGAAGCGTTCCAGAGTTATGACCTCATAAAGGGACAGTGGTCAGAATTATTAAAATTGGCCCGGGCATTAACATGCAAACCACCCTTAGGAGTAAAGGGGTTAAATAAAATGTTTTCCATGGAGAGAGCAAAATGGGGGTCCTGTTACTGTACAGTGCAGCACTATGTCGCTTTTTTTTCATCTGACATAGTATTGAAGTTGGGGAAAAAAAGTGGGGAAAGCTGTTATGAACAGGTCAACGAGGAGGATGGCAGGAATAGGCTAGGCCACCAGGAAACCAGAAAGGTTGGTAACTTAGCGGATTGCAGACCCCTAATCCTAACAACACAACTAACAGTAGCCGTGGAGTGTACCTATGATGCCTTAGACGCCTCGACACAGCTGGAGAACTATCTAGGCCTAAAGCAAGAAAGGTGAAATCTTGCTTTAGTAGAACCCCAAAGAAGTAGCTCCCAAACATATATTGTCGGTGAGACCAGATGAGGGACAAACACAGGCAGAAAATAGACTGAGCAAATGATGGGGCCCAAACTGTCTAGATAGGATAGGAAAGGAAAGACACTGTCTGCAATCACGCAAAAACCCTAAAAAATCTAACACGTCTGATGTACAAAAAAACACTGAGGTCTCACGACCTCTCCCCCACTATATCAGCATTCTGGTGTAAACTGGCAGCAAAGCAAAAGAGGCTAATATAACGGGGGACTGAACAAACTGACACAAGCTATAACATATGGAACAGGGTACAGCACATCCCCAGCAGGGAGCACGCTGAACCCGCAAATCAAAGCAGAAAGAGGCAAAACCAGATCAGAAGCAAAGGATTAGCAAATGAACAACTTAGGTGAAAAATGCAGGATCAGGCAGGAGACAGGAGACCTCAAGTTGCACAGGAAGACCTAATCACGAGCAACAATTGAGGGAAGGCTGCTCACTTAAATACTCCCAATCAGTAACCCCAGATCTCCAATCATCATCATCAGGTGGCAGACCTCTGTCAATCCGGCCAGCTCCACTACCCACAGTAACCACCAGAGGGAGCCCCGAAGTAAGAGAATTCACAACAGAAAGCGCTCTGGAAGCGATCAGCTATTGATGACTGTGTGTTATATTTTGCAGAGATGAGCCCTGGCTGCAAGAAGTGATGGTCTGTGCTGAATGAAAAAGGAAAGAGTAGATGAAGAACTTCAACTACAGACGTCACTGGTGAGTCAGTGAATTACATGTACATGCACACTATACACTATATACAGAGCTCCTGTGTACAATGTCACCGGTGATCACTGTATTACCTGTACACATACACTGTATACAGAGTTCCTGTGCATAATGTCATTAGTGTTCACTGTATTACCTGTACACTGACAGTATACACAGAGCTTCTGTGTGTAAGGTCATTAGTGATCACTGTATTACCTGTACAATGACACTATACACAGAGCTTCTGTCTATAAGGTCATTGGTGATCACTGACTCTATATACAGAGCTCCTGTGTATATTGTCACTGGTGATTACTGTATTACCTGAACACTGACACTATATACAGAGCTCCTATGTGCAATGTCACCAATGATCACTGTATTACCTGTACATTATATAGAGGACCTGTGTATAATGTCACTGGTGATCCCTGTATTACCTGTACGCTATACATTATACACAGCGCTCCTGTTTATAATGTCACTGATGCTCACTGTATTACTTGTACACTATATACAGAGTTTCTGTGTATAATGTCATTGGTGATCACTAAAGTTGAGCGAAACGGGTCGGTCAAATTCAAAATTCGCCGACTTTAGCTAAAGTCGGGTTTCGACGATCGAAACCCAACCATAGCGTGAGGTTGGCCATGAGGTCGCTGAGCTGAGCGCCAAAGTCGCGTTTCAAATAATGCTTCTAGCACCTTTTCTCAGCCAATGATGGAGGACGCACACTGTGAGCAACGCGATGACATAGGCAGCGGCCACCACCATCTTAGAGAAGGGCATTGAAGTGATTGGCTGGCTTTGTGTGGCGTCACAGTGGCTATAAAAGGCCGAGACTGCCGACCGTCATCTTACTTCTGCCGATCTTAGAATAGGGAGAGGTGCTGCTGCTGATTCTGAATATGGAGAGTGTTAGGCAGGGAAGAAAAAAAAATTGCTTCTGCTGATAACGCTTTTCACTGTACAGTTAGAGTGCAGTGAAAGGGGAGAATTTTTGTTGTGTGCAGCAGCGCTGGTGGTGATTAGGCTGCCTTTTAAGGCTACCTTATAGCTGCATTGCTGTGTGCACACTGCTGTTCAAACTGCTTTTTTCAAAGCACTCCAACTTTTATTATTTTGTTCTGGTGAGTTACCGAGTGTTCATTTTTTCACACACTGTATAGCGGTGTACGCTCCTCACACACTACCATGTACCGGCTGGTATCACGGACAAATAGAAGCTTTCTGGGTGTGACTCTGGAAAAACAAGCCGAGGAGATTTTCCATTTTTCCAGACCTACACCTTATAGAGCTGTCCGCTTTTCAAACAGTTTTGTATATCTGCTGTTTGATCACAGTCAAAACTAGACAGAGACAGCGTGTGTCAGTCCATATAAAAATAGACAGAGATTGACAATTTTCCATACAGACACCGTATAGAGCTGTCCGATTCTCAAACAGTATTGTATATCTGCCGTTCGCATTACAGTCACATCTATACAGAGTCAGCGTGTGTGTGACACTCCGTAAATACATATACGGAGATTGTTAGTTACACAAAAAACGTATACAGCTGTACTCTTCTGATACAGTTTCGTATATCTGCTTGTTGGATTACGGTCAAATACATACTGGGAGAGCGTCTGTGACTAACAAAATATATACGTAGATTTAATTTTTTTAATACACCTTACACAGCTGGACGCTCCTCATACAGTATCATCTCTCTGCTAGTATTTTTGGTACATTTTCCCAAACATGAGGAAGTATGGTGGAAGAGTCCGTGGACGTGGGCAGGGGGGCACAGCTGGTACTGATGGTGGTGGTGCATCGGCTGGTTCTTGCAAAAGCACAATAGCAGCTAAGGCAGGAGGTGTTGAGCCTGCGTCATCATCTGGTCCAAGAAGGCCTGTAAGGTTCCCTTTTCATGGAGTAGGAAAACCGCTTTTAAAGCCGGAGCATCAAGAACAGGTTTTGGCGTACATTGCCGAAACAGCCACCAGCTCTATTGCCTCCTCTTCTGAGCGTTCAAAACCTGCAAGCACGGAGTCGTCAGTGCAGGGTTCTGGTCAGGAAAAACACCTTTCCTTGTGTCCATCACCCCTACCGAAAGTTAAGGATGCGGCAGCCCAGACTTCAGATTGCTCTATGGAGCTCTTTTCACATACCATGCCTGGATTATCCAGTCAAATACTGAATTCCCCAGTCCAAGATGAATCTGACATGGAGTGCACTGATGCACAGCCACTGCTAGATGATACTGCTGGTACATTGACCCAGAGCACTACATTGCCCTCGCAGTCTACTGAGCCAGAATCTGACCCTGATGAAACTCAGGTGCCCCTTCCCGCATACTATACCACCTTACATGGTGACATAGAGGAAGGTGCAGATGACTTTGAAGAGGAGGTGATGGATGACCCAGTTCTTGATCCGGATTGACATCCATTGGGGGAGGAGGGTGGCGCTGGCAATATTTCAGATAAGGAGAATGATCCGCAGCAGGCATTGACATCGCAGCAGCGGTTATCTGGCAGGCCCGTAGTTGTCCAGAAATGGGGAACAAAAACTAAAAGCGTTGCAGGACAGCTTGGCCAGACGGTCAACTTAGCACAGCGTGCAAGGCCAGAAAGTGTATACCATAGTAGGAAGAGTGCAGTGTGGCACTTCTTTGTCCAAAATCCTACTGATGAGGCAAAGGTTACCTGTAAGAATTGCGGAAGGACCTTTAGCCAAGGTAAACAACTCAGAAATTTGAATACCAGTTGCATGCTTAGACATTTAATCAACATGCACTTGCAAGCATGGACGGACTACAAAACCTCAGGTAGCACATGTGCACCTGCTCCGACTGAAGGTAGCCAGCAGCGCTCCATCGCTTCCCCCACTGTAAGACCACCACCACCGTTAAGCACACCACCAGCACTAAATGTGGAGGTGTCGTCGCAAGGCGAAAACACTCAGGGAATCACAATGGTTTTGCAACACAACAATGAATCTAGGCCATCACCACCAATACCATCACCAACCCCCTCTCACTCCGTCCGGTCCACCGCTACTTCCCCCATATGCAGCTCTCCAGTAGAGCTCACCCAGACACTCTGAGTAGGACAAGAAAGTACTCATCCTCTCATCCGCGTACACTGTGTTTGAACGCCTACATTGCCAAACTAATCTCATTAGAGATGATACCCTACCGTTTGGTTGAAAGCGAAGCTTTCCGCGAGCTCATGGCCTACGCTGTCCCACGCTATGACCTACCCAGTTGGCACTTCTTTTCTCGAAAAGCCATCCCTGCCCTCCACCGGCATGTGAAAGACCGCATTGTCCATGCACTAAAACAGTCAGTGAGTGGAAAGGAGCACCTCACAACAGATGCATGGACCAGTAGGCATGGCCAGGGCCGATACGTGTCCATCACTGCGCACTGGGTTAATGTGGTGGATGCAGGCTCCACAGGGGACAGCGGCAGTGGAACAGTGCTGTCTAGCCCACGGTATAGGAAACAGTTGGCTGTAGGCTTTTGACCCTCCTCCTCCTCCATAAGTGATAGCTCATCCACAGAGAGCAGTCACACAAGTACTCCATTCGCAGCTGGCAGTGTTGCACACGAGGTGTCCCACTATCGAACAGCTAGTGGTAAGCGTCAGCAGGCTGTGTTAAAGATGATGTCTTTGGGCGACAACAGACACACCGCGGAGGTACTGGCCGACTACTTGCAGCTACTAACTGAGTCATGGCTGGGCAGTCTACATCTTGAGCCAGGCAAGGTAGTCAATGATAACGGCCGTAATTTTGTGGCAGCCATAGCCCGTGCAAAACTCACACACATACTTTGCCTGGCTCACACTTTGAACCTGGTGGTGCAGTGCTTCCTTAATAATTATCCGGAGTTAACATCCCTGCTCCATAAGGTGCGAAGACTGTGCTCGCACATCCGTCGCTCAAACGTCCAATCCACTCGTATGCAGAAGGTGCAGCAATTGCTCCACCTCCCCAAGCACCGCCTAATCATAGACATTGCAACAAGGTGGAACTCCACCCTGCACATGATTGAGAGGCTGTGCGAACAGAGGCAGGCTGTAATGAATTTGTGGGAGGATACACGGGCAGGCAGTTTGAGGGAAGACATGGAATTGTCGGGTGTGCAGTGGTCAAAGCTGAAAGACCCCTGTAAAGTCCTTCAGTGTTTTGAGGAATGCACATGGCTGGTAAGCGCAGACGACGCCATCATAAGCATGAGCATCGCACTTATGCGTCTGCTCATGCAAAGTTTGACACACATTAAGGATCTTGCGTCTGCAGCGGAGGAGGAACAGGAGGAGGAGGAGGAGGGAAGCCTTGCTGACAGGCAGCCATTGTCTGGTCAGGGAACTGTCCTGGACGAGGTGGAGGAAGAAGAGGAAGAGGATGAGGGGGATGATTATTTTGGGCAGGAGGATGCTTCTCAGGGGGCAAGAGAAAATGTTGGCGGTCCAAGGTCAGGTACAGTGTTTGTGCGTGACTGTAGGGATGTGGATTTGCCAGAAAGTGCTCCTCCACCCAGCAGTGGAAGTGCAGTATTGACACCTGGAACATCGGCCCACATGTGCGATTATGCCTTGCGTATCCTAAAAAGGGACCCCCGCATTGCCAAAATGATGAAGGATAATAATAATAATAAATTTTATTTCTATAGCGCCGACATATTCCGCAGCACTTTACATTTCAGAGGGGACTTGTACAGACGATAGACATTACAGCATAACAATAATCACATAGATCATAACAGATACCAAGAGGAATGAGGACCCTGCTAGCAAGCTTACAATCTATAAGAGGATGACAACTACTGGCTGGCCAGCATCCTCGATCCACGCTACAAAGGCAAATTACACAACATCAAGCCACAGGAGAACCTAGAGATTATATTGGCTAACAAACAAGCAGCTCTGGTAAACCGTTTGTTTGAGGCATTCCCAGCACACAGCAGCGGTGATGGTTCTCCCACGAGCCGTAGTGGGCACAATGGTAGAGGTGTTCGTGGTTCACATAGTCAAAGTGGCGTTGGGGACAGGGGTTTAATGACCATGTTGTGGAATGATTTCTCAAGTACCACTCACATGACTGCTAATACTGCATCGCTTAAAAGTGACAGGAGACAGCAGTTGTCAACTATGGTTACAAACTACTTCTCCTCCCATATCGATGTTCTCCCTCACAGGTCATTCCCCTTTGACTATTGGGCCTCTAAACTGGACACCTGGCCTGAATTGGCACACTATGCCTTACAGGAGTTCGCTTGCCCTGCTGCTAGTGTGTTATCTGAAAGAGTCTTCAGTGCTGCTGGATCATTCCTGACCGAAAGAAGGACCCTTCTGTCGACCCAAAATGTTGATGATCTAACCTTCATGGGTAAATGAACCATGCATTGGTTTCAAAGGATTTTGTCCCACCTTCCCCTGATGACACATAGGTTGCCAGAAAACTGCCTCGCTTTTCTCCTCCTCTTCCTCGGACTTGCCCAGTTCCGCCATTTGCAGCAGCTGACTGTCCAGCCTACACATCAACATATGCCATTTTTTAAACCTCCCTAACTGGGCTGCCCACCACCCCAAGGGCTGGGGTCAACACCTGGCGCACCCGGGCAAGTGCTGTTGCTCTGAACAGGTGGATGGGCCCACTGATGGCCGACGGCACTGGCACAGGGCCCCTCATAGTACAATACAGTGTCTCTGACGGTGGGGGGCCCACTCGCCGTCAGACACACCAGAGTACTATGAGGGGCCCTGTGTCAGTACCGTCGACCACGAGTTTGCCCCCCCTGCTTGGTCATGGCCACAGCACTTGCAAGTTGCAATACTTACCTCTCCCTGCTCCACCGCTGTGTAGTCTGGGCAGTTAAATCCTTCACAGGGATGGTCACTAGAAATTTGGTGTATTGATCGATGATGGTTAAGATGTAGCTATGGCCTGTCCTGCTGGCCTCTACCTTCAGATGATCAATGGCTACCATTTGTAATGGACGTCAACTTACAAGCGGATGCAGTGGTGTTTTATGATCACCTTTCACAGTTGTGATAGTCACAGACGTGTGACATTCCTGCCACCATTTTTCAATGTCTCCTCTCATGCCAATCCAATAGAATCGCCTACGGCCTGTGTCTTCTGTCTTTTGCACTCCAAAATGACCAGGCACATCATGATAGGCAGTGAGGACCATGTCTACATCCCTCCCTGTGATCACAATTTGATGGAGACGAGTAACGGTGATGTGATCCATGCTATTGCGACAAAGCAATCCTTTCTTCACAAAGAACTGTTTTCGTTGTCTCCACAGACACAGTAATTGAGGGTCTGCATCGCCTCTGCAACATCTACCAGGAGGTTTTCCCGCGATGAGTAATTCCCAAATTTCTGCTAACACTCGACTTTCCATCTGTACTTGTATCCATGTAGTTTCCAGTAGCGGAGAGTCTGGACTGGCTTACTGAGATTGAAATATAAACGAAGATTTAAAAGTACCACAACACTGTATACTGTTGTACGCTTCGAATACCTTTCCCTTTTTTTACTTTTTAAATTCTGGTGTAATACATAGTCAGCCTGTGAGTGTCTGTGTCTGACTCTGGAAGTATAGACGGAAATTTACAATTACCCCTAGACTGGATACACCTGGTATGTGCTGATACAGTACCTTTGTTCAAAATTTTTTATTACGGTATCATCCATTGTGAGTGAGCATGTGTGGTTTACGCCTTCTATATATACGGTGAATCGGAGATACCAATTTTTACCCTATACTCGATACAGCTTGTATCTTGTTATACAGTACCTTTGTTCAACATTTAGTACTACGGTCAAATCCATACTGAGTGAGCGTCTTAGAGTGACTATGGGACTATGTATACGGAGTTTTCAATTGTACCCTATAAGATATATACTTACTATCTTGTTATCCAGTACCTTTTTTACATTTTTTATTATGGTCAAACCCAGACTGAGTGAGCGTCTGAGGGTGACTCCGGAAATATATACCGAGATTTCAAATTTGGCCAACACTGTATACAGCTGTACGCTTTTGCTACAGTAACCTTTTTTTGCTATTTTGATTCTGGTGTAATCCATAATGAGCCTGTGAACGTCTGTCTGTTACTCCGGAAATATATTTGGAGATTTAAGATTACCCCAACACTGTATACAGCTGTACACTTGTGTTACATTACCCATTTACAGCTTTGCATATTCTTATGTAATCCATACCGGGCCTGAGAGCGTTTGTGTCTGCCTCCTGAAATATATACAGAGATTCAAAATGTTAACACTATACTATATATACCTTGTATCTGGTGATACTGTACCCTTTTTCAACTTTTTATTTTATTGTGTACTCCATATTGAGCCTGTGAGTGTCTGTGTATGACTCATGAAATATATACGGAGATTTACTGTTATCCCTAGACTGTATAGAGCTGTACGCTCCTGATACAGTACCATATATCTGCTGGTATTTTGGGTCCATTTTCTAAATCATGAGGAAGCATGGTGGAAGAGGATGCGTACATGTGCGTGGGGGGCCACCTGGTACTGATGGTGGTGGTTGTGTATCTGCTGGTAGTGTCAAAAACACAATAGCAGCTAAGGCAGGAGGTGTTGAGCCTGCGTCATGGTGTAGCTCTGGAAGGCCTGTAAGGCTCCCTTTTCTGGGAGTAGGTAGATTGCTTTTAAAGTTGGAGCATCAGGAACTGTTTTTGGCTTACATTGCTGAAACAACCTATAGCTCTATCGCCTCCTCTTCTGAAGTTTCAAAAAAATGCAAGCACTGAGTCATCAGTGCAGGCTTCTGGTCAGGAGCAACCCCTTTCCTTGTGTCCTTCACCCACGCCAAAAGTGAAGGATGCGGCAGCACTCACTTCAGATTACTCCATGTAGCTCTTTTCACATACCATGCCTGGGTTAAATAAAAATGGGGCCCATCATATACTGGAGCATTCCAAATGGGGGACATCAGACACTGGAGCAGCATTTACGGGGCCCATTATACACTGGAGCATTAGAAATGGAGCCCATTATATATGGAGCATTATTAGGGCCCATCATACACTGGAGCATCATCCATAAGGCCCATCATATACTGGAGCATTCCAAATGGGGGACATCAGACACTGGAGCAGCATTTACGGGGCTCATTATACACTGGAGCATTAGAAATGGGGCCCATTATATATGGAGCATTATTTGGGTCCATAACACACTGGAGCATCGTCCATGGGGACCATAATATACTGTAGCATTATGTGGAGCTCATCATATACTGTATGAAACATTATATGTGACCAATTATTCTGTATGGAGAAATATATGGGGCTCATTATTCTGTATGGCGCACAATGTGGTGGCCATACTGTATGGAGTAATATACTGTCCTTTTTTTGAGCTATTGTACAATTTAAAATAGATCAGTCATGTCATGTAAGCAGTGAAGCATTTGTCATTGTACTATTCCTATATTTCTGTGCCGTATCGAAGCATCATGAGTTGTGGTATGTGTTAAAGGGGCGCACTGACACTCTTTGGCCCAGGGCACATGAAAACCTGGAGCCAGCCCTACCCCCCCACAACTTTAGCCAAATAACCCCCAGTTTTCAATGCGTAACTATTATTATGAAGTAAATTAAGGTTGACAAGCTTCAGTAATAAGAATTGATGTTTTTTGCATTGAAATGGGCACTGTAGGTGTGTTTACTGTCCTCCACTCACTGCCGACTTTGCTTCCCCATTGACTTGCAATGGGTTTCGTGTTTCTGTCGGCCTCCGACTTTTCCCTATAGTCGGCCGATTTCGTTCGACCCGACTTTTGCGAAAGTCGGGTTTCATGAAACCCGAATCGACCCTAAAAAATTTCCTGTACACTATATACTATATACAGAGCTCCTGTGTATAATGTCACTGGTGATCACTGTATTACCTGTACACTGACATTACACTATATACTATATACTGAGCTCCTGTGTATAATGTCACTGGTGATTACTGTATTACCTATACACTATATGCAGAGTTTCTGTGTCTATTGGCACTGGTGGTAATAACAGTGTTGTTAGTATTATGGTTTGTATTCATGATCAGTATTGTAGTATTCAATTACTGTGTGGTGTTATCTTGTAGTCTGGTGTGGCTGTATTTATCCCCTGTATGTGGTATTATTCGGTCACTATGTGGTGGTAATTTGTGGTCTGGTCACGGTGTGGCAGTATTTGTCCCTAGTATGTAGTATTATTCAGTCACTATGAGGTGGAATATGTAGGTTAGTTATGATGTGGCGGTATCTCTCCTTGTATGTTATTATTTAGTCACCGTGATCTGTTCATGGTGTGGTGGTATTTCTCCCCTGTATGTGGTATTATTGGTCTCGGTATAGTGGATTGTGTTGTATATGGCGGTCATTTCTTCTCTCTGATATTAACCTCTTAATGACCGCCAATACGTCTTTTAACTGACCTGAGATATATATAAGAGAATAGCATTCTCATACAGGTGACAATCCAGCAGCTGTCTGCCGTACACTATAGCTGACAAATTGCTGCATCAGCCACGATCAGTGTTTGCACCGTCCAAATCTGTTTAACCCCTTAGATGCTGCTGTCAATAGTGACTAGATGATATAAATGGTTAACAGAGTGTGGGGGCTCCCTCTTTATCCCCATCGGCACCCTGAGATCATGATTGTGTGATCCTGATGTTTGCCATGGCAATTCACGACCAAATAGTGGCCTTAGAGTCTGACGGCTGTTGTAACCTATTCAGAAGTTAGCGGCATTTAGGTGGTGAAAATACACATTTTCATTTCTGTCATGCCAATTTGCATTAATTCTTGAAAATCATCTGAAGGGTTAACAAACTACCTGACTGCAGTTTTTTTGTAAATTTCCTTGAAAAAATGAAAAATTCCTGCTACGTTTTTAAACCTCCTAAAAGGCTAACAAAATAAAATAACATTTTACAAATGGTGCTGATGTAAAGCAGACATGAGGGAAATGATATTTATTAATGTTTTGCTGTGGTATAACTATCTGTATTAAAGGGATAATCATTCAAAGTTTGAAAATTGCTAATTTTTTTAACATTTTTCTCAAATTTCTGATATTTTTTTATAAATAAACACAAAACATATCAACCAAAATGTACCATTATCATAAAGTATAATGTGTCACGAAAAAACAATCTCAAAATCATTGGGATTTGTTAAAGCGTTGCAGAGTTATTACCAGATAAAGTGATACTGGTTAGATTTAAAAAATTTGGCTCCGTCACTAAGGGATTAATTAGGAGAAGATTCTTTATTTCCATTAGAAATTAGATACTTGTAACACAGCAGCAGATATGCACTTACAGGGGTTCTCCTGTGGAAAAAAGTAATCGCCTTTCCACAGGATAAGTGATAACGTATTGATTGGTGGGGGTCTGACTGCTGGGACCCAATGAATGTGGAGCTTTTATCCCCATTAGACTGGAGTGGCATGTACAACTCGACCACTGATCCATTCATTCCAAAAGTGGCTGCATTTGTGTTTTTATGGAAGCCCCAAAGAGGGTGAATGGAGCTACGGTCAGACATCCCACCTGTCGCTCCATTTTAAAATGGGGATAAGTGTCCTATCAACGATAAAACTTCCTCATTCTTCTGATTGGTGACAGATATTTGCATATAGCTGTAGGGTGGGCCCCTAGAGTCCATTCCCCTGGTGGGCCCCAGACACCCCAGTCCGACTGAGCGGAGCCATGTGTGTACGAGGTGTATGGAGCGGAGCTGAGTGTGTACGAGGTGTACAGAGCGGAACCGTGTGTGTACAAGACGTACGGAGCGGAGCCGTGTGTGTACGAGGTGTACAGAGCAGAGCTGTGTGTGTACAAGGTGTACGGAACGGAGCCCTGTGTGTATGAAGTGTACAGAGCCGTGTGTTTATGGAGCAGAGCCTCGTGTGTACAGGGTGTACGAAATAGAGCCCTGTGTGTACGAAGTGTACGGAGCTGAGTCGTGTGAATGGAGCGGAGCAGAGCAATGTGTGTATGAGGTTTATGGAGTGGAGCCGTGTGTGTGCGAGGTGTTCAGAGTGGAGCCATGTGTGTAGGAGGCATACAAAGCGGAACCGTGTGTGTATGAAGTGCGCAGAGCTGTGCGTGTACAAGGTGTATGGTGGGGAGCATTCATACCTCCCAACTGTTCCAACCCAACTTTCCCCTCTTTCTTTCTCTCTGTTTTTCCTTTCTTTCTCTCTCTGTTCTTTCTTTCTCTCTGTTCTTTCTATCCCCTATTTCTCTCTGTCTGTTTTCTTCTTTCTCTCTCTGTTCTCTTTCTTTCTCTCTCTGTTCTTTCTTTCTTTCCCCTCTTTTTTCTCTCTCTCTGTTCTTTCTTTTTCTCTCTCTCAGTTATTTCTTTCTTTCTCTCTGTTCTTTCTTTCTCTATTTTTTCTTTCTTTCCCCTCTTTCTTTCCCTTGCTAATCTTTCTTTCTCTCTCTGTTCTTTCTTTCTCTCTCTGTTTCTTTCTTTCTCTGTCGTTTATTTCTCTCTGTTTCTTTCTTTCTTTCTCTGCTTCTTTGTCTCTCTCTGTTCTTTCTTTCCCTCACTAATCTTTCTTTCTCTCGCTCTCTGTTCTTTCTTTCTCTCTCTCTGTTTCTTTCTTTCTCTGTTCTTTCTCTCTGTTTCTTTTTTTCCCTCTCTCTGTGTCTTTCTCTCTCTCTTGCTGTTCTTTCTTTCCCTCTCTAATCTTTCTTTCTTCCTTTCTTTCTCTCTGCTCTTTCTTTCTCTCTCTAATCTTTTTTTTTCTCTCGCTCTGTTCTTTCTTTCTGTTCTTTTTTCCCCTTTCTTTCTCTCTCTGTTCTTTCTTTCACTCTCTGTTCTTTCTTTCTTTCCCCTCTTTCTTTCTCTCTCTGTTCTTTCTTTCTCTCTCTAATCTTTCTTTCTCTCTGTTCTTTCTCTCTGTTCTTTCTTTCTCTCTCTCTGTTCTTTCTTTCCCCTCTTTCTTTTTTCTTTCCCCTCTTTCTTTCTCTCTGTTTTCTTCTTTATCTGTATGTTCTTTCTTTCTTTCTCTCTGTTCTTTCTTTCCCCTCTTTCTTTTTTCTTTCCCCTCTTTCTTTCTCTCTGTTTTCTTCTTTATCTGTTTGTTCTTTCTTTCTTTCTCTGTGTTCTTTCTTTCCCCTCTTTCCTTCTCTCTCTCTGTTCTTTCTTTCTCTCTGTTCTTTCTTTCCCTTCTTTCTTTCTCTCTGTTTTATTCCTCTCTCTGTTCTTTCTTTCTTTCTTTTTCTCTTTCTTTCTTTCTTTCTCTCTGTTCTCTTTCTTTACCCTCTTTCTTTCTCTCTGCTCTTTCTTTCTTTCTCTGCTTTCTTTCCCTCTCTGTTCTTCCTTTCCCCTCTTTCTTTTTCTTTCTTTCTCTTTCTTTCCCCTCTTTCTTTCTCTCTCCCTGTTCTTTCTTTCCCCTCGTTCTTTCCCTCTCTGTTCTTTCTTTCCCCTCTTTCTTTCTCTCTCTCTGTTCTTCCTTTCTCTCTGTTTTTTATTTCTCTCTCGGTTCTTTCTTTCCCCTCTTTCTTTCTTTTTCTCTTTCTTTTTCTCTTTCTTTCTTTCTCTCTGTTCTCTTTCTTTCCCCTCTTTCTTTCTTTTTTTCTTTCTTTCTCTCTCTCTCTGTTCCTTCTTTCTTTATCTCTCTGTTCTTTCTTTCTCTCTATGTTCTTTCTTTCTCTGTTCTTTCTTTCCCCTTTCTTTCTCTCTCTGTTCTTTCTTTCTCTTTGCTATTTCTTTCTCTGTTCTTTCTTTCCCCTCTTTCTTTCTCTCTCTGTTCTTTCTTTTTCTTTGTTCTTTCTTTCTCCTCTTTCTTTCTCTTTATGTTCTTTCTTTGCTTCTTTCTTTTTCTCTGTGTTCTTTCTTTACCCTCTCTTTCTCTCTCTGTTCTTTCTTTCTTTCTCTCTCTATTGTTTCTTTATTTCTTTCTCTTTCTCTCTGTTTTCTTTTTTCTCTCTATGTTCTTTCTTTCTTTTCCTCAGTACCAGTCAGAGTGCCCATAGTGCCAGCCACTGTGCTCTCAATACCAGCCACTGTGCCCATAATGCCAGCCACTGTGCCCCCAGTACCAGTCAGTGTGATCAGCAGTGCTAAATGGGTGCATTTGGGGTGTGGACATGGCTGTGACTAGTTGTGATATGGGTGTGGTCGGGGCGTGGCCTAAAATTTGCCGTAGCTTTTATCCCTCTTTCCCTTCTTCGAAAGTTGGGAGGTATGATGGTGGGCCCCAAGAATGATTTTTCTCTGGTGGGCCCAAGGTACTCCAGTCTGACGCTGCGAACTTCCTCCGTTAAACCACCACCTCTTCCATTCAGCTCCGCCTATGTCTGCATGCATCATGCGTACCTATCTTTAACATTGGGTATGCAGGCCATGCGGATGTATGCGGATGCGTAAGCATACGTCATTTTCCCTTCCGAGCCCCGACGTGTGCCTAAACAGTGGTTCCCCCTACATATGGGGTACCAGCATACTCAGGACAAACAGGACAACAACTTTTGGGGTCCAATTTCTCCTGTTACCCTTGTGAAAATAAAAAATTGCGGGCTAAAATATCATTTTTTGAGGGAAAAATTATTTTTTATTTTCACGGCTCTGCGTTATAGACTTCTGTGAAGCACTTGGGGGTTCAAAATGCTCACCACACATCTAGATAAGTTCTTTGGGGGGGTCTAGTTTCCAAAATTGGGTCACTTGTGGGAGGTTTCCACTGTTTAGGCACATAAGGGACTCTCCAAACGCGACATGACACCCCAGACCATTCCATCAAAGTCTAAAAGCAGGCCCCCTATCCTTCCATGCTCGGTTGCAGTTGTATTTCCTGCAATTGCGATCGTACGCCCCTGGTCTGCAGTGATATATTATTATAATCTCCCACTGAGGTCTGAAGTACAATATCATGGGCAGCATGGTGGCTCAGTGGATAGCACTGCAGCCTTGCAGTGCTGGAGTCTTGGGTTTGAATCTCACCAAAGACAACATCTGCAAGGAATTTGTATGTTTTCCCTGTGTTTGCGTGGATTTCCTCCAGGTACTCTGGTTTCCTCCCACATTCCAAAGACATACTGATAGGGAATTTAGATTGTAAGCCCTGTTGGGGACAGTGATGATGGTGTGCAAACTGTAAATGCTGTAGAATATGTTAGCGCTATATAAAGATTAGTATTATCAGAGAAGGGAAATGTAAGAATTCCTGGTCACACATTGCATTATCCTCCTCCCGGGGTCAGGGGCTCCTTATGTGCTCTGTGTCAGGTTATGGATACTGTTTTAGACTACACCCCTATGAAACACAGATACTTGGATGCAGTGACACAGAGGCGCGGAGCAGGGGTTAACTATTATTTACTTAACAGTAATACACTCCTCGCAGGGAGATAACAGGGAAAAAGGGGATGCAGGGTAAACAGTATAAGTGCTATTCAACTATACAGTCTTTATATCAGGCTTAAGGCCTCTTTACATTTAGCGATGCACCAGCGATCCCGACAACGATATGACCCGGTCAGGATTGCTGGTGCATCGCTAAGTGGTCGCTAGTGAGCTGCCGAACAGGCAGATCTCACTAGCGATGTAGCGACGCAGCAGCGGTCGTTACTTACCTGTCAGACGCGGCGATGATGACGTCCTCCCGCCCGCTTCCACGCGTCGCTCGTCGGCGCCAGCAGGAAGCCCAGCAGGAAGCCGCCGACGAGAAATGGCCCAGGACGTTCTTGCGCGATCAGTGATAACCAGCGGAGAAGCCGGTCGGAGGTAAGTATCACATATAGCAATATCGCTAGCAATATTGCTGCTGCGTCACAAAATCGGTGACTGGGCCTTTAACTTATTGTAGCTCCGCTGGAGGTCTAACAGGTGATGAGATACCGGCGGAGGCCGGTGCAGAGTCTTCATGCGCCCTCGCCCCACACACGGTCTCACGTCTGGCAGCAGCAGGTAATCACTTTTTCTTTCCCGCTGAGCCCCTAGTCCATCTAACTGCGGCACTGAGGAGCCATCTCCCTGCACGCCTGCTGGTACTTGTGAGACTTTACTGCACACGTTGTGGATCTGTTCTCTGTGGCCAGGAGCCTTTCCCAACAAACTCCTGCTCGGTGTGCTCTGACCTGCACGCTCAGCGATGCTCCCTAGGTCCTTACTGCACCCGACCCTTATCACTGCTGTGCAGCCTATCGCTGCTCGAGGGGTGGCGCAGGTCCTCTCTTACTTAGCCCTCTGGCGCGAAGCACCTCTCTTTTCCCACGCAAACATCCTTATGGCTCCCCTGACTCACCCTGCCCCCTCTCTGCAGGTCATGGGTCTCCTTCGTCCTCAGTTTCCTTCCCCCCTGCAACAAGAGGTTCGGACCCAGCAGTTCCAGACCCGCGTTTCAGCAGCACTTCCAGCCTGGTTCTCTCTTCTACACCTGTTTTATATACAGCTGCTTCCTTCACAGATGAACAAGTACAGAAGAGGGCCCCTGCGCAAGAACATTATGAGGGCCCTTTGTGGTCCAACAAAGTGTCTGTGAGAAAAGTTGCTTGCTGCTTTTGAGGTGGTAGCAGCTCCCTTACCTCTTAGGCCCCTCTGCAGTTGAATAGGTTGTACCAATGGCATGTCTGCCCCGGCTCCCTCCAGTTTTTGTTGGCTGGGCTACAACGGTGATGTCCTGTGTGGTGCAGCCAATTACAGGTCTCAGCACTTATGCCAAGGTAGATAGCACGAGACTGATGCCTGTGATTGGCTGCAGTGGTCACTTGGTGTAGACCGAATGTCACCACTGAGGACTTGTCAACAGAGACCAGAGAGGCGGCAGAGGGGCAGTGCTGGAATATCAGGGGCTGTAATAGGTGAAAATAAGCTAGAATCTATCCGTAAGAAATAAAAATCCATGCAGAAATATGGGCATGGTGCAGATTTTCAATTCAATAGCATGTTTATTATCTTGCAAAAAAATTTAATATTTCACCCTTTGCCAAGCATAGGGTAAATCTGCAGCAAATACAAAATACGCATAGCACGTTCAGATTTTGCTGTAAATTTGATTATGGATTTTATCAGTGGAAATAATCTGCCGAGTCCTTGATTTCCCTGAAGGATTTGTGTTAGAACAGATAAATAAGTCTTTATTTGTTAAGCAAAAAAAAACTTGTGTAACACGTTATTTATTGTATACCAGTCTAAGTAATGAATGCCCAGCTGGCAATAACGTTATTTTACTGATTGTATAATGATAATACATAAACAACCTCTATATCCTTTATTGCTGCCATCAAAATTCATCCTGTTGGCACTGCAATAAAGAAAGCTTGGCCAAACCGAGGCGACAGTAAGTTTTCTGTTAATGCCTGCAGGCTATTAAGAGGGACGTGGCACGGTTTGATGGCGACAGCATAGTGTTCCTGCCCTGCAGTCATCGTACTTGTCTCTTCTGTGCTGCCATTGATTTATTAAAATGTGTGTGGCCACCGGGAAAACATAAAATTAGTTTTACACTTGAGTATTTCCCTGGAAAAGGTAAATATTATCTGGATATTAAAAGAAATGTCATGTGACTTTCTTTAAAAATATTCTACAAAAT
Source organism: Dendrobates tinctorius (assembly GCF_039654945.1). NCBI lineage: Eukaryota > Metazoa > Chordata > Amphibia > Anura > Dendrobatidae > Dendrobates > Dendrobates tinctorius. The sequence goes on from NW_027361754.1 coordinate 56,033,258, forward strand.
TCTAGTGCCAACCTGGAGGCGACAGCCATGATGAAGTTTTCATTCAACTTTCCACAAACCTTATGAGGGATACAAATCAGGAGAGTTGCAGCCTCCGTGCTATGTCTCACATAGTGCTGTGCCTTTAAGAGCAGCCATCATCAGGTCAACACAGCAACCAGCTGTTGCTCTTTTTTTATTCCCTCTGCTTACCTAAGTTTTGCGTATTTTGTTTTTCTAAATCCACCATCTGGTTCCAGAGATATGGGACTTTCATTTAGTGCTAATTAGTATGGTCTTTAGTAAGGGGAGTGGCTAACAGATTAATTATGCACAGCAGCCTAAAGACACGCCCCAGAGGATCCTGTGAGCCACACATCCCTTAGTAATAACCATTTACCTATAGTCCCAACAACTATTTGGCTATAGTCCCATCCCCTGATGATGCCAAAACTGCAGTGAAACATGTTGGGGGGACATGTGCTCCAGTAAAAACTGCCCTATTTCCCTTATAGTATTGACACCCCGGGATGACACTAAATGATGTTTTGGCAATTGCATTTACACTATATTACAGTAGAATCGTTTACGTAATATAGGGACAGAATGTTTCATGTTTAGTATTACCTATTTTACCTATATACCTATATAGTATATACCTGTATAGTAGTAGTATATATCAATGTAGTATTACGCTATATTACTTAATAATAAAAGCTATGTTTTAGGACTTGTTAGTGAGGGTTCTTGTTGGTTATCCCAAATTGTAAATAATTGTTATATTTTAGCCTCCCAAGCCCTTATATGATCTCCACAATTTGCATATTAATCTTGCTAAAACTAGAAAGCTTCTATAGGTGCCAGTTATTGCTTTATTTTTTTTTTTTCAAGTTCTTGAATCACTGTGCTGCCTATGAAAAGAAAAGCATGTGCAAGGCAGAAGTACCTCCTAAAACATGGTAGTCTTTGGGGTATAGATGTTGTAAGTTGATAGCTTATAGTGAATCTGTCAGCAAAATGTTGCTAAATAAACTGTGATGCCAAGCTGTGAGTCAGAGTGGTCAAGGAGTCCAAGGTCAGAAGCCAGGAGGGTACGTCATAAACAGAAGGAAGAGACAAAAGCATAATCAGGTAACGTTCCGAGGTCGGAGTACCAGAAAGATAACGGATCAGAGCTGAAAGGGTTAGGGTACCGTTACACTTAGCGATGCACCAGCGATCCCGACAACGATATGGATCGCTGGTGCATCGCTAAGTGGTCGCTAGTGAGCTGCCACACAGGCATATCTCACCAGCGACATAGCAGGGGTCGGGGGTCGTTACTTACCTGTCAGACGCGGCGATACTGACGTCCTCCCATCCGCATCCACGCAGCGCTCGTCGGCGCCACAGGAAGCCCAGCAGGAAGCGCCCGATGAGAAATGATCCAGGACGTTCTCGCGCGACCAGCGATGAGCAGCGGGGGAGCCGGTCGGAGGCAAGTATCAGACATAGCAATATCGCTAGCAATATCGCTGCAACGTCACAAAATCGGTGACGTTACAGCGATGTTGCTAGCGATATCGCTATGTGTAACTGTGGCGCTCCCAGGAGTATGGTCGCCACAGTGGCTTTTCCTTCCTCCAGGGGAGGGTAATGCCAGGCTTGGAGGCAATGATGGGTCTCTCTCGCAGTCAATCCATACATGCAACATAGTTCCACTCCAGGTCAGCAGGGGGAACTCTGAACCAGGATTAAGGGGAGGAGTTCTCTCTGAGGGCCAGGAGGAAGGAGTAGTCAGTTAGTCTGCGGAGGGTGAAGTGTGCAGACGTGGAGAGGGAAGCTGGAGGTTGAGCTAGGAAGGAGAGCTCCCTCAGCTTGAGAGCGCATGAACTGGAGCCTGGTCTCCACTGTTGTACGGATACTAACGGTCCTACAACAGATACCAGAGGAGTAGGAGGCTGTAAATGACTTGAGGCAAAACAGCAGCTTGGATAGAGAGCCAGGACTCAAAAGAGAGGAGTCCCCGAGAGAGGCTACAGCTCTCTGCCGTGCAAGTAAGGTTCTTGGGAACATCTGACAGGAGGAACTTCAGAGTAGCTTAGTACTGGAGTGCTTCATTCAAACAAGCGTTAGGAAGGAGACTGCACAGCCTGTCTGCTGAGAGAGAATCCCTAAGTTGCTTTCAGGCTAGCCTGCTCCAATACCATCTGTAATATGGACCCTGGACTGCAGTTATCAAGTAAAGGTACAGAAATTGCACCCCACTGTGTCTTGTCTGCCTCCTACCCTTACGGCACTGCTACATCACCGTGCCATCCACCTCTACACTGCCCTGGGACTATAGCTTCACCTGTGGGGAGCTTTTACATCCTTGCTGCACCCTACCATCAGTCCCCGTGGATCTGCATGCAGCGTCAGCTTAACATCTCCCTTGCCGAGCACCACAGGTGGCATCACGAACTATTCCATTCTATTAACTACATTCCCCCATTACTTGGGCGCCCAGGGCCACGGACCGGGTCGCCGCTGCTGTGACACATTCCCCTGACACCGGCCCGGTACCGAGTACCCCACAGCCCTGGGAGGGCGACCCAACTTGGCGTCACGAACAGGATTACGGAGCCCGATACCCCCCGGGTCCTGTGTGCCATAGACTGTGTTTGTGCAAAAAGACTGTGTGTGAAAATTGGCGCCAATAGCCGCCATTACCGCGCTGCCTGGCGCGCGCTGGAAGAAAGAGGCGGGCCTTCGTGGGCGGAGTCTGCCACAGAGCGTGAAGAAGCGAAGTGCCACGCGGGAAGAGAGGACAGATCTCGAGAGGAGGAGCTGAGGCCTACAGCCCGGAGCGTCGGGCCTGTGAAGCGGCCGCCGGTGAGCTCCCATAACCCTTGGCCCTGGCTAACGTTAACTGGGGGGGAGAGGATGTCCGTGCCCAACGGCGATGCAGCAGCAGGCACCAATGCCAACCCTGCATCCCTGCCAGGAGAAGCGCCAGCCCAGCGGTCTCCATCATGCTGCTGTCTATGCCCTATATACCGGGAGCGGCCTGACTACCGCAGTACTCGGGTGAGTCGCATACCCTGCGTGAATTTAAAGAGAGACTGTGCAGTTTGTTTAAAGTATGCCCTCTGTCTGAAAGCCAGAAAGTGAATATACTGATTGGACAGCTAACGGGTGCAGCACAGAGAGAGGAGAAAGCCTGGCAGGACACTGATAAAGAGACTGTTGCAAAGATCCTGGCCAAGCTGAGAAGCACCTTTGACACACGCACTGCAGCTGAAATCAAGATGAGGTTCTTTGGCTGTAAACAGAAGGTGCAGGACAGTATCAGGGATTATGCTCTCAACCTACAGGAGGCGCTGCGAGCAGTTAAGCAAGTTGATCCTGACAGTGTGAAGGAGGAAGATAAACTGTTAAAGGAGCAGTTCATTGAAGGACTCCTATCCAGTACCCACAGAGGACAGTTGTGTATTATAACCCTGCAAAACCCTGATCTGAACTTTGATTTTAAGGACAGGGCTATTCGGGTACTGCAGGAGTCCACTGACAGCCGTCCAGCGCCCCCTAGGCGCCCAGCGATCACCAACCATCAGGAAGCAACATCTTTTCCTTCCATCCCTGTGGAGGCTGATGCACAGACTCTGGATAAAGATCCAACTGAGGAGCTGCATCTTCAGGTCCAGGAATTGACCAAAGGGATGGCTGCACTTACGAAAACCATGCAGTCCCTACAAGTGTCCTCCAAAGAAAAGATACAGCTTGCTTCCAGTCCAGAGGATGTCCCGTGGCTCCGGAGGAGAGCCCCACCACTTCGAGGGAGGAACAACGATCGCTATGACCAGGACGGACGTCCCATCTGTCATCGCTGCTACAAGGCAGGTCATCTTGCAAGATATTGTCCTTTAAACGAGCAACCCCTGGGGCAGAGGGCCAACCCCCAGGAATAGGATCCCCAGGCCCAAGGAACTGGTGAGCCAAGTATGTGGGAGGGAGACCAATCCTTCCTGTGGTGATTCACGGCATCCCCATGAACGCTTTGCTGGACACTGGCTCCCAGGTGACCACTATGCCATACATTCTGTACAAGAGGTATTGGGCTGATTCAGAACTTACCCGTGGCCCCACTGATGAACTGACAGTAGTTGCTAGTAATGGTCAGTCTTTACCGCAGATAGGATGTAAAGAAATTACTGTCAAAGTGGGGCGGGTAGAGCTAAAGTCTCAAGGTTTAATAGTTGTTGATATTGACCGACGTGAATGTAATCCCATGATGACTCTTGGTACAAATGTAATTGAAAACTGTCTGTCCGAGGTTATTGTCTTGTTGCAACAGGTGGCTGAGACTGCTGATTCCGGAGAACAACGAGTCCTGCAGAAGGAGATCCGAGCCCTGATGCAAAGGCAACAGGTAGAACTCTCTGGCGGAGAGATTGGCAGCGTCAGAGTGAGTGATGCTTTCCCCATTGCAATACCCCCCAGATGTGAAATGTTGGTTTGGTGTCCGGCAGCTATAGGTCTTAGAGGGAGAGATTACCAGGCGTTGATAGAACCAGCATACTCCGAGAGCAGGCCCACTGTCCTGACAGCCAGAGGGGTGGTTGATGTACGAAAGGGGAGAGTACCTGTACGCCTTTTGAATTGTGGGGAAGAGGAGGCCACGATACCTCGGTACGCCACAGTTGCTAAGCTGCTCACCGTTAATAACAACTCTTTGCAGGCAGCAGAACCCTTGGTCTCATCCAATCAGGTGGAGGACAATGGCTCTGTGAAGCAGCCAGAGGAGTGGTGTCAGCAACTGCAGGTGGGAACTGACTCTACACCTTCATACCAGAAAAATGGGGTTTACAGAGTGACACAAGAGTATGAGCGGGTATTCAGCAAACACCCACTAGATTTTGGGCAGGCAAAAGGGGTTCAACATCATATCCCCACGGGAGACCATCCACCCATAAAGGAGAGGTACAGACCTATACCCCAAACACAATACCAGTATGCTAAGAGTATATTGAGGGAGATGAAGGAGTCAGAGGTCATTAGAGACAGTTGTATCCCCTGGGCAGCTCCAATAGTGTTTGTAAAGAAAAAGGATGGTACCATGAGAATGTGTGTTGATTACAAGAAAATTAACAGCATTACACATAAAGATGCCTACCCATTACCTAGAATTGAGGAATCATTGGCTGCGCTTAAAACTGCTAATTACTTTTCCACCTTAGATCTCACTAGTGGGTATTGGCAGGTTCCCGTGGCAGAGGCAGACAAGGAGAAAACAGCATTTACCACTCCAATGGGTCTCTGTGAGTTCAATTATATGTCATTCGGGCTCTGCACTGCTCCAGGAACATTTCAACAGCTGATGGAGTGCTGCCTGGGACACATGAACTTTGAGACGGTCCTGTTGTATCTGGATGATGTCATTGTTTTCTCTAAAACCTATGAAGATCATCTGGAGCACCTGGCTGAAGTGTTTGAAGCTTTGTCCAATTTTGTCCTGAAGGTGAAGCCCTCCAAGTGCCACCTCCTGAAGCCCAAGGTGCAGTACCTCGGTCATGTGGTCAGTGCAGAAGGTATGGCACCAGATCCTGATAAGGTCACAGTCATCCGGGACTGGCCGAAGCCCAGCAATCTTCATGAAATACGCCAATTCCTTGGACTGGTAGGCTACTACCGAAGATTCATCAAGGGCTTTACTGAAATAGCCACCCCTATGCAAAATCTCCTGGTGGGGCAGTCCAAGAAGACCAAACAGAAAAATTCCACCTTTGAGTGGACTGAAGAGTTGAAGCCAGACGTAATGTGATGCTAGTCACTTCTCACGGCCAAGCAGCGAGTCAGAGTGGTCAAGGAGTCCAAATTCAGAAGCCAGGGACGCAGGGTAAAAAATAACTTACAGCTCTCCCTGAATACCATAAACTGGTCTTTCTCTCCCAAAAATTTATCAGTGAGTGATATGACAGGTTTGGGAGAGACCAACTATACATCAGAGGGTACTGACATCACAGCCACTGCCGGCAGTGAGGCGCTATGGGAGGTCTTTATCAAGTTACTTAACTGACACTGCAACTGATATTGCAATGATTCTAGACTCTGACAATTCTTCGCCAGATGCTGAGTCATCTGCATCAAATTCGCCACCTGGTCACAAAGCATGTGAACAGGATCCATACTGGCAAAAAAGAAAAATGTAGAAGCCAGACATAATGTGATGCTAGTCACTTCTCACAGCCAAGCAGTGAGTCAGAGTGGTGAAGGAGTCCAAATTCAGAAGCCAGGAGGGTACGTCATAAACAAAAGGAAGAGACAAAAGCATAGTCAGGTACCGTTCCGAGGTCAGAGTATCGGGAGGATAACGGATCAGAGCTGAAAGGGTTAAACAGGCGGCTAGTCAGATCAAAGTCCAAGGTCGGGAAACAGATCAAGCATATAGAACTCAAGGCACAGGGAGCATGGAGCACAAACCTCACAAGATGAATGTACGTCTGGCAGTGGTCTGGAAGAAGCTGCTCAGTTAAGTAAGCATGGCATTCACCCTGGATAGTGAACACCTGGAGACTGCGACGCATCCTAGTCACCAATTGGCTAGTCGAGCTGTTAATAAACACACTGGCAGTTCATCACGCCCCTGTACAGTATTGGATGGCCAGGCTGCCAGTAACTACATCCCAGACACCCTGAGGGGTGGAACCGTGGCATAAACTACAGGCATTGTCAGGTTGACAGTGTTGAACTGGATAAAATAATATGTGGGGTAAAGAAATCCATCTTGTGGTTCTTATAACCAAGGAAAGACCAGCCCACCGGCCCACCCCAAAGCACAGAAATGTTCATCATCATAGAGACATAAAGAGATAGACTGTGCTTTGGGGCAGCCTGTGGGCAGGTCTTTCATTGGTTTCTCTGGTTTAGAACAGGAAGATTAGACTCTGCCTACTTTCCTGCCCCAGAACACGAGCATCTCATTAACTGAAAACTTCTAACACTGATTACACAAGAACCACAAGACGGATTTCTTCACCCTATGTATCATTTTAATCAGTTTATCACTGCCGACCTGATAATGCCTGTAATTTACTTTGCAAAATCCTGCTGGCAAGTTCGCTTTTAACCTGTTTTGGACTATCCATACTCACTGACATCACTAATTGTCAGTCATAGAGCACCATGTATCACATAGTTATGTAGTTGGTACAAAAAAAGAATGGTTAATCAAGTTCAACCTAGGGATGAAAGATGATGTTAAAGGGTAAAGGGTGTACGTACAATCATAACACATGAACTTGTCATTAAAGAACACAGTTTTTCCTCCTGATTCTGAGTGTTGATTGACCCGATCAAAATTCAGTTCCTCATTTTTTTTTCTCCAAGAAGTTTCTTGAAAAAGTGGGAATAGATCTCCCTGGCTGCCAGAAGAGTTGGCAAATTTTCCATTTGTCCAAAAAATACTCCTGAAACCTACCACAAGTAGGGTTCCTCTGTGCTGGGGGTGTGGACAAGGCAAGGGTTTCAAATATCTTCAAGACAAGTGGCTTGGTCTGACAAGGTGCATGGCTTAGGCAACAAAAATTTTCATAATGTGCAAAGCATGTCACATGCCATCTCTTTCAAAAAAGGGCTTGGTTGAAGGTCGGCAACTAAGTATGGGGAAAAACCATACTTGTCAATAGTCTGTTTCTCATGGGATGCACCAGATCTAAAAAAGGACAGGGTTTCTGAAAATTGTATTATTATTATTATTATTATTATTATTATTATTATATATTAAAAGAGACATTTTGTTCTGTTTTGGGACTTTATAGTAAGTACAAGGGAGAAACTTAAAGGGTATTCCAGTTGGAGGAAGTTATCACCTATCCATGAGACAGGTGATAACTTCTGCATTAGTAGATGTCCAACAACTGAGATCCGCACCGATCACCAGGGACACTTTTATGGCTCAAACGCCACTCCATTCATTCTCTTTGGGACTTCCATAAAGTTGGGCGCAGCTTTTTCCAGCAGTTTATATCATGCTCGCTGACGCTCCATTCTAATGTGGATAAAAGTGCCCCATTTTGGCAACCAATGGGGGTCTTAGCGGTCGGAAAATCACCAATCTAAAACGTTTTCCTACGGGAATAATCCTCTAAAGTAAGCCATTATTAAGTTGAGTTGATCAAAAAGATTAGCAGAACGCTAGCCCTGCTGGTAGTCTGGCCACTGGCCTGGAGAACTGCAAACTTCCTCCTATCTGCCAGTAGGCCTGGCATTTCATTGTTGACGCTTCATTGTTGCAACATGCTAGGTGTACTAAATGCTGGCGGGTAGGAGAAGGTTGTCCGGTGGTCACAGATTACTAATGGGGGACCAGATTCTTTTTGATCAACTGTGCTATTTGGGATTCAAATGCTGGGAGGTATAGAATGCAAACCATCCTTCAGAAATGTAGTCCATAAATACGGTAAATTTCACATAATCCAGCACCCTTGACCAGACAGCCTTCTGGATTCGTTTTTGGGGATATTGATCCAGAAGTTTCAGTCTACCAGCACATAAGGGTAGTCTACAGTACTGGGCCCATTATTTCTGTGCCACATGACTTGGCGCCATGCCATCAATTTATTTTCGCTTATTCTTAGATTCTGTACAGTTGGGTTCACTAGACACACTGGTTAAGTGTGATACATGAGTTATAGCTATCAACATAGTCACTGACATCATAACCCAAAAATGTAATTATGTTATTTTAATTAGAGTTCATTAAATAAGGGGGGGGGGGAAACCAGTACGTTAATTACTTTAATAAAGTGCCTCGTGAACAAAACAGGTTCTTGTCTCTGTCTGGATCCTGAGACAGGAATAAGGTAACATACGATGTTATGAGTTTTGGAGCATTTATACAGTCTGTCCTCTCCCAACCTGTCTCCCTTCCCTGGGCTCAGTGTAGCCTTTCTCTCCCAGTGTATGGGAGCAAGTGCGTCATGTCTGCACTTGTTGTATCATTGTAACTTGTGTAAACCACTGCCGCAGTTAACCCGTCATCTACTGTTCTTATTTTACTCAGAACACATTTAATTGCAATATTTAAAAGCTTAATAATAAAGTCAATCTGCAGCAAAAAAAAAAAAAAAATATGAACACATAAATGCCCAAAAAATTAAAGTTTTGTTAGTAAAATATAGCTAACTTTTTTTTTCAGAAACACAGTGCCATACCTGTTCATAGGCTGACTAAGGTATTACAGCCAGGGCTAGCATCAGCACCTGGCAAACTTGGGAAAGTATTGGGGTCATTGTGCTTTGGGGAAGGAGCCACTCAGCTCACATTTCTATTGGCGACATCTGACGTCAATTGTGACAGCGGTATTTAAGAGATTGGAAATGGGGGGACGTGTCCCTTCACTGTGATTGTGGGGGGGCTGATGGTATTGTCATGGCATGTCTGTCATGTTTTTACACATGTGAAACCCAACCAAATATTGGGAATTTTACAACAGTAGATCAGTAATTTTACAATACAGTATTAAAGTATTGTAGCCTATCATACAAGTCACCAAGCAAACAGAGGTTCAAGTACCCCAACGGGATTAACAAAAAGGATAGAATAAGGTGAAAAATATATATAAAAACGTTTTTTTCCTGGAACATAAATAAAGTCTGAAAAAAAAATGACATATTTGTTTTCGCCACATGCACAGATTAACTAATAAAACACAATATTTATCACATATGAGGAACAATGAAACAAAAAGAAAATCTACATAGCTGAATTGGTGATTTTTGGTCACTTTGCCTCTCAGAATCTAGAATAAAAAGAGATCAGAAAGTTGTATGGACACCAAAATGGTAATCGTGAAAACTAAAGGTTCGTAACACAAAAAAAATCTCCATAATGTACAATATGTCTAAAAAAACACTAGACTTTTGCTATAATTATTTTTTTTTACCTGGTGTAAATGCCGCTGTTCTCCTGAATCCGGCGTTGTTTTTTTTTTGTTCCTGAGATATTGCCCCAAACTTCCCTGTGTATAAATCTTATCTTTTTTAACAAGTGGGTGTGGTCCTCACCCTTTTCCTGTGGGTGTCTTCTTGAGGACCACGCCTGCTTGGCTAAAAGACTATGTTTATATTCAGGAAAGAGGAAGCCATATCTCAAGAATGGAGGATCCCTGGAAGTAAAGAAAAACATTGCTGGGATTCAGAAGAACAGACATATTTCCACCAGGTAGAAAATAAAAAAATAATGCTTATGGTAAGTGACAGATCTGCTTTAATAGTCCTATTGTTTATGAATACCTCAATTTAAGGCTTGAAGACAACAATCACTATTGGTTGAGATGGTGCAGAATTTTCCTACAATTTTGCAGTTTTTCCCTCTGCTCTGGATCAATGAAATCATCTACTACTCAGAACCAGATTAAGGTCCGTAGAGGCCCCTCTGCAATTCATTACGTGGGGTCCTCTCTGTTGTTTTTTTTAAGAATGGGAAGTGACAGAGTCAACAATGATGTAGTCGCTTGGGCATTTGCCCCTTTTGCCCCACGATCAGGCTCTGGTTCTAATACATGACTACAAGACATAATAAAGTCATGGAAATGTTTTGAACCATTGTCAGACCTGATGATACAATAGTGACCCCCAATGTAAATGCACATTACAAAATCCACTTGAGTCCTGCTCGGCTCTGAAAACCTTTCATTACTGCTCTACCTTTCTATATGTGCATATTTTACATTATCAGTCACATGTGACGAATCTTACAAGGATGGTATATTAAACCCAGGGTCACATACTTATGTATACAAAAAGATGACAAATGAAAGGGTTCGCATCGGCAAGGAATACGTAACATGTAAGCTGTTGGAGAGCTGATTAGTCCAGAGGGGAAACTGATCTGCCTTTACGCGGGGCCATTGATCTCACTGACAATTAATAAATAAATAATGACGTCGCTATGTGTAATGTCAGTCTGTATGCACAATGCTTCACATGCGAGCTGTGCATATACTGTACATGAGTTAATAACCACTCGCACAATGAGTGGAGATTCATGAAATCAACCAATCATAGCGAAGCTTTTATTTCTTACAGTGCCTTTGAGAAATGAAATCTGCCCTGTGATTGGTTGCTATGGGCAACTTGGACAGTTTTCATGAATTACCACCATATTTTTTCTAGAGACCGTGACTTGATTCATTAATGAATTCATCTAAACCTCTAAGGTGGAAAAAGAAATAAATGCAATTTGTGTCAAAGACATTTTTTTGAATGCCTACTGGCATGTAATTGTGCCAGTCATAATATTCCTAAAACAGGACAAGCTATCCTGAGCTCTCCTATAACAGTGCCAATCACCGTACCCCCACAATACTATAAGTGTGTCAAAGGATCACTATAACTGTGCCCCCATAAGAGAACCAGCTACGCTTGGGGCCCCTATAACAGTTCCAATCACAGTGCCCCCATAATACTATAAGTGTGTCAAAGCATCACTATAACTGTGCCCCCATAAGAGGACAAGTTAAGCTCAGGACCCCTATAACAGTGCCAATTATATTACCCCCCATCTACTATATAATCATCTAATTCTGTTGGTCTGTTTGTAACAGAAATCCCACATCGCTGATTGGTCGCGTCCAGCCGGCCCCGACCAATCAGTGACAGGTGCAGTCCGGCCATGAATTGGCGTGGAATTCGAATGACGCATGCCACTCGGCTGATCTCCCAACGGTTGCCGCGGGTCATCTCCTGCCACACGGAGGTCAGCGGCAGCGCAGCCGGGAGATGACCGGAGCAACGCTCAATGTGAGGATGGTACCCAGGGTTCGGAGGAGAGTTGATCACAATTTGATCAAAAGTTGATCACAATTGTCAAACACTATGCCTGACAAGTGTGACCAACCTGTCAATCACATTGCAAGCCATGCTTCAAATCGCTTGGAATGCGATTGAATTCCGCACGCGAAAATCGCGTGAAAAACGCATGTTTTCCGAGGGAAAACGCATGTGAATTCGCATGCGTTTTTCCTGTGGCGGGAGTTGCGGAAATTTCGTGAGTTCGCCGATCGTGGTGGATCGTCCTGGACCATCTTTTGAACGTCAGTCTCCCGCTGGCCATATTCTAGAATACCCAATGCATTAGAATTGGGCCACCATCTAGTAATACTATAAGTGTGCCATAGGATCACAATAACTGTGCCCCCATAAGAGGACAAGCTAAGCTCGGGGCCTGTATAACGGTGCCAAGCACAGTGCCCCATAATACTATAAGTGTGCCAAAGCATCACTATAATTGCACCCCTATAAGAGGACCAGCTAAGCTCGGAGTCCCTATAACAGTGCAAATCAACGTGCTCCCATATCAGGATCAGCCACAAGGCTCTTATAACAGTACTACCAACAGTTCCCCATAATACGATAAAAGCAAGCCCGAACGCCTGCCCCAAAGGGGCTACAGGGAGGGCGCACATGACTAAGGAGGGATGCTAGGCCTGAGGGTCAGTGAAGGGTTATTGTGTAGTGCTTTTGTGTTTGTGGGGAAGGTGTGGGTTGGAGCTATGGGGCTTATGGTGCAATGTGAGTTGGCAGGGAGTGGTCAGTTGTGGGATGGATATATAGGGCAGAACTGTGGGGGGATGGTCATTCCTTACCTTGCAGACGTCCGGAATCGTCAGCCCCTCACATCTGGGACTTCAGCTTGAATCTTTGGATCCAGAAGATGGAATACCTCGTGGCACAGATGAAGAGGATGATGGAGCAGCGCGGCCAGCAGTGGATGAAGGAACCGCTGCAGCGATGGTCCGGCGATGGCGACGGCGGAGAAGATGGGTCCCCTCTGCCTCCGAAGCGGCAGCGAGGATCACAGCCTCCTGAGCACCTCAGCCCGGAGTTAAGTTTGCAGCGGAGGATGAGCCCCATTAGCAGACCTGTTGCAGAAGACATCGCGGGGCCGGAGCCAGAAGTCGAGAAGCAGGCAGCAAGGTAGCGGGGCGGTGAGTGACGTGGCCGGCCTCCCCTCCATTTCGGATCGCGGCACACAGTGGTGACGCGCACGTCGTGGCCACGTTACCCGGCGTGGTCACCTGACCCGGCGCGGTCATCGGCATCGGTGGACGGCAGTGACGTAACGCGGCAAGGAGCTCGGTGGCGAGGTGGTGTGTGATTTCACCGGCCTCATTTCCTTTCTCGCGGCGCTGGGGGGAAGCGGGCGGTGGCTTGGTCATGTGGCCACCCTTAAGCTGCCAAGGGCCACAGGTCATGTGGTCCGGCGTCGCGTTCCCCCGGCGTTGGGTGCCAGATTCAGGAGGTGTTGCCTGCGGCTGGAGCGCCAACCTCCCCCCTGTTTGAGGCTCCGAGCCGGTGACTTTTTGCCATGCGTTCCCGGACGGACAGTTGGTCTGGGTGCTGGCGCTGCGGCCCAGGAGGGCTGCAGTCGGCATAGATCCATGGAGAAGATCGCAGTTGCGGTGCTCGACGCGGAGGACACGTGACGGCTGTTCCGTGGGGTTCCGCGGAGTCAGCCTAGTTAGTAAGGCTCACTTAAACCTTTATTAATGTCTAGATTATATTGGTTGGGAAGGGTGTTGCTACGTATGGTTTCGCACTAGGGTAGTAGTTGGTTTGTCACGGGGTTTCGGAACGATGCACGGCTGGTCCATGTAGCCAGGGTTCGAATCTGTGAGGGAATGGTTGCTTTTGGTCCAGGAGGCCGTTTTGTGCACTTCATGAGTGTTGGGTGGTTTTATTTTCATGCTAGATTGTTTTCATGATAGTGGGTATATCTATAGTAAGTAAGGCTCACTAAGGCACACTTAAACCTTTATTATGTTTTAATTATATTCGTTGGGAAGGGTGTTGCTACGTATGGTTTCGCACTAGGGTGGTATTTGGTTTATCACGGGAGTTCGGAACTATGCATGGCTGGTCCATGTGGCCAGCGTTCGAATCTGCGAGGGAATGGTTGCTTTGTGGTCCAGGAGGCCGTTTTGTGCACTTCATGAGTGTTGGGTGTTTTTTTATTTTCATGCTAGTTTGTTTTCATGATAGTGGGTATATCTATAGTAAGTAAGGCTCACTAAGGCACACTTAAACCTTTATTAATGTCTAGATTATATTGGTTGGGAAGGGTGTTGCTACGTATGGTTTCGGGTGCACTAGGGTGGTAGTGTGTTTGCCTGGGGGTTCGGAAAGATGCGCGGCTGGTCCATGTGGACAGCGTTCGAATCTGTGAGGGAATGGTTGCTTTGTGGTCCAGGAGGCTGTTTTGTGCACTTCATGAATGTTGGGAGGTATTTTTTAATTTCATGCTAGTTTGCTTTTATGATAGTGGGTATATCTATAGGTGACGACATCATTTTATTTTGGTTGGTATAATTGTGCTTGCATTCTCTGGGTGTTTGTGTATGACTGGTAGTGATTCCATGGCGGTTTGTGAGTAATTCAGGTGGTGATACGGATATTGGCAGAGCGGTGGTGGATAGCCATATCCATGCTGGTTTTATGGTTTATTGTTATAAGCATGGGGTCTTTGGGCTGGAGGATTATCGCCGCGCCTAGTATTTGATAAGGGTTTGATGGTAGTTCACTGATGTGGTGAGCTGTTTTATCGCCGTGCCTAGTATTTGATAAGGGTTTGATGGTAGTTCACTGATGTGGTGAGCAGTTTTATCGCCGCGCCTAGTATTTGATAAGGGTTTGATGGTAGTTCACTGATGTGGTGAGCAGTTTTATCGCCACGCCTAGTATTTGATAAGGGTTGGATGGCAGTTCACTGACGTGGTGAGCTGTTTGGGTAGTGCATCGGGCGGCTTAATCTTTCACATTACAGTGGGGTGTGTGCTATTGCTGGTCAGAGGTGAGGGGGTAGGTGGTCGAGTTTTCATTACGGTGTGTTTTATTTATATGCCTCGGTCCGGGTACGGTTCTCCAATAGGGGCTTTGAGTGTACTAAGGGTTTTCATGTTCACTAGGGGCATTATGGTTTGTTGCGGCAGACGTTCAGGAGAGGTCGAGATGCTTGGGACGGCAGATCTTTTGGGAACCTGCCTTTCTGGCAGCAATGGATGACATTTCCCCCGGGGGGCTTGGAGTTGACCTTTTACCGGATTTGTTTTCCTGGTTAATTTCTGGGGGTACGTAGATATGGCGTGGAGCTGGGGTTTTATGGTTGGTCAATGTCTGGTTGTTGAGGTCCGTGGTTTGGTTTCTGTGTGGTAGTCGGGGATTATCTGGTATTAGGGATGGTGCAGTGCTTATTTTCTGTTCATGGTCCAACCTGGGACTACTATCTGGTATTAGGGAAGGTGGTGTGCTTATTTCTGTTCATGGTCCAACCCTTGACTACTTTGGGTTTCTTCATGCTCAGGGCGTAGTTGCGGTTATCATGTGTTTGGATAAGTCAACGTGTTTGATTCACCTGGGGCCCTATGTCTAAGTCAGGTTAGGTTAACGAGTACATCGTGTCAGGTCGGGGGTCGTTATTAGGTTCCCGTGTATATCACGCTGCTGTTTTGGGGGGTTGAGTTTGGTTATTGAATACGTGGGGCTACGATCCACTGGGGGCTTTTGCATGATCTGCAGTCATATGGCGTTCTTACGGTAATTTGCTGGTCGTGGCTGCCCAGGGGCAGTTTTAACAACTTTTGTACGTAAGGACTGGTGGGTTCTCACTGCGGTTCTTTAGGGTTGCCGATTGAGCTTTTGGCAGACTGTATCGGGTGGTATTTGTTACAGCCGTTGATGGCAGCTACGTAGGAGTTTATTATACAGAGTGGATAGTTTTTCGTTACGATGGGCTAGGAGGTTTATTGTGGGTGCAGCTGGTCCTGCTTTGCCTTCTAGGTATACAGCTCTCCTTAGAGTCTTTTCTTTTTGGGTGCCCCCGGACGGGGGGCCAGGGTGAAGTGTTGCACAAGGATGATGCAACATTTGAGTTGGGTAACCCAGCGTGTGCTTTACTGGTCTCGGGGGTCCTGGTTGCTGAACGGTTTGTTTATCCAGCGGGTGTTGTTCCATTTGTCGGGAATTCTGTATAGAGCATGAGGCAGGACATGTTGTTTCGATGGCCGTGTGAATGGTCTCCCGCGTGGGTGTAGCCCGTCCGGCAATACATGGCTATGTCATTCATTCCGTTATGCGCACTTGTCAGGACCGGCTGGTATTATGGGGACACGGTTGTGGTGCAGCGCTGCTGCGGGGGAGGTGTACTTTAGGTAGTGGGTGAGCAGGTTGCAACTATAACATTACTTTCATTAATGTCGGGCTGGTGGTACGCCGTGGCAGGGGAAGCTAGTGCGATGTGCATTGACTGTTAATGATTCTAAGGACCTGGTAATTGTCTGGGGCTGTGCTCCGTTTGGGGGTGCTTTTTGCGGTGCTTTAAGGCTGAGTGGTGGACAAGCATCGGGCACCGGTGAGTGCAATGTTTTGACGGATGGCCCGGGTTTATGGTGTCTGGGGTTTTCGGGAGACGTGATGTGTGTCTGAGTTTTCCTGGACTTCAGGTGGTGTGGAGTCGCTTTTCTTTCTTTTGTGAGTAGTGTCGAATCTGCAGTTCAGCGGGGAATGGGTGCGGAGTGCATCTCACTTTTGGTTAGAGGGTGGCAACAATAATGTTGTGATTCTGGGTTCGAAGTGCACGGGTGATGCACACAATTAATTCGTTTCCGGGTCGTGGTGATTACGGGGTGGATTGTTTTATGTTTTCTAGTTGGGTGGATATTTTAAGATAGATGCTATCACGCAGGGTTGACGGGACCAACAGCGTTTTGGTACTGCACGTGTGTGGTGGAGACTTGGTCGCTGGGGCGTCAAGGGGTTTGATCTGAGACATCGGGCCTGAATGCTCCTGCCTGGGAGCCATGCTCGTGTTGTTGTTCATGACTATATAGTGGGTTTTACTGGGCACGTTTTTCAAGAATCTGTCGGAGGTTGGGGAACCAGTGTAGGTTCTGTTGTTACGTCAATAATGGTTGGCTTTGATTATTATCAGGTGGAGTGCAATTTTCTGCCTGGGAGCCGTGCTCGTGTTGTTGTTCATAGGGGCTCCTGTTTGGAATGACTACATAGTGGGTTTTACTGGGCACATTTTCAAGAATCTATCGGAGGTTTGGGGAACCAATGTAGGTTCTTTTGTTCACGGCAATAATGGTTGGCTTTGATTAATTATTAGGTGAAGTAGAATTTTCGGAGGCGCCTGCAATGTTGCGGTCTCAACGAGGCAGAGGCGGCGGCTCAGGTTGGGGACTGGTCGCGCAGGCGGTGCATAGGATTGGACAATGCGGTTGGCTAGTTGAAGGTCTTGGGTGTGGCTGACCTTGTTGTACTGGTAGTTTGGTGTAGGTTGGCATTGTGAGGTCTAATGGGGATCAGTTTTGATCGATTGTTCTTGGTACAGAAGCATTGGTTACTCGAGCCGCAGATTCGGCTCGGGTTGGGTTTTTTGGTGGTGGTACTCGCACGTACAAGGTGTCATACGTGCTCGCGGTGGCGGAAAGGAGGGGGGTATTTGAAGTCGGTGGATTGCACAAAGAGCGGGGGGGTGAACCCAGTGCAGGAGCGGGTTACCCCTGGTGGTGCAATGGTATACTTGGTTAAGGTGGGTCCCAGCTGTGCTGGGTCACAGCGGGACATGTTAACGTGGGACCCTGCTGTGTTGGGTCACAGCGGGGCATGTTAACGTGGGTCCCTGCTGGGCTGGTCCCAGCAGGACATTGGTTGGGCAACACTCGGCTGGGTGTCCTCGAGCCGGTGTGGTGCGGCTGAGGGCACGTGGTGGAGCTGGTGTTGCAATCATGTACAATGGACTCTTCATTTACCCCCCCTCCTTTTGCTGGTGGTTATGTTTATGGAATATTTCTACGTTTATGGATAAAATGTTATTGCTTGTTTGGTGTTAATAAACGGGGCTGCTGTGGCCTTTTACATCCAATGTCACGCAGTCGTGTCTTATTTAAGTTAAGAAGGGGTAAGTGTGGGTTTTGGGAGGGGTCATTACAGTGAAGCCGTCAGTCAGACTTTCCTAAGTCATACAACTTATACATAATACGACTGTGACAGGCACAATGCCCCCATAAAAAGACAAGCTCCTTTAACAGTGCCTCCATTTTGAAATAAACCTGTAACAGGATTTATACAATAGTGCCAGTCAGAGCTCCCCCATAATACAATGAGTCTGCCATAGGGGTTCTATAGCCAGGGGAGTCACAATGCTCCCATAGAGGCACAAGCTAGCATCAGGGCTCCTATAACAGTGGCAGCCACAGTTTCCCCATAACACAGAGGAGTCACAGTGTTTCTATAACAATGCCCGTAATATGATAACCCTGCCATGGGGTTTCTATAGCAGGACACCTAGTTTCACAGTTTCTATAACTATGATAGCCACAATGCCCCATAACAAGGTTAGCCACAGGGCACCTATAACAGTGCCCCCATAATGAAATAAGTCTGCAGCAGGATTTTTATAAGGGTACGTGCACACGTTACGAATTGTGCTGCGGATTTTTCCGCACGGATTTGGCAAAATCCGCAGGTAAATCCGCAGGTCAAAAGACCTACGGTTTATCTGCCGATTAGCCTGCGGTTTGACACCTGTACAATGGAGCTGGTGTAAAACCGCTGCAGATTCCGCACAAAGAATTGACATGCTGCGGATTTAAAACCGTAGCAAATCCGCGTGGAAAAATCCGCAGCATGTGCACAGCATTTTTTGTTTTTCATTGATTTTAATGGTACTGTTCACTGCAGCAGAAACTGCTGCGGATCCGCAGCAGAATCCACAGCATGTGCACATACCCTAACAGTGCCAGGCAGCGTGCCCCCATAATACGATGAGTCTGCCACAAGTTTTCTACGACCGTGGCAGTCACAATGCCCCCATTAGAGGACAACCAATCCTCGGGGCTCCTATAACAGTGATAGTCACTGTGCCCCCAACACCCGATAAGTCTCTCACAGGTTTAAACCTGCCACAGGGTTTTTATAGCAGGACACCTAGCCTCAGGGTATCTCTAGAGTAACTGGGGCAGCCACAGTGCCCCTATAATTTTTTCTTTCATCTGTCACACGTTTCCAGAAATAAAGGCCTTTTTATTTTGCTGTATTTTTTATTGCCTTTACGAAGGGGCATACCTTATTCCCAGGGCACATAAGAAAAGCAGCCGAAAGACACGCCCCCGAGGACCCTGTGAGCCACGTCCCTCTGTAAAGACCATCAAAAGTATCCCTAGATTAAAAGGTCTATATCTCAGTAACCTTATGATGGATTTAAAGAAAACAAAAAGTGGAATACTCAGGGTAGTCATGGGAATAACATTAGAATAAAAACTGGCCACTTTTGATCTGGTGACAGGTCATCTTTAGGTAAAGGTGCCTAACAGTTAAAGGATCTATACCTTGACTTTCACACGTAACTTTCATTCTTCAAAACTCACTTAACTTTTCTTAGAAAAAAAAAATAGAACAAGAATAAAGATAATAGATGGAAAATAACTATCCACCACACACAGAACATAAAATTGATTTTGGCCAATAGATTGTTTTCTTTGTGGTTTTTCTAGGCTGACTACGGCTTCACTGGGTTAATTCTGCTCTGCCAGGCGTGAGATATAAATACATTAGTCAGACAGAGATAGACTAAGATTTTATGAACACAAAGGTTCATTTTTCTCCCCCTCCTTTGAATGCTCAGGGAGCGACCTGAAGTCTGAGGGTACATGTTGTTTGATATTTCTCGTGCCTCTCTCATTAATCTCTGCCTCGTGCCTGAGACATGAGAAGGGAGCCGGGATTAACTTAAAACTGTGTAAACAAGACCAAAATGAAACTTGAGGGAAAACTGGAGATCTCAGGACAGGGAATGAGGCAGAAAATTAAGGCGGAAGGGGAGATAGTAATAATGGGAGAAAATGGGCAAGATAACATGACTGCAGAAGAATAATGACCAAGAAAGAATCTGATGGTAAAGTAAATAGCAGCTTAAATGTTGGATTTTGGCTTGTAGTTCTCTGCACACACAAAACTGAACTACTGCAACAAGAAAAACTTGGAGTAATTGTCCATAGAGCCCAATCATGTTGGATCTTTCATCTTCCATACCGCTTCTGTGAAATGAGAAGTGGAATACCAACCTTTCCCTAACATTTTTTTTTTTTTTTTTTTTTAATTCTAGTGCTATTTCAGGGAACTTCATTCACCCAGATCTCAGAATACAAACTACCAATTAGAATTGATGAGGCTGGTGTACTTACTTTGAAAATAAAATTTTAAGAATGGTTGTATAATCCATGCCTGCGTCAACACCGTTAACTGTTTAGTAGAATTAACATGTTAGACCTCAGTCGAGAGCCTCTCACCTAGCCAAATCAGTTCTCATACTTTGCACTGACGAGAGCCAATAGCTCGAAACACCATGTCTGCAAATTGAGATTCTGATTTGGCTTTTATCCTAAGTCATACTACAAGACTCGTTAAAGGGTTGATTGTGACTTGTAGGATCTCTACTACCAACAGGTGGCGCTATAGAGTTCAAGTCCTCTTTTTTTCTGAAGAGGCAATTTGCACATGTTAAAAGGGTTTTCCGATTTTGGACAAAACCCTATTCCTCAGCTGCAGTTTATTTAAAAAAAATATGCTTTACTCACCCTCCTTAGGTCTAGCAGTGAGTCTCGTCACTGGTCTCAGTGACTGTTATTGTCAGCAGCGCTGAAGTCACATCAACAGCGCTGCAGCCAATTACTGAGCTCAGCGGCTCTGCTCAAATATACGGCACAAGCCGCTGAGCTCACTGATTGGCTGCAGTCCAGTCGATGTAGGGTCAACGCTTCATACAGTAAGAGGCCATGCAGACGTCTGTACAAATTAGTCTGATCTCAATGCAAGGACTGGTTGAGTTTGGGAGAGCCGCGGCTGGTCTGTGCTTGGACCGATTTGCACGGACGACCGAATGATGCCTTATAAGACACTGAGAGCAACAGAGTTAATTCAGTGCTGAATCCGAGAAGAGTGAATAAAGCACAGTTTTTTAAATACACTTTTTTTTAAACAAAATGCATCCAGGAGACAGGGGTGTAGCAACACTGGAAAACTCCTTTAAATTTCTTTCCTGGGGCAATACAACAAAGAAAAAACACATAAATTGAGCCTGACTTAAGTTGGTACACATGCAGAACATAAACGCATGTTCACACTGGCCACAAAACATATAAAACCTACAAGAGAAAAAGTGAGCAAAACCCTGCTGTAACTAAGTAAATAAAAAGCAAAAAGTGCATTTAAATAACACAGAGTTTTTAGTAGTACTTTTTTTTAATCAAAAAATAGCATAAAATCCATCCCACCGTTGACAAGGTAACTCTGATCGGGGCAGTCCTACACTGTCTAATATTAAAACCTTACCATGTGTCAATGACGACACAGAGTTACCTTGTCGTGGTGAGATGGCTTTTCTGTTATTTTTTTATTAAAAAAGTATTACTTAAAGCTCTGTGTTATTTAAATGCACTTTTTGCTTTTTATTTACTTATATACAGCAGGGTTTTTGCTCACTTTTTCTCTTGTAGGTTTTACTGAGTCAATATGAGTAGTACAATAAAAAAAATAATTTTTTTTTTGTTTTTCTTTGTGCATTTATTTTTTAAATGTTACTACTTCTGCACAAATTAATCACTTTTTGTAAGGCAGGACAAACAAAAATAGCAACTCTGTCATTGTTTAGCTTTTTTTTTTCTGTACCACGTTCACCCTGCAGGGAAATTGATATGTTAGCTTTATTCTACGGAATGGTTAGACAACAATGGAGGTGCATGAGGGCTTTTAACTAGTATCATTTTGTGATGCTTACAACCTTTTGATTACTTTATATTTAATTTTATGGTGCAGCGAAATTAATAAAAACAACAGTTCATGCATTGCTTTGCTTTTTTTTTTTACCGTGTTTACTTAAAAATATTTTTAAATATTTTATTTATTATATAGTGCAGTGTTTGGCCCCGTCACACAATCAGTATTTGGTCAGTATTTTACATCAGTATTTGTAAACCAAAATCAGCAGTGGAACAATCAGAGGAAAGTATAATAGAAACACGTCACCACATCTGGATTTACAGTATCACCCACTGCTGGTTTTGGCATATGATTACCGATGCAAAATACTGACCGGAAACTGAATAAATACTGAATGTGTGGACGTGTCCATATTTTGAAAGGCAGCTTGCTAGATACTTTTTGTGGCAGGATTTACTAGGCATCAGTATATGGCATACTCCAAGGCTAATGTTATGCCTTCTGTTGCTAACCACGAAGTGCAGGGAAAGATGGAGCATGAGGTGACAAGATTGCTCTCCTTTTGCTGCATCCAATAGGTGGTGCTAGAGTTCTAGTCCTTTTTCTCTCTGAAGAGAGAATTTGCATATTTAATTTCCCAGAGGAGCATGCTTGGTTTATAAGTCTCCTCACTCTGACATGCCCGGCTTGGCTTTGGACTCAGCCTCTAACCTTACCAAATCATATCTCACACTTTACATTAATGAGGGGCAACACCTCGAAACATTGTGTTAGGTTCCTGCCTCTTCACAGCAGGAATCCTGGGCCTTGCCTTCTCCCATTCCTCTCCAGCCACAGAGGAGCCTGCTCAGCAAAGACATCGTTCCCAGCGTCTTGCTCAGTCTACTTCTGTTGGCTTGGTTACTGCTGCCAAACAGGGTTCCCCTATGGTAGCCTGCAATAGCCAGCAGCGCGCAGCTCCTGGGACTAAGTCCTTATTTCGGCCCACTGAGCATGCCTGTGGGAAGTCCTCTCATTGGAGGTCTGAGGTCACATGCTCATGTCCTATTGCTGCTCCCAATGGACCACTAGGAAGGTCCCGGAAGGACGCTGCTATAGCGCTAGTATAGACTCAAATACTTATGGAGTGTATGATGATGGATGCATGTATCTGGTGACTGACTCCTTATGAAACCCCTACCCTTGGCTGTGTCCGTTGTTAGGGTTTAGCAGTTAGAGTCAGCGCCTGTCAGTGGCTAGTGTATACGCCACAGTGCATTCCAGCCTTCTGCACACTAGCGTCAGATGGAGTCGCCCACTGCAGGGCACTATCGAGCCGCAGCAAGTAACAACCACACCTGTGCAACGCCTTGCGCAATCTGTGCGCTTATCTGGCTCAATCCTGGGCGATTAGCGGCATCCGCCTGAGCGGTACTGTGCGCACTTGCACGCGTTATCTATTGTAGCAACTCTTGATGGCACTGCAGTCGCGGCGCCAAGCGCTAGCGGTCTAGAGGGACTCCAGTCCTGCGGTCTAAGGGCCGAGTCATGTGACCTTACGCTATGCGCTTCATCTGCCGAGGCCTGTGGTGTTAACAGGCTCTGGCGTTTCTTTCAGCGGCTCTGTGAAGGAACAGAGTTCGCCCCTGTGCACACCGGGTCATGGTTAACCTGCCGGTGTTCACTTAGTATTCCGCCATTACTAAGCAGCAGTTTTCCATCTCTGCAAGGTGGACCCCGGGTTGTGATCGCAGTTACTTATATTTTATATTTAGTGCGATCCGCAACACTAACACATTGTGTCTTCGAATTAAGATTCTGGTTTGGCTTTTATCCTAAGTCATGTTAAAGAGTTGATATTAACTTTTAGGATCACTGCTTCCAATAGGTGGCGCTAGAGTTCTAGTCCTCTTTCTCTCTGAAGAAACAATTTGCATATTTAATTTCCCAGAGGAGCATGCATGGCATATAAGTCTCATCACTCTGACATGCCAGGCTTGGCTTATTCTGACACGCCAGACTTGACTTGTCACTATCCACAAGGAGAAACGTTACCCCTTAGAACCCAGACAAACTAACCAAATGCCACGATGACTATTGATCACGGCATCCAAGAAGTTAAACTATGAGGATCGATGTTCTCACCAGTAATTATGACTGATATGCTCTATAGGGTACAGTGTTAACTGCACAAAATCTGCAGCCTCAAATATAAATTCTATGAGAAGTAAATATTAGTTTGTGCCCATCTGGCGACCGACGTGTTGAATGAGTAAAGCAGCCAGCAAGATGCTATTTCTACATGAAACTTTTTGCTATAATGAGACAAAGATTTCTTATTTATATTCTTTAACAGTCCTAAACCAAGATTTTCTATGATCTCTGTCCTTCTGGATATTGTACAGTACAATTTAGCAATGTTTAGACAATTGAGGACATTTATTTACAGCCCGTCACCTTTTGTGGGCGATAGGATGAAATACGTTTCGCTCAATAAATTATTCTAAAGTTGATCTGTGCTTGTTTGAAACAATAAATTTCATTGGCTTCTTATAAGCAATGCTTGACATGTCGCTGTAACTAGTTTATGTCTTGCGTTATAGGAAGCAGACTGAGCAGAATTTTTCCATTATCGCAGAAATTTTATTTGCCATCACCATATACAGCGAGGCAGCACCAACACGGAGAGCAGATTTTCCACCCTGAAAAAATAGAGACGTGATTGAACATGTCTTATTGTGTACGTGATAATTCTTCAATATCTAGGAATGGCTGCTTGCCTATACAGGAAAAATTAGTTGGCTTTGGTTGACTACGGCGGATAATTCATAGCTGACATCAACCTCAAGCCCAATTACCCTGATTACCAACGCACCAGGGCACTCATAAAGAGCCAGAATTGGCGCATCTAACGTGATGAGTGGAGGTTTTGGACTGGTATTTTTAGGCTGGGAAGGGGCCAATAACCAAGGACCTTCCCAGCCTGATAATATCAACTCTCAGCTGTCTGCTTTACCTTTGCTGGTTACAAAAAATGGAGGGACCCCACATCTTTTGTTTTTCATTTATTTATTTAACCATTAAAAGCTGTCCAATAAGCTCCACAGGGTGCAATTATGTATCGGGGGTTGTGCAATTATATGTCTGTCAGTCTGCCTGTACAGCATGCCAGCCTATATGTATGTCCATCTATCTATATCTATTATCTATCTCTATCTATTTCTATAGCATTCACTTCTGTCTAAAAACGCATGCAAAAACACTACAAAAAAGCAGCAAATCTGCAAAAAATTTTATACCTACTTTTTTATAACGTTTTTACTGACATCATTGAAGTCAGTGGGTAAAAAAACGCTGAAAGAATTGACATACTGCAGATTTGAATTTCCACCAAATTTGCAAGTCACAAATAAGCAACGCATGCACAAGACTTCAGGATTCTCAGTCACTTTACAGGCTTCAGGATTCCCTTTTGGTTTTGTGACAAATCCGTGAGGCAAAAATGCAGCATTAAAGTGATGTGTGCACACAGCCTTTGGAAAAAAAAATTGCAAAATATTGGCCTTTTGCTCAAATGATGACTTGGAGGTATAGCAAATCACATTTCCACAAGTTTACTTACTATGATGTATTGTATGTAAGGAGATGGACATATTGCCCTGTTCCCCTTTGAAAATATCAGCGCTGTGTATAATGTAAAGTGTTGTGTGCAGATTGTAATGTTTTTCACTGTACTGTGAGGAAGCTGAGTTCTGCCTAGTGAGTAGAGTAAAGGTACTGTCACACTTAGCGATGTACCAGTGATCCCGACCAGCGATATGACGCGGTCAGGATCGCTGGTGCATCGCTATGTGGTCGCTAGTGAGCTGCTACACAGGCAGATCTCACCAGCGACATCGCTGGGGACGGGGGTCGCTACTTACCTGTCACACTAGGTGATCCTGCGTCCTCCCGCCCGCGTCCACGCTCGTCTCTCCACAGGAAGCGCCGCAGGAAGCTGACAGCGATAAACAGTCCTGGACGGTCTCGCGCGATCAGCGATAACCAGCGGGGGAGCAGGTCGTAGGTAAGTATCAGACACAGCGATGTCGCTAGCAATATCGCTAGCGATATCGCTTAGTGTGACAGTACCTTAAGACATAAGAGGGAGGGGCTATGTAGTAGGATCAGAGATGTCTTCCTGGTGATGACTCAGACAGGGCCTAGCTTGCAGCTAGAACAGTCAGACATTTGGTCTCGGTGCTCAGTAAGGCCTCATGCAGTGGGTGTATTGTGTCAAGAGAGAAAGCAAATCGGGACAGAAATACCATGATCCTGAGGAACAGACTGAGACTGAAAGAGGGTTACAGAGACGACAAACCAGCGTCATTGGTTACATGCGGCCGGCATAGGTGTAATACCCTCATAGCACAAATCCACACACCCAGCCAGGATCCCCACTTTCATGTAATGTGTTGTGGCGCAAGAGATTAGTACCTCGCCCACAACTACTACCCTGCACCACGTTACATCATAAAACTGGTATAACAAGGTGGCATGGGGTGGTAGTCGTGGGCGAGCTCACTAAGCCACAGTCAGTGAGCACCCCGGCACCTTGTAAATGGAGAGATGAATGACGTCTCGGTCGGTTACCTCCGTTTCATGGTCACTTCGGTTGCTGGGGACCAGATCTCAGGAAACACCACAAAGCCGCAGTTCTGTTCCAACAGTTAAACTTTACTAATCAGCAGCATATTCATCTCACAGACAGCACAGTCCAAACACAGAGAAATCCACTTATCTTTCCCTGCCGTCTGGGCAAACTCGGTTCTTCCTGGCAACACTGTCTATATCCTTGCAGCCTCTGTTTCACTCTTGGGCAATCCCTGGTCCTCTTCTGGACAATCTCTGTTCCACTTGTGCTCCAGGCCCACCAACTTCCTGCAGTTTCCCTGGTCCGGCTGCGAGTTATAGAGTAACGGGTTCGCCGACCCAGCTGCCTCCTATCCCAGCCGCGAGCTTCGGATCCTTCCATGGAACGGTTCTGTCTAAGCTGATGACCGCCAGCCAGTGGAGAATTATAATGAGGTCAATCTGGACGGTAGCCCAGGGCCCAGTGGTGTGGGGGGCCCACCAGCCCAAGGAAAATTGCCCCATTATAATCCTCCACCATAGCGCCACGCTGTCATGATCCAGGTTGGATTATGACAGATAAATGCACTAGTAACCTTTTTTTCCTTAAGCTGTGTGCTTAAAGATAGTTTTGCCCCCGGTGGCCATTAGGATTATTTGCACTGTGGTGGTTTCAGTTCTAGTTTTGCCCCCGGTGGCCGTTAGGGTCATTGCACACTGGTTACTTTAGTTTAGTGCACGTGATTATATAGCAGGTGTAATTGCTCTGGCTCTGCTATAAAAGAGTGTCAGGTGTTGCAATCACTGTTTGTGATAGTGGTCATTTCCAACCATCCTTGGTGGAGGAAGGAGCTAGAGAGATTTCCTTACAGCACAGTCAGAGTCCTGGTGTGGAAGGAGTCACAGAGGGGATTTCCTTGCAGCTCTGACAGAGCTTGGTGGCAGCTATTCAGGAGGAAAGCTGCATTCTGGTGGTGGACTCTGTTGCTGGGAGCAAGAGAGCAAAGCTAAGTGGTTTTTCCCTGTTTGTGACTTCCCTTATGTGTGTTTCAGTGCAGTGGTGGGATTAGTTTCTGCACCGTCCATTTCATTAGAAAGGGCTAGGTGCAGGGCGAGCTAGGGTTCTTAGGTTCCAGCTCGGCAACAGGTGCTGAGCCTGTATAGGGACTGTTAGGAGTGTAGAGACTGGCTCAGGGGAGTGCAGGAGGTCTCCATGTCCCCGTTCCCTATCGCAGGGCCCTCCACTGTATCGCTTTCCCCTTATTATTTAAATTCACCCTGCTGGAGGCGGTGTATCCAGGGTCACCTGTGTGATAGAAATTCGCCCTGCTGGAGGCGGTGTGTCCAGTCACACGTTGACCATCACACCCCCCCCATGTACCGACCCCTTCCTCCCCCTCCCAGACCCACCAGCCACCGCAGCGCCAGCCCCTCACTAATAAATCCCTGCTCTGTGCGCACGGGACCTGTGATGAGGTCACAGGAGGGGAGGAGTCAGAGGTTACATGATCAGGGGCCCTTCAGTGGAGGACCCTGACACCTGACTCCTCCCCTCCTGTGACCTCATCACAGGTCCTGTGCACACACAGCCCTCAATGTATTGTATGTGGGACTGCTGTGCTGATTGTCATGGTGCTGGATGAGGGAATTATGTGTGGGGTCAGGAGGGGTTTACAGGGTGAATATAGCTGCGTGTGTGTGCGAGGTGTACAGAGCAGAGCCGCGAATGTGCAAGGTGTATGGAGCGGAGCTGAGCATGTGCGATGTGTACGGAGTAGAGCCGCAAATGTGCGAGGTGTACGGAGCAGAGCTGCACCCGTGCGAGGTGTATGGAGCGGAGCTGTGTGTTTACGAGGTGTACGGAGCGGAGCGCGTGCGAGGTGTATGGAGCGGAGCCGAGTGTGTGCGAGGTGTACGGAGCGGAGCCACGTGTGTGCGGAGTAGAGCCACATATGTGTACGAGGTGTACGGAACGGAGCCCTGTGTGTACAAAGTGTACAGAGCTGAGCCGTGTGTTTACGGAGCGGAGCCGCGTGTGTACGAGGTGTATGGAGCAAAGCCGCATGTGTACAAGGTTTACGGAGCAGAGCCATGTGTGTACAAGGTGCACAGAGCGTGGCCACGTGTGAATAAGGTGTATGGAGCAGAGCCGCATGTGTACGAGGTTTACAGAGTGGAGCCATGTGTGTACTGAGTGGAGCCGTGTGTATGCGAGGTGTACGGAGCGAAGCCGTGTGTACGAGGCATACAAAGCGGAACCGTGTGTGTATGAGGTGTGCGGAGCCATGCGTGTACAAGATGTATGATGTGGAGCATTCATACCTCCCAACCGTCCCAGATTTTGAGAGTCTGCCCCACTGCCCCGACTGGGAGCTTACTTTTCGCGCGGACACAGGAGTATACGGCGGAGCCCCGAGGAGCACTTGAAAACTCGCATGTGACATTCCATCAGAAGTGACGTGCTGGAAGCTGACTGGAGGAGATTGTTACAGAACCATGGAGGCACTTCAGGGAATGCTTCAGATCATCACCATGTCCTATGTCCTCTTCCGACAGCGCGGACAGCGGGATCGCCTTGGACTCGGGGATGTCGGCCATGTGAGTGGATCATGATATGTCCTGCACCAGGATGCTCAGGTGGGTACTACAATGTGAGCCGGGCTGGTATAGTATCTTTAGGCAGGAGACGGCAACTTGTCTGTGGCGTTAACCCCTCTGCTGACATGTTGGGCACAGCCTGTGATGAGGAGCATGTCTTCCTGTGTTTCCTGCCACAGGCTGCACATCGGAGGCTGCTTCTTCTATCTGGGGAAGTTCATGAAGCAGAAGCCTCTGTGTGACTCATGTGAAATAACTTGTCTGACAGTTCATGGGTCCAGGTTAGCAGGTGATTGCAGACTATTAGCTGATTTCGATGTTAGGTACAGGTGAGTCAGGGCTAGATGTTGAGTGGAAGCCTTCCAGTATTTGTAAGGCCTCGTGCACACGCTATTTGGTGAGTTTTTACCTCAGTATTTATAGGCCTCATGCACACCCTGAGTATTTGGTGAGTTTTCACCTCAGTATTTATGAGGCCTCGTGCACACGCTGAGTATTTGGTGAGTTTTTCACTCAGTATTTGTGAGGCCTCGTGCACACGTTGCGTATTTGCAGAGGTTTTTTTCCCTCAGTATTTAACTCCTTCCCGCCCCTTGACGCACCGTATGCGTCATGAAAACTAGTGACTTCCTGACCCCGTCACTTGACCGGGCGGCCCACAGTGTTTGAACAGCCCGGGGCCCTGGCTACCCTTAATCCACCCCTGCCACCAGCAGTATTCTTAGCCTGGGGCCTCTTAGGGCCCTGTTACATTTAGCGATGCACCAGCGATCCCAACCACGATACGACCCGGTCAGGATCGCTGGTGCATCGCTAAATGGTTGCTAGTGAGCTGCCAAACAGGCCGATCTCGCGCGATCAGCGATAGCCAGTGGGGGAGCCGGTCGGAGGTGAGTATCACATGTAGCAATATCGCTAGTGATATCGCTGCTGCGTCACCGATTTTGTGTTTGTGATATCGCTATGTGTAAAGGGCCCTTTACTGAGATAGCTTTATCCCCTTGGCCTGTAATACTCTGCTCACACGTCCTGCCCTTGGGCAAGCAGCCCGGGCTTCTGACAGAACCAGTAAGTATCTGTCCTATACCCCCCTGCTCTGTGCTGCTCTGCTCTAACTCCTCCCCACTGAATAACCCCTTGCTGGCGCTGCTTTTGCCTAACCTAACACTCTTATCTATCCTATTCTCTCTCTCTAATGTCTCCCCTCTATTCTAATCCCCCTATGGTCCTGCACTACTCACTAATCTATCTCTAAGCTAAAGCACAATACATCACATTACAGTTCTTGACAAATACATTACAGTGCACACAATAGCAAAATATTAATAAAACATCAGGGTGCCGCATGTGACACAGGTGAACAGCATTAAGGAGAGAAGGTACACGAGGGTCCCCGTCACCTCCTTACACTGGCATACATTGTAGCTGAAATCTATGCTAGTTATAAGCCAGATACAGTTTTTCAGTTTTCTGCACACGGACAGCTCAAAACATGCATCATATTTTCAAAATTTGGCAAATTTGGTTCCTCTTAATCAAGCAGACTTTTGATTGTAGTCTGGTCTATGGAACAATGGAACACCAGTCTTGTTAAATCCTCGCCCACATCCATTAGACTGCAATGGACCTCCACAACAGAAAACTGAATCCAAGATAAGTCAATAAAGGTGTCAGCTACACCTGGAAAAGGTTCCAGAACTTAGGGAATTCTCTTTCATGCTGGAAAATACGGCTAATCTGGGCACGATATCTGTGCTTCACGTCTTACTGCTATGCTTAGACCACTGGGCAACAAAATCCTATGTGAGCTAAATAAGTGAGATCTTTGTAGCATGAAGGATTTTGCTGACAGCACCTCTTAGAGTCAGCCACACACAGGGTGAGTCGGGGGGGGTGTGAGAGAGGGGAATAAGCTACTGTTTGTAAGTGTGTTTTTGCTAGGAAACGTCAGTCGTGGTCATTAAGATAATCATGTCATGCTGAGGACTTCAACCTCTCCAACCGCCATGTCATCATCGCCAAGTCCAGAAAGGCACACATCATGTTTTCCAATACATAAGAGGTATTTCCAAGTCTCCCAGAGTCTTCTAGACTTTTTTTCTACCTTAAAATAGTGTATGCCTGCCATTCTATTAATTCATGCATTGGCTGCAATGACATGTTCAAGCTTGACATTGTTGCAAACAGTTATGTTAATTGGAAATTATTGAGTCACATTGAGAGTCATGTAGCCCAGGTCTTAAGGTCTGAAAAGAGGGACAATTTTGGAATCTTTTTCAATATCTGATCACATTATAGAGCATATCAGACTCAAACCTAACCTTTTATAAATGAAAGGGGTCGTTACCAGTGTTAGTGTAAGAAATATAGATCAGGAGAGCAGACAGTCAGTCATTACATGACTCACACTGATAACGCCCCCTTTCATTTATAATAAGCTCTGAAGGCAGATTCTTGGGGAGATCTATGCACGACCCATAGATCTTAACAGCTCATTTACATATTAATAAAAACTTTGCTTTCTCTGGAATAAAACATAGGATCGCAGATATCAACATATAATTTTCTTCAACTTTCTATTACTTGCACATATGGACGGATTAGAGTATTTCACGAGCAAAGCATCATTGACTTCTAAGTCAAATTGTCAGGCTTTCTCATAGATCCTCAACAGAATAACTACCACTCATTGGCAAAACAAAATGTTTACTAAGTTTTTAAGGGGTTTTTGAAAACATTTTGTCCTGAAGTTTGACATAGAACAATTTGGTTTAGTCACATTGTAAAATTTATGTTCTTCTTTCATTTCGTCTCATAGTTAGTTGCTCCATGGGGATTAAAACGACAACATTTTGCTATTTTGACTATATGTATAATTGAAAAAATCAATTTTCTATTATTATTATTATTGTTTTTATTATTATTTAAAAAGCCTGGATATTTAAGTATCTTACACAACCAACGTTAAAGGAACATTCCTGGCAATGCTCACTTTTACGTTGTGCCCAGAATTTCCCAATTATAGGTTGAACTAGTAGGAAATGTAATGGGCTGGGTGGTGGAACCACTGTGACAAAGCCCAAGGAAGTCCTGGAGCGGTGGGATTAGAAGCCTCACGCAATCTGACCACAGACACGCAGCAGCTAATGACACAGCGATCTGTGGAGAGACAAGGGAGGTGATCCAGGTGCTACTCCAGGACTGACCTTGGGTAGATGGCAGCTGAGCCCTAGGAACGGATAGCTGGAATAGCCTGTGGAAATGTCCAACAAATGCAGGCAGGTAGAGAAGATGACAGGAACCGCAGGTGCAGACAGGACAGTCTAATGGAGAGAGAACTGACAGGTGCAGCTGCCTCGGATACCGTTGAAATGAGCAGTGGTGGGTGCAGCTGGCTCGGCTTCCATTGAGGTGAACACTAGCGGGTGCAGCTTGCTCAGCTGTCATTGAGGTGAGCACTGACAGGTGTAGCTGGCTCACTTGCTGTTAAGATGAGCACTGGCGGGTGCAGCTGGCTCAGCTGTCATTGAGGTGAGCATTGGCAGGTGTAGCTGGCTCACTTGCCATTAAGGTGAGCACTGGCGGATGCAGCTGGCTCATCTTCCGTTGAAGAAAGCACTGGCGGGTGCAGCAGACTCGGCTACCATTAATGGAAGCACTGGCAGGTGCAGCAGACTTGGCTACCATTGAAGGAAACACTGGCAGGTGCATCAGGCTTGGCTACCGTTGAAGGAAGCACTGGTGGGTGCAGCAGGCTCGGCTACCATTGAAAGAAGCACTGGCAGGTGCATCAGGCTTGGCTACCGTTGAAGGAAGCACTGGCAGGCGCAACAGACACAGCTACCATTGAAGGAAGCACTGGCGGGTGCAGCAGGCTGAGATGCAAGTACAGGGACCTGAGAACTGACAAGTGTTATGAGCTCATTTTCTGCTCCACCAGTTGAGAGTTCCCCTTCCATTCTCCCTCTGGTGGTGACGGGAGGTAGTGAGGTTGGTTTAAGTGGTAGTGATCTGCCACCTGGTGAGGAGGATAATGATTGGATCTCCAGAGTATCAGACTGGATATAAGACAGCCGACGCCCTATCCTGTTGCTGGTGATTCAGTCTGCTTCTCAGGTCTAGGACTCAGCTCTGTTCCAGTCTTTCAAGATAAGTTTGCTTTTTTTTGCTAATGTTCACACTTGCTCTTGTTGGTCTTTTCTGTTTTTCGTGTGGTCAGTCAGCCCGGCTGGGCTGTGCTGAATTTCCACTCTTATTTGCCAAATTGCCTTTTTTTTGTCCCTTGTTAGATTGGCCTCTTTTTGCTCTTTCTCAGAATATTTCAGAGTGCTGATATAGTGGGAGAAGTCTACTGACTTCAGGGTTAATTTTGCTATCAGTTGTGTTGGACATTTTGTAGGGTTTTTTGGCAGACTGCAGACAGTGTCTTTCCTTTCCTGTCCTTTCTAGTTAGTCGGGCCCCATCGTTTGCTCAGCCTATATTCCTGCCTTTGTGTGTGTTTTCATCTTGTTTCACCCTCAATACATGTGGGGGGCTGTCTTTCTTTTGGGGTCTGCTCTGGGGCAGTTAGTTTTCCTCTTTTCCTGCTTTAGGCTTATGCAGCTCTCCGGTTGTGATGAGGCATCTAGGACCAACGTAGGAACGCTCCACGAGTGCTACTAGTTTTGTGGTTAGAATCAGGGATCTGCAGTCTGCATAGTTACCAACCTCTTTGGTTTTCTGAGACTTAGCTTGTGTTGTTTTTTATTTTCTCCCGGCTACCCGTTCATAACAGATAAGCATGTTAGGAACAAACTCACAACATTGCACAGGCACCTCCATGTTGAAGGAGGCGGTTTAAATAGTAAGTGACCTCCAGGAATGGGCTGGGGACACTTTAGAGGAACGCGCGCGTCCCCTTTGAGAAAGTGGAAGTGTGTGTGCACACGCCCTAAGTACAATGCCTGGAGACCTGCTAGGAGTGTGTGCACCCCGGGTAGCAGCAGACCCGGAAGGAGCGGGACAGGAGCCTTGGCAGTGATGTCTCTGCAGGGAGAGAGGTCCTGCAGGCAGAGATGCTGTGCTGCAGAAAGCAATTCTCCTGGTGGTAAGGTTACAAAATTCCAGGTTAACCATAGATTACAAAATGGGGTTAATGGTACTATCTATTGGACCTTTGGGCCTTTGCTATCTAGGGGCTCACTGTGTTAGCGTCTTACCTAATAAAGGATCATTTGGTAAGTGAGTTGGACTTTAAGTTTCTAATTTACTGCTAGTGTTTTAAAAAGTTATCGTCCAACAGAGAAGCAACAAAATAATATTCAATGCACAACCCTTTCTCCTGGAAAAGTTTGGATAATGTTTCTCTATCATTTAAATAGCAAGATGCTATAAGATCCATCAACAGCAGCGGTTGATAGTCTCAATTCACTTTTTCATTGGCGGTTCTCCACCATAATCAATGAAAAGACAAAAGATAAAAGTTAATATATCCAAAAAAATGTACAGTGCTTTCTATTATGGGCTACTTTTCAGCTCATTGACTGCAGTATAAACTTATACTAGTCACAGCTTATTGGAAATAACATACCGAAATAACATTGATACAACCAGACTTGTGATAAGTAACACTGGAGACAAAAGGGATTTAGTCCTCTTAATTTAGGAAGGCTTTAGTTTATCCACTTCAGGATGCACAGCAGAGCGATAAGGAAAAAAAAAAACTTGGGTCTCTTCTATTTCATTTCAACCTTATCAAGAAAGTCATTGTGTTAGTTCAGTACTTGGTAATTACCCATAAAAAGCATGGCTGAGATGTCTGGATTGGTCGGATTGAGTCCAGGTGTTTTTTTTACAGCATCTTTCATATGCATGTTTTTATTGCAAAACCTTTGCGAGTTGTGAAAACTTCTGAGCTGCTTCCGCTGTATCCCTCACCACCTTCTAATGGTGCAACTTACAGATATTCTAGAAGTCACAGCTAATTCTGTAATGTCTGTTTTCAGAGGAGCATCAGAAGAGCAAACATGATCACTAAACCTCTCGTCTGCCTCCTCAGCTCCTTTAGAGAACAGCTGAACATGCCTTCCCCTCTTAAAGTAACCTTAACATGACATGTTTTACAAGGGACTTGTCACTTGCCATAAAAATGTAATTTTGTTTTATCTGGTCTAAATGCCGATGCTATCCTGAATCTGGAGATGTTTTTCTTTTCTTGAGATATGGCCTTCTGTTACTTGTATATATGTAAGAAGATGGGGAAGAAAGAAGACTCACACAGTTAATGCCTAACAGAGTATTCACAATGGAGCAAAGCATCTGCTGGTCAAAGATGATAGGAAAAGGGAAAGGGAGAATTGCATCCGCAGGAGCTAAAGAGTGAAGTGCATGTTCCCTTGGGAAAAGATTAAAGACACCAGGTCAGGTGACAGCTGTGGAGCAGTGATTAATTATAAAAGGCCCAGGAGGGCAGTGATGGGGAGGAGTCGGATGTATGATGTCATTACAAGTGAATAATCGAGTAACCAGACCCAATTGCGGAACCAAGTGACCAGATCACGGGCAGAGAAACAAGAACTGGAGACAGGAGACTAGAGCTGGGAGATCTGAGCCAAGTGGGTAGGGCCAAGAAGAGGGACGTTCGCGTGAGCCATAGCGTCCGGTATAGACATACGGTGCAAAGAAGATTGGAGGTCGTGCTTTAAGGGACGAAGGCGGCCAGTGTGATGGGTATGCGAAGTGCCCAATTTCACTTCCGATTTTTTTGTCTTGAAAAGACCCAAAGAGGTGCTGGGCTAGTGCCACTGGCCATTCTAGGCTGAGCGTGAGTGCATTTGTCAGGTGGTGGCTGCTAAGCATCTTGAGCCTTGGCTTGGACCCGAATGGAAGACCAGCCCACGCTTGCAGGTCTGGGGTCATGCATATAGCCCATTTTCACTTCTGATTTTTTTTTGTCTTGAAAAGACCCAACGAGGTGCTGGGCTAGTGCCATCAGCCATTTCAGGCTGAGTCTGAGTGCATTTGTCAGGTGGTGGCCGCTAAACAGCTTGAGCCTAGGTTGGGACCTGAATGGGAGACCAGAATGCGCTCGCAGGTCTGGGCTCATGCAATTTCACTTCCGATTTTTTTTGTCTTGAAAAGACCCAGAGAGGTGCTGGGCTAGCACCACCAGCCATTCTAGGTTGAGCGTGAGTGCATTTGTCAGGTGGCGACCGCTAAGCATCTTGAGCCTGGGCTGGGACCCAAATGGGAGACCAGCCTGTGCTCAAAGGTCTGGGGTCTTGCATCCTGTCCAATTTCACTTCTGATTTTTTTCATCTTGAAAAGACCCAAAGAGGTGCTGGACTAGTGCCACATGCCAGACAAGTGCCACATGCCAGACAAGTGCCACATGCCATTCTAGGCTAGGCGAGAGTGCGTTCATCATCCGGCGGCCGCTAAGCAGCTTTAGTCTGGGCTGGGACCCGAATGGGAGACCCACGCTTGCAGGTCCGGGGTCAAGCATTTTGCCCAATTTCAGTTCCGATTTTTTTTGTCTTGAAAAGACCCAAAGATGTACAGGGCTAGTGCCACTGGCCATTCTAGGCTGAGCGTGAGTGCATTTGTCAGGTGATGGCCGCTAAGCAGCCTGGGCTGTGACCCAAATGGGAGACCAGCCCACACTTGCAAGTCTGGGGTTATGTATTTTTCCCAATTTCACTTACGATAGTTTTTATCTTGAAAGGACCCAAAGAGGTGCTAGGCTAGCGCCACTGGCTCTTTTAGGCTGCGCGTGAGTCCATTTGTCAGGTGATGGCCACTAAGCAGCTTGACCCTGGGCTGGGACCCAAATGAGAGACCAGCCTGTGCTCGCAGGTCTGGGCTCGTGCTTTTTGCCCAAATTCACTTCCAATTTTTTTGTGTTGAAAAGACCCAAAGAGGTGCTGGGCTAGTGCCACCAGCCATTCTAGGCTGAGTGTGTGCGTTCATCAGGTGGCGGCAGCTAAACAGCTTGAGCATAGGTTGGGACCCGAATGGGAGACAAGCCTGCGCTCACAGGTCCAATGTCATGCAATTTCACTTCTGATTTTTTTTGTCTTGAAAAGACCCCAAGAGGTGCTGGGCTAGTGCCACCAGCCATTTTAGGCTGCGCGTGAATGCATTCGTCAGGTGGCGGCTGCTAAGCAACTTCAGCCTGGGCTGGGGCCCGAATGGGAAACCAGTCCGTGCTCGCAGGTCCGGGGTCATGCATTTTGCCCAATTTCACTTCCGATTTTTTTGTCTTGAAAAGACCCAAATAGGTGCTGGGCTAACTCTACCAGCCATTCTAGGCTGAGTGTGAGTGCATTCGTCAGGTGGCAGCCGCTAAGCAGCTTAAGCATGGGTTGGCACCCGAATGTGAGACCAGCTCGCAGGTCCAGGGTCATGCATTTTGCCTAATTTCACTTCCGATTTTTTTTGTCTTGAAAAGACTCAAAGAGGTACTTTGCTAGTACTACTTGTTATTCTAAGCTGAGCATGAGTGCATTTGTCAGGTGGCGACCGCTAAGCAGCGTGAACCTGGGCTGAGACACGAATGAGAGATCAGCCTGCTCCTGGGGCATGTATTTTGCCCAATTTCACTCCCGATTTTTTTTGTCTTGAAAAGACCCAAAGAGGTGCTGTGCTAGCGCCACCGTCAATTCTAGGCTGAGTGTGAATGCATTCGTCAGGTGGCAGCCGCTAAGCATCCTCGGCTGGGACCCAAATGGCAAACACGCTTGCAGGTCCAGGGTCTTGCATTTTGCGCAATTTCACTTCTGATTTTTTTTTGTCTTGAAAAGACCCAAAGAGTTACTGGGCTACCGCCACCGGCCATTCTACGCTGAGCGTGAGTGCATTTGTCAAGTGGCGGCCGCTAAGCAGCTTCAGCCTGGGCTGGGAGATGCACTCGCAGGTCCGGGTCATGCATTTTTCTAAATTTCACTTCCGATTTTTTTTGTCTTGAAAAGACCCAAAGAGGTGCTGGGCTACTGCCACCGGCCATTCTAGGCTGAGCGTGAGTGCATTCATTAGGTGGTGGCCTCTAAGCAGCTTGATCCTGGGCTGGGACACAAATGGGAGACCAGCCTGCGCTCGCAGGGCCAGGATCATGCATTTCACTTCTGATTTATTTTGTCTTGAAAAGACCCGAAGATGTGCTGGGCTAGTGCCACCGGTCATTCTAGGCTGAGCGTGAGTGCATTCGTCAGGTAGCAGCTTAAGCCTGAGCTGAGACCCGCTCGCATTTTGCCCAATTTCACTTCCGATTTTTTTGTCTTGAAAAGACCCAAAGAGGTTCTGGGCTAATGGCATTGGCAAGTCTAGTCTGAGTGCACTTGTCAGGTGGCGGCTGCTAAGCAGCTTGAGCCTGGGCTGGGACCCAAATGGGAGACCATCCCACGCTCGCAGGTCTGGGGTCATGCATTTTGCCCAATTTCGCTTCCGATTCTTTTTGTCTTGAAAAGACACAAAGAGATGCTGGGCTAACATCACTGGCCTAACATCACTGGCCATTCTAGACTGAGCGTGAGTGCATTCGGCAGGTGTCGGCCACAAAGCAGCTTGAGCCTGGACTGGGAGTCGAATGGGAGACCAGCCTGTGCTCGCAGGTCTGGGTTCATTCGTTGTGCACAATTTTACTTCCGATTTTTTTTGTCTTGAAAAGACCCAAAGAGATGCTGGGTTTGCGTCACCGGTCATTCTGGGCTGAGCGTGAGTCCATTTGCCAGATGGTGGCTGCTAAGCAGCTTGAGCCTGGGCTAGGACCCAAATGGGAGACCAGTCCACGCTTGCAGGTCCAGGGTCATCCACTTTTGATTTTTTTGTCTTGAAAAGACCCAAAGAGATGCTGCGTTAGTGCTACCGGCCATTCTAGGCTGAGGGTGACTGTTTTCATCACGCGGCAGTCGAAAGCTGCCTGAGCTGGGATCCAAATGAGAGACCAGCCAGCACTCGCACTTCCGGGGTCATGCATTTTGCCCAATTTCACTTCCAATTTTTTTTGTCTTGAAAAGACCCAAAGAGGTGCAGTGCTAGTGCCACCGGCCGTTCTAGGCTGAGCATGAGTGAATTATTCAGGTGGTGACCGCTAAGCGTCTTGATCCTGGGCTGGGACATGAATGGGAGACCAGCCCTCGCTCGCAGGGATGAGGTCATGTACGTTGAACAATTTCACTTCCGATATTTTTTGTCTTGAAAAGACCCAAAGAGGTGCTGGGCTAGCGCCACAACTGTTCTAGGCTGAGCATGAGTGCATGCGTCAGGTGGTGGCTGCTAAACAGCTTGAGCCTGGGCTGGGACTTGAATGGGAGACCAGCCTGCGCTCGCTGGGACGGGTTCATGCATTTTGCCCAATTTCACTTCCTATTTTTTTTGTCTTGAAAAGACCCAAAGAGGTGCTGGGCTAGCGACACCTGCCATTCTAGGCTGAGCATGTGTGCATTTGGCAGGTGGCAGCCGCCAAGCAGCTTGGGCTTGGACCCAGACCCGAATGGGAGACCAGTCCAGGGTCATGTATTTTGCCGAATTTCACTTCCGATTTTTTTTGCTTTGAAAAGACCCAAAGAGGAGTGGGTCTAACACCACTTGCCATTCTAGGCTGAGTGTGAGTGCATTCGTCAGGTGTTGACCGCTAAGCATCCTGAGTCTGTGCTTGTACCCAATTGGAAGACCAGTCTGGGGCATGCATTTTGTCCAATTTCACTTCCGTTTTTGTTTGTCTTGAAAAGACCCAAAGAGGTGCTTGGCTAGCGCCACCGGCCATTCTATGCTGAGTGTGAGTGCATTCGGCAGGTGGCATCCACTAAGCAGCTTGAGCCTGGGCTGCGACCTGAATGGGAGACCAGCCCGCGCTCGCAGGTCGTGCATTTTGCCGAATTTCACTTCCGATTTTTTTCTGTCTTGAAAAGACCCAAAGAGGTGCTGGGCTAGTGCCACTAGCCATTCTAGGCTGAGCATGAGTGTATTCATCAGGTGGCGGCTGCTAAGCAGCCTGAGCCTGGGCTGGGCCTCGAATGGGAGACCGGCCTGGGCTCATGCATTTTGCCGAATTTCACTTCCAATTTTTTTTTGTCTTGAAAAGACCCAAAGAGGTGCTGGTCTAGTGCCACCGGCCATTCTAGGCTGAGCGTGAGTGTATTCGTCAGGTGGCGGACGCTAAGCAGCTTTTACTTCCTGCTTCCCACTATTTAAGATGCATACAGGTACCCTCCCCTTGCGGACATCGACTACCCCTCTGGCTGTCAGGACAGTGGGTCTACTATCAGAGTACACTGGCATTACCAGGGCCTGGTAATCTCTTCCCCTGAGGCCTATGGCTGCCCGACACCAAAATAGCATTTCACTCCTTGGGGGTATTGCAAAGGGGAATGAATCACTCACTCTGACACTACCGACTTCTCCGCCAGATAGCTCTACCTGTTGTCTTTCCATCAGGGCCTTGATCTCCTTTTGCAGGACCCGTTGCTCACTGGAACCAGCAGTTTCAACAAAACAATAACCTCAGCAAGACAATTTTTTATCACATTAGTACCTAAGGTCATTATTGGGTTACATTCTCGTCGATCAATGTCTACAATTATCAGGCCTTCGGCTTTTAATTCTAGTCGCCCCACCTTAATAGTCACCGCCTCATACCCCACCTGTGGCAAGGGCTGACCATTGCTGGCGACTACTGTCAGCTCATCGTCTGGGCCGCGAGTAATATCAGAGTCAGCCCAGTACCATTTGTAAAGAATATATGGCATAGTCGTCACCTGAGAGCCGGTGTCCAGTAAAGCGCTCATTTGGATGCTGTTAATCACAACTTGGAGGACCGGTCGTCCTCCAACGTACTTAGCTCGCCAGTTCTGTGGGCCTGGTCATCCTACTCCTGGGGGTTGGCCCTCTACCCCAGGGGTTGCTCATTTAAATTGCAGAATCTTGCGATGTACCCTGCTTTGCTACAGCGGCGGCAAACGGGTTGTGCGTCCTGGTCGTAGTGATCGTTGTCTCTCCCTCTGGTCTGTGGCATCCTCTTCCGCCTCGCCACGGGATGTCATCTGGACTGGAAGCCAACTGGATCTTCTCCTTTGGGGGCACTTGCATGGATTGCACGGTTTTGGCTAGGGCAGCCAGACTTTTGGTCAGCTTCTGGACCTGAAGATGTAGTTCTGCAGATGGATTATTATCCAGGTTCTGTGCGTTGGCCTCAACATGGGCCTGAGGGAAGGATGCTGCCTCCTGGTGGTATGTAATTGCTGGGCGACTGGTGGCTGACATTTGGTTTGTGCAGCACCCGGATGTTAGGCGTCGGGTTTCTTCCCCTGCACAGGAGGAATCCCGAGCTTTGCCTTCTGTGGTCTCCTGCAGCTCCTTCTTTCAGCCTACTGAGCATGCCCATGGGACAACCTCTCATTGGAGGTCGGCGATCACATGCTCAGGTTCTATTGCAGCTCCAATTGGACCACTAGGAAGGTCCCGGAAGGCTGCAACTATAAAAGGTTCGCATGGCTGCCTGGCCATGCGCTAGTGTAGACCAGGAGGTGTGTGTCTTGTATGCATGTATGATTGTCTCTGGTGAATGACTCCTTATGAAACCCCTACCCTTGGTATGCATGTGTTGTTCAGCCCTGCCAGATAGCGCTGAGGCTGATAGTGCAGGCAGGGGATAGAGTCAGTACTAGCGACAGTGCAAAGTAGTGGCATTGCCTATGCACCACTGCACAGCACATGGATATGAAATTACTGGTATTGAAAGGTAACTTCACATCTCAGAGAGAGAGACGAGTTTGGGAGTACAAATTTATGACGAACTTTGACACTCTCAGTGCTGGAATGAATGTGTCGCATGGATTTATGTCTTTTTACATCAATGAAGGAATTTCCTTTTAAAACCTTGCGGGGCAACACAGAACTAGACCCCAATCAGAGGACCATAAAACATCCAGACTCCTTATCTATGAACTGGTCCAATGTTTATATTTATGTTTCTCCCTCTCCCATATTGATAGTTCTGCTTCACGTCACTTGTCTTATCTATTGCATTTTTTCTAGGCTGTATTGTGCATAAATATGTGACTTCAGATTTTGTATTAGTCTAGCCTGATGAAGAGGCCCGAGTAGTCTCGAAAGCTTGCAATGTATTACCATCTTTTCAGTTAGCCATTAAAAGGTATCAACTACTGAGGACTCTCAATCCTGAATATTTTTCTATCCACTGGCTAACACGGTACAAAGATATACATCTTTCCTGTATGCACCACTGTGCACTCTGTCCGCACAAGACACTACAGTACTGTGTCTACAGCAGCGTCCCTCAGAGCGGCACCGTGCGGAAATAGCACGCTTACCTTGCACTAGCTTAGGGTGGTTAGTGGCGTCTGCCAGAGCGGCACTGCACGCACATAGTGCGGTGAATCTTCTGTTAGTTTTTCCCTGGCACCGCAGTTGCGGCACCGAATGCTAGTGGGTCTAGAGGGACTCTAATCCCATGTCCTTGGGGCAAGGTCCTGTGACCAAAACACTAGTGTTCACTCTGCGGTATTGCAGGCCTGTGACGCGACAGGGTTCACCTCCTACATACCGGTTGAAGTTAACCTCGTTTGTTATACCGCCATTTGTGTCCGTCATTACCGAGCAGCAGTTAACATCTCTGCACGGTGGACCCCGGGCTGCGAACGCACCTTTTTACCACTTTCTTATTACTTGGGTGTGGTCCGCTAGCCCTAACATTACACTAGTGCCAGGGTCTGGCTAGTAATGGCAGACGAGCAGCGACTCCATAGATACATCCAGCAGCTGGAGGGCAGGTTGGCGGCTCTCGAGCGTTCAACTTCAGCTGTAGATGTTACCGCGGTCGCTGTTCAGGCAGCTACGGAGGCTGCCTCCCGTGTGTCCACTGCCATCCCTGCCCCGACATTGTCCCGCCTCCCGCTGCCCAAGAAGTTCTCAGGTGATACTGCCTCTTGTAGGGATTTTGTGAGCCAGTGTAATATACAGCTAGAGCTGCTGGCTACACGATTCCCCTCCGAGTGGGCTAAGGTGGGATTTATCATCTCCCTCCTGCTGGGCAGGGCTTTGGAGTGGGCCACACCACTGTGGGAGGGTGGCGATCATATGGTGCAGAGTGTCTCGCAGTTTTTGGACACTCTGAAGCAGGTTTTCCTGGGACCGCGAGTCACTCATGATGATACCACGCTCCAGCTGCTGGCATTGTCACAGGGCTCCTCCTTGGTCAGCCATTATGCCATCCAGTTCTGGACTCTGATCTCAGAGTTGGAGTGGCCAGATAAGGTCCTCGTTCCAGTATTCTGGGGAGGTCTGGCTGAACATGTGAAGGACGCCCTGGTCACCAGGGACGTTCCCGCCACACTGGGGGAGCTTATCACATTCTTCACCCGTATAGACCTTCGTTTCACGGAGCGAAGGTTGGAGCGGGCCCAGTTTAGGCAGAGGTTTAGGTTGGCACCGAGTTTTGCGAAACCTCTGGAATCTCCTGATCGGGCATCTGAGTCCCAACAGGCCATGGGGGTTTCTCGTGCAGGATCCAGGTCCCGGTCCGCTCGAGAGGTCCCGTGGTCTGTCATGCTGCCAACAGGTGCCCACTCCGGTCAGGAAAACGCTCGCGTCTAGTGGTCATTGGAGGAGGCTTACTAGACTCAGCGGCGTTTTCCTCCAAGCTGTACTTTAAGGGGACGCTTGAATTTGGCTCATCCACTCTTGCGGTGGAGGTTTGCGTGGACTCCGGAGCGGAGGGCAATTTTATGTCGTCTGCCTTCGCTCAACGGCACGCAGTACCCCTGGTTATGTTATCTAAACCAGTCACCGTCAGAGTGGTGAACGGCGCGACTCTACCCTCACAGATCACTCACCAGACCACCCCGTTGATACTCTCGGTGTCTCCTTCCCATCAGGAGATGATATCCCTCCTCGTCATGCTCAACGGTATCGATCAGGTCCTTTTAGGGATTCCCTGGTTGCGTCATCCTCCTCCTCATATAGAGTGGTCCTCGGGTAGAATTCTGAGTTGGAGTAAATCCTGTGAGGGTAGATGTCAGAGGGAGTGCATTCAGGTTGCCTCCATTGAGGTTCCCGCAGAACTTTCCTCTCTCCCCAAACATTATTGACAGTATGCAGACGTGTTCTCCAAGAAGGCAGCGGAGACCCTTCCGCCTCATCGCCCCTATGACTGTCCTACTGACCTCTTGCCTGGTGCTGAGCCTCCCTGGGGTGAAGTCTATCCCCTATCTCTCCTGGAGACAGAGGCCATGTTTCAATACATTAGGGAGAATCTGGCAAGAGGATTCATTAGTCGGTGTCACCAGCAGGGGCGGGATTCTTCTTCGTCCAAAAGAAGAATGGAGAACTACGTCCCTGCATCGATTACAGGGGTCTTAATGCTATCACTGTTAAGAATAAGTACCCTCTGCCCCTGATTTCGGAACTGTTCGATAGGCTACAGGGAGCAAGGTTCTTCACTAAGCTAGATCTGCGGGGGGCTTATAACCTGATTCACATCAGTGAGGGGGACGAATGGAATACCGCATTTAACACCAGGGATGGCCATTATGAGTATTTGGTCATACATTTTGGGCTCTGTAACGCTCCAGCCGTCTTCCAAGACGTTGTAAATGACATCTTTTGGGATATACTCTCCAC
This sequence comes from Dendrobates tinctorius, assembly GCF_039654945.1. NCBI lineage: Eukaryota > Metazoa > Chordata > Amphibia > Anura > Dendrobatidae > Dendrobates > Dendrobates tinctorius. The sequence goes on from NW_027361754.1 coordinate 56,077,781, forward strand.
CTCGGTGGTTGTTTAAATGGATGATATTCTCATCTACTCTCCAGATATGGACTCCCACCGGATAGAGGTTTGCAAAGTCTTCGACCGCTTATGGTCAAATTCCCTCTATGCCAAGTTGGAGAAGCGCCTGTTCGAGCAGGAGTCCTTGCCTTTCCTGGGCTATATCATCTCTGCTCAGGGTTTGGCTATGGATCCTGCCAAGCAGTAGGCGGTAATGGACTGGCAGGAACCCCACTCTCACAAAGCAGTGCAGCGCTTTTTGGGGTTCGTTAATTACTATCACCAGTTCATTCCCCACTTGGGAGCAAATCCCAAGTCGTGGTCGGAACAGGTCTCTAAGGCCTTCTCCTCTATCAAGTCCCATTTTGCTAGCGCTCCCATTCTACATCGCCCCAATATAGATAAGCCCTTCATCATGGAGGTGGATGCCTCTTCCGTCGGTGCCAGAGTGGACGCTCAAGGTGGGAGGCAGCGTTGCTTCTTCTTTTGTAAGATCTTATCACCGGTGGAGAGGAATTATTCCATCGGGGACAGGGAGCTGCTAGCTATGAAGATGGCCTTCTTGGTGTGGAGACACCTCCTGGAGGGGGCTCGGTTCCCCTTCCAAGTGTTTACCGGCCACAAAAACTTGGTGTATTTACAGACAGCCCAGCGTCTAAATGCTTGCCAGGCCAGATGGTCCCTGTTCTTCTCCCGGTTCCCTCCACTTTCTCTCCAGAAAGTAGAACGTCCGTGCCGATGCTCTCACCCGCTCCATGGTGTCATCGGAGGAGGCGGAGCCTTGGCTGATTGTCCCATCCGAGAGTCTGAGGACCGTGGCTCTGGTCGCATATGGCCCGTGACGTCAGAGACTATATACAGGCGTGTGTCTCCTGCGCCAAGAATAGGTCTCCTCGGCAATGACCCGCTGGGCTACTTTACCCTCTGCCGGTGGCGGACAGGCCCTGGGAGATGGTCGGTGTAATGTATAATAATTAGATCTGTCTCTTTAAGCAAGCCAGACTTATGGGACTTGGGGGGTGGAGACAAGAGGGATGAGAAGGGAAGTTTCACTTTCACTTCTGTGTAGCATGGGAATGCAACTGTTATGCTGTGTGCTGGAGGATGAAGAATAAAACATATCTAAAGTTTAATACCTTGAATTCTTCATAACGTGTGGATATTACAACTGGCGACGAGGATGGGATATAATCACCTACTGCTGTGAGTACGGACTCTATTTTACCGCTTCACACACCAGCACCACTGAGAGACTCTATCATGGCTGACTACTTGCACACATTCCCACAATTTGATATGACTGATGTCATTAATCTCTCCCATAACTGGAGAAAATGGCTAAACAGATTTGAGAATTTCCTAGAAGCCATGGACATAAAGGAGGAGAAAAGAAAGAGAGCTTTGCTCCTGCATTGTGCAGGCACAGGAGTCTATGACATATACAGTACGTTACCTGCAGCAGAAACAGACACATACAACAACTGCACTAAAGCTCTCACTGGCTACTTCAACCCCAAACAGAACATCAGATATGAAAGATATAAATTCAGGATTGCCAAGCAGCTTCCAGAAGAGTCCATAGACACTTATGTCACACGGCTGAAAGAGTTAGCACATGGATGTGCCTTTACAGATGTAGATGATGAAATCCTAACTCAAATAATTGTCACCTGCTCGTCTAATAACCTAAGGCGTAAGGCTCTGCAGCAGGATATCTCTCTACATGATTTGCTCAAAATGGCCCGTGCTATAGAAATAGCAGATCATCAGGCTACCGTAATGGAGAATGGGGATAAATTACATGTGCATAATCTCAAACAGAAAAATTTACCAGACAAACAAGCCCAGAAACAGAAGAAATGTTATAGATGTGGACAGGATTTCCCTCACCACCAGAACAAATGTCCAGCTATGGGACAAACCTGCAGTAAATGTGGAAAAGGGAATCATTTTGCAGCTGTTTGCAAATCAGCGCACTACAAGCCTCCGCTGCCTATGACAAAATCTGCAGAGGTAAAAGTGATAAATCAGGACACAGAAGAAATGTCTGCGACTGAGAACTTTGTGTTCACTACCTCTGTCACTGGTTCAGTACAGTCTCCCTGTGTTACACTCTCAATCTGCAACACTGACATTACCTTTACAATAGATACAGGAGCTTCAGTGGATATCATAGATGGCACTACATATGAACAATTGAAAACAAGGCCAGTCTTACAACAAGTGCAGACTAAAATCTTTCCTTATGGATCTAAAACACCTCTAGCTATAATGGGACAATTTGATGCTGAAATTAGATATAAAGAAAACAGGCAGAAAACCACTTTCCACACATTACAAGGATCGGGAGGCTGTCTTCTCAGCTATCACACTGCCTTGGAGCTAGGGCTCATCCAGGTTATTCATACCATAACTGACCCTGCGGATATGGATGTACAAACTATGGTGAACAGCTTTCCCTCCCTATTTAGTGGTTTGGGAAAACTAAAGGACTCTCAAGTACACCTTCATGTGGATGACAATGTTCGTCCAGTAGCCCAGCCTCACAGGCGTATTCCATTTCACCTGAGACAGAAGGTAGAAAAAGAACTCCAATTGCTCATGGATGAGGACGTTATTGAAACTGTTACTGGTCCCACTCCGTGGGTCTCTCCACTTGTGGTAGTTCCAAAACCAAAGACTCCTGATCAAGTGAGACTGTGTGTTGACATGCGCCTGCCCAACACCGCTATACAGAGGGAAAGACATATCTCACCTACGATTGACGACATTATTCATTTATTAAATGGAGCCACCGTCTTCTCAAAGCTCGACCTCAATAAGGGATATCATCAATTAGAACTGAGTCCAGAGTCCCGATACTTGACCACATTTTCCACCCATGTGGGCCTCAGAAGATACAAAAGATTGACTTTTGGAGTCTGCTCAGCAGCAGAAATTTTTCAGGATGCAATAAGGAGTGTCATTCAACACATCCCAAATGCCTTTAATTACAGTGATGACATATTGGTTTTTGGTAAAACTCAAGCTGAGCATAATCGTGCTCTATATGCTATCTTCGAATGTCTGCTTTCTGCTGGACTCACTTTAAACAAAGAGAAGTGCGAGTTTGACAAGGGTTCATTAGAATTCTATGGTCACATCTTCTCGGCAAAAGGAGTACAACCAGACCCCAAGAAAGTGGAAGCTATCAGAACAGCCTCAATTCCACAGGATGCCAGTGAAGTGCGTTCTTTCCTTGGAATGGCAAGTTACTGTGCTAGATATATTCCGAATTTTTCAACAATCAGCAATCCACTACGGGAACTTACAAAACAAAGTTGTATTTTTCAATGGTCTCAAGACTGTCAGGCCTCTTTTGAAACAATTAAAAATGAACTCTGCTCGACAACCACTATGGCTTATTTTGATCCGGCTCTTCGAACTGAACTGATTGTGGACGCCAGTCCCGTGGGACTGGGTGCTATTCTAGCGCAGTACAAGGATAACAATCAAAATCCTCACATCATTTCTTATGCAAGTAAGAGCTTAACAAACACTGAAAGAAAATATTCTCAACCTGAAAAAGAAAGCTTGGCAGTTGTCTGGGGATGTGAACACTTTCACTTATTTCTCTATGGAGCTCCCTTCACCATTGTCACAGATCATCAAGCACTTCTTACAATTTTTGGAAATCCCAGAGCTAAAATGCCTAAACGAATTGAACGATGGGGCCTACGTCTACAGGACTACAACTATAAAATTGTTCACAAACCTGGAAAATACAGCAATCCGGCTGATTATCTTTCAAGACATCCTACTAATGATGATATACCTGTGCATTCCTCCATTGAAGAATACCTACGTTTTGTTACAGATCATGCCGTGCCAAAAGCACTTTCTCTTGATCAATTTATAAATGAAACAACAAAAGACAAGACACTCTGTGCCCTAATACAAATCATCCAAAATCGAAGGTGGCATGAAATTCAAAAGGAAAAATTTCCTGATTCTGAGATTGATCTGAAAGAGTTAAAACTATTCTCAAACGTACGTGAGGAATTATCAGTCACTGAAGAACACCTCATTCTTCGAGGTACCAAACTAGTTGTACCTAAGACTTTGCGTAACTTAGTCATACAGACAGCGTCGGACTGGCCCACCGGGGAGCCGGAGGATTCTCCAGTGGGCCCTGGCATCTGGTGGGCCCTGGCCCCTGGCACCTGCTGGCATACAGGGCCAGCAGTTGCCTTGGGCCCCCACTGCTCCAGGGGCTCCCAGCCAGTGCCACACAGCTGCTATGGGGGCCCGTGCCAGCGGAGCAGCAGCAGGTGTCAGGAGGCAGGAGCCCCTGTCCCCGCTGCTAAAGAGAAATGAATATTCACTGCGAAGCAGTGAATATCATTTCAGGTCTCCACCCCCCGGGGCCCCGCCCCCCAGCCTAGGCAGCCGGCCCCACCCTCAATTGCAGTGGAAGAGAGAGCGTCTCTCTCCCATCAGTCCCCTCTGCTCCTGACTCACAGCCGGTGCGCGATGACGTCACCATCGTGCACCCGCTGTGTGTCTGGCAGATGGGACAGCTCCTGAGTCTGAAGCCGGCATCAGCGTGGGAGCGAGGAGGAGAGGTGAGTATTGTGATTTTTTTTTTATCTATCTCTATATCCATCTATCTCTATATTCATCTATCTATCTTATCCATCTATCTATCTATCTCTATATCTGTCTATCTCTATATGTCTATCTATCTCTATATCTATCTACAGTATCTCTATATCTATCTATCTATCTATCTCTATATCTGTCTATCTCTCTATCTATCGCTATATCTCTCTCTATATCTATCTATCTATTTCTATCTGTATATCTATCTCTATATCTATCTGTCTATCTATCTCTATATCTACTGTATCTCTCTATCTATCTCTATATCTACATATCTATATCTATCTATCTCTCTATCTATCTCTATATCTACAGTATCTCTATCTCTCTATCTATCTATCTCTATCTATATCTAGCTATATCTCTCTATATCTATCTATCTATTTCTATCTGTATATCTATCTCTATATCTATCTCTATTTATCTATCTATCTATCTCTATATCTATCTCTCTAGTTATCTATCTCTATCTATCTATCTATCTCTATATCTATCTATCCCTATATCAATCTCTCTATCTATCTATCTCTCTATCTCTCTATCTATCTCTATATCTGTCTCTCTATATCTATCTATCTCTATATCTATCTTATATCTATCTCTATCTATCTATATCTCTCTCTATATCTATCTATATCTCTCTCTATATCTATCTATCTACATCTATCTATCTATCTATCTCTATATCTACCTATCTCTATATCTATCTATCTCTATATGTATCTATCTCTATATCTATCTATCTCTCTATCTATATCTCTCTCTCTATATCTATCTATCTCTATCTGTATATCTATCTATCTCTATATCTATCTATCTCTATCTATATCTGTCTATCTCTATATCTATCTATCTATATCTCTCTCTATATCTATCTATCTATCTCTATCTGTATATCTATCTATCTCTATCTATCTATATCTCTCTATATCTATCTATCTATCTATCTGTCTGTCTATCTCTATATCTATCTATCTCTATATCTATCCCTATAGCAATCTATCTATCTCTATCTATCTATCTCTATCTATCTCTATGTCTATCTATCTCTATATCTATCTATCTCTATCTATATCTCTCTATATATCTATCTATCTCTATCTGTATATCTATCTATATCTATCTATCTCTATCCCTATATCTATTAATCTCTATATCTATCTCTCTATCTATCTGTCTATCTCTATATCTATCTCTGTATCTATCTATCTATCTATCTCTATAGCTATATCTATCTCTATATCTATCTATCTATCTATCTCTATATCTATCTATCTCTATCTATTTCTATCTCTAGCTATCTATATCTCTCTCTATATCTCTCTCTATATCTATCTATCTATTTCTATCTGTATATCTATCTATATCTATCTATCTCTATCTATTTCTATATCTGTCTCTATCTTACATATAGAGATAGATATAGAGATAGATCGAGAGATATAGAGATAGATTTAGATAGATAGAGAGATAGATACAGAGATAGATAGATAGATATAGAGATAGATATAGATAGCCTATCTATCTCTATACCTATCTATAGCTATCTATATCTATCTATATGTATATTATCTTTATATCTATCTATCCATCTATCATCTATCCATAGATCTATTTATCCTTTATCTATCTATCCATCTATCTCTATATCTATCTATAGCTATATATATCTATATATATCTCTATCTAATATCTTCATATCTATCTATCCATCTATCCATCGATCTATCTATTTATCCCCTATCTATCTATCTATCTATCTATCTACCTATCTATCTCTATCTATCTCTATCTATCTATCTGTATCTATTTATAGCTATCTATTTCTACATATCTATCTCTATATCTATCTATTTATCCATTATCTATCTTCTATCTATCTATCTATCTAGTGTTATACCCTATGAGGGGGCAGCATTATATTCTATGAGGAGGTACATTATTCCCTATGAGGGGGCAGCGTTATACCCTATGAGGGGGTGCGCTATACCCTATTTGGGGGTGCATTATACCCTATGAGTGGGGGAAGCATTATACCCTATGAGGGGGTGCATTATACCCTATGAGGGGGGCAGCATTATACCCTAAGAGGGGGGCAGTATTATACCCTATGAGGGGGCTACATTATATTCTATGAGATGGCTGCATTATATTCTATGAGGGGGCTGCATTATATTCTATGAGGGGGCTACCCCAACTCCTGCTACATAACTAAGACCTGTACTGCCTTATATTATACCCTGATATTAGCGCGTTTTACCGCACAATTGGTGGTCTTGTATTTCTTTCTATGTAGCTACATAGTGGGCCCCAAGAATGATTTTCTCTGGTGGGCCCAAGGTGCTCCAGTCCGACGCTGCATACAGATAGCACATGAAGGTCATTTAGGAATTGTTGGCACAAAGAAGTTACTCAGAGAAAAAGTGTGGTTCCCAAATATGGATCACTTGGTGGAAGAAAAGATTAGACGCTGTTCTACTTGTCAATTAATCACTCCATCATCAAACTTAGAGCCATTACAAATGTCTCCGTTACCCACTGCTGTCTGGGAGGAAGTGGCAGTCGATATATATGGACCATTGCCAAATGGCCAATACATTCTCGTAACAATTGATGAACATTCTCGATACCCTGTCATTTCATTTATCTCTTCAACATCTGCTAATAATGTCATACCAGAGCTGGACGACATTTTCTCGGCATATGGTATTCCAAGAGTGGTCAAAACAGACAATGGACCTCCATTCAATGGACATGTGTTTACACAATTTTCTGAATACTTGGGATTCAATCACAGGAAAATCACACCTTGCGGGCCGCAAGCCAATGGAATTGTGGAACGTTTTATGCGTACTCTGGGGAAACGTATCAAGGCAGCGAGTCTGGAGCACATCCCACTGAAACTGTCATTATACAAATTCATGCGTAATTACCGCAATACGCCACACTCCACTACTAATGCTGCTCCAGCTCATTTAATGTTCAGCAGAACCCTGCGTATACGTCTCCCTGATGTGACCAGCCATCCCCGACCGAGTGACTCCTCAGTGAGATCCACAGATTTCTCCAACAAACAAGCCATGAAACGTTATGCAGACAGAAGGCGAAGGACACAGTCAAGTGCCATCGAAAGAGGGGATGTCGTGGTGGTACGTCAAAGACCAGCCAACAAGACCTCACCTGTATATGGTCCTGCAAAATATTATGTTACTAAAAGGAAAGGCAGCATGATCACAGCTGAACGAGATGGACACTCCATAACGCGAAATTCTTCATATTTTAAAGTCATACCGCAGAATGATGACAATGAACTCTCTTTGGTGGAAGATTTGGTATCCGATGGTGGAGAGGACCAACAAGAGGTAGCTGGTCCATCAATAATGAACCCTCTCAATGAGCCCAGACGTTATCCTACACGAGAGAGAAGAGCTCCATCAAGGCTTATTGAAGAAGTGTAACTACAGTTTTGTTTGTTTTGTTTTTTTTTTTTTGTTTGTTTCTCTGGTTTTTGAATCGAACAAATAAGACAAAACGGACATATGATTTCTTTGGATGTTTTCATGTTGTTGCATTTATCAGTAATATGGGTTATTTATAGTAAAAAACAAAACAAAAAAAAAAAAGGGGCATGATGTAATGTATAATAATTAGATCTGTCTCTTTAAGCAAGCCAGACTTATGGGACTTGGGGGGTGGAGACAAGAGGGATGAGAAGGGAAGTTTCACTTTCACTTCTGTGTAGCATGGGAATGCAACTGTTATGCTGTGTGCTGGAGGACGAAGAATAAAACATATCTAAAGTTTAATACCTTGAATTCTTCATAACGTGTGGATATTACAGTCGGCATAGACTTTGTGGTGGGTCTGCCCAAGTCCTGTGGCAGCACGGTCATTTGGGTTGTCACTGACCATTTTGCCAAAATGGTGCACCTTGTGCCTCTTTCGCGGCTACCTTCTGCACGGGCCTTGGCAGCGTTGTTCATTAAGCATGTCTTCCGCCTGCACAGTATGCCGGACAGGATTGTCAGTGACCGGGGTCCCCAGTTTGTGTCTCGGTTCTGGAGAGAGCTCTGTCGCTTGCTCAGCATTGAGCTAAATCTCTCTTCAGCCTATCATCCCGGCGCCCGCCGCTGCCGCCGCTCCAAGGAGTTTCTCTCTGGCCCCCGCTCACCGCTCCACACGCCACACTGTTCCTGACTACCTGCTCCTGACTACCTGCTCCGTCATGACTACCTGCTCCATCCTGACTTCCTGCTCTGTCCTGACTTCCTGCTCCATCCTGACTACCTGCTCCCTCCTGACTACTTGCTCCATCCTGATTACCTGCTCTGTCCTAATGTGGTAATAGCAGGTACGCAGGATGCAGTGACGAGACGCGAGACAGATATGACTTTAAACGTTAACTTTTATAGATAAATGCCATTAGGGCTATTGTTACGCAACCAACAGAATAACTAGTTGTCCCCACAGGGAGCCAATACACATAAACAAGGATTGGGCGAACACTAATCCGGCAAAGACCGGTCACTAGAGGGCCGCGGAATGGCCAACTATGGGTCCTTAGTCACTATGAATCACTTATCCGTCCTGACGTCCCTCGGCGTTCTGTTCCACGGTGTGTCTGCGTAGCAGCCACTGGGCCCAGCCACTGAAGATCTGGCGTAGTCTTTGGGCGTTCCGACGCCCAGGAGGAGCCGGGGCACAACAGGCCCGCGGAGAGTTCTTTGGCGGGATGTCCCCCAGCGGAGGCAGCGGGATACCGCCTGGGAGTGGGAGAGTGGAGGTCGCAACTCCCTGACAGGGACTGGCAGCGGCGGTGATAAGTGGCGGTTGATAGGACACAGGCGCAGTCTGAGGCCGCACTGGAGAATCCGCAGCAGGCACAGGCCCAGTCTCTACCGTGGACTGAAGGGGGGCGGTGGCAGCTGCGGGTGGCAAAGGAAGAGTCACCTCCGTGGTCGGGAGTGAAGCGGCTGAGAGTAGGCTGCAGCTGAGAGGCGGAGTGAGGCAGCAGTTTTCTTTTGTCAGTAAGCTCAGCGCCGTCTCCCTGCGGTCCACCAAGAGTCTCCCTCCTGTCGCTGTCCTCCTCTCCTGACTCACACAGTCTGGCCCTCTCTGCCCCTCTTCTCTGGACTCCTCCCCCAACTGCCTTGTCAGTCGGTCCATCCCCCAGCTCTGCTCCGTGGAAACAGATACCCCAGGAACCTAGAAGACGGTCCCCTTGGTTCCGGCCCATGTACTCATCGGAGGCCTGTCCTCCTACACTCCCCCATCCTATATGCTCGCCAGTCCTCGGACGAGGGTCTTGATAGGCTCGGGTTGGCCTTTTGAGACAAAAGTTCCTGTTGCCATACGAACTGATCCTGTTCATAGCGTTCGGGGGGTTTGCCGACTGTTGACCGCTCGGAGCGTCTTGGTTTGACTGTGTGGAGCTTTCTGGGGTGGTAGCCGATGGTGGACTGGCCGATTCTGGTGGACAGGCATGACTTGCTGAGAAATTGTTCATAGAATCATAGAATCATAGAATCGTAGAGTTGGAAGGGACCTCCTGGGCCATCTGGTCCAACCCCCTGCTCAAAGCAGGATTCGCTAAATCATCCCAGTTAGATGTCTGTCCAGCCTTTGTTTGAAGACTTCAATTGAATGAGAACTCACCACTTCTCGTGGCAGCCTGTTCCACTCATTGATCACTCTAACTGTCAAAAAGTTTTTTCTAATATCTAATCTGTGTCTCCTCCCATTCAGCTTCATCCCATTGCTTCTAGTCTTTCCTTGTGCAAATGAGAATAAAGTTGATCCTTCTACAATGTGACAGCCCTTTAGATATTTGTAGACAGCTATTAAGTCTCCTCTCAGTCTTCTCTTTTGCAAACTAAACATTCCCAAATCCTGCAACCTTTCCTCATAAGACAGGGTTTGCAGACCGGTCACCATTCTGGTCGCTCTTTTCTGAACTTGCTCCAGTTTGTTGATGTCTTTTTTAAAATGTGGTGCCCAAAATTGGACACAATATTCCAGATGAGGTCTGACCAAAGAGGAGTAGAGGGAAATAATTACTTCACGTGATCTAGACTGTATGCTTCTGTTAATACATCCTAGAATTGCATTTGCCTTTTTTGCTGCTGCATCACACTGTTGACTCATATTCAGTCTGTGATCTATTAGTATACCCAAGTCTTTTTCACATGTGCTGTCACTTAGCCCTATTCCTCCCATTCTATATATGCTTTTTTCATTTTTATTGCCCAGATGTAGTACTTTGCATTTCTCCCTGTTAAAAACCATTCTGTTAGTTGCTGCCCACTTCTCCAGTTTATTTAAATCTTTTTGAATCCTCTCTCTCTCTTCTCTAGTATTAGCTATCCCTCCTAGCTTTGTGTCATCAGCAAATTTAATCAGTTTACCCTCAATTCCTTCATCTAAATCGTTGATAAAGATGTTGAACAATACAGGGCCCAGGACAGAGCCCTGTGGTACCCCACTTGAGACATTCTTCCAACTGGATGTGCAGCCATTTACGACCACTCTTTGGGTCCGATCACTAAGCCAGTTATGAATCCACCTAACAGTTGCCTTGTCCATTCCATACTTAGTCATTTTTTCAATAAGGATTGTATGAGAGACTTTGTCAAATGCTTTGCTGAAGTCAAGATATACTATATCTACAGCATTTCCTTGATCCACCCAATCAGTAATACCATCATAGAAGGAAATTAAATTAGTCTGACATGACTTATTAGTTACAAACCCATGCTGACTCTGTTTAATCACTTCATTCTTATCCAGGTATTGACATACATGTTGTTTAATAATTTGTTCAAAGATCTTTCCTGGTATAGAAGTCAGACTCACTGGCCTATAGTTGCCTGGGTCCACCTTCTTCCCCTTTTTGAAGATAGGAACAACATTTGCTCTTCTCCAGTCTTCTGGCACTTCTCCTGTTCTCCAAGAATTTTCAAAGATTATGGAGAGGGGTTCAAAAATTTCTTCTGCTATCTCCTTCAGTACTCTGGGGTGTAATTCATCTGGACCTGGAGACTTGAATACATTTAGGTTAGCTAAGTGTTTCCTCACTATCTTTCTGTTTATAGATATCCTGGATTCTTCTATTCCCTTAATAGGACAGTGAATAACAGTTGATGTTACATTTCCTTTCTGAGAGAAAACAGATGCAAAATAGGAATTTAAAAGTTCAGCCTTCTCAACATCCTGTCTTACCATTTCATCATTTTCATCCTGTAAAAATCCTATAGCATCTTTGACTTTTCTTTTACTTTTGACATATCCCTTGTTCCTTGGATGGCCCGCTTGTACTGCTGGGCTATCTTCGTCATCTAGGTCCCAGACCGTGGGCATTGGTTCGAGGGCCTGAGGAGTGGGTTCGGGTAGCACGGGATCGTTGGATGTACATATTACGGTGCACAGTACGAGTGGGAAGTGCCCCGTCCCTTTCAGGTCGCATCTCGTACACAGGCCCATCGGGGCTTATTCGGCGCAATACTCGGTAAGGACTCTCTTCCCACCGGGGTTCTAGCTTGTTCTGGGGGCGCTGATCTAGTACAAGTACTTGATCCCCAGTCTGAAAGTCAGTGGGTGGAGGTAGAGTCCACCCTGGGTACTCTAGGTCCTGGAGTTTTGTCTGGACGATGCGGTGAATGGTTTGTAGCCGGTGTCGGTGGTTTCGGACCCATGATGACACTCCAGACCAGGGTTGGGGTTCCTCCGGGTTTAGTTCTACCTCCGTGATCCCTTTGCCTTCTCGCTCGAATAGCAGTGAGTAGGCGGTATAGCCGAAAACTCGGTGCACCCGGTTGTTATAGACCCACACTAGTTCAGGGACATACTCAGGCCAGTGGTCCTTACGGTCACTCTCCAGAGTATGCAACATTTGAATTAGTGTCCGATTAAAGCGCTCGCATGCCCCGTTTCCCTGTGGGTGGTATGGTGTGGTCCAAGATTTATTGATACCATAAAGACGATGTAGCCCCTCCATGACCTTCCCCAGGAAGCATGCTCCCTGATCTGAATGTATCCGTTGAGGGCAGCCATACACTTGGATAAAGTTCTTGCAGATTGCATAGGCGGCTGACTCCGCAGTTTGATCTTGGGTGGGGGTTACCACAGCAAATTTGGTGAAGTGATCCACCATGACGAGACAATGTTCATACCCCTGGTATGCAGGGCCAATGGTCACATAGTCCACCGTCAAGAGCGCGAGGGGTGCTGATGTCGCTATCGTTTGCACCGGGGCCCGCTGTGCGGGTGGTTTAGCTAGTTCGCATAGGCGGCAGGCCCGGCAAGTTTCTTCCACAGCAGCGTGCATCTGCTACAACCATTGCAAGGTTTTCTGGACTCCGAAGTGAGCCCCCTTTTCGCGGGCTTCCCGTGCCAGTTCACTGAGTTGGGCTCTGGGCACAACTACCTGCCAAGTTGTTGTAGACGTCGCCCGTGATACTGTCTTACGATACAACAGTCCTTTCTTGATGACTAGTTTCTCCCATTGGCGTAGCATCAGCAACATATCCTGAGATGAAGTCTGTCTCTGGGCATCGGTGGGTAGTCTGCCGGTGGTCACCCATCGGCGTAGGAGCCCAATTTCTTAATCTTCTTGCTGCTGTTGGATCCATCTGTCACGTGATTTCTCCAGCATATCCCTTGGGGGTCCTTCTTGCATAGCAGCCATGAGCATGGCGGCGGTGAGGGCATATGGTGTCTCTTCTCCTTCCAATTTGTCGTCTCGACTTTTTCCTGGCGTTGTGTGCCGGATCCTGGAGAGGGCATCTGCGTGCACATTTTCTGCTCCTCTTTTGTAGATGATCTTGTAGTTGAACTTGCCATCTGGGCCAACGATCGCTGCTCCAGAGCCCCCAATTTGGCATTTTCCAAGTGGGCCAGCGGGTTGTTGTTGGTCCGCACCACCACTTCGGAGCCCACCAGGTACTCTGCGAACCGCTCCGTCATGGCCCACACCACCACGAGGAGCTCGAGCTTAAAGGAGCTGTAATTGTCAGGGTTTCGCTCGGAGTCTTGAAGTGATCGGCTACAATACGCGATCACTCTCTCCCGGCCATCCTGAACTTGTGACAATACAGCCCCTAGGCCGTGGAGGCTCCCGTCGGTGTGTAGTATTAACGGTTGTGAGAAATACGCATAAGTTAACACTGGGGCACCCGAGAGCGCAGCCTTAAGGTCTTGGAAGGCCTCTTCTTGCGGTTGTTGCCACTGCATTTTCCGTCCATTCGCCCCAGCAGGAGCCCCCTTTAGCAGGTCCTGCAGGGCTCGGGCCCGGCGTGCAAAATTCTTTACAAAACGACGGTAGTATCCAGCCAGCCCCAGGAAGGCCCGCACGTCTTTTATCGTCTCGGGGGTAGGCCATCCCTGAATGGCAGCAACCTTTTCCAGGGATGGTCTAACACCCTCGGCTGAGACGACATGCCCTAGATATTCAATCTGGGTGCGAAACAGGTGGCATTTCTGGGGCTTCACCTTCACCTTGTACTTCTGCAGCTGGCCGAGTACCTGCCCCAACCGCCGCAGGTGGGCCTCAAACGTGGCGGCATAGATGATTATGTCGTCCAGGTATATCAGCGTGGCCTCGAAGTTGAGATCCCCCAGACACCGCTCCATCAGCCGCTGAAAGGTCCCTGGGGCATTGGCCAGCCCGAACGGCATTCGATTGAACTCAAACAGTACCATAGAAAGTGAACGTCGTCTTAGCCCAGTCTTCTTCCGACATCGGCACCTGCCAATACCCGCTGGCCAGATCTAACGTTGAAAAGTACTTTGCCTTCCCCAAGGCAGACAGGGATTCTTCTATACGAGGCAACAGGTACGAGTCTTTGATGGTACAGGCATTCAGCTTTCTATAGTCCACGCAGAACCGCAGGGTGCCATCCTTTTTGCGGACCAACACGATGGGAGCCGCCCAGGGGCTCTGGCTCTCTCGTATGACCCCCTTCCGCAGCATTTGGGCCAGTAAAGTTTTTACCTCCTGGTATAGTTGTGGGGGAATTTGTCTGTATCATTCCCGTATGGGGGCCTTTCCTGCCGTGGGAATTCCATGCGTGATGGCTGTGGTGCATCCAAAATCATCCTCGTGGCTAGCGAATACCCCGTGATACTGTCCTAGTAGGGTTTCTACCTGGAGAAGTTGGGCGGGAGCCAAGCCAGAGAGTTCAGCCCGCATTCTTTCCAGGATGTTTCGGCCCTTTTCCTGAGTCGAGGACTTGGCAGCCTGCAGAGTTCGAATAGTCACTGCCCAAGGGTCCTCGGGTTGCACCTTCAATTGGACCGTAGGGGCTGGCAGCACCTCTTCCAACGGCCTCACCAGCTTGGCCATCTCGACCCGGGGCCTTAAGACGATGTCTTGATCTTCTAGGTTGACACAGCGCACCAGGACAGTCCCTCTCCGCACAGTGGCCAGGGAGCGGGCCACCAGTATGCCAGGAGGCAGGCATTCCACGTAGCATGGCTCCACCTGCATCTCCACGCCCTCCAAAGGCACCGGGGCCTGGATGGACAGGGCCACCACTGTCTGCCTGGGGGGCAGTATGAGCGGGGGAGCCGCTGGCACAATGACTTTGCCCAGTGCCTCGCCCTCCTGGCAGTACTGGAGAACTCGCGCTTCCCGCACCAACTGCTGGAAGACCTGCCCTTGGGGCGTGTAGGAACCCCATTGGTTCAGAGTCTCTTGCGTGGGGTCATTGAAGAGTAAATTGCCAAACTCCCGCAGGATGTTCATGCCCAGGATAACTGGATGTTTGTCATTGGTTTCTCCATGAGTCAGGACCTCTCCCCGGCGTCCGAGGGATTTGCCACACAGCGTCATCTGCACCCAAACCACCCCAGCGACAGGGACCGGTAATTGATTGGCGGCTACCAGTTTTATCACAGGTCCCCACTGGGGTCTCACTGCCTCAGGGAAATGCTGCCGAAAGTAAGTTGCAGGCATGGTTGTTACTTGCGACCCCGTGTCCACTAGGCACCGTACGGCACGGCCCTCGACTTCTGCCCATACCACTGGACACTTTGCGACCAGATCTTCGGGACTTCCACCACCCCATGTCGTGGCTTCTGTCTCCGAGCGGCGTCCCCCCCAACCCGGAGCCCTCTAGTTTAATGGCGGCCAGGGTGGACACCTCCCACACCGCGGACACTCTTGTGCAAAGTGGCCCAGCTCTTCGCACTCATAGCACTGGGGCTGTGAGGGCCCGCCACTCCGAGCATTGCGAGGCCCCCAGGACCCGGGATTGAAACTAGGCCACCCAGACGTGACCTCGGTTCTTCTCTTCACTTCGGCCAACTCGCCCCTGATGTTCTTCAGCTCTTGTTTCATCTCTTCTATCCATAGGGGCTCTCCGACAGCAGTCACAGTGGCCTCCACACTCCGGATCTTGCCCACGGGGACCGTCATTCCCTGCTCCTGCTCTTGTGCAAGTGCCTGACTCCCCACCTCAGAGAAAGTTAAATGTGGGTTCACTCGGACCTGCTCCCTTAGTGCCTGCTTTATCAACGGGTCTCGGTGTCCAGTCACTAACAAGTCGCGTAGGGTAATGTCGATGGGTCCTACCCCTACATCGTCCTTCCGCTCGATGGCCGTGTAGAACTCTTGGAGGCCATTCATTTACTGGGTGATAGTCTCCCCCTCTCCCTGCATTCGACTGAACAACCGGATCCTCAACTCTCCCACATCTGTTGGATCCCCATGGGTCTCTTCCAGTATCCGCAAGACCCTAGCAAAGGTGTTGTGGTGTCCCGGGGGCCTCAACATTACTGAATTCCGGGCCTCCCCTTCTAATGCCATGAGAGCTACCTCGGCTTCCAGGTCAGGGGTCATCAGATGCATTCGGAAGAGGCCTCGCATTCGCTCTGCCCAGCTCCACAGCATAGTGTTGGAGCCTGGCCTGAGAACCTTGGCAGGTTGTTTAGCATAGCCCCCAGAGAAATGCTGGACCAGGGTCCCTGGTTGCTTGCTGTGTCTATGGCCCCGCTCTGGCCTGGGGTGCCACTGTCCGCGCTCTGAGACTGCATCCTGCTGACTACGCCAAATGCGGTAATAGCAGGTACGCAGGATGCAGTGACGAGATGCGAGACTGATATGACTTTAAACGTTAACTTTTATAGATAAATGCCGTTAGGGCTATTGTTACGCAACCAACAGAATAACAGCAGTAGTCCTCGCAGGGAGCCAATACACATAAACAAGGATTGGGAGAACACGACTAATCCGGCAAAGACCGGTCACTATAGGGCCGCGGAATGGCCGACTACTGGTCCTTAGTCACTATGTATCACTTATCCGTCCTGACGTCCCTCGGCATTCTGTTCCATGGTGTGTCTGTATCGCAGCCACTAGGCCCAGCCACTGAAGATCTGGCGTAGTCTTTGGGCATTCCGACGCCCAGGAGGATCAGGGGCACAACAGGCCCACGGAGAGTTCTTTGGCGGGATGTCCCCCAGAGGAGGCAGCGGGATACCGCCTGGGAGTGGGAGAGTGGAGGTCACAACTCCCTGACAGGGACTGGCAGCGGCGGTGATAAGTGGCGGTTGATAGGCCACAGGCACAGTCTGAGGCCGCATTGGAGGATCCGCAGCGGACTGGAGCGGGGCAGTGGCAGCTGCGGGCGGCAAAGGAGGAGTCACCGCCGTGGTCGGGAGTGAGGCAGCAGTCTTTTGTCGGTAAGCTCGGCGCCGTCTCCCTGCGGTCCACCGAGAGTCTCCCTCCTGTCGCTGTCCTCCTCTCTCGAAGCTGCTCGTGGCTCTCACTCTCTGGCTCTCATCAAGTCTCCACCTCGTTCTCCCTCGTTCTGCTGAATCACACAGTCTGGCCCTCTCTGCTCCTCTTCTCTGGACTCCTCCCCCAACTGCCCTGTCAGTCTCAGCGGTCCATCCCCCAGCTCTGCTCCCTGGAAACAGATACCCCAGGAACCTAGAAGACGGTCCCCTTGGTTCTGGCCCGGGTACTCGGCGGAGGCCTCTCCTCCTACACTGACTACCTGTTTCGTCCTTACTACCTGCTCCTGACTACCTGCTCCATCCGGTCTACCTGCTCCTGACTACCTGTCCCATCTGGTCTACCCACCCTGCCCTGACCTCAGTTCCATTCCGTTCCTGAATCCTTGCCTCCGCGCAGGTCACCCATCTTGGTGGTCTCGTCTCCCCAGCCTCGCACAGGCTCTCTCATTCCCTCTGGAGCTGCCCCTCTTGGTACCAGCTGTCACGGTATTTGACTCCCTCAGGTCTGCCCCTAACGATCCCTGTATAAGCTCTTGGGAGCTTCAGTGCCACGACCCAGAGGGTCCACTTTTACAGCACGTCATTCCCTAGACGTCACAGCGTAATCAGGCCATGGACTCCGCTGGTGCCTCGGCTGCAACACAAAAATAATTGCTCTTTTTGCAGGAGAACCAAACTCGAATCATGTCATTCATGAAGTCCATGGACACTCGGTCGTCCGCCCTGCAGTCCACCAACCTGGGGAACGCTCCCCCGCTCGCATAGCAGCGGGATACTCAGTTCCATATCCTGAGCTACATGGTTTCCGTAGATGACCGTTTACTCTCTCTTCAGCACTCTGCTGCAGCCTCTGCTATGCTCAGTGACCCTGCACCTCACCCGCCGCTGCGTTTTGGAAAGCCTCCTAGGTATAGCGGGGATCCCAAATTGTGTTGGGGGTTTCTCAACCAGTGCCGCCTACACGTCGAGCTTTTGCTCCAGAAATTTCCATCTGATCAAGCCAAGGTGGCATTTATTGTGTCCCATCTCGAGGGGGAGGCTTTAGCTTGGGTGAACCCCCTGTGGGAGCGGGATGACCCGGTTGTATCTAGTATACAAAACTTCTTGGACACCTTCCATCAGGTCTTTGATGAGCCAAGGCGCTTGGCTTCCACCACTGAGTCCCTTTTCAATCTCCGACAGGGAACTCTTACGGTGGGACAATACGCTATCCGCTTCCGAAAACGGTCCTCGGAGCTGGGGTGGAATAATGAGGCATTGGTAGGGGTCTTTTGGAGGGGGCTTTCGGGTAAGATAAAGGATGAGCTCACCGGTCGGGACACCCCCACCACTTTAGAGGACCTTATATCCCTGGTCACGCGTATTGATTTACGGTTCCAGGAACGCTCTCGTGAGTCAGTTAGGGAAAGGGGGTCCTCTAGGTTTATCCGGGTCCCCAGTCCTTGTCCGACCAACCTTCCCAGTAGTTCTGCTCTGGAGCCCATGCAGGTAGACCGCATAAAGTTGTCTGAGCTGCGGCGCAGGGAGAGACTAGCGCAAGAGTTATGTCTCTATAGCAGTGGAGCTAACCACTTTCTATGTTTCTGTCCGAAGAGACCGGGAAACTCCTCCGCCTAGGCCAGGTAAGAGAGGCCTCCCTAGGTGACTGTTTCCTCTCTACCCCTTACTTTTTCAGCTCTAATTGTCCTAGGTTGGGGGCGTAGATCTGTGGAGGCGTATGTAGACTCGGGTGCGGCTGGCAACTTCATTCGGCTTGAAGAAGTAGACAAGTTCCAGATTCCAGTAATATAACAAGTCTCCAAACCATAATTAATTTACTATAGTGGCAAAATTACCACATTTCCACGAAAGGAAATAAGATTGCATGACAGCAGCGACTCATAAATAAATCAAGAAAAAACTGGAGAAAATAGAGTCTAAGCTAATTTACAAAAATACCAAACTTTATTCATCATAAAAATAATGACATAAATGTCATTAGAGCAACAAGGCGACATATATAATACGTTAGTAAGCAGACAAAGTGTGAAGAGGGTACATATAATTTAAAGTGACCTAAATACCCTAAACGGTAGCATACACTGCCATCTCAATTGGCACATGTGGGACAGAAATTATATTTATATACTACCACTAACAAAACAGTCTCAATAAGCTGCATGGTCCAAATAAGTAATAAGCGTAATGCAAAACCTCAGCATCTGTAGCTCTCCCATAAATAGTATATAGAGAATGAAACCTAATGGTATTAGTAAAAACAGGCAGAGCGCCAGATGCAGCGGTATATAAGGAGACTGAAAGATAGTGGCTATATATAGCCATGTGGCAGAAACATGTAAAAAAGTTTTAAATCAATAAACAATGCATCGCTAGTATATAATTACCCGTCATGTGTTCAAAGGGGAGGGCAGGAAAAGCAAACCCCGACGTACGTTTCGATGTGTTGACCTTCCTCAGGGGGCATGGCTTTAAAATGCCTAAGTTCCCATTTAAATACCCTACTAGCTTGTCAATTTACCAATAGAAATCGTTGTAAAACGATGACGTCAATTACCATCAGTATATCCACCTATAAACATCCAGCTTAACCCAAGTAACTACCGCTGGCCAATCCCCAGAGGCGGAAGGGACCCATGGACCAATAGTAGCCACACACGTCATCACCGATAGGCAGGAAGTGAACGTGACGCTTTCAAATTCTGCCAGTTAAGTGAATACACGTCACTTCCGCCCTCAGTGTGGGGCAAAACATAACAACGCCGTGGGACGGACAGAGTCTCCGTACCAATGATAAACCTGCGCGTCACTGAAGCTCTGCTGCCGAATCACGTGGGGCGGCCGGCGCCTAGCCGTCACCAAGCGACGCAGCAAAGCAAGAGACAGGAGGAACGCGGTAGGGAGATCCGGCACATACAAGTCCAGGGGGCACGACCGCCGCAGAGGTGGCAAGCAGGAGAAACAATATGGGAAGTGTTTAGGGGAAACTAAGCACGCAAACATGCCCATGTAAACATGTAATAGAAAAGTATATTCCCTCAAATAGGTACAACAATAATGATACCAATATAAAATAAGCAAGAAATTGAGGAAAACAATATAAAGACAATAACATAGATAACACGCTAATATATATATACCTAATGGTACTTGCACAAAGATGTATCAATGAAGTACATTGTCGCGCCACACATACGTGTGCACACACAATAGTGATGCACACATCCTCAGGCGCGCAAGGCATCAGTAAACTGTAAAAACGGGAACCAATAAACAAACAGTTGATTGTGAAAAAACAACGAAATGGAAATTCATATACAAGCATGGAGCAAAATATTGAACCTTTATCAGATTGAAAAACAGTCCATATAGTAGTCACAACAAATAAATTTTGTGTAACATGAATATATCCTAGATGGCACAAGAACCTAGAGGTTTCATCCAAGTACAGTGGGGAAAAAAAGTATTTAGTCAGTCAGCAATAGTGCAAGTTCCACCACTTAAAAAGATGAGAGGCGCCTGTAATTTACATCATAGGTAGACCTCAACTATGGGAGACAAACTGAGAAAAAAAAATCCAGAAAATCACATTGTCTGTTTTTTTTTCATTTTATTTGCATATTATGGTGGAAAATAAGTATTTGGTCAGAAACAAAATTTCATCTCAATACTTTGTGATATATCCTTTGTTGGCAATGACAGAGGTCAAACGTTTTCTGTAAGTTTTCACAAGGTTGCCACACACTGTTGTTGGTATGTTGGCCCATTCCTCCATGCAGATCTCCTCTAGAGCAGTGATGTTTTTGGCTTTTCGCTTGGCAACACGGACTTTCAACTCCCTCCAAAGGTTTTCTATAGGGTTGAGATCTGGAGACTGGCTAGGCCACTCCAGGACCTTGAAATGCTTCTTACGAAGCCACTCCTTCGTTGCCCTGGCGGTGTGCTTTGGATCATTGTCATGTTGAAAGACCCAGCCACGTTTCATCTTCAATGCCCTTGCTGATGGAAGGAGGTTTGCACTCAAAATCTCACGATACAGGGCCCCATTCATTCATTCATGTACCCGGATCAGTCGTCCTGGCCCCTTTGCAGAGAAACAGCCCCAAAGCATGATGTTTCCACCACCATGCTTTACAGTAGGTATGGTGTTTGATGGATGCAACTCAGTATTCTTTTTCCTCCAAACACGACAAGTTGTGTTTCTACCAAACAGTTCCAGTTTGGTTTCATCAGACCATAGGACATTCTCCCAAAACTCCTCTGGATCATCCAAATGCTCTCTAGCAAACTTCAGACGGGCCCGGACATGTACAGGCTTAAGCAGTGGGACACGTCTGGCACTGCAGGATCTGAGTCTATGGTGGCGTAGTGTGTTACTTATGGTAGGCCTTGTTACATTGGTCCCAGCTCTCTGCAGTTCATTCACTAGGTCCCCCCGCGTGGTTCTGGGATTTTTGCTCACCGTTCTTGTGATCATTCTGACCCCACGGGGTGGGATTTTGCGTGGAGCACCAGATCGAGGGAGATTATCAGTGGTCTTGTATGTCTTCCATTTTCTAATTATTGCTCCCACAGTTGATTTCTTCACTCCAAGCTGGTTGGCTATTGCAGATTCAGTCTTCCCAGCCTGGTGCAGGGCTACAATTTTGTTTCTGGTGTCCTTTGACAGCTCTTTGGTCTTCACCATAGTGGAGTTTGGAGTCAGACTGTTTGAGGGTGTTCACAGGTGTCTTTTTATACTGATAACAAGTTTAAACAGGTGCCATTACTACAGGTAATGAGTGGAGGAAAGAGGAGACTCTTAAAGAAGAAGTTACAGGTCTGTGAGAGCCAGAAATCTTGATTGCTTGTTTCTGACCAAATACTTATTTTCCACCATAATATGCAAATAAAATGAAAAAAAAAAACAGACAATGTGATTTTCTGGATTTTTTTTTCTCAGTTTGTCTCCCATAGTTGAGGTCTACCTATGATGTAAATTACAGACGCCTCTCATCTTTTTAAGTGGTGGAACTTGCACTATTGCTGACTGACTAAATACTTTTTTTCCCCACTGTATCATAACCACAAGTCATAATTGTTTTAAGAAAAGCTATACATCATACTAAAAAGACTTATTGATGAAGACATCCAGACAGAACGAGAACTGTTGATTGATGAAGCTAATATGTTTTCGATGGTCTCTTATGTGGTGCCTCATTCACATCTTATCCAGAATTCTTGATAGTATTAAACTTGGAAAAACTGTAAGGACATGCTGAAGGTTCATCACTGGGAACTCCTAAACGAGGCTGAAGATGTTGGTCACTAAACAAATCAAAATACAAACAGTGAACAAAAAAAGATAAATAAAAACCAACAGAAAAAGTAAATTAAAAGCCAAAAATAAAACCAAAATTGGGGGTGGAAGGTAGACAAAAACTCATTACCAAGAATGAGTACGGACCTAAATTGAAAGAAGCGAACAAGAGGGGTTAATCCAACACAGTCATAGGAAGGAGGCGAATCCCTGTGATTCATTGAGCCCTTGGGGAGACATAGTTCCCAGGGTAGTAATCCACCTGCACTCTTTTTGTGCTAACAGTCGATGTATATCACCACCTCGTATTCCACTATGAATGTGTTGGATGCCCCTAACCATAAATGACTTAGGGTTACATTGGTGGAATTGTTTGTAATGTTTAGGTATAGTCTTCAAAATCGAGAGGTCTGTGACAGAGGCTGCTGCCATGATGTCACGAACATGCTCCCTTGTTCGAGTTCGGAGTTGGCGAGAGGTTAAGCCTATATAAATTTTCTGACAGCCACATGTGGCATAATATATTACCTGTGTTGTGGTACAGGTAATATACTGTCTTAATGAAAATTGCTGAGAACCATCAGCTGAAGTGAAGGCATTAGTTCGCATAATATTTTTGCAAGCCACACAGCCACCACAGGGAAAGCATCCCTGTGGTGGACCCCTTGAATTGAAGAAATTTTGTGGCCGTGGAGCATAGTGACTATGCACAAGGGCATCTGACAAATTGAGGCCTCTTCTAGCTGTCATACGTGGCCTTTCAGGTAAAAGTGATGCCAAAGATGGATCAGTTTTTAAAATGCTCCAGTGCCGCTGAAGACACTGTTTCATAGTAGACCATTCTCCGTTAAATTTGGAGATAAATCTAAGTTGCTCCTCAGCTTGTTTGTTTGACCTATTAGTAGAATGCAAAAGAGACGTACGTTGACTCCTTTTTGCCCTCAGATATCCATGTTTTACACTCCTATTACTATAACCACACATCTTAAATCTATTTTTGAGATCTCTGGCTTGGTTTTCAAACCTAAAGTCAGAGGAGCATACTCTTCTTAATCGCAAAAATTGTCCTGTGGGAATAGCCCTGACAGTGGCCTCCGGGTGACAGGAACTGGCATGCAGCAGAGAATTTACCGAGGTGGGCTTTCGATATATGTCAGTCTGTAACTGTAGATATTCATCTACTAAGATCTTAATATCTAAGAAATCCACCTCGGTCTTGCTGTAAATATACGTCAATTTGATGTTGTAGGGATTTTGGTTTAACTTGCCCATAAAGTCGTGTAATTGTTGATCCGTACCCTGCCACACCATAAACACGTCGTCTATATATCTAAGCCAGCACTGCACATGGTCAGCGGCCTGGGCGCCCTCCCCCCCAAAAACCTCCCTCTCCCAAAAACCCAGGAAGAGGTTGGCGAAGGAAGGCGCACAGGCCGCACCCATTGCAGTGCCGCACTGCTGCAAATAGAAACGTTCTCTGAAGACAAAAAAATTATGAGTCAATATATAATCTAATAGTTCTAAAACCAGATCACAAAGTGAACCCTCATAATTACTATTAAATAGATAAAAACGACATGCATCGAGACCATCCTGGTGACGAATGCACGTGTATAATGATTCTATGTCTGCAGTCACCAGAAACATATCATGGTCAAGAGTCATGCCGTCAATTCTAGCCAGGACATCCATCGTGTCCCGAGCATAGGAGGGCAAAGCCTCGACCAATGGTTTCAAGCAATAGTCAATGAACTTACAAATTGGTTCACAGAGCTCTGGGTTTTTGGGAGAGGGAGGTTTTTGGGGGGGAGGGCGCCCAGGCCGCTGACCATGTGCAGTGCTGGCTTAGATATATAGATATATAGACGACGTGTTTATGGTGTGGCAGGGTACGGATCAACAATTACACGACTTTATGGGCAAGTTAAACCAAAATCCCTACAACATCAAATTGACGTATATTTACAGCAAGACCGAGGTGGATTTCTTAGATATTAAGATCTTAGTAGATGAATATCTACAGTTACAGACTGACATATATCGAAAGCCCACCTCGGTAAATTCTCTGCTGCTTGCCAGTTCCTGTCACCCGGAGGCCACTGTCAGGGCTATTCCCACAGGACAATTTTTGAGATTAAGAAGAGTATGCTCCTCTGACTTTAGGTTTGAAAACCAAGCCAGAGATCTCAAAAATAGATTTAAGATGCGTGGTTATAGTAATAGGAGTGTAAAACATGGATATCTGAGGGCAAAAAGGAGTCAACGTACGTCTCTTTTGCATTCTACTAATAGGTCAAACAAACAAGCTGAGGAGCAACTTAGATTTATCTCCAAATTTAACAGAGAATGGTCTACTATGAAACAGTGTCTTCAGCGGCACTGGAGCATTTTAAAAACTGATCCATCTTTGGCATCACTTTTACCTGAAAGGCCACTTATGACAGCTAGAAGAGGCCTCAATTTGTCAGATGCCCTTGTGCATAGTCACTATGCTCCACGGCCACAACATTTCTTCAGTTCAAGGGGTCCACCACAGGGATGCTTTCCCTGTGGTGGCTGTGTGGCTTGCAAAAATATTATGCGAACTAATGCCTTCACTTCAGCTGATGGTTCTCAGCAATTTTCAATAAGACAGTATATTACCTGTACCACAACACAGGTAATATATTATGCCACATGTGGCTGTCAGAAAATTTATATAGGCTTAACCTCTCGCCAACTCCGAACTCGAACAAGGGAGCATGTTCGTGACATCATGGCAGCAGCCTCTGTCACAGACCTCTCGATTTTGAAGACTATACCTAAACATTACAAACAATTCCACCAATGTAACCCTAAGTCATTTATGGTTAGGGGCATCCAACACATTCATAGTGGAATACGAGGTGGTGATATACATCGACTGTTAGCACAAAAAGAGTGCAGGTGGATTACTACCCTGGGAACTATGTCTCCCCAAGGGCTCAATGAATCACAGGGATTCGCCTCCTTCCTATGACTGTGTTGGATTAACCCCTCTTGTTCGCTTCTTTCAATTTAGGTCCGTACTCATTCTTGGTAATGAGTTTTTGTCTACCTTCCACCCCCAATTTTGGTTTTATTTTTGGCTTTTAATTTACTTTTTCTGTTGGTTTTTATTTATCTTTTTTTGTTCACTGTTTGTATTTTGATTTGTTTAGTGACCAACATCTTCAGCCTCGTTTAGGAGTTCCCAGTGATGAACCTTCAGCATGTCCTTACAGTTTTTCCAAGTTTAATACTATCAAGAATTCTGGATAAGATGTGAATGAGGCACCACATAAGAGACCATCGAAAACATATTAGCTTCATCAATCAACAGTTCTCGTTTTGTCTGGATGTCTTCATCAATAAGTCTTTTTAGTATGATGTATAGCTTTTCTTAAAACAATTATGACTTGTGGTTATGATACTTGGATGAAACCTCTAGGTTCTTGTGCCATCTAGGATATATTCATGTTACACAAAATTTATTTGTTGTGACTACTATATGGACTGTTTTTCAATCTGATAAAGGTTCAATATTTTGCTCCATGCTTGTATATGAATTTCCATTTCGTTGTTTTTTCACAATCAACTGTTTGTTTATTGGTTCCCGTTTTTACGGTTTACTGATGCCTTGCGCGCCTGAGGATGTGTGCATCACTATTGTGTGTGCACACGTATGTGTGGCGCGACAATGTACTTCATTGATACATCTTTGTGCAAGTACCATTAGGTATATATATATTAGCGTTTTATCTATGTTATAGTCTTTATATTGTTTCCCTCAATTTCTTGCTTATTTTATATTGGTATCATTATTGTTGTACCTATTTGAGGGAATATACTTTTCTATTACATGTTTACATGGGCATGTTTGCGTGCTTAGTTTCCCCTAAACACTTCCCATATTGTTTCTCCTGCTTGCCACCTCTGCGGCGGTCGTGCCCCCTGGACTTGTATGTGCCGGATCTCCCTAGCGCGTTCCTCCTGTCTCTTGCTTTGCTGCGTCGCTTGGTGACGGCTAGGCGCCGGCCGCCCCACGTGATTCGGCAGCAGAGCTTCAGTGACGCGCAGGTTTATCATTGGTACGGAGACTCTGTCCGTCCCACGGCGTTGTTATGTTTTGCCCCACACTGAGGGCGGAAGTGACGTGTATGCACTTTACTGGCAGAATTTGAAAGCGTCACGTTCACTTCCTGCCTATCGGTGATGACGTGTGTGGCTACTATTGGTCCATGGGTCCCTTCCGCCTCTGGGGATTGGCCAGCGGTAGTTACTTGGGTTAAGCTGGATGTTTATAGGTGGATATACTGATGGTAATTGACGTCATCGTTTTACAACGATTTCTATTGGTAAATTGACAAGCTAGTAGGGTATTTAAATGGGAACTTAGGCATTTTAAAGCCATGCCCCCTGAGGAAGGTCAACACATCGAAACGTACGTCAGGGTTTGCTTTTCCTGCCCTCCCCTTTGAACACATGACGGGTAATTATATACTAGCGACGCATTGTTTATTGATTTAAAACTTTTTTACATGTTTCTGCCACATGGCTATATATAGCCACTATCTTTCAGTCTCCTTATATACCGCTGCATCTGGCGCTCTGCCTGTTTTTACTAATACCATTAGGTTTCATTCTCTATATACTATTTATGGGAGAGCTACAGATGCTGAGGTTTTGCATTACGCTTATTACTTATTTGGACCATGCAGCTTATTGAGACTGTTTTGTTAGTGGTAGTATATAAATATAATTTCTGTCCCGCATGTGCCAATTGAGATGGCAGTGTATGCTACCGTTTAGGGTATTTAGGTCACTTTAAATTATATGTACCCTCTTCACACTTTGTCTGCTTACTAACGCATTATATATGTCGCCTTGTTGCTCTAATGACATTTATGTCATTATTTTTATGATGAATAAAGTTTGGTATTTTTGTAAATTAGCTTAGACTCTATTTTCTCCAGTTTTTTCAAGTTCCAGATTCCAGTTGTAACCCTTGAAGAGCCACGTGTGATTACCTCTGTGGATGGCAAACCGTTATCTGTGTCCATCACCACAGTGACACTTGAGCTGGAGATGCAAATTGGAGCCCTGCAGCGGGAAAAAATAGCCTTTTATGTTTTGCCCAATTTGTCTCACACCCTGCTCCTAGGTCTGCCCTGACGCAGGTCACATGAGCCAGTCCTGGATTGGCGCTCTGGGGAGGTCCTTTGCTGGGGTCACTGTTGCCACGAACGCTGTCTGCTGCCTGTTACCCATTCTAGTCTTCACCAAGTACCCATTGAACTTCTAGGGCTTCCATTGGCCTATCATTCTTTTGAGGATGTCTTCGATAAGAAGGAGGCAGAGGCCCTTCCTCCGCATCAGACCTATGACTGCCCAATCGAGCTAGTTCCTGGAGCCACCCCTCCCAGGGGGAGAACCTATCCGCTATCCCCGGCAGAAAACTCGGCCATGACGGAGTACATCCGGGAGAACTTAGCCAAGGGCTTTATCCCGAAATCGTCATCCCCAGCGGGGGCTGGGTTTTTCTTTGTTCAGAAGAAGGATGGATCCCTTCGACCTTGTAGGTCTGAACAATATCACGGTCAAGAATAGGTATCCTCTTCCGCTTATCCCCAAGCTTTTCGACCGCCTGTGAGGGTCTCGGATTTTTACCAAGCTAGATCTATGGGGGGGTCTATAATTTGGCCTGAATATGTGCCGGAGACGAGTGGAAGACCGCCTTTAACACGCGGGATGGCCAATTATGAATATTTGGTCATGCACTTTGGGCTTTGTAATGCTCCAGCAGCCTTCCAAGAATTTGTTAATGAAGTCTTCCGGGATCTTCTGTACTCGTGTGTCGTGGTATATCTAGATGGCATCCTCATCTTTTCACCCGATCTGTCTTCCCACAGGAAGAGTGTTCGACTGGTCCGGCAATGCCTACGGGAGAATCAACTCTATGCCAAAGTAGAGGAATGTCTGTTTGAGCAGACCTCCTTACCCTTCTTGGGGTATATTATCACGGACTCTGGGTTGAGGATGGATCCAGAGAATTGTCCGCTGTCCTCAAATGGCCGCGTTCAGTCGGAGTAAAAGCCATCCAACGATTCTTGGGCTTCGCAAATTATTATAGGCAATTTGTCCCTCACTTCTCCTCATTAACCAAGCCTCTCGCTGCCCTTACCCGGAAGGGAGCGAGACCTAACATCTGGCCTTTGGAAGCTGAGGACGCCTTTCTCACCCTGAAGCGGGCCTTTGCCACAGCCCGTTTTGCATCGGCCAGACGTCAGCAGGCCCTTCGTACTAGAGGTGGACGCCTCCTCCACGAAGGCCGGGGCAATTCTCTCCCAGAAGACGTCCTCAGGGCGCTTGGCTCCTTGCGGGTTTTTCTCCAAGTCGTTTTCCACCGCAGAATGCAGTTACACAATTGGGGATCGAGAATTGCTGGCCATAAAGATGGCTCTGGAGGAGTGGCGTTATCTTCTGGAAGGGGCTTCCCTTTATGATATTCACTGACCACAAGAACCTAGCCTATATTCAGTCGGCTCAGAGACTCAATTCCAGACAAGCCAGGTGGTCACTGTTTTTCTCTTGTTTCAACTTCAGGCTCCATTTTCGAACCGGTGACAAAAATGCCAAGGCAGATGCGCTTTCCCGGTCCCTGCAGTCACCAGAGGCGAAGGAGAGCCTGTCGCATATCATCGATCCTGCCAGATTCATCACGATAGCTCTCGTGATTCTTCTTCCCGTCCCGCCTGGCAAGACCCTCGTCCCGCAAGACAAAAGAGAAGTGCTATGGCTGGGGTCACTCCTTCAAGATTGCAGAACATGTTGGTACCAAGAAGACTCTCGCTCTTCTCTCCCACTATTACTGGTGGCCTTCCCTCCGTCAAGATGTGTTGGATTTTGTAGCCTCCTGCTCGACCTGCGCAAGAAACAAAGTACCAAGAAGGTTGCCTCCCGGCCTAATGCATCCTTTGTCTGTTCCCGAGGCTCCTTGGCAACATATCGCAATGGATTTTGTTACTGACTTGCCCCGCTCCTCGGGATGCACAACTATCTTGGTGGTAGTGGATCATTTTTCCAAAATGGCCCATTTCATTCCGTTCCCTGGTTTGAACACGGCCCCTGAATTGACCAAGACCTTCATCCATCAGATTTTCAGATTACATGGGCTTCCTCAGCGGATCGTGTCTGATCGAGGGGTACAGTTTACCTCCTGATTCTGGAGAGCGCTCTGTAAACTCTTGGGCATATCTCTGGATTTTTCCTCCGCCTATCATCCACAGACCTATGGGCAAGTCGAACGAATTAACCAAGTCTTGACCTCTTACCTACCCAACTTTTCTAACGCCCATCAAGATAATTGGGTAGCTCTTCTTCCTTGGGCAGAGTTCGCCCATAACAATCATTCTAGTGAATCTACCAACAAGTCCCCGTTCTTTGTGGTCTCTGGTCAGAACACGGGTGTACCTCTTCCTATGTCTTCGTCCTCTGGCATACCCGCTGCTGATGCCCTCTCCCAGGAGTTTTCCCAAGTCTGGAGGGAGACCAAGGAAGCCCTCGTACAGGCCGCAGTCCGGATGAAAAGACATGCCGACAAGCGGCAGAGGGATCTCCCACCATACCATCCTGGAGACAAAGTCTGACTTTTGACCAAACATATTCGCTTGAAAAACCCTTCCTACAAGCTGGGTCCTCAGTACATTGGTCCCTTTGAGACTCTTGGATGCATCAACAATGTTGCCTATAAATTGAAGCTGCCTGCTTTACTCCAGGTCCCTAACGCCTTCCATGTCTCGCTCCTGAAACCGGTCATCCTCAATCGGTATTGTCTGCATCTCCCGTTGCTCCTCGGCCAGTAGGGGCCGACGATGTTTGTGAAGTAAGAGATATTCTGGCCATGAAGAGGGTTAGGGGAAAGACCTACTTTCTTATCAATTGGAAAGGGTTCGGTCCCGAGAAGAGGTCTTGGGAGCCTAGAGAGAACGTTAATGCTCCTCTCATTCTGGACAAATTCTTGGCCAATCTCAGGAGGAGGAGACGTAAAGGAGCGGGTACTGTCATGCCGGCACCAGCACCCGCTATCATGCCGGCGCCCACCGCTGCCGGCGCTTCCAGGTGCTCTTCTCTGCTCCCTGCTCACCGGTCCATGTGCCTCGCTGGTCTCCCAGCCTGTCGTCCTGGCCGGGGGGTCCAGCGTGGTGTTTCCCCTCCCTCCTGCTTCTGTCCTGCTCCAGCCCCATGCATGCGCCTTAGGTCGCGCACGCTCCTCTCTCCTCTTAACCCTCTCTGCACCTTCCCAAAGGAGTGAGCGCTCCAATCAGGCACCAGCACAGGGTATATCAGGCGGCTCCTCCATCATGGAGGCGCCTGATTACCGTGTGCATATTGGTACGCTACTCTGGCCCATCCTGACTACTTTTTCCTGACTACTTGCACCTGAGTACCTGCTCCGTCCTGACTTCCTGCTCCGTCCTGACTTCCTGCTCCGTCCTGACTTCCTGCTCCGTCCTGACTACCTGCTCCGTCCTGACTACATTGCTCCTGACTACCTGCTCCTGACTACCTGCTCCATCCGGTCTACCTGCTCCTGACTACCTGTCCCGTCCGGTCTACCCACCCTGTCCTGACCTCAGTCCCATTCTGTTCCTGAATGTTTGCCTCCGCCCAGGTTACCCATCTTGGTGGCCTCGTCTCCCCAGCCTCGGTCGGGGTCTCTCATTCCCTCTTGAGCCGCCCCTCTTGGTACCAGCTGTCGCGATATTTGACTCCCTCAGGTCTGCCCCTAAAGATCCCTGTATAGGGGTCGGCACCAACTTGTCCGCTCGCTCCTGGGAGTTTCAGTGCCGTGACCCAGAGGGTCCACTCTTGCAGCACGTCATTCCCTAGACATCACAATCCCGAGACGAATGGGTTGGTAGAGAGGGCCAACCAGACCCTAGTCACATACCTACAACATTTTGTCTCGGCCAGGCATTATGACTGGGTATCCTTGCTACCGTGGGCGGAGTTCATCTTGAACAACGCTGTGGACGACTCCACTGGTCAGACTCCATTCCTCCTTAACTAGGGCCAGCATCCGCACGTCCCCGTGCCCATGCCAGTGTTGTCCACCGACTCTAGGGTGGCAGACTGGGCGGTGGAGGAACGTGATAATTGGGACCGCACTCAGGATGCTATCCGGGCCTCCAAGGAGAGAATGAGGGCCTCCGCTGATGCACACTGGCTCCTTGCTCTGACCTTTACCCCCGGCGACTTAGTGTGGCTCTCCGCTCATAACATCAGGCTGCGGGTTGAGTCCACTAAGTTCGCACCTCGCTATATAGGTCCCTTCAAGGTCCTTGAACAGGTCAATCCTGTGGTCTATCGCCTGGCCCTTCCTCCACACCTAGGTAACACCGACACCTTCCACGTGTCCATCCTTAAGCCCGTCCACATGTTCCGGTTTTCCGAGTCATCTGCCGGGACATCAGGCTTGTCCTTGGACGAGTATGAGGTGAATGCCATTGTGGGGTGCAAGGTGGTACGTGGCAAAAAATATTATCTGGTGGACTGGAAAGGTCATGGTCCAGAGGATAGGACCTGTGAGCCTGTGGAGAACATCCGTGCTCCTCTGCTCATTGCGGCGTTTGAGCATAGTGAGGCTCAGGGGGCCCTAGGATGGGGGTACTTTTAGGTGTTGGGTTTCTTCCCCTGCACAGGAGAATCCCGAGCCTTGCCTTCTGCGGTCTACCATTCAGTCTCGACCACAGAGAAGGCTGCTCAGCAGAGACATCGATCCTGGCATCTTGCTCAGGCTAGTGCTGTAAGTTTGGTTGCTGCTGCCACATCTGGTCCAGCTATAGCAATCCACGATAGTCAGCAGCAAGCAGCTCCTGGGACTAAGTCCTTATTTCAGCCTACTGAGCATGCCCATGGGACAACCTCTCATTGGAGGTCGGGGGTCACATGCTCAGGTCCTATTGCTGCTCCAATTGGACCACTAGGAAGGTCCCGGAAGGCTGCAATTATAAAAGGTTTGCATGGCCGCCCGGCCATGCACTAGTGTAGACCATGAGATGTGTGTCGTATGCATGTATGATCGTCTCTGGTGAATGACTCCTTATGTTACCCCTACCGTTGGTATGCATGTGTTGTTCAGCCCTTCCAGATAGTGAGGCTGAGGTGCAGGCAGGGGATAGAGTCAGTACTAGCGGCAATGCCAAGTAGTGGCATTGGCTATGCACCACTGTGCACTCTGTCCGCACAAGACACTACAGTACTGCGTCTACAGCGGTAGAAATAGTGCGCTTTCCTTGCCCTAGCTTAGGGTGGTTAGTGGCGTCCACTAGAGCAGCACTGCATGTACATAGTGCAGTGAATCTTCTGTTAGTTTTCCCTGGTGCCGCAGTTGCGACGCCGAATGCTAGTGGGTCTAGAGGGACTCTAACCCACTGCGGTATTGCAACCCTGTGACGCAACAGGCTTCGCCTCCTACTTACCGAGTGAAGTTAACCCCTTGTGTTTGTTATACCGCCATTTGTGTCCGTCATTACCGAGCAGCAGTTAACATCTCTGCATGGTGGACTCCGGACTGTGAACGCACCTTTAGCCCTAACAACGGATAGCCCTATCTTTAAAGTCTGCGAAGTTCAGGTCAGGGATTTGTAGGGCCATGATGCACAGCTGTGTTCTGTGGGTGCTAGACAGGAGTCCCTCAATAAATTGCTCCTTTAACAATCTGTCTCCATCCTGCATGGTGTCTGGGTCAATCTGCTTTACGGCCCGCAGTGCCTCCTGAAGATTAAGGGCATAATCACGCATACTGTCCTGCACCCTTTGTTTGCACCCAAAGAACCTCATTTTTATTTCTGCTGCAGTACGAATGTCAAAGGTGCCCTTCAGCTTGGCCTGGATCTGCTTAACAGTTCCTTTATCAGTGTCCTGCCAGGACTTTACTTCTCTTTGAGCTGCACCAGTTAACTGTCCAATGAGAATCCACATAGAAGAAAGGCCGCACTCTTCGAGATGAAAAGATTTTCACAGGTTTATTGACATATAAATTACATGTCAGGCTGGGAGAGTGACATATCAAGTGCAGAAAAGGCTGACAACGGCCGTTTCGCGCTGTTCAAGCGCTTCAACGGGTCCCGTTGTCAAACTTTTCTGCAATTGATATGTCACTCCCCCGGCCTGACATGTAATTTATATGTCAATAAACCTGTGAAAATCTTTCCATCTCGAAGAGTGCGGCCTTTCTTCTATGTGGATTCCTAGGACTATCTTTTTCCAAGTCCGGCACCTGGGATTCCCAGTGGTTGGTTCTCTGAATACCGCGCTATATAAGAAACCATACGGTAACAGCGGTGCCGTCTGCGTTTTTTTGTTGTTTATGATATATGTCCAATGAGAATGCTTACTTTTTGGCTTTCAGAAAGCAGGAGTACACGTCAAACAAACTACAGAGTCTCTCCTTGAAATCGCTCAGGGTATGTGACTCCCCTGAGTATTGCAGTAGCCAGGCCGCCCCAGGTATATATGGCATTGATAGCGGCATTATAGGGACTGAAGAGGCGGTTGCCAGATCTTGCTGCAAACTGGGGGCTGCGGCTGCGGTAGCCGCCGGATTCTGCTGTACTTTGGGGGCTGCTGCTGCACCTGCCACTGAATCTTGCAGCATTATGGGGGCTGCGGCTGCATCCACCGCTAGATCTCCTCCTGTGCTGGACATTTTCTTTGCCCCTTAGTGAATCTTAGCCAGGCTCTGAGTTTCCGCTGGTTTACCAGGCTGTTGCTCTGTCGGCGGGATGAACTGTGCGCACCAGGGTCCCAGACCTCAGTTCCCTGCTCTCTGCCAGCTGATGTCTGAGCCCGCGCAGCACTTCTCTTTTCACCCTCTTTCTCAGGCTCCACCCACGATGGCACACCCCTTCTGCTTCCCGCGTGCCGTGTGGCGCTGTAATGGTGGCAATTCACCCAGTTCCAACAAAGTCTATGGCACACAGTACCCGTAAATACCGGGGTACGGATCCTGTTCGTGACGCCAAAATGGATCGCCCGCCAAGACAGTGGGGATACTTGGCACTGGGCATATTCTTAAAGGAGAAGTGTCACAGCAGCAGTGACCCGGTCCGTAGCCCTGGGCATCCAATAAAAGGGATAGCGAAAAAGGGATAATAAAGCTTGTAATAAAGTGTTCGTGATGCCACCTGTGATATTCAGTCAGGGGACCGACTCTGCTATGCAAGTCCTCTGGGATGGTGACAAGGCAGCAGAGATGGTTGAGCACTCCACAAGTAGAGCTGTATCCCAGGGCAGCTTGGATGTAGATGTTGAAGGTGAGGATGGTGAATGTGGTGCAGGGCAGGTGATGCAGGAATGATTCAGAAGACACAGTGTGCAGTTTCCTTTACCTTTTACTGAGTAATGCAGGTACAGTCCGGGGCTCAGGTTACAGATGGTTCTGGAGCCGGTCAGCCTGGAAGCAATTTGGGAATTTCCTTAATCAGATGGGTTGTGAGGCTTCCTTTCTAGTGCTATTCTCTGAGGTACTTGCTGCTGTTTACTATATTCAAGTCCCTCTTTCTGTTGGATGCTTAGGTAGGACTCCACTTGCTTGAAAGGCAGCTGGAGCGTGCTTCAGGGGTTGCTCCTGTCTGGCGTCTCCGGCTCACACATGCTGCTGTGTTGTCGAGTATCAGTAGGGGACAGAGGATCTGCGGTCTTCTGCCCTCCGGATTCTGCTGTCGGGGCTTTAGTACCCACACAGCCCCCAGCTCTGGTGCCCGGTCACTGGCGCTCAAGTCTGAGGTGAGCTCAGATGGAGTTCCTATCCTCAGCTCCTCTCCACACGTCCTCTCTCAACCTTGTTCAGGCTCTAACTCCCTCCACTAACTTCCTCCTCCCTAACTTCCTCCTCCTGACCAGAGAGAGCAGCTCCCCTGAAGTTGGGTTTACAGCTCTCCCTGCTGGCCTGGAGCAGGAACTGTGTTGTATGCTGGAACTACTGGGTAAGGAGATTCCTTCTTTGCTTCCAGGCATGACATCACTCCCCCCTGGAGGGAGGCAAGGCCATTGTGGCATCTGAACTCCTGGGGTGCCACAAGGCCATATCTCAGGAATGGAGAGACACAGCAGCTAAAAAATAACAACGCCAGATTCAGGAGAACAGCAGCATTTACATCAGGTAAAAAATATACATGCAGTATTAATGGCAAGAGGCTGGTCCTCTTAAAGGATTTGTCTTCAAACAACCACTATAGAAATAAACCACCTGAGCTTAAAAGGGTCCGCTAATTTGGACTAATATCTTCTCCTATATTCTCTAAAGCTTCTCTTAGGTTGTCATAGAGGGTCCTGTTGTGAGGATCCCTAATAATTAGCACAATTTGGCACTCAATAATCCTTTGCAGATGCTAAGAAATAGTCCAAAAAAATGAACAATGCTATGCTAGAGTAGCTACTCACTCGGGATAACAATGTGATTGTCAACGTGTGACTGGACACACCGCCTCCAGCAGGGCGAATTTCTATGGCACATGTGACCCTGGATACACCACCTCCAGTAGGGTGAATTTAAATAATATAACGTGCAGCCGGATACACCGCCTCCAGCAGGCGAATTTCAGAATTACACGTGAAACTGAATACACCGCCTCCAGCAGGGCGAATTTAAATAATAAGGGGAAACACCAGGGAAACCGATACAATGGAGGGCCCTGCGATATGGAACGGGGACGTGGAGACCTCCTGCACTCCCCTGAGCCAGTCTCTACACTCCTTAACAGTCCCTATACAGGCTCCGCACCTGTCGCCGAGCTGGAACCCTAGCTCGCCCTGCACCTAGCCCTTTCTAATGAAATGGACGATGCAGAAACTAATCCCACCACTGCACTGAAACACACATAAGGGAAGTCACAAACAGGGATAACACCACTTAGCTTTGCTCTGTTTCTCTTGCTCCCAGCAACAGAGTCCACCACCAGAATGCAGCTTTCCTCCAGAATCGCAGCTACTTCTCCAAGCTTTGTCAGAGCTGCAAGGAACACCTCTCTGTAATTCCTTCCTTCACCAGACTTTACACCAGAGCTCTCCTGAGCTGCAAGGAACTCCTCTCTGTAGTTCCTTCCTCCACCAGACTTGGTTGGACATGAGCAATATCACCAACAGTGATTGCAACACCTGACACTCTTTTATAGCAGAGCCAGAGCAATCACACCTGATAGTGATAATCACGTGCACTAAACTAAAGTAACCAGAGTGCAATGACCCTAACGGCCACTGGGGGCAAAACTAGAACTGAAACCACCACAGTGCAATGACCCTAATGGCCACTGGGGGCAAAGCTATCTTTAAGCACACAGCTTACGGAAAAAAAAGGTTACTAGTACATTTATCCATCATAATCCAACCTGGATCATGACAGATACCAGATAAATCTAAATACTGAAACTGACCCTTCTGGTACCTGTACAGACTAGAGATTCTGACCCAGCAATCCCTAGCAGTTTATACGTGAGCTGATATAGCCCTAACCACTGACTAGAAGATGGCAACTTGGACCTATGCTACCTAAAAGGCCGTCGAGCACTTCAAGTTGTTCCTAAAGAACCAGAGGACAGAGCAGAGTGCAAATTATCAACAAAAGGGAAACTGTGCTGAGAAAAAGAAAATATCCAGAGTGAGTAAAATAAACCATGAAATACAAAATAAAGTATAAAGTACGTACTAGTGCTCCCTCTGATTAAGGCAATCTGAACAATTACATTTTAAGGGGCTAATATAATCCTACAATTTAAGACCCCAGAGTCCATATTTGTTTTGTATCTAAGATAAGAAAAGATGAAAGGGAAGTGTATTAATATGATGCGATAGATTCTGAAAAGGTGTAAGGAGAAAGCATCCCTAGAATATAAATGAAATCTCTAGGTTTGACAGACATAACGTAGTTTACGTTCCGTTTTACTGAATTTATGTTCTTATCTCTGAAAGGAAGTGGATTTGGGGTGTTGAGAGTTGCTGTTCACAGTCCTGAAAGTTTACGAGAAGATGGGAATGCGGTTCTTTGAGGCATCATAGATTAGTATCATATGTGTGTATGAGTGAACATTAACAGACCAGAGCAGAAGGGGTCGGGATAATTCCTCTCTAGTGACATAGTGACTGAATACCACAGGATGCAGCAGGCGTCAGCTTGCCCCCCTTCCCTTGTCCCTGCCATCAACACTCCTCTTTCTTCACTTTACTCAACAGCCATCTTGTCCATTTAAGGCCAACTCAAAGATTAATGGCAGTGATCTTCTTGCTTTGATGAGCCCGTGTCAGCTCGCGTTTACGCATGACTGTGTGATTTTTGTCTTTGATGAAGTTCATTGCTGGAAATTGCGTTAATGACAAGATGGGAGCACAGTGAAGTCGCAATGGTTCATTGGTTGGGTTGTGGCAATGTTGGCATGAACGTAGAAGAATCTAAAATATGAACCTTCCTTATTCGCAAATATAGGACTGCATTGTAAGCCAAAAAAATCTAGAAAATACAAGTTAGAGCATAACTATGCACAATGCATGTCCTCATCAATTACTTGCTATATATTTTGTAAAAGAAAATACTTTGGACTTTTAATGTGAAAAATCCAAAAATGAAAAGTTCACAGGGGCGAGAAAGGACACATCTTGAGCTTTCGTCAGCATGTTTATTATTATGAAAGTATGATTTAACCAATTTTACTAATAAAACTTCTATACTCTATACTAGTTTATTAGGAAGCATATTTAGAGGGAATCTGTCAGGTCCCTGAAGCTTCAAAAACTGCCCCCAGTAGAACATGAATCCAGATTTCCAATAATGATTCTGATATTCGAGAATATGGCTGGAATTATTGGAAAATAATGTTTTAATGTCTTATTTGGCATTTGCAAATGTACCTGACCAGTCACAGGGGTGGGAGGGCATTTCTTCACTGATAGCAGTCCAGCTTTACCCACTTCAATCACTCCTCTCTTGGCATAATTGACATCCTACTGACTTACACGTTCAAGAAATTGCAAGACGCATTTTCATACCAACAGCAAAATAATTTAATAATGCAACTGTTATCAAGGCAAATTGCTGTACATCAGATCATACTGTAGTTCCATTAAATATGTGGGTTGCTATGTATTATTCTGGTTGTTTCTCTTGGGCATGGTTCTCACTTACTTATATTAACATTTCTTTAGGTGGTCTACTTGTAGGTCTCTTCTCTAAGACAACAGACAATCGAATGTTGATCTGAAGTATCTGGTTCCACTTCTGTAGCTAGCTCTATTTTTTCCAGACTCCTCTTTTGTTTCTTATGAATCTAACACCATACTTTCTTGGAAAACCAAAATTTCTGATGAATTCTGTGATTTAAATTCTTCCGCATCTGGATTTGCTTTGTTGCTTTGTGCTATTCAGTTGTTACACATAGTTTCTGAACTGGATGAACACATTTCTCTTCTTCAACAGAACTGTCAAGTTCACATTCTACATGAGATTTTGGTTATGCTGCCGCTTTATGGAGGATCTCTGGTGACCTGACAATTCTGTAGTCTGCAGTTCAAGTAGAAGATAATCACATGGTAATAAAAATTTACTGTGCAAAAGCCCTTGATCATGAACCTCCTGACTTCCCAATTGGTGTGAACTTTTCCTACTCCTCTTTCGTTCAGGTTTTTACCAGAACTCAACTTCTATTTACAAGTTTTGCTCCATGTCTTCTTCTATCCTAGTATTCTTTGCTTGTGCCTATTTTTGATGGTTTTTATATGCTTTTTGTATGCTTCTGTCATTCTCGTTTTCTATTCACTAACAAAATCTGAGTGCATTTGTTCAAGCCTTGGAGATTTGCCATATAATAAATTAGAAAGGGGAATACTATATTTACTTACTTTTTAAAGATTGGTATTTTCTACTGTAAGAGCCATGCGTCAATCTTGTGACCACAAAATGAGACTACTACAACCAATATATCCAATTGAGGCCAGTGATTGGCTGCAGTGGTTAAAGAGGTTGTCCACTATTTTATCATTTAACATTTTATTTTGTTAGAGAATTTTGAGAAAACCCTGGACAACCCCATTAAGCCCATTTCATTTCTAACATACCCTGAATATTCATGTCAAAGTTTCTTGCTTTATCTACTGCCTCAATCACAATGACTTCACTTTAAACAGAAAATCTGACCAGCACATCCAAACTAGTGTGTACAGGTGCTAAGACATTAATTCTAAGAGAAAATATAGCTGTCCTCTGAAATGCTAAGAATAATAAATTTAGAAAATTGGACCTGCACTACTACCATAGCAAATAGGTAACACTAAATTATGTACATATGGAATATTAGAAAAATGGAACTGCAATATTGCTATAGAAAAATTACAGAAAAAAGACGGTACTTAGTGCATAAATTGGCCAATATATGTGAGCCCAACAGCCATTATTAGCCATGCCTGATTGTTGGGTCCCTAAACCTGATAAGACAAGCTTTTCTGCTTGTAGCAAGTAGTGATGAGCGAATTTGTTCCGAAAATGATGGCAAAAAATTAATTTGGCATGAATATGGCACATTTGGATTCGCGATCGTAAGCACAAGTAAAATTTTATAAAATCGGGAAAAATTAATAACATTCTGTAAAAGTGCTGGAAAATATTTGCGTTGCCACAAAAGTATTTTCAGCACTTTAGCAACGATAATGGTGGTGTATCATGAGTGTTTGGCACGTGTTTGATGAGGGGAGGGGGTTTGCAGAGCTTAGTGTAATGTCACGTGTGACTGTATACCCCGCCTCCAGCAGGGCGAATTTCAAAGACACTCGTGACCCTGGATACACCGCCTCCAGCAGGACGAATTTAAACAATGTCACGTGCAGCAGGATACACCGCCTCCAGCAGGGCGAATTTCAATAATTACACGTGTAGCTGGATACACCGCCTCCAGCACCTGAGTACAGCTTTCCTCCTGAATAGCTGCTACTTCTCCAAGGCTTTGTCAGAGCTGCAAGGAACTCCACTCTGTAGCTCCTTCCACACCAGGACTCTGAGTAAGCTGCAAGGAACTCCTCTCAAGCTCCATCCTTCACTAAAGATGGTTGTAAATGACCAATATCACCAACAGTGAGTGAGACCAGCTGACACTCCTTTATAGACATGAGCCAGAGTAATCACACCTGCTAGTGATACCTGTGCAATAACGCTAGCCACCACCGGGGGCAAACTAGAACAAAAGACACCACTGTGTAACGACCCTAATGGCCACCGGGGGCAAAACTAACTTTAAGCAAACAGCTTAAAGGAAAAAAATAGGTTACCAGTGCTTTTATCTGTCACAATCCAGCATTGATCATGACACTTAGAAGTGCAGTGTCCTTGTAAACAGTCATTTTTTCCCCTAAGTTTATGTGTGCACATTGCAGCTAGACAATCCGGGAGCAGGAAGCACCCACAATGTCCTGACACCATGGCTTGTGTTATTGGCTGCTCAAATCACATGTCTCTCTTCATTTAAATAGCGGACATCTTGTTTTAGCGCCATTTTGAGACTGTAACAGCGCAGAGAGGCTGCTCCTGATGCTGCCACTGTTAGCAGCAAGATTTTAGCTAGTTAGCTAGGAGGTTGTATGTCAGTCAGATAGTGTAGCTAGCTATTGTCCAGTGTGACTGTTAAATTTAGTTTCCAGCATTTTTGTTTTGGCCACAGAAAAAGCCAGCAGGGCACATGTCCTACAAGTGTGATGTGCACTGCTTCGGCTGTCCTCCATGCATGTGAATAGCATTCTAAATAATATTTTTTCAGTAGTTAAATGTGAAAAAGCCTGCTGTATCCCACCTTGTCATTTTGTGCTGTGGTGATATGAAACTGTCTGCTGACCTAAGACACAATAAAAAATATATAATTGTTCAGTTGCACAAAGTTAGACAACTCACCGTATCACACTTTGTCATTTTGTTGGGTTGAAATTAAGCTGTACAGACCTGATCCAGAGGCCACCAAAAATCCTTCTGTTCCTAGAGTCATACAGTAGGGGACATCTCACATTGAAATAGTTTGTAGCTTCTAGTGTGTTATAGAGGCCTGATCCATAGGCCACAAAAAATTCTTCTGTTCCTAGTGTCATAAAATAGGGGACCTGACTTTCAAATAGTTTGCAGCATCTAGTGTGTTATAGAGGCCTGATCCAGAGGCCACAAAAAATTATTTTGTTCCTAGTGTCATACAGTAGGGGACATTTCACATTCAAATAGTTTGTAGCATCTAGTGTGTTATAGAGGCCTGATCCATAGGCCACCAAACAATTCTTCTGTTCCTAGTGTCATAAAGTAGGGGACCTGACTTTCAAATAGTTTGTAGCATATCTTCTTTGTCATACAGGCCTCATTCACATTCAATTATTTTTTCTGTGACTTAGGCTACTTTCACACTTGCGTTTTTTTGCTGCACGATTTTTGCGCACACAAACGCATGAAAAAAACGCATCATGTGTTTGTGTGCGTTTTTGCGGGTTTTGGTGCGTTTTTAAAAAAAAAAAACGCATGTTTTTTGCGCATACGTGCGCATTACAATGCGCACCCATGTTAAAGTATGGGGAAAAAAACGCATGCTTTTTTTGCGCTAAAAAACAGCTCAAAAAAACGCAAGTATGAAACCAGCCTAACACAATACAGAACGCCATAGTTTAACTTGGAGTTTACTGTCGCTGAAATTCAGCTGTTTGCAGAGATGGTGCAGAGTTTAAATTCTAATTTTTTGTTGCTAATACTGTGCCCCACACTTTCTGAGCAACATGACTGGGAAAAAGCGAGGCCGTTGTGGAAGGGGAATTAGGCTTGGTGTTCAAGGTGTACATGGGGTATGTGGTAATGTTTGTGAAAGCACTAGTGAACCAA
Source organism: Dendrobates tinctorius (assembly GCF_039654945.1). Taxonomy (NCBI): domain Eukaryota; kingdom Metazoa; phylum Chordata; class Amphibia; order Anura; family Dendrobatidae; genus Dendrobates; species Dendrobates tinctorius. The sequence goes on from NW_027361754.1 coordinate 56,120,338, forward strand.
CTTCACATCCTATGCAAAGACAACTGATAGCTTCTGTTACTGGACGGGCTGCTCCACTACTTTTCTTTGGCACTCGCACAGTGGTATGCCTTGTCTATGATGCCCAGAAAGAGCATGTGCTCGAGTGGATGGCAAGCGCAGTTTCAAGTGGCCTCTTCCTCCACCCCAACATCACACCCAGTACAGTCCACAGGGGTACAGGGGCACACCTACCACGAGGCAAGCTGAGCACTTTGCCTCAGGTGGTGGTGCGTCCCTGAAGAGAGGGGGCGGCAGATTCTGCCGGTGTAGTAACTGAACTTGCATCGGAGACGCAGGTTCAGTTACTACTCTATTGCCGGGCTATCCCTGCTGGGAGCTACTTTTCCCGAACTGCACTGAACTGATAAGCCGCCACTCCCCCATGCACCCCATCCTTGCCCTCTCAGAGATACCCACCTCAACCTGCAGAGCCGCACACCACATATATTGCTGTTCTGTGCGCACAGGACCTGTGATGAGGTCACAGGAGGGGAGGAGTCAGGAGTCACATGATCAGGGGCCTCAGTGTATGCAGGACTCTGCTGTGCTGGTTGTCATGGTGCTGGATGAGGAGAAGTTTATGTGTGGGGTCAGGAGAGGTTTACAAGGTGGCTGTAGCAGAGCCATGTGTGTACAAGGTGTACGGAGCAGAGTCGTGTCTACGAGGTGTACGGAGCGGAGCTACATGTGTATGGGGTGTGCGGAGCGGCGCCGTGTGTGTACAAGGTGTACGAAGCGGAGCAGTGTGTGTACGAGGTGTACGGAACAGAGTTCTGTGTGTGTGAAGTGTACGGAGCGGAGCCGTGTGTGTACAAGGTGTACAGAGCAGAGCCGAATGTGTAAGAGGTGTGCGGAGTGGAGCCGCATGTGTACGGGGTGTGTGGAGCGGAGCCGTGTGTGTACTTGGTGTACGGAGCGGAGCCGTGTGTGTACGAGGTGTACGGAACAGAGCTCTGTGTGTACAAAGTGTATGGAGCTGTGTGTGTACGGAGCGGAGCCGCGTGTGTACGGGGTGTGCGGAGCGGAGCCGCGTGTGTACGGGGTGTGCGGAGCGGAGCCATGTGTGTACGAGGTGTACAGGACAGAGCTTTGTGTGTACGAAGTGTACGGAGCCGTGTGTGTACGAGGTGTATGGAGCGGAGCCGTGTGTGAACAAGATGTATGGAACAGAGCTCTGTGTACGAATTGTATGGAGCCATGTGTGTATGAGGTGTATGCAACGGAACCGCGTATGTACATGGTGTACGGAACATTGCCCTGTGTGTATGAAGTGTACGGAGCGGAGCCATGTGCGTATGCGGTGTACAGAGCGGAGCCACGTGTGTACGGGGAGTATGAAACTGAACCCTGTGTGTACGAAGTGTACGGAGCTGAGCCGTGTGTGTAAGGGGTGTATGGAGCAGAGCCAAGTGTGTACGAGGTGTATGGAGTGAAGCCACATGAGTACGAGGTGTTTGGAGTGGAGCCACGTGTCTGTACAAGGCATTCAAAGCTGAGTTATTAGTGTATGAGGCGTACAGAGCGGAGGTGTGTGTGTACGAGGCGTACGGAGCAGAGCCATGTGTGTACGAGGTGTATGGAGTGGAGCCACATGAGTACGAGGTGTTTGGCATGGAGCCACGTGTGTACGAGGATACGGAGCGGAGCAGCATGTGAACGAGGAGTATGTAGCAGAGCCGCATGTATACAAGATTTACGGAGTTGAGCCATGTGTGTACGAGGTGTACGGAGTGTGGCCGCATGTGTATATGGTGTACGGAGCAGAGCCGCTTGTGTACGAGGTTTATAGAGTGGAGCCATGTGTGTACTGAGTGGAGCCATGTGTGTGCAAAGTGTATGTAGTGGAGCCGTGTGTGTACGATGCATACAAAGCGGAACCGTGTGTGTATGATTTGTGCGTGTACGAGATGTATGGTGGGGAGCATTTGGGTCGCCCTCGCACACCCAGGGCAGCGGGGTACTCGATACCGGGCCAGTGTGAAGGCGGGAATGTGTCACAGCAGCGGTGACCCGGTCCGTGGCCCTGGGCGCCCAATATCAATGGCGGAGATGTTAATGGTGTTAAAGTTTATATGAATAGTTCATGACGCCAAACGTGGTGTTTGGCAAGTAAGATGTTGAGCCAACGCTGCATGCAGATCCGCTGGGACTGATGGTGTGGTGCAGCAAAGATGGTGTAGCTCCCCACAGGTGGAGCTGTAGTCCCAGGGCAGTGTAGGTGCAATGGATGAGGAGAGGCGCAGAATGGTATGGATGATGTTACCCAGATGTAGCGGTGCTGGAATAACTGGAGGACAACAGAGTATGCGGTTCCAAAGCTTTACTCACTTTTTGCAGTTCACACAACTGCCTGCCTCCGTACTGTGTTCTCCAGGTCAGGGCTCCAGCCAACCTCCAGGCAGGATAGGATTCTCCCTTCCACACTCCGCCAACATGTACCTTACTGAACGACTCCTCCAATGCGCCTTTAGGTGCGAAGCACTCCAGTACTTAGTTACCCTGGAATGCCTCTCTCTAGGTGTTCCAAGTCTTTACTTGTATGACAGACAGCTGTAGCCTGCTTCGGGGACTCCATTCTGTGTCCCGGCTCTCTATTCAGTTGCTGTTGTGTCCCAAGTCTATGATGGGAGCAAGGCGTTAGTGGCTCACTACTCCTCCGGTGTCTGTTGCTGGACATAAAGATCCAATCAACCTCGGGGACCGGGCCCCGGCCTTTGCGCTCTCTGGACTGGAAGGGTTCTCTCTCTTTCTCAACCTGCTTCCCACCGTCCTTCTATTATCCTTCGTTCCGATCTGTTCTCTCTCTCTCTTATGGAAGGTTAGGTTATCAATCTTATCAGTCTCTTTCTCTGGTCTTTCTCGTGCTAGCAGCCCAGATCACTGGGACCTGCTGCAGCATGTCCCTCAGACACCCATCTTCTCTCTTCTCTCTCCTCCAATCAACTAACTACTACTTTCACTCTTCCCACTCTTGTATCTTACTCCACCCGCCTCCCAGCACATCTCGTGTTACGAAGCAGAGTTCCACGAGAGGTGCTCTTCTAACTCCCAGCATAAAGCTGTTAGGTGGCCCCACTGAACTATCCTGTGTGTGGAATGCAGGTGTGGAGCGTGGTCAGGAGTTCCCAGCCTACCTGGATGGTGGGGCACTACACCTTAGAAGAAGGTGCAGTACCTCTGTGGCGACTCAAGCCTCAGGGGCGCCACACATTCATACCTCCCAACCGTCCCGGATCCAGCTGGACAGTCCCGATTTTGAGAGTCTGCCCCACTGTCCCCGCCGGGAGCTTACTTTTCCCACAGACACAGGAGTACACGGCGGAGCCCCGAGGAGCACTTTAAAACTTGCACGTGACGTTCCACCGGAAGTGACGTACTGGAAGCTGACCGGAAATTAGGTAATTTCAGGAAGAGATTGTGACAGAACCATGGAGACACTTCAGGGAATGCTTCAGATCCATCACCGTGTCCTCCGACAGCGTGCACGGCGGGATTGCCCTGGAATCGGGGATGCTGGTCATGTGAGCAGATCATGATATGTCCTGCACCGGGAGGCTCAGATGGGTACTACAATGGGAGCCGGGCTGCTATAGTATCTTTATAGAATCTTTCTTTCTCTCTCTCTCTCTTTCTGTTCTTTCTTTCCCTCGCTATTCTTTCTTTCTTTCTTTCTTTCTTTCTTTCTCACTGTGTTTCTTTCTTAATTTCTTTCTTTCTTTCTGTTTCTTTCTCTCTGTGTTTTTTTATTTCTCTTTCTCTGTTCTTTCTTTCCCTCTCTAATCTTTCTTTATTTCTTTATTAGTTCTTGTTAGGTTGATCTATTAGAAATGTTCATTAGTTGCCTGCTCCTGGCCCAATGGATATTGATCAGTGCACATTAAAGAAATCACACCAGAGACATAGTCGGATGTAACCTCTCTTTGATCAATCTATGGCACAGCTCCAAGAGAGCAAGAGAGAGCTTTATTAATCCAAACATAGGTTTATATATCCCCTGTAAGGGGGCTCGGTTAGCTCTAAAATGGGAGTGATAGGATGTATTCCATTGGTTAGTGGGTTGGGCAGTGAGCTAGTCCGTGGGCAGATCCATGAGGTCATCAGGCTGGGTTGGTCCATGAGGTCATCAGAGTGGGTGTCATTGTGGGCAGATCCATGAGGTCATCAGGGTAGGCGTCATCATCTTGTAGGGTAGGCGTCATCAGGGTAGGCGTCATCATCTTGGTCCACATGGTGTGTGGTGAAACAGGAAATGGCAGCCATCTTTAGTGTCACACTTTGATCTGAAAAAGCTCATGTAAGGTGAAATAATACACTTTGCAGGTAGTTCCTCTCAATCTCTTATGTCTTGAGGTTAATTAAGTATTTGATCTTAAGGCTCTCCTCAACATTCTTTCTTTCTCTAATCTTTCTTTCTCTCTCTCTGTTCTTTCTCTCTGTTCTTTCTTTCTCTCTCTGTTCCTTCTTTCTCTCTGTTCTTTCTTTCCCCTCTTTCTTTCCCCTCTTTCTCTCTCTGTTCTCTTTCTTTCCCCTCTCTGTTCTTTCTTTCTCTCTCTGTTCTTTCTTTCTCTCTCTGTTATTTTTTCTGTCCCCTCTTTCTGTCTCTGTTCATTCTTTCTTTCTCTTTGTTTCTTTCTCTCTCTGTTTTTCTTTCATTCCCCTCTTTCTTTCTCTCTGTTCTTCCTTTCTCTCTCTCTATTCTTTCTTTCGCTCTGTTCTTTCTTTCTTTCTCCTCTTTCTTTCTCTCTCTGTTCTTACTTTCTCTCTCTCTATTCTTTCTTTCTTTCCCCTCTTTCTTTCTCTCTCTGTTCTTTCTCGCTCTCTGTTCTTTCTTTCTCTCTCTCTGTTCTTTCTTTCTTTCCCCTCTTTCTCTCTCTTTGTTCTTTCTTTCTTCCTTTCTCTCTCTCTGTTCTCTTTCTTTCCCCTCTTTCTTTCTCTCTCTGTTCTTTTTTCTCTCTCTGTTCTTTCTTTCTCTTTCTTTCTCTCTCTGTTCTTTCTTTCTGTCATGATCCAGGATGGGGTTTCGTCTTGGCCCGTCCTGGTCTGACTGGGGGTTAATTGTTCCGCCTCTCCCTGGCAGAGGACGGCTATTTAATGCTCACTGGACCTAGGTCCGGTGTCAGTTATACTCCTGCCCTCGGCTGAGTTACTTGACCTTGTGCGTACGTGTGCCTTGTGCCTGATATCTTGCTTGCTTGTTTGGTTTTGATCCGGTTCTGTCCCTGTTATGAGTTCTGCCTGTCCCTCTTGTACTGCGCTACCTCACGTGTATGACTCTCTGCTTGTGACCCGACTTCTCTCTGCTCGTCCCCTTGGTACCACATCGCCCTCTTGTGTATGACCTTTGGCTTTGTCTGACCTCCCGTCTGATTATCCCTCCTGTACCTCGCTGTCCGTACTGTGTATGAACTCCGTTTTGCCTGACTCTGAGTTTTCTGTCTTCTCTGAAAGCAGGACGCTAAACCCCACCCCCTCGCAGTCACATGACCGTAGGTCCCGTGCCGGCTTGCTAAACTTCATCACTCAGGTCCTGTGCACCCATACTTTCTGGCTGTCCTGATCCCCAGGGGTCCCTACAGTGCGGGTGAGTCCCTACTCAGCAGAGGCTGTACGCCTTCGCTGTCAGGATTCTGATACTTTCTTTCCTTCTTTCTCTCTCTGTTCTTTCTTTTCCCTCTTTCTCTCTCTGTTCTTTTTCTTTCCCCTCTTTCTTTCTCTCTGTTCTTTTTTTCTGTCCCTTCTTTCTTTCTCTCTTGGTTCATTCTTTCTTTCTATCTTTCTTTCTCTGTTCACTTTCTTTCTCTCTCTCTGTTCTTTCTTTATTTCTCTCTCTGTTCTTTCTTTCCCCTCTTTCTCTCTCTTTGTTCTTTCTTTCCCCTTTTTCTTTCTTTCTCTCTCTCTGTTCTTTCTTTCTTTCTCTCTCTGTTCTTTCTTTCTTTCTTTCTCTCTGTTCTTTCTTTCCCCTCCTTCTCTCTCTCTGTTCTTTCTTTCTTCGTCTCTGTTCGTTCTTTCCCCTCTTTCTTTCTCTCTCTGTTCTTTCTGTTAGGGCTGGCGGAACACACCAAATAATTGTAAGGTGCGTTCGCAGCCCAGGGTCCACCGTGCAGGGGTGGTAAACTGCTGCTTAGTAATGGCAGAAATATAAAGCGGTATACAAAAGATCACACGTGGGTTAACGTCATCCAGTGTGAACAGGGCGAACTCTGTTACCTCAAAGAGCTGCACTACCGCAGAACATAAATGCCGGAGCCTGTTTAGCTCACAGAACTCGGCAACGGAGCGTACAGAATGCGGTCACAGAACTCTGCCCCAAGGACACGGGGTCAGAGTCTCTCTAGACCTTCTGACGGCGTCGCACCTGCAGATGCCACTATAGACGCTGACTATGGTGGAGTGTCGAGCACGTGCACCGTGGCGTGCAGAGCCACCGGTGGACACTGATGTCAGTCTCAGACTTTGCCTCTACCTACACCTATGCCTGGGCACTTAACAGGCTAGGCTGCACGACACATGCGTACCAAGGGTAGGGGTTTCTTAATGAGTCATTCACCAGAGACATTCATATATGCATACAACACTCACTCCTCATAGTCTGATAATGCAGTCTATGCTAGCGCATGGCCAAGCGGCCATGCAAACCTTTTATAGCAGCCTCCTTCCGGGACCTTCCTGATGGTCCAATCCGAGCTGGAGAAGGACCTGAGCATGTGACCTCCAATCTCCAATGAGAGATCGTCCCACGGGCATGCTCAGTGGACCGAAAGGAGGACTTAGTCCCTGGAGTAGCTCGCTGCTGACCAGCATGCATTGCTATAGCTGGACCAGAGGTGGCAGCAGCAACCAAACCCACAGAGCTGGTCTGAGCAGAGCACCAGGATTGACGCGTCTGCTGAGCAGCCTCCTCTGCGGCTGGAGAGGAATGGGAGACTGCCGAATGCAAGGCTCGGGATTCCTGCTGTGCAGCGACCGGAACCCGGCGCCTAACATTACCCCCCCAGGGCCCCCTCCCCTCTGAGCCTCGCTACGCTCAAATGCTGCAATGAAAAGCGGAGCGCGGATGTTCTCCACTGGCTCCCAGGTCCAAGCTTCTGGACCATGACCCTTCCAGTCCACCAAATAAAACTTTTTTCCACGTACCACCCTGCATCCCACGATGGCATTAGCCTCAAACTCGTCTGAGGACAGGTCTGATGTTCCGGCAGATGACTCGGAGAACCGGGACATGTGGACCGGCTTAAGGAGGGACACGTGGAAGGGGTCAGAGAAAGCCAATTGTGGTGGAAGGGCCAGCCGATAAATCACAGATCTGATCTGCTCGAGGACCTTAAAGGGACCAATGTAGCGAGGAGCGAACTTAGTGGACTAGATTCGCAGCCTGATGTTATGAGCGGAGAGTCACACTAACTCGCCAGGGGAGAAGGTTGGAGCAGGACGCTGGTGTGCGTCCGCGGAGACCCTCATTCTCTCCTTAAAGGCCCGAATAGCATCCTGGGTGCGGTCCCAAATATCACATGCCTCCACGGCCCAGTCTGCCACCCTAGAGTCGGTGGATGACATGGGCATGGGCACAGGAACACAAGGATGTTGGCCTAAGTTAAGGAGGAATGAGGTCTGGCCGGTGGAATCGGCCACAGTGTTGTTCAAGGTGAACTCTGCCCATGGCAACAAGGATGCCCAGTCATCCTGCCTGGCTGAGACAAAATGTCAGAGATATGTGACCAGGGTCTGATGGCCCTCTCTACTAACTCGTTTGTCTCGGGATGATAGGCCGAGGAGAGATTCAGCTTATATACTGAGCAAGCAACAGAGCTCTCTCCAGAACCGAGACTCAAACTCGGGACCCCGGTCACTGACAATCTTGTCTGGCATGCTGTGTAACTGGAAAATGTGTTTAATGAACAACACTGCAAGGCCCCATGCGGAAGGTAGCCGAGAGAGAGGCACCAAGTGCACCATTTTAGAAAAATGGTCGGTGATGACCCAAATAGCTGTGCTGCCACTGGAATTGGGGAGACCCACCACAAAGTCCATGCGAACCATCTCCCAGGGCCTGTCCGCCACCGTTAAGGGGTAAAGTAACCCAGCGGGTCGTTGCTGGGAAGACTTATTTTTGGCGCAGGAGACGCACGCCTGAATATAGTCTCTGACGTCATGAGCCATATGCGGCCACCAGTACGTCCTCGCCAAAAGCTCAACTGTTCACTTAGTACCAAAGTGGCCACCCACCCTTGACACGTGAGCCCAAGAGAGGACCTCCGGATGCAAACGGGCAGGGATAAAAGTCTTGCCTGGGGGTAAAGACTCAAGGGCGACCGGAGCCACTGTCCTCAGGCTCTCAGATGGTACAATTAACCGAGGCTCCTCCTCCGCTGACACCACGGAGCGAGAGAGCGCATCGGCCTGGACATTCTTCTCAACGGAAAGGAAATGTAGGGTGAAGTGGAACCTAGAGAAGAAGAGAGACCATCGGGCTTGGCGAGAATTTAACCGCTGGGCGGTTTGGAGATAGGCCAAGTTTTTATGGTCGGTGAACACCTGGAAAGGGTACCGAGCACCCTCCAGGAGATGTCTCCACTCTGAGAAGGCCAGTTTCATTGCTAGCAACTCCCTGTCCCCGATGGAATAGTTCCTCTCCGCCGGTGAAAAAGTTTTAGAGAAGAAGAAGCAGGGGTGCTTCTGACCCTGAGCGTCCTTCTGGAAGAGGACCTGTTATGATTGGGTCACCGAGGAGGAGAGCAAGACCAAGCTAAGCCACAGAAAACCAGAGAGGTTGGTAACTACGCGGATTGCAGACCCCTGATCCTACTCCAACTAAGAATTTTCCCCGAGGACCACTCTATTTGGGGAGAGTGGTAACGCAACCAGCAGGCTCTTTTAACTCTGGAAAATAAATCAGAAATCAGGGGTAACGGGTACTGATATTTAACAGTGATTTTGTTAAGGAAACGATAGTCAATACAAGGCCTTAATGAACCATCTTTCTTGGCCACAAAAAAATCCCAGCACCTAAAGTTGAAGAGGATGGTCTAATATGACCCTTCTCCAATGACTCCTTGATATAAGATCGCATAGCATCATGTTTGGGTACCGATAAGTTGAAAAGCCGACCCTTGGGAAAGTTACACCCGGGCATTAACTCAATTGCACAGTCATAACTCCTATGAGGAGGTAAAGACGCAGTCTTACTCTCACTAAATACATCAGAAAAATCAGCCAAATATTCAGGAATATCATGAGACTGGGGAGAGGTGAAGAAAACAGGAGTGTCACTAAGAACACACTGACAACCCCAACTCACCACAGACACAGATTTCCAATCCAAAACAGGATTATGAGTTTGCAACCAGGGAAAACCCAGAACAATAGTATCATGCAAATTGTGCAACACCAAAAATTTACAATTTTCTTGGTATTCCGGGGCGACCCACATTATCACCTGGGTCCAAAACTGGGGTTTATTCTCCACCAAAGGAATAGCATCAATACCCCTCAAAGGGATAGGAGTCTGCAGGTGTATCATGGGAAAACCACAACATTTAGCAAAGTCTAAATCCATCAGATTCAAAGCTGCTCCTGAATCTACAAAAGCCTTAGCGGAAAATGTAGACAAAGAGCAGATCAGAGTAATTGCCAAAAGGAACTTAGGCTGCACACTGCCCATGGCAAATGTGTGCGCAAAATGTTTTTCTTGTTCAGGGCAGACAGAAATAGTATGAAAGGCGTCTCCACAGAAAAAACACAGCTTATTACGCCTTCTAAACTCCTGACGTTGCGCCCTTGACAAAACCCTATCACATTGCATGGGTCCAGACGTTCGTTCAAAAGGCGGCAACGCCTCTCGTGTAGTTTTACGTTCACGTAAACGCCGATCAACTTAAATGGCTAATGACTAGAGTTGAGCGACTTTTGGTTTTTTAGGGTCGCGTTTCGTTTCGTGAAACCCGACTTTTCCAAAAGTCGGGTCGAGCAAGATCGTCCGATTATAGGGAAAAGTCGGGGTCGTCCCGAAACACGAAACCCAATGTAAGTCAATGGGGAATAAAAGTCGGCAGTGAGAGGAGGACAGGAAACACACCAACAGTGCCCATTTGAATGCCAAAAGCATCAATTCTTCTTACTTAAGCTTGTCAACCTTAATTAACTTCATAATACAAGTTACGCACTGAAAAATGGGGGTTATTTGGCTACAGACTGTGGGGGGGGAGGGCTGGCTCCAGGTTTTCATGTGCCCTGGGCGAAAGAGCGCCCCTTTAACACATACCACAACTCATCATGCTCCGATACGGCAGAGAAATAGCGGTATAGTACAATGAAAAATACCTCACTTTTTACATCTCATGACGAGGCCCATCTATTTCTCCATACAGAATCATTGGTCCCATATAATGTTTGAAACAGTATATGATGAGCTCCACATAATGCTACAGTATATGTTGGTCCCCATGGATGAAGCTCTACTGTCTTATGGGCCCAAATAATGCTCCAAACATAATGGGCCCCATTTCTAATGCTCTAGTGTATAACGGGCCCTGTAAATGCTGCTCCAGTGTCTGATGTCCACCTTTGGAATGTTCCAGTGTATGGTGGGCCCCATCTATCATTCTCAGACGGTGTTAGGCCCAGTATGGATTGCACGTGATTGCACAAAGGTTAGAAAGGGTACCGTATCCCCAGATAACATGTATGGATAGCGTACACATTCAAAATATATGTCTCAGGAGGCAGGCTCAGACGGTGTTAGGCCCAGTATGGATTGCACGTGATTGCACAAAGGTTAGAAAGGGTACCGTATCCCCGGATAACATGTATGGATAGCGTACACATTCAAAATATATGTCTCAGGAGGCAGGCTCAGACGGTGTTAGGCCCAGTATGGATTGCACGTGATTGCACAAAGGTTAGAAAGGGTACCGTATCCCCAGATAACATGCATGGATAGCGTACACATTCAAAATATATGTCTCAGGAGGCAGGCTCAGACGGTGTTAGGCCCAGTATGGATTGCACGTGATTGCACAAAGGTTAGAAAGGGTACCGTATCCCCAGATAACATGTATGGATAGCGTACACATTCAAAATATATGTCTCAGGAGGCAGGCTCAGACGGTGTTAGGCCCAGTATGGATTGCACGTGATTGCACAAAGGTTAGAAAGGGTACCGTATCCCCAGATAACATGTATGGATAGCGTACACATTCAAAATATATGTCTATACATCAGGAGGCAGGCTCAGATGGTGTTAGGCCCAGTATGGATTGCACGTGATTGCACAAAGGTTAGAAAGGGTACCGTTTCCCCGGATAACATGTATGGATAGCGTACACATTCAAAATATATGTCTCAGGAGGCAGGCTCAGACGGTGTTAGGCCCAGTATGGATTGCACGTGATTGCACAAAGGTTAGAAAGGGTACCGTTTCCCCGGATAACATGTATGGATAGCGTACACATTCAAAATATATGTCTCAGGAGGCAGGCTCAGACGGTGTTAGGCCCAGTATGGATTGCACGTGATTGCACAAAGGTTAGAAAGGGTACCGTATCCCCGGATAACATGTATGGATAGCGTACACATTCAAAATATATGTCTATACATCAGGAGGCAGGCTCAGACGGTGTCAGGCACAGTATGGATTTGACGGCCCAGATTACACAGCGGAGGATCAGGGAGAGGTAAAGATTGCAAATGCTGGGGCCCTGCCCAAGCAAGGGGGGCCCACTCGTGGGCGTCGGTACTGGCACTGGGCCCCTCATAGTACAGCGGTGTGTCTGACGGCGGGTGTGCACCACCACCGTCAGAGACACTTGATTGCACTATGAGGGACCCTGTGCCAGTGCCCGCGCCCAAGAGTCGGCCTACCCACCTGTCCAGGGCAACGGCACTCGCACGGTGTCGTGCGCTAGGTGGTGACCCCGGCCATGGGGGGGGAGGCAGCACAGTTAGGGAGTTTTAGAAAGTGGCATATGTTGATGTTGGACATTCAGCTGATGCAAAAGGCGAAATAGGTGAAGTACCAGGAAGAGGTGGACCAAAGCAAGCCATTTTTCTGTCACCCTATGTGTCATCAGGGGAAGGTGGGACAAAATCCTTGGAAACCCATGCGTGGTTCATTTTAATGAAGGTTAGATCATCCACATTTTGGGTTGACAGACGGGTCCTTTTTTCTGTCAGGATTGATCCAGCTGCACTGAAGACTCTTTCCGATAGCACACTTGCAGCTGGGCAAGCGAGCTCCTGTAAGGCATATTGGGCCAATTCAGGCCAGGTGTCCAGTTTAGCGGCCCAATAGTCAAAGGGGAATGACCTGTGTGGGAGAACATCGATATGGGAGGAAAAGTAGTTTGTAACCATAGTTGACAACTGCTGTCTCCTGTCACTTTCCATCGATGCAGTATTACCAGTTGTGTGAGCGGTATTTGAAAAATCAGTCCACAACATTGTCATGAAACCCCTGTCTCCAACGCCACTTCTGCTGTGTGCACCACGAACACCTCTGCCAAGCTGCCCCCGGCCCGTACGGCTCGTGTGAGAACCATCACCGCTGCTGTGTGCTGGGAATGCCTCAAGCAACCGATTTACCAGAGTTGCTTGTTTATTAGCCAATATTAGGTCAAGGTTCTCCTGTGGCATGATGTTTTGTAATTTGCCTTTATAGCGTGGATCCAGGATGCTGGCCAACCAGTAGTCGTCATCGTTCATCATTTTGGCAATGCGGGGGTCCCTTTTTAGGATCCGCAAGGCATAATCTGACATGTGGGCCAATGTTCCCGGTGTCAATGATGCACTGCAAGTGCTGGGTGGAGGAGCACTTTCTGGCAAATCCACATCCCTCCAGTCACGCACAAACCCTGTACCAGACCTTGCCACGCCAACATTTTCACTTGCCCCACGAGATGCATCCTCCTCCCCTAAGTAATCATCCCCATCATCATCCTCCTCCTCCTCTTCTTCCTCCACCTCGTCCAGGAGAGGTCCCTGAGCAGACAATGGCTGAATGTCATCAAGGATTCCCTCCTCCTCTTCCTCCTCATCAACATTGGCTGCAGACGCCTGCTCCTTAAGGTGCGTCAAAGTTTGCATGAGCAGACGCATAAGTGGGATGCTCATGCTTAGGATGGCGTCGTCTGCGCTTACCAGCCGTGTGCATTCCTCAAAACACTGAAGGACTTTACAAAGGTCTTTCAGCTTCGACCACTGCACACCTGTCAACTCCATGTCTGCTCTCAAAGTGCCTGGCCGTGTATCCTCCCACAAATGCATTATGGCCTGCCTCTGCTCGCACAGCCGCTCCACCATGTGCAGGGTGGAGTTCCACCTTGTTGCAATGTCGATAATGAGGCGGTGGTTGGGAAGGTGGAGCAATCGCTGCAGCTTCTGCATACGAACGGAGTGTACAGGCGACCGGCGGATGTGCGCGCACAGTCTTCGCACCTTCTGGAGCAGGGCTGTTAACTCCGGATAATTTTTGAGGAAGCACTGCACCACCAGGTTCAAGGTGTGAGCCAAGCAAGGTATGTGGCTGAGTTTTGAAAGGGCTATGGCTGCCACAAAATTACAGCCGTTATCACTAACTACCTTGCCTGCCTCAAGATGTACACTGCCCAGCCATGACTCAGTTTGTCGCTTCAAGTACTCGGCCAGCACCTCGGCGGTGTGTCTGTCGCCCAAACACATCATCTGCAACACAGCCTGCTGACGCTTTCCACTAGCTGCTCGATAGGTGGACACATCGTGTGCAACAGTGGCAGCTGCAGATGGAGTGCTCGTACAACTGCGCTCTGTGGACGAGCTTTCGCTTCTGGAGGAGGAGGAGGAGGAGGAGGAGGGTCGAACGCCTACAGCCAACTGTTTCCTATACCGTGGGCTAGGCAGCACTGTCCCACCACCGCTGTCCCCTGTGGACCCTGCATCCACCACATTAACCCAGTGCGCAGTGATGGACACGTAACGGCCCTGGCCATGCCGACTGGACCATGCATCAGTTGTGAGGTGCACCTTTCCGCTCACTGACTGCTTGAGTGCATGGACAATGCGGTCTTTCACATGATGGTGGAGGGCTGGGATGGCTTTGCGAGAGAAGAAGTGGCGATTGGGTAGGTCATAGCGTGGTACTGCATAGGCCATGAGTTCGCGGAAAGCTGTGCTTTCCACCAACCGAAAGGGCATCATCTCAAACGAGATTAGTTTGGCAATGTGGGCGTTCAAACCCAGTGTACGCGGATGAGAGACTGAGTACTTTCTTGACCTACTCATAGTGTCTGGGAGGGTGAGCTGGACTTGAGAGCTGCATATGGTGGAAGTAGCGGTGGACAGGGCGGACTGAGAGAGGGTTGATGATGGTGATGGAGTTGGTGTTCTTTCTGATGGCCTAGAATCAGTCTTTCGTTGATATAACAGTGGGATTCCCTGACTGCTGTGGTCTTGCAACGACACCTCAACCTTTGCTGCTGTGCTAACCGGTGGGCTTACAGTGGGGGAAACAATGTAGCGTTGCTGACTACCTTCGTTGTGATCAGTTGCACATGTGGCACTTGAGGTTTGGTGTTGTGTCCACGCTTGCAAGTGCATGCTGGTTAAATGTCTAAGCATGCAACTGGTATTCAAATTTTTCAGATTTTTCCCTCGGCTAAAGGTCTTTGCGCACTTCTTACAGATAACCTTGGCCTGATCATGAGGATTTTGTTCAAAAAAGTGCCACACTGCACTCTTCCTACTTTGGCAGACATTTTGCGGCCTAGCACGCTGTGATCTTTTGACCCTCTGGACAAGCTGTCCAGCAACTCTTTTGATGTTTGGAACCTGTCTTTGGAGTGCTCCGGGCCTGCCAGATAACAGCTGTTGCGATGTCGATGTCTGCTGTGGATGCTCCTCATCTGAGCTATTGGAAGCAGCACCCTCTTCCCCCAATGGATGCCAATCTGGGTCAACAACTGGGTCATCCATCACCTCCTCTTCTATGTCATGTGCACCTTCCTCTGTGTCACCGTGTATGGTGGTATAGTGTGTGGGAAGGGGCACCTGAGTCTCATCAGGGTCAGAATCTGGCTCTGTACACTGCGAGGACAATGTAGTGCTCTGAGTGAATGTACCAGCAGAATCATCCATCAGCGGCTGTGCATCAGTGCACTCCATGTCAGATTCATCTTGGCCTGGGTAATTCACCATTTCACTTGATAATCCAGGCATGGTATGTGAAAACAGCTACATGGAGAAATCAGTAGTATGGCCTGCGTCATCCTTCAATCTTGGTTGGGGTGAAGGACACAAGGAAAGGTGTGGTTCATGAACATGAGCCTCCAATGACGACTCAGTGCTTTTACTTTTTACAACTGAAGAAGAGGAGGCGATAGAGCTGGAGGCTGAGTCAGCAATGTAAGACAAAACTTTTTCCTGATGGTCTGGCTTTAAAAGCGGTTTGCCAACTCCTAGAAAACTAAGCGTTCGAGGCCTTATGTAGCCAGACGATGACGCAGGGTCAGCACCTCCTGCATTCGGTCCTATTTTGCTCTTGCCACTACCATCAGATCCACCACCAACACCATCATTATCAGCTGCCAACCCCCGCCCAATTCCACGGCCTCTTCCACCAGCCTTCCTCATTTTTGGTAGAAATGTAGACAAAATCCAACAAACTATATAGTAATGTAAAACAAGGTACAAGGTGTCTATAGGACAGGGGAGATTTTGAATTTCTGCAGACACTTGTGGACACTGGACACTTTTGGATTGTGTGAGGCCCACTGATATCTGAGCGCTATGTGACAGGCTCGATGGCACAGCTGTGACCAAAGTGACTAGAGGATAAGGGAGATTTTGAATCTCTGCACACACTTTTGGACACTGGATGGACACTTTTGGATTGTGTGAGGCCCACTGATATCTGAGCGCTATGTGACAGGCTCGATGGCACAGCTGTGACCAAAGTGACTAGAGGATAAGGGAGATTTTGAATCTCTGCACACACTTTTGGACACTGGACACTTTTGGATTGTGTGAGGCCCAATGAATATCTGAGCGCTATGTGACAGGCTCGATGGCACAGCTGTGACAAAAGTGACTAGAGGATAAGGGAGATTTTGAATCTCTGCACACACTTTTGGACACTGGATGGACACTTTTGGATTGTGTGAGGCCCACTGATATCTGAGCGCTATGTGACAGGCTCGATGGCACAGCTGTGACCAAAGTGACTAGAGGATAAGGGAGATTTTGAATCTCTGCACACACTTTTGGACACTGGATGGACACTTTTGGATTGTGTGAGGCCCACTGATATCTGAGCGCTATGTGACAGGCTCGATGGCACAGCTGTGACCAAAGTGACTAGAGGATAAGGGAGATTTTGAATCTCTGCACACACTTTTGGACACTGGACACTTTTGGATTGTGTGAGGCCCAATGAATATCTGAGCGCTATGTGACAGGCTCGATGGCACAGCTGTGACAAAAGTGACTAGAGGATAAGGGAGATTTTGAATCTCTGCACACACTTTTGGACACTGGATGGACACTTTTGGATTGTGTGAGGCCCACTGGTATCTGAGCGCTATGTGACAGGCTCGATGGCACAGCTGTGACCAAAGTGACTAGAGGATAAGGGAGATTTTGAATCTCTGCACACACTTTTGGACACTGGACACTTTTGGATTGTGTGAGGCCCACTGATATCTGAGCGCTATGTGACAGGCTCGATGGCACAGCTGTGACCAAAGTGACTAGAGGATAAGGGAGATTTTGAATCTCTGCACACACTTTTGGACACTGGATGGACACTTTTGGATTGTGTGAGGCCCACTGATATCTGAGCGCTATGTGACAGGCTCGATGGCACAGCTGTGACCAAAGTGACTAGAGGATAAGGGAGATTTTGAATCTCTGCACACACTTTTGGACACTGGATGGACACTTTTGGATTGTGTGAGGCCCACTGATATCTGAGAGCTATGTGACAGGCGCGATGGCACAGCTGTGACCAAAGTGACTAGAGGATAAAGGAGATTTTGAATCTCTGCACACACTTTTGGACACTGGATGGACACTTTTGGATTGTGTGAGGCCCACTGATATCTGAGCGCTATGTGACAGGCTCGATGGCACAGCTGTGACAAAAGTGACTAGAGGATAAGGGAGATTGGATTGCTTTTAAAAAAGCAGTTTGCGGAGCAGTGGGTAAACAGCAATGCAGGAATGTCAGGAAGCCTTAGAAGGCAGCCCAACAACCAACACCACTGATACACCACTATATAGCCTCCCCTTGCACTGCACACACAGTGACTGGTGTGTTGTGCAGGCCAAATTGCTAGCAGCAGAAGCAGTTTTTTTGTCTTCTCAGCAGGACAAAAAAAAAAAATTGGGATTGCTTTTAAAAAAGCAGTTTGCGGAGCAGTGGGTAAACAGCAATGCAGGAATGTCAGGAAGCCTTAGAAGGCAGCCCAACAACCAACACCACTGATACACCACTATATAGCCTCCCCTTGCACTGCACACACAGTGACTGGTGTGTTGTGCAGGCCAAATCGCTAGCAGCAGAAGCAGTTTTTTTGTCTTCTTCCCTGCCTAACGCTCTCCCTACAGAATCAGCAGCAACCTCTCCCTATACTAAGATCGGCAGAAGTAAGATGGCGGTTGGCGTGCACGCCCTTTTATACCCCCTGTGACGCCCACCAAAGCAAGCCAATCACTTGCATGCCCTTCTGAAAGATGGTGGTGACCCGTGCCTATGTCATCACGTTGCCCACAGTGTCCGTGGATCCTGATTGGCTGAAAAAGAGCGCAAAACAAACTTTTGAAACGCGACTTTGGCGCGTAAGTCGCCGACCTCGTGGCCGACCTCATCCTAGGGTCGGGTTTCGTTTCATGAAACCCGACTTTGCCAAAAGTCGGCGACTTTTGAATTTTTTCGACTCGTTTCGCTCAACTCTACTAATGACATAGAATTCACAAAAGAAAAAAGGTAGCACTCATCGAGTTGAAGAAATTTCATCCATTTATTGACATATAAATGACATGTCGGGCTGGGGGAGTGACATAAGGAGTGCAGAAAGGCTGACAACGGCCATTTCGCGCTACATGAGCGCTTCAACTGGTCATCTTCAACTCAATGAGTGCTACCTTTTTTCTTTTGTGGATTCTGAGAATCATCTAGTTCCAGGTCAAGCACCCAAGTCTACCAGTTGTCAGCTTCCTGCACACCGCGCACCATTCAGGAGTACACGGTAACAGCGGTGCCATCCGCGTTTTTTCTTGATTCATTTATTACGTAATGACATAGAATTGTCAAGACCAGAGGGAACAGGAAATCCCACTATAACATCTTTTACGGTTTCTGCTAAATCCTTCCGAAAGAGAGCTGCTAGGGCATCGTCATTCCATTTAGTAAGGACCACCCACTTTCGGAATTTTTGACAGTATAACGCTGCAGAATCCTGACCCTGGTTCAATGCCAATAAGGTTTTCTCAGCTTGATCAATAGCATTAGGTTCATCATACAACAACCCCAAGGCTTGAAAAAATGCATCCACATTAGTCAGAATAGGATCTCCAGGTGTCAGAGAAAAAGCCCAATCCTGGGGATCACCGCACAGCAAGGAGATGACAATTTTAACCTGCTGCACAGAGCTCCCCGATGAGTTAGGCTTCAATGCAAGAAAAAGTTTACAATTATTCTTAAACTTCAAAAATTTAGACCGATCCCCAGAAAACACATCAGGAGTAGGGATTTTTGGTTCAACAGCCGATGATTGAGCAAGATAGGCGGAAATTCCCCGCACTTCAGCAGTGAGCTGCTCAACACGATCAGACAATTGCTTAATCTCCATTAAAGAAAAAATCCTCCTATGGCCCCAGAGAAAAAGAGGAAAAAATATATAAAAAAATTCTGACACTTTTTTTTTTTTTTTACAATTCTTTCCTTCCTTTGAGTACCCTAGAGTCTGCGGTTAAGGCTGGTGATTCTGTTATGATTGGTTCACCAAGGAGGAGAGCAAGACCAAGCTAAGCCACAGAAAACCAGAGAGGTTGGTAACTACGCGGATTGCAGACCCCTGATCCTATCCACACAACTAGCAGTAGCTGTGGAGAATACCTATGATGATCCTAGATGCCTCGGCACAGCCGGAGAGCTAAATAAGCCTAAAGCTAGAAAGAGGAAATCTAAACTGCCCCAGAGCAGACCCCAAAGGAATACATAGCCCCCAAACATATATTGTCGGTGAGACAAGATGAAACACAAACACAGGTAGGAAAATAGGCTGAGCAAATGATGGGGCCCACACTAACTAGACAGGACAGGAAAGGAAAGACACTGTCTGCAATCACGCAAAAAAACCTGCAAAAAATGTCCAACACGTCTAATAGAAAAATACTGAAGTCGCATGACTTCGCCCACTATATCAGCACTCTGGTATATTCTGAAAGCAGAGCAAAAAGAGGCCAATCTAATAAGGGACAAAAACAAACTGGCACAAGCAGCAACATATGGATGGTGATTCAGCACAGCCCCAGCCGGAGCTGGCTGACCCACACAAAACTGAAATAGACAAAACCAGACCAAATGTGAACAATAGCAAAAGAACACTTAGCTGAGCATGCAGAAACAGAGCTGGAAACTAAGACCTCAGGAGGCAGGAAAAAATCACAAGCAGGGATAGAGGGAGTCGACTGTCTTAAATCCAGTCTGAAACCCCTCCTCCTCATTATCAGGTGGCAAGCCTCTGTTAATCAGTTCAGCTCCATTACCTCCAGTAACCACCAGAGGGAGCCCAGAAAGAGAAATCGCGACCCTTCTGTCAATATAACCAGCTCTACTACCTTCACTAGTAAATAGAGGTAGGCCAGAAAGCAAATTCACAACAAGGACCGCTCCGGCACCGATGGAAGAGGCATCGACCTCCAAGATAGATGAAAGGCTTATCTACATTGGGACGATGTAGAATGGGAGCGCTAGCAAAGTGGGACTTGATAGAGGAAAAGGCCTTGCAGACCTGTTCCTACCATAACTTGGGGTTAGCTCCCTTTTTGGTGAGGGCAACCAAGGGAGCTACCAAGGTGGAGAAGTGAGGAATGAACTGATAGTAGTAGTTTATGAACCCCCCAAGATGTGCTGCACCGCCTTGAGCAAGTGGGGTTCCTGCCAGTCCATTACCGCCTGCAGTTTGGCATGATCCATAGCCAAACCCTGGGCTGAGATGATATAGCCCAGGAAGGGCAAGGATTCCTGCTCAAACAGGCACTTCTGTAACTTGGCATAGAGGGAGTTCGCCCATAAACGGTCAAAGACCTTGCAAACCTCTCTCCGGTGGGACTCCATATCTGGAGAGAAGATGAGGATATCATCCAGATAGACCACCACCAAAGAGGAAAACATATCTAGGAAGATGTCGTTTACAATGTCTTGGAAGACAGCCGGGGCATTACAGAGGCCAAAGGGCATGACCATATACTCAAAATGGCCATCCCTGGTATTAAAACCCGACTTCCAATCGTCTCCCTCACGTATGCGTATCAGGTTGTAAGCCCCCCGTAGATCGAGCTTGGTAAACACTCTCGCTCCCCGCAACCTATCAAACAGTTCCAACACCAGGGGCAGAGGGTACTTATTCTTAAAGATGATGGCGTTAAGACCCCTGTAATCAATGCAAGGCCGTAATTCTCCATTCTTCTTCTGAACAAAGAAGAATCCCACCCCTGCTGGTGACACCGACTTCCCAATAAATCCTCTTTCCAGATTCTCCCTGATATACCGTGACATGGCCTCCATCTCCGGGAGAGACAGGGGATACACATGACCCCGGGGAGACTCTGCACCAGGCAAGAGGTCTATAGGACAGTCATAGGGGCGGTGCGGAGGAAGAGTCTCTGCCGCTCTCTTGGAGAACACGTCTGCGTACTGCTGATAGTGTTTAGGGAGCGAAGAAAGATCTACGGGAGCCACAGTGGAGGCAACCTGTACGCATTCGCTCAGACATCTACCCTCACAGGACTTACTCCAACTAAGAATTCTCCCCGAGGACCACTCTATATGGGGAGAGTGGCAACGCAACCAGGGAACTCCCAAGAAAACCTGATCGATACCCTCGGGCATTATAAGGAGTGACACTGTCTCGTGATGGGACAGAGACAGCGAGAGCCTTAGTGGAGCAGTCTGATGGGTAATGTCGAGTTGTTCACCACTCTAATGGTGTTAGGCGTCGGGTTCCTGTTGTTGCACAGCGGGAATCCCAAGCCCTGCTCCCGGCAGTCTCCCATTCCTCCCCAGCCGCAGAGGAGGTTGCTCAGCAAACTCGACGGTCCCAGCACTCTGCCCAGACCAGCTCTGTGGGTTTGCTTGCTGCTGCCACCTCTGGCACAGCTATGGCAATGCATGCTGCTTAGCAGCGAGTTTCTCCAGGGACTAAGTCCCCATGTCGGGCCGCTGAGCATGCCCATGGAGTGATTTACCATTGGAGATCGAAGGTCACGTGCTCAGGTCCTGCGTGTGTTCGGATTGATCCATCCGAGAAGCTAGGAGGGTCCCGGACGCGCGTGGCTATAAAAGGTTCGCATGGTCGCTCGGCCATGCGCTAGGATAGACTGTAATTTCAGGCTATGAGGAGTGAGTGATGTATGCACGTATGAATGTCTCTGGTGACTCACTCATTATGAAACTCCTACCCTTGGTACGCATGTGTTGTGCAGCCTAGCCTGCTAGCGCCCAGGCTTAGGTGTAGGTAGGTCAGAGTCTGAGTCAGGCTTTAGGCATCATCAGTGACTTTGCACGCCTCAGTGCACGTGCTCCACACTCCATTGCCAGCGTCTATAGCGGCGTCCGTGGCAGCGATGCCGCACGCTCAGAGGGCCTAGAGGGACTCTAACCCCGTGTCCTCGAGGTAGAGTTCTGTGGCCGCTTTTTGTGCGCGCTTTAGCCGGGCTCTGTGAGCTAAACAGGCCCCGGCATTTATGTTCAACGGTAGTGCGGCTCTGTGAGTTAACAGAGTTCGCTCCTGTTCACACGGGGTGACGTAACCCTCGTGTGACCTTTCCACACCCCCTTATACTTCCGCCATTACCTAGCAGTAGTATACCACCTCTGCACGGTGGACCTCGGGCTGCAAACGCACCTACTATTATTTTATAATTTGCTGCATTCCGCCAGCCCTAACAGATTGTGACAGGCTGAGGTAGCATAACCAAGGGGATTGCGTGCCGAAGGGCGAAGGCTGAGGACATAAAATTACCCTCCGGAATCTATGCAAACCTCTACCAACAGAGTGGAGGAACCGAACTCTAGCATCCCTTTGAAGGTTAGCTTGGAGGAGAATGGTGAGGTGTCTACTAGGCCTCCTCCTATTGCCACTAGATGCGGGCATTTCTCCGAGCGCTGTGGGCACCTATTGGCTAAGTGACCAGACTATCGGCAATGGAAACAGGCTGTGGAGGTTCGAGCAGAGCGGGACTTAGAGCCCGTGCGAGGCACCGCCATAGCTACCGACGGCTCGGACGCTTGATTGGGTGGTTCCAGAGGTTTAGAGAAGGTTGGTGCCAACCTAAACCTCTGTCTGGACTGGGAGCGCTCCAACCCTCGCTCTAAGAAGCGGAGATTAATGCGGGTGGAGATGGTAATAAGCTCCTCCAGAGTGACGGGAACCTCCGGAGTGGCCATGGCGTCCTTAACGTGGTCAGCCAAACCCCTCCAAAAAATTGGTATAAGGGCCTCGTCTGACCATTCCAACTCGGAAACCAGCATCTGAAAATGGATGGCATACTGGCTGACTAGGGACGAACCCTGTGTCAGAGCCAACAACTGGAGCATGGTATCGTGTGTGACCCGTGGTCCCAGAAAAACCTGCTTCAGATAGACTAGGAACTGAGAGGCTCTCTGTACCACGGGGTCACCAAGCTTCCACAGTGGAGTGGCCCACTCCACAGCCCTGCCAGCCAAAAAGGAAATGATGAATCCCACCTTAGCCCGCTCAGAGGGGAATCACGCAGCCAGCAGCTCTAACTGAATAGCGCACTGGCTTACGAAGCCCCTGCAGGAGGCACTATCGCCCGAGAACTTCTCGGGCAGCGGGAGGCGGTATAACATTGGTTCAGGGATGATAGTGGGGACACGGGAGACAGCAACCGCAGTAACATCCGCAGCTGAGGTTGAATGCTCGAGAGCCGACAACCTGCCCTCCAGCTGCCGGATGTGCTGCAGCAGTTGCTGTTCGTCCGCCATTACTAGCCAGGCCCTGGTGCTAGTATAATGTTAGTGCTGGTGGAACACACCAAATAATAAAATAATAGTAAGGTGCGTTCGCAGCCCGGGGTCCACCATGCAGGGGTGGTAAACTGCTGCTTAGTAATGTGGAAGTATAAAGCCGTATACAAAAGGTCACACGTGGGTTAACGTCAGCCAGTGTGAACAGGGCGAACTCTGTTACCTCACAGAGCCGCACTACCGCAGAACATAAATGCTGGAGCCTGTTTAGCTCACAAAGCTCGGCAACGGAGTGCACAGAATGCGGTCACAGAACTCTGCCCCAAGGACATGGGTCAGAGTCCCTCTAGACCTTCTGAGCGTGCGGCGTCGCACCTGCAGACGCCACTATAGACGCTGATTATGGTGGAGTGTCGAGCACGTGCACCATGGCGTGCAGAGAGACCGGTGGACACTGATGCCAGTCTCAGACTCTGCCTCTACCTACACCTAAGCCTGGGCGCTTAACAGGCTAGGCTGCACAACACATGCGCACCAAGGGTAGGGGTTTCTTAATGAGTCATTCACCAGAGATATTCATACATGCATACAACACTCACTCCTCATAGTCTGATAATGCAGTCTATACTAGCGCATGGCTGAGCGGCCATGCAAACCTTTTATAGCAGCGTCCTTCCGGGACCTTCCTGACCTTCCTGATGGTCCAATCCGAGCTGGAGAAGGACCTGAGCATGTGACCTTCGATCTCCAATGAGAGATCGTGCCAGGGGCATGCTCAGTTGACCGAAAGGAGGACTTAGTCCCTGGAGTAGCTCGCACCTGACTAGCATGCATTGCTATAGCTGGACCAGAGGTGGCAGCAGCAACCAAACCCACAGAGCTGGTATGAGCAGAGCGCTGGGATCGACGAGTCTGCTGAGCAGCCTCCTCTGCGGCCGGAGAGGAATGGGAGACTGCTGAATGCAAGGCTCGTGATTCCTGCTGTGCATCGAGAGGAACCCGATGCCTAACACTTTCCTTCTGTTCTTTGTCTCTCTCTGTTATTTCTCTCTCTCTGTTCTTTCTTCCTTTCCCCTCTATCTTTCTTTCTCTCTCTGTTCTTCCTTTCTCTCTCTCTATTCTTTCTTTCTCTCTCTGTTCTTTTTTCTTTCTTTCTCTCTGTTCTTTCTTTCTCTCACTGTTCTTTCTTTCTCTCTGTTCTTTCTTTCTTTTTTCTCTCTCCTTTCTTTCTCTCTCTCTGTTCTTTCTTCTCTCTCTGTTCTTTCATTCTTTCTTTTCCTCAATACCAGTCAGTGTGTCTATAGTACCAGCCACTGTGCCCATAATGCCAGCCACTGTGCCCTCAGTACCAGTCAGTGTGATCAGCAGTGCTAAATGGGTGCGGTTAGGGCATGGATATGGGTGTGAGTACTTGTGAAATGTGTGTGGATAGTGGCGTGGCCTAAAATTTGCCACTGCGCATGCCGCACCCTTTGTCCCTCTTTCCCGTCTTCAAAAGTTGGGAGGTATGGTTAAAGCCGCCAGCCAATTGGAGGCTGGCAGCTGATGTCAGCACGCACGTTACCGGCGGATGAAGTCATTGTCATTCGCTGGCGAGTGCGCACTTGAAAAGCCTAGAGGCCGGGAGCATCACCGCAGGAGCGCGGCCAGGTAAGGAGAATTTTTTTTTTTTTAATTGAAAGCGACAAACCGCAATGTGTTTCACTTGCAGGATGGAGACACATGTGTTTCCATCCTACCTGGGGCAGAATATAGCATGGGGCAGAATGGAGAATAGGGGCAGAATGGAGCATGGGGGCAGAATGGAGACATGGGGGCAGGATTGGCAACGCATGGGGCAGGATTGGAGACAGATGAGGCATGATTGGAGACAAATGGGGTATGATTTGAGATGTAGGGGGCATGATTGGAGACACAGGGGGCAGGATTGGAGATGCAGGGGGCAGGATCATGGGCAGGATGGAGACAGATGGGCCAGGACCATGGAGCAGGATGGAGACAGTTGGGGCAGGATCATGGGGCAGGATGGAGACAGATGGGGCAGGATGGAGACAGATGGGGCAAGATTGGAGACAGAAGGGGCAGGGGGCAGGATGGATACGATGGAGACAGATGGGGCAGGATCATGGGACAGGATGGATACAATGGAGACAGATGGGGCAGGATATGGGACAAATGGGGCAGGATGGGACATCACATGGGGGGCAGAATGAATACTCATGATGGCAGGATGGAGCCAGGAATTTGACACATGGGGGGCCAGGATGGGGGATGTTATTACCATAGGGGCTAATTAAGGGATTATCTGTGTAGCAAGGTGGATATTAAATCTAAACCTTTATTAGATAAAATTGTAAAAAGCCAAATTAGTCAAACAACAAAAACAAAGGGGTACGACAGTGAAGGAAGTGCACTATAAACGACGAACAGAAAACGTGGAGTTGTTAAAAAGGTACTACTGGCCTTTCAGATCCTCAATATTAATCTGACCTGATGGCAAAATAACTATATGTACAAATAAGTGGTGTTAATAAGAAAAGGATGTTATACCCATACATGTTATTGTGACTTACTTGGGCAAGTGGATGACAGTTACAGTTTTACCTAATAAAGCTTAAGTTTTAATATCCACCTTGCTACACAGATAATCTATTTTGTGGATTGTTCTATTCCTGGTTTATATGCTAATTAAGAGATATTATTACTGCAGTGATATATTTATTTTGTTTTTTCAGGATACTGTTTGAAATGGGGGAGGTGGTCCTGTTACAGTGCATATCGTCACTGTCGCTTTTTTTCTTCTTCTGATGTAGTTTAGAATTTGGGATAAAATTAAGTAATGTGTTCTGCAAGCGGTGCTCTACATTACTGTTTTTTTTTTCCTGCAGAGATGAGCCCTGGCTGGAAGAACCTGATGGTGGACTGTGCTGGATGAAAGATGAAAAGCAAAGATGAAGGACTTCACCTAAAGACGTCACTGATGAGCCAGTGTGTTACCTGTACACTAACACTATACACTGCATACTATATACAGCGGTCCGGTGTATAATGTCATCGGTGATCACTGTATTACCTGTACGTTGACATTGTATGCAGAGCTCCTGTGTATAATGTCACCGGTGATCACTATAATACCTGACCACTAACACTATAAACAGAGCTACTGTGTATAATGTCACTGGTGATCACTGTATTTCCTGTACACTGACACTATATACAGAGCTCCTGTGTATAATGTCACCAGTGATCACTGTATTTCCTTTTCACTGACACTATATACAGAGCTCCTGTGTATAATGTCACCAGTGATCACTGTATTACCTGTACACAGACACTGCATACTAAATACAGATCTCCTGTGTATAATGGTACTTATGGTGATATTAGTATTGTGTTTTTTTTGTTAATGATCAGTATTGTAGTATTCAGTCACTATGTGGTGGTAATATGTTGTCTGGCCATGGTGTGGCAATATTTTTCCTTGTATGTGCTATTATTTGGTATGTGGCGGTAATATGTGGTCTGGTCATGGTGTGGTGGTATTTGTTCCTTGTATGTGGTATTATTCGGTGACTGTGGTGGTAATATGTTGTCTGGACATGGTGTGGTGGTATTTGTTTCTTGTATGTGGTATTATAGGTCACTATGTGGTGGTAATATGGTTTCTGGAAATGGTGTGGTGTTATTTGTTCCTTGAATGTGGTATTATAGGTCACTATGTGGTGGTAATATGGTTTCTGGAAATGGTGTGGTGTTATTTGTTCCTTGAATGTGGTATTATAGGTCACTATGTGGTGGAAATATGGTGTCTGGACATGGTGCAGTAGTATTTGTCCCTTGTATGTGACATTATTGATCATTTTAAAGGTTGAAAAATAAATAAAAATATACCAAAATTGTATTGGATATTTTAACAAATGTTTAATAGGATAGAGCAGAGTATGGCCTGGCCAAAAGAGTTTACCTTGTCGTGGTGGCGGCTTAAAAAATCTTTTGGCCAAAACAAAAGCTGGTGGCTATATGTGTGATCTGGTGATGGGAACTGTTAATGTGTTATAGGTGAGAAATGGATTTTTTCCAAGAGAGAGCGGTGGGATTGTGGACAGTTCGAGGCAGGGTTGGGGTGGAGCCTGGGTGGAGTCTCAAGGGGGCCCCAAAAATTTTGCCAGTTTGAGGCCCTGAAATTCCTAGTGGCAGCTCTGCCTGTGTGCACACGGGCAATGTTTTCTCCCAAGAAGGTGCTGAGTCAGGACAAAGCAGGAGTTGTTATTACAGCATTTGTTACACTATTACTAAGCACTAATTTATAAAA
This sequence comes from Dendrobates tinctorius, assembly GCF_039654945.1. NCBI lineage: Eukaryota > Metazoa > Chordata > Amphibia > Anura > Dendrobatidae > Dendrobates > Dendrobates tinctorius. Next base: position 56,147,850 of record NW_027361754.1, read on the forward strand.
ACTTTAACCAGTTAGATTCACAAGTAATTTGTGTCAGCAAAATGGCCCCAAATCCTACACCCTGGGTGCTGCTGATATATCCAGGTTTTCTACCCCTTGTGCCATGGTCCTAAATGCAGAAACACTGCGTTTTTCCACATTTCGTCTTTAATATACAGTGGGGCAAAAAAGTATTTAGTCAGTCAGCAATAGTGCAAGTTCCACCACTTAAAAAGATGAGAGGCGTCTGTAATTTACATCATAGGTAGACCTCAACTATGGGAGACAAACTGAGAAAAAAAAATCCAGAAAATCACATTGTCTGTTTTTTTTTCCTTTTATTTGCATATTATGGTGGAAAATAAGTATTTGGTCAGAAACAAAATTTCATCTCAATACTTTGTGATTAGTGTTGAGCATTCCGATACCGCAAGTATCGGCCGATACTTGCTGTATCGGAATTCCGATACCGACTTCCGATATTTTTTCAATATCGGAATTCGGCATCGGAATCGGAAGTTCAGTTGATTGACGGCCTGACGTCATCATGATGCGCGGTGTGTGCGCATCATGATGCGCCGTCATTTCGGGCCTTCCGGGGGTCTCTGCCGGCCTGCCGGGGGGCTGTGCCGGCCTGCCGGGGGGCTGTGTGGACTGCCCGGGGTCTCTGCCGGCCTGCCAGGGGGCTGTGCCGGCCTGCCGGTGGTCTGTGCACCCTGTGGGGGTCTGTACCGGCCTGCCGGGGGGCTGTGCCGGCCTGCCGGGGGGCTGTGCTGATGTCCGGGGGTCTGTGCAAGCATCGTCCGATGGGACTACAAGTCCCATCGGGCGATGCCTGCTACCATGACAGTGATTGACACATTAGCCAATGATGGGACAGTAGTAGTCCCATCATCCGGCTAATGTGTTAAATGTTAAAAAAAAAAAAAAAAAATACTACATACATACTACATGCATGCTACATACATACTACATGCTACATACATACTACATATATACTACATACATACTACATACATGCTACATACATACTACATACATACTACATATATACTACATGCTACATACATACTACATGCATGCTACATACATACTACATACATACTACATACATGCTACATACATACTGCATGCTACATACATACTACATACATACTACATGCATGCTACATGCATGCTACATGCATGCTACATACATACTACATGCTACATACATACCACATACATACTACATACATGCTACATATATACTACATGCATGCTACATACATACTACATATATACTACATGCATGCTACATACATACTACATACATACCACATATATACTACATACATACAATACATACATAGACATACAGTACATATAACATAGAGTAACATACTTACCAATACTTGTCACATTGTTCCCCGAAGCCATTGTCTTTCCGGAATAAATATTAACATAACAAACCACAAAAATACTCACCCACGATCCGAAGCAGTCCACGAGTGTGTCCCACGACGATCTTGGGTAGAGAACTGCAGCATCAGATGATGCTGCCGTTCTCTACGGGCTGCAGGAATCCAATGACGGAAGGTAGGTATCCTTCCGCACTGTATTCCTCCGCCACTTAAAAAAAAAAAAAGTCCCTAGTCTCACTTTATGCCATTGCTGTGTGGGAAATTCCCACACAGCAATGGCATAAAGTGAGACTAGGGACTTTTTTTTTTTTAAGTGGCGGAGGAATACAGTGCGGAAGGATACCTACCTTCCGTCATTGGATTCCTGCAGCCCGTAGAGAACGGCAGCATCATCTGATGCTGCAGTTCTCTACCCAAGATCGTCGTGGGACACACTCGTGGACTGCTTCGGATCGTGGGTGAGTATTTTTGTGGTTTGTTATGTTAATATTTATTCCGGAAAGACAATGGCTTCGGGGAACAATGTGACAAGTATTGGTAAGTATGTTACTCTATGTTATATGTACTGTATGTCTATGTATGTATTGTATGAATGTATTGTATGCATGTAGTATATATGTAGTATGTATGTAGCATGTAGTATGTATGTAGCATGCATGTAGTATATATGTAGTATGTATGTAGCATGTAGTATGTATGTAGCATGCATGTAGTATGTATGTAGCATGCATGTAGTATGTATATGGTATGTATGTAGCATGTAGTATGTATGTAGCATGCATGTAGTATATATGTGTTATGTATGTGGTATGTATGTAGCATGCATGTAGCATGCATGTAGTATGTATGTAGTATGTATGTAGTATATATGTAGTATGTATGTAGCATGTAGTATGTATGTAGTATGTATGTAGTATGTATGTAGCATGTAGTATGCATGTAGTATGTATGTAGCATGTAGTATGTATGTAGTATGTATGTAGTATATATGTAGTATGTATGTAGCATGTAGTATGTATGTAGCATGCATGTAGTATGTATGTAGCATGTAGTATGCATGTAGTATGTATGTAGCATGTAGTATGTATGTAGTATGTATGTAGCATGCATGTAGCATGCAGTATGTATGTAGCATGCATGTAGTATATATGTAGTATGTATGTAGCATGTAGTATGTAGCATGCATGTAGTATATATGTAGTATGTAGCATGTAGTATGTATGTAGCATGCATGTAGTATATATGTGTTCTGTATGTAGCATGTAGCATGCATGTAGCATGCATGTAGTATGTATGTAGTATATATGTAGTATGTATGTAGTATGTATGTAGCATGCAGTATGTATGTAGCATGCATGTAGTATATATGTAGTATGTATGTAGTATGAATGTAGCATGTATGTAGTATGTAGTATGAATGTAGCATGTATGTAGTATGCATGTTGTATGTATGTAGCATGTAATTTTTTTTTTTTTACATTTAACACATTAGCCGGATGATGGGACTACTACTGTGCCATCATTGGCTAATGTGTCAATCACTGTCATGGTAGCAGGCATCGCCCGATGGGACTTGTAGTCCCATCGGACGATGCCTGCACAGACCCCCGGAGCCTGCACAGACCACCGGCAGGCCGGCACAGCCCCCCGGAGCCTGCACAGCCCCCCGGCAGGCCGGCACAGCCCCCCGGCAGGCCGGCACAGCCCCCCGGAGCCTGCACAGACCACCGGCAGGCCGGCACAGACCACCGGAGCCTGCACAGACCCCCTGGCAGGCCGGCACAGCCCCCCGAAAGGCCCGTACAGACCCCAGAGAGGCTGTACAAGGGCAGGAAAGGGTTTTTCTTATTCCGATACCGGAAGTCCCATAGACTTGAATGGGACTTCCGGTATCGGAATCGGCGATACCGATACTTTTTTTAAAGATCGGCCGATACCATCCGATACGATACTTTGAAGTATCGGACGGTATCGCTCAACTCTATTTGTGATATATCCTTTGTTGGCAATGACAGAGGTCAAACGTTTTCTGTAAGTCTTCACAAGGTTGCCACACACTGTTGTTGGTATGTTGGCCCATTCCTCCATGCAGATCTCCTCTAGAGTAGTGATGTTTTTGGCTTTTCGCTTGGCAACACGGACTTTCAACTCCCTCCAAAGGTTTTCTATAGGGTTGAGATCTGGAGACTGGCTAGGCCACTCCAGGACCTTGAAATGCTTCTTACGAAGCCACTCCTTCGTTGCCCTGGCGGTGTGCTTTGGATCATTGTCATGTTGAAAGACCCAGCCACGTTTCATCATCAATGCCCTTGCTGATGGAAGGAGGTTTGCACTCAAAATCTCACGATACATGGCCCCATTCATTCTTTCATGTACCCGGATCAGTCGTCCTGGCCCCTTTGCAGAGAAACAGCCCCAAAGCATGATGCTTCCACCACCATGCTTTACAGTAGGTATGGTGTTTGATGGATGCAACTCAGTATTCTTTTTCCTCCAAACACGACAAGTTGTGTTTCTACCAAACAGTTCCAGTTTGGTTTCATCAGACCATAGGACATTCTCCCAAAACTCCTCTGGATCATCCAAATGCTCTCTAGCAAACTTCAGATGGGCCCGGACATGTACAGGCTTAAGCAGTGGGACACGTCTGGCACTGCAGGATCTGAGTCCATGGTGGCGTAGTGTGTTACTTATGGTAGGCCTTGTTACATTGGTCCCAGCTCTCTGCAGTTCATTCACTAGGTCCCCCCGCGTGGTTCTGGGATTTTTGCTCACCGTTCTTGTGATCATTCTGACCCCACGGGGTGGGATTTTGCGTGGAGCACCAGATCGAGGGAGATTATCAGTGGTCTTGTATGTCTTCCATTTTCTAATTATTGCTCCCACAGTTGATTTCTTCACTCCAAGCTGGTTGGCTATTGCAGATTCAGTCTTCCCAGCCTGGTGCAGGGCTACAATTTTGTTTCTGGTGTCCTTTGACAGCTCTTTGGTCTTCACCATAGTGGAGTTTGGAGTCAGACTGTTTGCGGGTGTGCACAGGTGTCTTTTTATACTGATAACAAGTTTAAACAGGTGCCATTACTACAGGTAATGAGTGGAGGAAAGAGGAGACTCTTAAAGAAGAAGTTACAGATCTGTGAGAGCCAGAAATCTTGATTGCTTGTTTCTGACCAAATACTTATTTTCCACCATAATATGCAAATAAAATGAAAAAAACCCAGACAATGTGATTTTCTGGATTTTTTTTTCTCAGTTTGTCTCCCATAGTTGAGGTCTACCTATGATGTAAATTACAGACGCCTCTCATCTTTTTAAGTGGTGGAACTTGCACTATTGCTGACTGACTAAATACTTTTTTGCCCCACTGTATATATTCTTTGCTGTTAACAATCTGCTCCGATTATTGGGTCTTTGCTGTACTTTTTATGTTTCCCAGTGTATGTATTTAGGTGTAGATTTAATGCTGGGCTTCTGCACTCTAAGCACCACTTTGTGTATTTTTTTTTTTTTGAGGTGGGGAGCCCTGGAGTGGTGCTTCTAACCTAAGGTCCCTGCCCTGCTCCTGTACTCCCTGCTGCCATCTTCAACTTTTATTGGCACCATTTTTGACTGCAACTTCTGTCTGCGGGAAGTCAGAAGTAACAGAAACACTCTATCAGGCCACGTTCACACGTTCAGTATTTTACCTCAGTATTTGTTAGGCAAAATCAAGAGTGGTACAATCAGAGGAAAAGTATAATAGAAACACGTCTCCACTTCTGGATTTATCACCCACTCCTGATTTGGACTTACAAATACTGATGTAAAATACTTACCAAATACCGAACGTGTTAATGTGGCTTTAGGCTGGTTTCACACATCCTTATATTTCCGGTACCGGAAAAAACGGTACTGGAGATATCCGTGTCCGTGTGTGTAATACGTGTGGCAACTGTGTGCCGCCCGTGTGCCGCATCAGTACCACACGGACATCCGCTAGGGAAGAAGCACTACAGTAAGCACTGTTCCCTGGCCAGGGGCGCACCTATAATGAAGCAAGTTGATCACTTCACCTCAGGCGGCATTGAGTCCCTGAAGACAAGTGCAAAGATCGATGTTTCAAATATATTCCTATTTAAAAGAGTATGTATTTTACACGTGCATCAGGTTAGGCTGGTAAAGAGTAAATCAGATTTATTTGTACTGATTTTACTACGGGGGGGCTTGGGTGCCATTTTGCAGTTCGCCTCAGGCAGCAGAGAGGCTAGGCTCACCCCTGCAGGTGTGGCACCCAAATTCCCCTTGCTTCCCAACTCTCCAACTGTACAACTGACTGTACAGAGCCACAGATGGGTGAGTCTGAAGAGCTGTTCACACATTCTATGCCATGGTCATCAGATTTGTACTCAAAAGCTTCAGAGTCAAGAGGAGGAAATCTGCACTGTTGCCCAAAATTTTTTTAGCTTGGATCCGGGACAGGACGAAGTAGGGTCCGAACAGCATCCTGATCCTCGTCATCAGACGCTAACCCCTGGGGGAAAGTTGATCCTTAAGAGACTCTGATATCTGAGGCTCACGCGGACTGTACTGTGCTGTCAGCGGTCATGGCAGAAAGCGGAGGAGGGTGACTCCAAGGGGGCAAAGAATGTGATAACACAGAGGATGATGATGATGAGGTATTAGATCCCAGTTGGCATGAACATAGAGGCACACAGCTGAATAGGTCATCTGAGGAAGAAGACGAGGGCATTATATTGCACCGTACGTCACAGATAGGTAGTGATGCAGCTACGACGAGCAATGCATCCTCAGCCAACAACTGTGCTTGTGACCAGCAGCATCCGCGGGTCTGCAGCCCCCAGGGGTGGCAAGGGTTACCTCACCTGGGCCTTTTTTGACACTGCAAAGGATGAGCCAACTCACGTAATCTGCCAACTTTGCAAAAAAACTTCGTCGAGGTAAAAACTGCAATAATTGGACTACTATATGTATGAACCTTCACATACGTAATCAACATGCATTACTGTGAGAGGCCCAATTGTGTAAAAATGCGGACCAGCGGGCCTCAACAACCATCAGCCGCCCCGTCAATTGCATCTGCTGCTTCTTCCTCCTCTTCTGTTACTGTGCCAACTATTGAGACACAGGTCAAGATGACTGAGAGCCCTCCATCAGCTGTAATGGATTGCCTGCTGTTTTTGACCGATCTCAGACAATGATGACACCACAAGTTTCTCAATCCACCATAACATATCTGCCTGCACCTCTCTCACGGTCCAGCAGTTTGTCCGGTTCACCGTACTCCGCCCTCTCTCAGCACTGCAGCCAACCCTTGATTCCGCAGTTGTGGTCAATTAAAATATTGTTTCCTCCTACGCATGACAAAGCTAAGAGGTTGAACTCCACCATCTCCAATCTGTTGGCCACGGAAATGCTGCCTTTCCGTCTGGTAGATACAGACGGTTTCCGAAAGCTGATGGCCGTCGCCGTCCCTCAGTACAAATTGCCCAGTCACCATTACTTTTCTAAGAAAAGCTGTGCCTGCGCTACACCAGCATGTCGCAGACAACATCACCCGTTCCTTGACTAAATCTCTGTCTGCCAGCGTGCATTTCACCACAGACACTTGGACGAGTAAGCATGGCCAAGGGCATTACATCTCACTGCCTGGGCACTGGGTTACTCTGGTGGCTGTGGGGTCGGGCGCTGCTCCACAAGTCTTGGAATCGCAAAGGCTTGCAGGACAAACCTCTACATTTAACACTTTCTCCCCTGCTTCTGCCTCCTCCTATAAATCCTCTAGGGCCTCCACTTGCACACTCAACCTCTGCCTTAACGAGAAATGCATTCCAACAGTGCCGAGCGAATTCCCATCAACTCCGTATTGCGCAGCCAGGGCTCACCGCAATCAGGCTGTATTAAAATTGATATGCCTTGGAGATCGCAGTCATAGAGCCAAATAGTTGTGGACAGCTCTCCAGGCTGAGTTTGACCTATGGCTGTCTTTGCTGAACCTGAATCCAGGGAAGGCCATGTCTGATAATGGTGCAAACCTGGTGACGGCCCTACGGCAAGACAAGCTCACACACATGCCTTGCATGGGTCACGTCCTCAACCTGGTGGTACAGCGTTTTCTCCACCACTTTCCTGGCCTGGGTGAGCTGCTCCAGAAAGCACATAAACTGTGTGCTCATTTCCTCCGTTTGCACCCCTCTGGTCATCGACTTGCATCAATACAGAGGTCTTAGTCCATGCCAGTTAACAGGTTAATATGCAATGTGATGACATGGTGGAATTCCACTCTGCACCTGTCGCAGCGACTGTGGCAGCAGCAACAAGCCCTGACGCAGTATTTCATGTCGTATAACCTGGGCCAACGCAATACGTACGGGGCGCATATCATGTTTACAGATTGGGCACAGATTAAGGAACTCTGCACCCTTCTGCACAGTTTCAAAATGGCTACTAAGATCGTTAACACTGACGACACCGTCATCAGCATCACTATTATGGTCATCTATATGCTTGAGCAGACTTTGAACAGCCTGCAGGAGGAGATGGTGGTCCCAGAAGTAGAGGAGGAAGCAGAGGAGTATGCGGAAGGTATAACATTGTCTCTAAGTTTAAGACTGTTGTCACACAGATGGGTGCCAAGAGAGGATGGATTACTGCGATCGAGGGAGGCTGGTGATAACAGACAAACTTATCAAAGGTGCAAGATCCGAGGAACAAATGAATAGGATAATCCTCCCCTCTCTGCTGTTCATGGTTGGCAGGAGGGGATGGAGGAAACGAGCCTCATTGATACCCAGCCACCAACACAGCATGGGCTTGGACCTCATGGTAGAGCACAACATATGAGGGCCTTCTTGCTGCACTATCTGCAACATGATCCCTGTATATTTATGATTAGGAATACTGCTGATTACTGGAAAGGGACCTGCGAATGCTGGAGTATCAAAACACGCTTTTACGCAACCTTAAGAGAGCTTTTCCCCAAAACAGCAGTGAAGCACACAGTTCACATCACAGCTCTAGACTTACAATCTCTGGCACGTCAATTCGTCAACGCCAAAATGTTAGCAGCAGCAGCATCACTGGTGTAAGTGGAAGAAGCAATTTCTGTGAGCCGTTTGACACTTTTTTCGACCAACTCATGCACTAGCACAACAGAGTCCAAGTCTTACACGTGGTGAATGAATGGAGATGATGGTGCAGGAGTATCTAAACTGAATATCAATACTATCAGGGAGGGTTTGGACCCTTTCACATTTTGGTCTACCACAATAGATGAGTGGCCTGAGCTCCACTCACAAGCCTTGGAGGTTTTATCATGCCCACCAGCCAGTGTTCTCTCAGAATGTGTCTTCAGCGCTGCTGGTGGTGTCCTGACTGATAAGTGCAGCTGGCTGTCCCCTGAAAGTGTAGACTGCCTAACTTTCATCAAGATTTACAAGTCATGGATCTCCAAGGACTTTTGCACCCCAATCACAGACTGTACAGACTAGGTGATATTGCATTTTTAGTGTGATGCATTAATGTCACGTAACTGCACTCTGTGTTATCTTTAGTGTGGCTTCTGTGGCTGCTGCTGATGTTACCACAAATTTATGGAAATGTGAACACTCATGGTTGGTCTACATCTGCTGGGTTTGCTGTAGTGGAAAACGTGTTGGTCCCAATTATACTATTTCTATTCTCACAACAGTTCTTTTCACTCTCAGTACTTATTATACTATTTCTACTGTGTTGAAATTGATGCCACTTTTGTGTTGCCTGGCAGTAATTTTTGGAAATGTGAACTGTTATGATTGGGTCACCGAGGAGGAAAGCAAGACCAAGCTAAGCCACAGAAAACCAGAGTGGTTGGTAACTAAGCGGATTGCAGACCCCTAATCCAATCCACACAACTAGCAGTAGCCATGGAGCGTACCTACGATGATCCTAGACGCCTCGGCACAGCCGGAGAGCTAAATAAGCCTAAAGCAAGAAAGGGGAAATCTAAACTGCCCCAGAGCAGACCCCAAAGGAATAGATAGCAAACATATGTCGGTGAGACAAGATGAAAACACAAACGCAGGTAGGAAAATAGACTTAGCAAACGATGGGGCCCACACTAACTAGACAGGGCAGGAAAGGAAAGACTCTGTCTGCAATCACGCAAAAAACCCTGGTTCAAAAAATGCCCAACACGTCTGATAGAAAACTACTGAAGTCACTAGACTTCACCCACTATATCAGCACTCTGGTACGGTATATTCTGAAAGCAGAGCAAAAAGAGGCCAATCTAATAAGGGACAAAAACAAACTGGCACAAGCAGTAACATAAGGATGGAAATTCAGCACAGCCCCAGCCGGAGCTGGCTGAACACACAAAACTGAAATAGACAAAACCAGATCAAATGTGAACAATAGCAAAAGAACACATAGCTGAGCAAGCAGGGACTGAGCTGGAAACTAATACCTCAGGAGGCAGGAAAAAATCACCAGCAGGGATAGAGGGAGTCGGCTGTCTTAAATCCAGTCAGAAACTCCAAATCTCCAGTCATCCTCCTCATTATCAGGTGGCAGGCCTCTGTTAATTAGATCAGCTCCATTACCTCCAGTAACCATCAGAGGGAGCCCGGAAAGAGAACTCGCGACCCCTCTGTCAATACAACCAGCTCCACTACCTTCACTAGTAACCAGAGGTAGGCTAGAAAGCGAATTCACAACAGTGAACACTCCTGGTTGGGTGTCCACCTGCTGGATTGGGTTTATTGGAAGGCCTATCAATCCCTATTATATCTACTGTGGTGAAATTGATGCCACTTTTGTGGTGCCTGCCAGTAATTTTAGGAAATGTGAACACTCCTGGTTGGGTGTCCATCTGCTGGATTGGGTGTAGTGGAAGACCTGTCGTTCCCAATTATACTATCTACAGTTGTGGCCAAAAGTATTGACACCTCTGCTATTCTGTCAGATAATACTCAGTTTCTTCCTGAAAATGATTGCAAACACAAATTATTTGGTATTATTATCTTCATTTAATTTGTCTTAAATGAAAAAACACAAAAGAGAATGAAGCAAAAAGCAAAACATTGATCATTTCACACAAAACTCCAAAAATGGGCCAGACAAAAGTATTGGCACCCTCAGCCTAATTTTTGAAGTGTGTTTTCTATCATTGTCCTGCTGGAAGACCCATGACCTCTGAGGGAGACCCAGCTTTCTCACACTGGGCCCTACATTATGCTGCAAAATTTGTTGGTAGTCTTCAGACTTCATAATGCCATGCACACGGTCAAGCAGTCTAGTGCCAGAGGCAGCAAAGCAACCCCAAAACATCAGGCAACCTACGCCATGTTTGACTGTAGGGACCGTGTTTTTTTCTTTGAATGCCTCTTTTTTTCTCCTGTAAACTCTTTGTTGATGCCTTTGCCCAAAAAGCTCTACTTTTGTCTCATCTGACCAGAGAACATTCTTCTAAAACGTTTTAGGCTTTTTCAGGTAAGTTTTGGCAAACTCCAGGCTGGCTTTTTTATGTCTCAGGGTAAGAAGTGGGGTCTTCCTGGGTCTCCTACCATACAGTCCCTTTTCATTCAGAGGCAGACGGATAGTACAGGTTGACACTGTTGTACCCTCAGACTGCAGGGCAGCTTGAACTTGTTTGGATGTTAGTCGAGGTTCTTTATTCAACATCCGCACAATCTTGCATGGAAATCTCTTGTCAATTTTTCCTTTCCGTCCACATCTAGGGAGGGTAGCCACAGTGCCATGGGCTTTAAACTTCTTGATGACACTGCGCACGGTAGACACGGGAACATTCAGGTCTTTGGAGATGGACTTGTAGCCTTGAGATTGCTCATGCTTCCTCACAATTTGGTTTCTCAAGTCCTCAGACAGTTCTTTGGTCTTCTTTCTTTTCTCCATGCTCAATGTGGTACACACAAGGACACAGGACAGAGGTTGAGTTAACTTTAATCCATTTCAACTGGCTGCAAGTGTGATTTAGTTATTGCCAACACCTGTTAGGTGCCACAGGTATGTTACAGGTGCTGTTAATTACACAAATTAGAGAAGCATCACATGATTTTTCGAACAGTGCCAATACTTTTGTCCACCCTCTTTTTTATGTCTGGTGTGGAATTATATCCAATTCGGCTTTAGGACAATTCTTTTTGTGTTTTTTCATTTAAGACAAATTAAATGAAGATAATAATACCAAGGAATTTGTGTTTGTAATCATTTTCAGGAAGAAACTGAGTATTATCTGACAAAATTGCATGGGGTGTCAATACTTTTGGCCACAACTGTATACTGTGATGAAATCGATGCCACTTTTGTGCTGTCTGCCAGTAATTTTTGGAAATGTGAACACTCCTGGTTGGGTGTCCATCTGCTGGATTGGGTGTAGTGAAAGACCTGTTGGTCCCTATAATACTGTCTATACTGTGGTGAAATTGATGCCACTTTGGTATTGTCTACTAATAATTTTTGGAAATGTGAACACTCATGGTTGGGTCTCCATCATGCGTCTTGCCTGTAGCAGTAGGCCCCCAGACCGTCAGACCTCCACTTCCTTGGGCTATGTTACTATCCTTAGATTTTTCTGATAATAGTAGTCTACGAAATTTATATTATATTTGTGCCACCTGAGTGTGGCTGAGTGTGAAAGCAGGTTGAGCTGTTGCATGTGGTATCAGGGCTCCCAGCACAGGAGGCCTACACCGATTCCTCACCCACCTCGTCTTACTGTGACAATTGAAAGCAGTAAATGCTGTCCCAGACCCTGTTACCTCATGCCTGGCTGATTGTTGCAGTGCTATGCTACAATTAGTACTGTGGGTGAATTGAGGCCACTTTCCTTGTGTCTGTCCCTCATTTGATGTGCTTTGGCAGAATTTGAGACCACTGTAAGGAGCTGTGCATGCGTTTGTTTTTGCCTTCCATTGACCTGAATGGTGTTCGGTTATGTTTGGCGAATATTCAACAAATTAATTGGCAAATATTGCAAATTCGGCAATCGTAATCGGAAACCGAACATTGAAATATTCGCTCATTCCTAATAGCAAGCTCCTATGACATGTGCACTCCTACTCCCATCAACCTAAGGTGCTTTTAATTAGCTGGAACCAAGGCAAAAGTTGTGTCCGGCATCTTTTGAAAAGACGACAACCCGTTGGGCCCAATCCTGTATGCCTGCTTCTAAAGTCTGCCATTCATTAAGTAAAAGTTGGACTGTTTTTACAAATCTTGTGACCCCTGAATTGACTGCTACTGAGGGTCCAGAAGAGGAAAATCTGGAGCCAAAGGAGGCCCGTAGGCCTGAAGTAAGTCTGATGCACCCACTCATAGCAACACACCGGGACAGGGACAAGTGTTGTCTGTAGAGTGCCAGAGCGAGTGAGAGACGCAGCTCGTCCATGACTACCTTGCTTGGACACTTTACAGGTGCATGACATTTATGTAAATTATTCTGCCTTCATCACCATTCTATCCTCAAATCCTCAAGTTCAGCCATTGATATTGAAGTCATTACATATTGTTGTGTTTGGCAGCATATTTTTAGATGAAAACCTGCAGTTAATTTCTGGACCTGCCATCATTTGGTTTCAAATGTCACTTTTGACATCCTCCTGTCTCCATGCTGATCTGTGGTACACTGTTTTTTTTGGACGAACAGAAAGGTGACATCTTCAGGCTGTGTTTCTCATGCCTTGTCAAGCAGCCTCTGGATAACATTGAGGTGGCTGCGAGTTCTGTTTCTGGAGAATTGCTTGTCTAGGACCTTAATATGTTTACTAAAGGCAACTGATCCATCAAATGTTAAATGTAGAAAGGACTCACTAATGCCATTTATCCACTTCCATTTCAAGTCTCTGGTAATTCAGTTGTACACATAACTGTCAACTGTCGTGAATTTGGCCAGATTGTGCAGAATTTTGAGACACAATCCTGGCAAATTCAGGGCATCACTGATAAAAAGGGGATGAGGTTTTTGTAAATTCCTTTCAAAGTGTTTGTTCAAGTATGCATTTGAGGGTCGGGGTCGTTCCCAGGTAGGGCAGGGAACAGAATTTAAAGGGAATCTGTCACCCTTTTTTCGACTATGAGCTGCCTGCACCGCCATTAGAGGCTTATCTACAGCATTCTGTAATGCTGTAGAAAAGCCCCCGATGTAACCTGAAAGATAAGAAAAAGGAGTTAGATTATGCTCACCCAGGGGCGGTTCGGTCTTGGTCCGATGGGTGTTGCGGTCCGGCACCTCCCTTCTAACAATGACGTCTTCTCTTTACTGCCTGTCACGGCTCCAACAGGTGCAGGTGCACTGCTCTGCCCTGTTGAGGGCAGAGCAGAGTCTTGAAGTGCGCAGGCGCTGGGAGAGGTCCGGCGCCTGCGGACCACAGTATTCTGCTCTGCCCTCAACAGGGCAGAGCAGTGCACCTGCGCCGGAGCCACGAAAGAAGGAAAGAAGAGGACGGCATCATATGAAGATGGGAGTCGACGGACCGGACCGCGACTCCCATCCCCCAGAAGAAATGTTGATAAGTACATGTACTGGACACTCATATGATATCAATGTGAAACAAAATAAAAACTTTTTTTTTCTGTTCTGCAGCCACTATTACATTGTTTGTTTAGTTCAACATGAAAAATTTGGTGAAAGGTCACCTTTAACCCCTTCACGATATATATGACGTTCATGTACGTCATATGGTGTGTCCCTGACTTTGATGCAGGCTGACTCACTGAGCCTGCATCTCTGCTGACACACAATGGCTGATTTAATCAGCCATCAAGTGCCTTTAACAGCTGTCACTGGCATGCACATGACGTGGCACCGTGCCGGTCATTATGATCCTCCTGTGAACGCTGGCCAGTGGGAGATTGTGATTTCTGCTATGCATAACAGTGCTGAAGCAGCTTTAAGTACCCTATAGGGACTAACAAATACAGTAAAAAGTAAAGTTTAAAAATATGAAAAAATTAAAAAACACAAAAGTTCACCACCGTTTTGCTCCATTAAAAATAAAGCAATTAAGAAAGAATACACATATTCAGTATCACTGCGTTCAGAAATGTCCAATTTTTCATAATATAAAGAAAGTTAATCCAATCGGTAAATAACAGAAAAAAAATCGAAACATCAGATTTACGGAATTACATTTTTTATAGCCACCGAAGCATTGCAATAAAATGCAATAAGAGGCAATAAAAACATTGATATCTACCCCAAAATGGTATAGATAAAAACGTCAGCTCAGGGCTCAAAAAATAAGACCTCACGCAACCTCAGAAAACGAAAAATGAAACCGCTACGAGTCTCAGAAAAATGGCAAAAGCAAAAAATGTTTTTCATACAAATTTCCAATTTTTTTCATCACTTTAATAAAAAAAAAACTATACATGTTTGGTATCTACTTACTCGTACTGATCTGGAGAATCATATTGCCACGTCAGTCTTACGATATAGTGAACATGATAAATAAAAAACCCTCAAAAAATTGTGGAATGCCAATTTTTTGGGAATTTCAATGCACTTGGATTATTTTCTTATTTTCCAGTACATTATATGGTAAAGTTAATAGTGTCATTCAAAAGTACAACTCATCCTGCAACAAACAAGCCCTCATATGGCTATATTGACAGAAAAATAAAAAAGTTATGTCTCTTGGCAGACTCGGACTGGGGTGCCAAGGGCCCACCAGAAACCAACTCCAGGGCCCCACTTTTCAGCTTCATGCAAATGTGACATTATCCTCAATCAAAAATTTATATAACAGTGAACTGGGTAGGTTGTTAAATGAATAAGATGCTGCATTTTTCTGTACATAAAGTGATTCAAGTCTATTGTGCCACGTACTGTTCATATAAGAGGGTGGTTGCCAACTCTTGCACAGTGGCCCACCGGATGATTCTACTGCTCTCATATGGCCAGTCCAATCCTGAGACCGGTGTCACTCTTGCGTTGAATATGAACGAGTGCTATGCGACAAAACATTGCATAGCACTCGAACCGGTATTAATGTATGGGGCAGCTCCCATCACCATTTCTTTTCTCGGCCGTATTCTACATGCGAGTGAAATCACAGCATGCTATGATTGTATGCGTATATTGGCCGAGTCTCGCCAATGGCCGGAGTCACACTAGCGTTGAATACAGACGAGTGCTATGCGAGAGATCTATCACCGTTTTTTTTGCAGGCGCATTCAGCATGCATGCTGCGATTGTACGCGTATATCGTCCGAGACTCGCCAATGCAAGACTATGGGTGCGAGAAAAACTCAGACGCCACGTGGACCAACCGACTGTGTGACATGCGACAAATACCCACACATTTTCCTCATTTCAGCCCATTGAGCCATTAAAGTCAATGGGGAAAATCAGTGAGAAATGTAAAGCAATACGGATATCATATGGATACACAGGTGCGAGAAAATCATAAAACAACCGATACTTGATCAAACCAATGACCCAACACTCTAGTTTTATAATCTGTGTCCCAACTGGTCTCTACTTCTTAGCCTCTGGTCCCATGATGGAAATACAACCGAGCAGGACCAGAAATCAAGGACCATCAAGGAGCGTTGTAATGGTAGTGTTGTTTGATCTGTGGAGGTATTTTTTTTAACCCAGTTTGGGATTATTATTATTTTTTTTAAAGAAATGTGAAAAATAACAGACATTAATATTTTTTGCAACACAATTTAATAAAAGGCAATAGGTCCGCTCTCTAAAGCACTGATTGATTTGTTGTTTTTCAAGCAAACAATTTTTTCAGTGAAAAGGAAAAAACATAAATGACATAAAAACACATTACCAAGTTTGTAAACAAGATTTAAAAAAAAAGCAAAAGTTATGCCAGAAATAGAAAGTTGTCAGTAAGTGGAAAATGCCTTTACAGTAACAAGTAATATGTGATCATTACTCATCTCTGTCAATGGAAGTTTTTAAATTCAGAGTCATAAATTAAATTTAACAGAGGCACAGTGAGCACCTTATTCTAGAATATTCAAATAAATTTTTTAGACATAAAGGAAGAGCTGATATTTCCTTGACTTCATTAATTTATAAAGTATGATCGTTTCCTTTACCTTCCCGGCATTTTTCCATTGACTCTATTACAAGACAGTGTGAATTGTTGTCTGTCTTATCCTTTGTAAGGCTATGTTCACATGTTGCTGCTGAATTTTTTTGTATTATTATTATTTTCATGCCAAGTTTAAGCTGCTTACAAAAAGCAGGTTTTGCTTAGTTTTTGCTGCATTTTTTATTTAGTTTTTGGAGCGCTTTTGTACTGCGATTTTGTCAGGGACAGGTACATTTGTCTCTTATGCATGCTGATAAAATTTAGTGCAAAAAAAAATAATAATTTCTTTCAAATTCATCAGGTTTTGGCACCAAAAATGCAGCTAAACCTTGATACTTGCATTTTTTGCTTCGTTTTTGTAGCGTTTTTGCACTACACGTTGTGGAAAATGCTGAAACAAGTGACATGCTGTATTTTGCAAAAACCAAGCTCTTATGACAAAACGGTCAGGAAAAAAAACAAGCTGTGTGCATGAGAATTTTGAAATCTCATTGACTTTGCTGTTTCTTTGAAATGCAGCTGAAAATCAGCATTAAAAAATGCTGCAAAAATGCAACATAGCCTAACGGATTGTGACTACAACTTCTGCTTGGGTGAAACTTGCTGTACCTGTATCTCATACTCTTCAATCTGTGTTTTATCTTTTGTTTTTACTAAAAACCAACTATTTGCATCAGTTTTATGGCAGAAAAATTTTTAATGCAAGTCTATTTTTGCACACAAAAAAAGTCACTTATAGTACTTTTTATGCTGCTATAATTTAGGCTGCAAATTGAAAGTTAAAGCAGATTTGTTGTGCACAAGTGGCATGTTCCAGTAAGTAAATGTTGTCACATCCTATACCATCAGATTTCTGTTTAAGGCTGGTGTGTGAAACATCAGTTTTCGTAAATTGCTCCCAATTATACAAATATTGTGTGACTATAAAATGGAAAGAAATTTAAAAGTGTTGGCTGGAAATTCAGCCACCAGGGCAAAGGTGCAACTTGATGGCATTAATTTAATGTTGCTAAAATGGCCTCCCAGTTATCATGTGCCATTTGCAATACTGACCTGTAACATGAAACTATCTTCCACATCTTCAACTTTGTAGCAAAGTTTGTTGACAGGTCAAACAATGAACTCCAGGTCTGCCATCTACAGAGGCCTATTAGACTAGAAGGTGTGTCAAAGAGGCGGTATATTGCCTCTTCAGAAAGGAAGTGGACTTGAACTCTATGGCGCCACCTGTTGGAAGCAGCAATCCAACAAATCGCTATCGACCCTTTAATGAGTCTTGCAATATGACTAAGAGCCAAATAAGAACCTCAATTTGCAGACTCAGTGTTTCGGGGTATTTCCCCTCATCAGTGCAAAGTATGAGAGCTGATTAGTGTTATGAACAGGTCACCGAGGAGGATGGCAGGAATAGGCTAGGCCACCAGGAAACCAGAAAGGTTGGTAACTTAGTGGATCGCAGAACCCTAATCATAACAACTTACAGTAGCCGTGGAGCGTACCTACGATGCCCTAGACGCCTCGACACAGCCGGAGAACTAACTAGGTGTAAAGTAAGACAGGTGAAATCTAAACTGCCCCGGAGTAGAACCCCAATGGAATAGATAGCCCCCAAACATATATTGTCGGTGAGACAAAATGAAACACAAACGCAGGCAGAAAATAGACTGAGCAAATGTTGGGGCCCGAAATGACTAGATAGGATAGGAAAGGAAAGGCACTGTCTGCAATTACGCAAAACCCCTAAAAAATCCATCACCACTGATGTACCAAAAAACACTGAGGTCTCACGAACTCGCCCCCACTATATCAGCATTCTAGTATGAACTGGCAGCAAAGCAAAAGAGACTAATATAACAGGGGACTGAACAACTGACACAAGCCGCAACACATATAGCGGGGTCCAGCACTGTCCTCAGCAGGGAGCACGCTGAACCCACACAACAAGCAGAAAGAGGCAAAACGAGATCAGATGCAAAGGATTAGCAAATGACAACGTAGCTGAAAAATGCAGGATCAGCGCAGGATACATCAGACCTCAGAATGCACAGGAAAGCTAATCACCAGCAGGGATTGAAAGAAGCCTGCTGTCTTAAATACTCCAATCAGTAACCCCAGATCTCCAATCATCATCATAAGGTGGCAGTTCTCTGTCAATCTGGCCAGCGCCACTACCCACAGTAACCACCAGAGGGAGCCCTGACTCAGAAGTAAGAGAATTCACAATAGATTAGACTAGGAGAAACACTCTGGACTGAGGTCTCTGGAGTAATGTTCCTCCTTGTGGAGAGTGTGTATGTCAGTGTAGAACTCACAGATATAATGAAATGCAACATATTATACCAACAATCAGACATTCAAGATGTTCAAGTCAGACTAAGTAAGAAATGTAAAAAATTTTTTTACAAGCAATAAAAAATTCAATTAAAAATTCAGCCATTTCCCATAAAAGATTAGTTTTCAGTTTAAAAATGTAAAAAAAGGAAAAACATATACACAACTGGTATCATCATATCCATAAGGACCAGAACTACAATGCAAAAAAGATGCTATATTTATCCAGCTTAGCAAGAAAAGAAACATGCCAGAATTTTAGTTTTTTAATTACCATATATACTCGCATATAAGCCGCTGCCTGCCGCATCCTCTGGCTGTGATATTCAGGTCAGAGGGTGCGGTGATGTAGTTAGTGCGAGCCGTGCCCTCTGCTGCCTGAACATCACTGACAGACAACATGGCAGACAGCGGTGAGCAGCGTGGGAACGGGGACAAGGGCATATCTCAGGTGCCTGAGCCAGCAGCGACAGCGGCACCTGGCCTCCAGCGACAGAGAGGTGAGTATGTCATTTTTTTTTATTTGCAGCAGCAGCGGCATATGGGGATTATTCTATGGAGCATCTTATGGGGGCATATTCTATGGAGCAACTTATGGGGGCATATTCTATGGGGCATCTTATGGGGGCCTATTCTATGGAGCATCTTATGGGGCATATTCTATGGAGCATCTTATGGGGGCCTATTCTATGGAACATCTTATGGGGGCATAATGTATAGAGCATCTTATGGGAGTATTCTATGGAGCATCTTATGGGGGCATATTCTACTGAAGCATCTTATGGGGCATCTTATGGGGGCATATTCTATGGAGCATCTTATGGGGGCATAGTCTATGGAGCATCTTATGGGGGTATATTATATGGAGCATCTTATGGGGGCATCTCGCTTTCTAAAACTCAATGTAGACAAAACTGAACTCATTATCTTTCCTCCATCTCACGTATCTTCCCTACCTGATCTATCTATTATAGTAAATGGCATCATGCTCTCCCGCACCTGAAATCCGTTGCCTCACAGTAACTCTCGACTCTGCCCTGTCCTTCAAACCACACGTCCAAAGTCTTGCCACCTCCTATCGCCTCCAACTCAAAAAACATTTCCAGAATCCATCCCTTCCACAGCCCTCAATCTAGAAAAACTGGTGTACATGCCCTATCATCTCCCGCCTTGACTACTGCAACACTCTCCTCTGTGGCCTTCCTGAAAACTCTCTTGAACCACTCCAGTCTGTCCTCAACACTGCTGCCCGACTAATCCACCTCTCTCCTCGCTACTCCTCTGTCTCTCCCCTCTGCAAATCCCTCCACTGGCTCCCAATTCCCCAACGAATCCAGTTCAAGCTACTAACACTGACCTACAAAGCCATCCACAACCTGTCCCCTCCCTATGTCTCTGAACTAATCTCCCAATATCTTCCCTCATGTAATCTTCGATCCTCCCAAGACCTCCTGCTCTCCTCCACACTTATTCGTTCCACACACAACCGCCTCCAAGATTTCTCCCGAATATCCCCCATCTTCTGGAACTCCATGCCTCAACACATCGAATTATCTACCACCCTTGGATCCTTCAAACGGATCCTGAAAGCCCATCTCTTCAGGAAAGCTTACAGCCTGCAATAAACATTCTGCCGCCTCACCACCGCCCGAGCTGCCGCCTCATCACCACCAGAGCTGCTGCACCCTGACCTTCTGTCTCTTCCCCACTATACGTAGAATTTAAGTCCGCAAGGACAGGGTCCTCTCTCCTCTGCACCAGTCTGTCATTGTAAATTTGTTTACTGTTAGCAATATTATTATTATTATTTATTTATATAGCACCATTGATTCCATGGTGCTGTACATGAGAAGGGGTAACATACAAAGTACAGATATTACTTACTGTAAACAAACAATCACAGACTGATATAGAGGGGAGAGAGGACCCCGCCCTTTCGGGCTTACATTCTACAGGATGGTGGGGAAGGAGACAGCAGGATGGGGGGTTGCAGCAGCTCCAGTGATGGTGAGGCGGTAGCTCCAGTAGTGGTGAGGAGACAACAGGAATCATTGCAGGCTGTAAGCTTTCCTGAAGAGATGGATTTTCAGGTTCCGTCTGAAGGATTCGATTGTGGTTGATAGTGGGACGTGATGGGGCAAAGAATTCCAGAGGATGGGGGCTATTCGGGAGAAGTCTTGGAGGCGGTTGGGTGAGGAGCGAATAAGTGTGGAGGAGAGAAGGAGGTCTTGAGAGGACCGGAGATTACATGAGGGAAGGTATTGGGAGATTTGTTCAGAGACAGGTTATAGATGGCCTTGTAGGTCAGTATTAGTAATTTGAATTGGATACGCTGAAGGAATAGGAGCCAGTGAAGAGATTTGCAGAGGGGAGAAGCTGAGGAGTAGCGAGGAGAGAGATGAATTAGTCGGGCAGCAGAGTTAAGGATGGACTGGAGAGGTGCGAGGGTGTTAGCAGGGAGGCCACAGAAAAGGATGTTGCAATAGTCGAGGTGGGAGATGATGAGGGCATGTACAAGCATTTTAGTAAAATAAGGGTTGAGGAAGGAATGGATTCTGGAAATATTTTTGAGCTGGAGGCGACAGGAGGTGGAGAGAGCTTGGATGTGCGGTTTGAAGGACAGGGCAGAGTCAAGGGTTACTCCGAGGCAGCGGACCTCTGGCACAGGGGAAAGTGTGATGTCGTCAATTGTTACAGATAAGTCGGGTAAGGAAGATCTGTGAGATGGGGGAAGGATGATCAGTTCAGATTTGTCTACATTGAGCTTGAGGAAGCGAGAGGAGAAGGAGGATATGGCTGAAAGACACTCCGGGATTCTGGACAGCAGAGAGGTGACGTCTGGGTCAGAGAGGTAGATCTGAGTATCATTGGCATAAAGGTGGTACTGGAATCCATGGGACTTTATGAGTTGCCCCAGGCCAAGTGTATAGATTGAGAAGAGTAGGGGTCGTAGAATAGAGCCTTGGGGGACTCCAACAGAGAGAGGGTGGGATGAGGAGGGAGTGTGGGAGTGGGAGACGCTGAATGTGCGATTTGAAAGGTATGAGGAGATCCAGGATAGGGCAAAGTCTTTGATGCCAAAGGAGGAGATGATCTGTAGTAGGAGGCAGTGGTCAACTGTGTCGAAAGCAGTGGAAGCAGAGGACAGGTCTAGAAGGAGGAGTATAGAGTATTGTCCGTTAGCTTTGGCTGTAAGTAGGTCTGTTAGGGACGGCGGAATGCACCAAATATAAATAATAGGAGGTGCGTTCACCGCCCGGGTCCACTGTGCGGTAGGTGACTAGACCGCTGCTGGACAATGGCAGATGCACCAGAAGGTGCCATAGTGCGCATGGGTTAACATCACCCGAACGCTAGGAGCGGCTCTGTTCAGACACAGAGTCGCTTGGCAAAAGTATATGCAAAGGCGCTGGCCCTGTTAATGTCACAGGAGCCGGCGTGTGGCGTCGCAGCCGTGAACACCAATAGCTGCTGGTATTGCAGCGCAGCGGCAGCTAAAGCCGCAAGCATCGGTGCCCGGTTCCAGTACCCTGGAAAGGACCAATCAGATCCGACGCAGGACCTGAGCATGTGACCCCTGCTCTCCAGTGAGAGGTCACCTTGCGGGCATGCCCAGTAGCACGGCATGAGGACTTCGCCTCTGGAGCGGTTCCCTGCAGAACAGGATGTGCTACCATTGCTGCACCAGAGGTGGCAGCAACATCCAGGCTGTCAGAGCAAGTCTGAGTAGCACGCCTGGCTCGCTGTGATTGCTGAGCAGCACCTGGAGCGGTCGGAGGAGAATGGGAGACCGCTGGATGTCTGGCTCTGGATTCCCGCTGTGCAGTGTCCGGTATCCGACGCCTAACATTGTCATTGGTAATTTTGGTCAGGGCTGTCTCAGTGGAATGATGGGGACGGAAACCAGATTGTAGATTGTCAAATAGCAAGTTAGATGAGAGGTGGGAGGAAAGGTCAACGTGAACATGCTGTTCCAGGAGTTTAGAAGCAAATAGGAGCAGCGATATTGGGCGATAGCTGGACATGGCTGTTGGGTCGAGAGTTGGCTTTTTAAGGATAGGCGTGATTGTGGCATGTTTGAAAGCAGAAGGGAAGGTACCGGAAGTAAGTGATAGGTTGAAGAGGTGGGTTAGGGATGGGATAAGAGTGGTGGCGAGGTTGGGGAGGAGGTGGGATGGGATGGGGGCGAGTGCACAAGTGGTGAGGTGTGATTTGGAGAGAAGATGAGCAAGCTCCCCTTCAGTGATGTTGGATAAGGAGATTATGCGGTTTGAACATTGGTCTGGTATACAAAGGGGTTGTGGTGGCTGAATAATAAAGACTTGCCGTGTTTGGTCTATCTTGTTTTTGAAGTGCGCGGCAAAGTCCTCCGCAGAGATTAGGGAAGTTGGAGGGGGCAGTGGTGGGTGGAGGAGGGAGTTAAAAGTATTGAACAACTGTTTAGGGTTGTGGGATAAGGAAGATACAAGGGATGTAAAGTAGGCCTGTTTAGCAGAGGTGAGAGCTGATTTGAATGCAAGTGTTGCTTGTTTGAGTGCAGTAAAGTTGTCTTGGGAATGCGTTTTCTTCCAGCGCAGTTCAGCAATTTTGGATGCTTGCCGAAGCTTTTTAGTAGTGTTATTGTGTAAGGGTTGTCTATTGATTCGTCGCACTGACAGGAGCGACCAAGTCGATGGCTGATGCAAGAGTGGCATTGTAGAAACTAGTGGCAGTGTCTGTGTCGGGGAGTGATAGAGTCAGAGAGTATGTGAGTGTCTAGATGTGCAAGGTTTCTGCGGGGGTGCGCATGTTGCTGGACATGGGTAACAGGTGAGGAGGACAGTGATGAGAATGTGAGTAGATGGTGGTCAGATAGAGGGAGAGGGGAGGTTGTGAAGTTAGATAGGGAGCAGAGACGGGTGAAGACCAGGTCTAATGTATGTCCATCTGTGTGGGTAGCTGAGGAGGACCGCTGAGTAAGTCCAAAAGATGAAGTGAGCGACAGGAGTTTTGAGGCTGCTGACTGGTGGGTGTCAATTGGGATGTTGAAGTTACCCATGATGATGGTGGGAATGTCAGCAGAGAGAAAGTGAAGGCGCCAGGTAGAGAATTGGTCAATGAAGGCAGTGGTTGGCCTGGAGGTCGGTATATAACAGCCACTTGGAGGTTGTAGAGAGAGTAGATGCGGACACAGTGGACTTCAAAAGAGGGGAGGTCAAGGGAGGGAAGAGGTGGGATTGGATTGAAGGTGCAATTGGAAGAAAGGAGATGGCCCACTCCTCCACCAGGTCTGTTGCCTGGGCGAGGAGTGTGGGTGAAGTGGAGGCCGCCATAGCATAGCACAGCAGCAGGGGAGGCGGTGTCGGAGGGTGTCAGCCATGTTTCAGTGAGGCCAAGGAAGGAAAAATTGCGGGAGGTAAAGAGGTCATGAATCACATGGAGTTTATTGCAGATGGAGCGGGCATTCCAGAGTGATCCAGAGAGAGGGAGCTGAGTGGTGAGCGTCAAGGGCACATATTTGAGGTGGGAAAGATTTCTGGTGTTTGTGTTGGTTTGGGAATGATAGAAGGGGTAATAATGGGAGGTATGAGCTGTGGGGGTCCAGGGTTTGGAGATATGTCGCCAGCAGTGAGAAGCAGAGAGAGGCAGAGCAGGTGGGAGGAGGAGAGTGGGCGATTTGCTTTGTGTGTTATTAGTAGTGATATGAAGTTGAGGAGCAGGTCAGCGGAGGAGGTCAGGTGGGGAGGGCAAGAGAGAAGGAGAGATTATTACTTGGTTAGAGGGTGCTGCGGGGTCTGTGGATAGCAAAGAAGAGTCAGGAGTAATGGAGGCAAAACCATTAGAGCGTATCTCAGCATGGTAAGAGTAAGTGTGGAGCTAACAGAAAGAATTTTTGTATATTTTAACAGAGATTAGGCGTATCTTCTGGTCACTTCTGGGTCATTTCTGGCATATTTCTATAGTTATCCTTAAAAAAGACATCCTTGCAATAGACAGCCCAAGGTCTAGACAGCCCTGTGCTTCTGAATTTATGGCCTTATCTATAATTCTGTATGTAACTCCCTTCTCATGTACAGCACCATTTTCCACTAGTATATACGGTACCTCTGCTCTGAAGAAATGGAGTAAAACATAACGTAAACTTTGAACGGAGTATTCAAGAGAATAGGAGCTGGCCTGCAGCACTCTGCAGCAGAAGCTACATGTCGGATGGAGCTGTGCAGTG
Source organism: Dendrobates tinctorius (assembly GCF_039654945.1). Taxonomy (NCBI): domain Eukaryota; kingdom Metazoa; phylum Chordata; class Amphibia; order Anura; family Dendrobatidae; genus Dendrobates; species Dendrobates tinctorius. The sequence goes on from NW_027361754.1 coordinate 56,172,821, forward strand.
CAGCTCTGTCCCAAGTTTACACATATATGCAGCATTCTAGAATGCTGTAAAGTAGGGCTTACAGGTGCTGGCCCTACTTTATATGGGGGAAAACCTGGTGACAGGATCCCTTTAATGCAGGTCTATGGAGCTTTGTTCTGTATTTCAGAGGCTAAGGCTAGTTTCACACTAGCTTATTTTCCATGCAGCGCTCGGTGCCGCTAAGCCCCGCCCCCTTCCGGCTCCCTGTCCGCCCCACTCGGTCATCGCCGCCTACTATCACACACAGCTGCATGCGATCTGCGCACCCTATCTTTAACATAGGGTGCACAGACCGTGCACTGGCCGTGCGCTAGTAGGATTTTAGCGTGCGCTGCGCACTTTTGAAGGTGCGCCGAACGCGCCAAAATGCAACATGGTGCGTTCGGCGCACACCGGCGCACCTTCAAAAGTGCGCAGCGCATGCTAAAATCCTACTAGTGCACGGTCTGCGCACCCTATGCTAAAGATAGGGTGCGCAGATCGCATGCAGCCGTGTGTGATAGTAGGCAGCGATGACCGGATGGGGCGGGCAGGGAGCCGGCAGGGGGCGGGGCTTAGCGGCGCCGAGCGCTGCGTGGAAAATAAGCTAGTGTGAAACTAGCCTTACACTCGGAAAACAGCTACAGTAGACCCTATGAGAGCCGGCAAAGTTGCAGAACAGTCATGTGGGCCAGAAGAAGATTGTAGTGTTGTTGGATTAGGGAAGACTGCAGTTTTTAATGTGCAGTGAAGACTGTATTTTAATACTCTAACACTACATTACATATATTATTATTGAGGATAAGGAAAAAAGATAGCTAGGCTGGTTTCACATTAGCGTTTTTTAGCGCAGCGCATTGTGTGCGTCCATGCGCATGCGCCATGCTCCCCTATGTTTAACATGGTGGCGCATGGTCTAGCGTTTGCACACGTTTGTATGCGTTTTCATGCACATGCGTTTTTTTGTAGTGTGCGTCTAGGCACGCCGGATGCAGCCTGTTGCATTTTTGGTCCATCCAACCTACAGTATGTAAAAAAAAATGCATGCTCACGGAATGCGCACAGAATGCGCCAAAAAATCACATTACAGTCCATGTCCATGCGCACGCCTGCGTTTACAATCTCATGTGTTTTAAGAGTAACCATGGCTTGAAACTGGTTAAAACGCATGCACCTAAAAAAAGCAAACACATGCAAACCACATGATGCGTTTTTTGCATGCGTTTCTATTGCGCACAAAACACTGCGCTAAAAAACGCTAATGTGAAACTAGCCTAAGAGTGTAAAACATCTTATTTAATGAGTTAAGGAAGTGAGCAAATGGTGTAATGGCTCCAAAGGTAAAACACTAATATATGCATTGCCAATAACTAGAATATTTTTTGCATAGACCTTATTACAGTGAGTGAAGCCATGAATCGGACTAAGAAGATCAATCCGTCCTTTACCAAGATCAGGTAGATGGTAACTGGAAAGTGCAATTATAAAATCTAAAATGTTAGATAAAATCCACTTTCTCTCTATACTGTATATGGTATACTATATGTGTGTTCCAAGCTCGAAAGCCAGATAAAAATAAAGACGCACTGACAGAGACAGAAGTCTAGCAAAGTTTACGCCGCTGTTGCTTGTGTTAAGGTTGGGCTATGGTCTATCTGCCAATGAGGATCTCATGCACTCACCCACAGACTACGAAGACAACCATTTTTAGGAGAAGTAAAGCACTTTGTTCCTGGGTTTAATGCAGATTAGAGGTAAAACCTGATGAGGAATGTTTCTATCTGCCAGACTCCATTTCCCCTCTCGGCGCTCACACACGTTCTATTAAGTCTGTCCTGCTCCTTATCACAACTAAAACGAAGTTCAATGGTAAGCAGCAAGACACAATAAAGCATTACACAACCGTCCATTTTATTTTACGGCAGACAATCTGAATCAATATAGGTCAAAGTTTCCAAGCTTTGGACATAGAATTTATGCATCTGGTCCCCACCGTTCACAATTCACTTATAGCTACTGTAATAATGTATTGGCAGAAATTAGGAATCCCACCCAACACCTTCTATAAATGAAGAGATCATGAAAGGTTCAGGCTCAGTTCACTCTTCACTTAGTTGGGATGCGCGAGCAGCAGCTATTCTTTTGAAAAGGACAGGTGCTTAATACCTGCCGGCTGTCCACATAACCAGGTATCAGAAGACTAATGCAAGAGCGAGTGAAGCCAAAATAATAATTTAATAATACATGTTCTACATTATTTTCTGACCAAAATCACATTCCAGTAGACAACTTTATTTGGTACAATGTGTAAATGGTAAGCTACTGTAGCTGAAATGAGGAGGATGTCTATATTTGGAGCAAGCGGCTCTTTCCAAACATATGTATGTATATGCCTGTAGGGTGAGGACTGGTGTATTGTATCTTAGGACATCTTGATGTGATTATAGAGATATTACCAAAATTTGCACAGGATAGTTGCATTTAATTTATGCTTCCCTGGACTGAACAATTTGTGAGCTTGTCTACCACTGTGCCCAGAACAGGGCTTTAAAATTCCCTTTCAGAAGAGAGGCCATTCATTTATAAATAGCCGAGGACAGATTTTGGTGTTCTCCAGTAGTCACATATGTATAACTTAATTTACACTCTGCAGCGATATACAAGATCAATCTACGGCCTTGTAGCTGAGGAGCACAATACATTCTGTCTGACCTTATTCTTTGACATGTCCACAGTAAACCCAGCACCCTGTCAGTACTGCCAAGTTCCTCTGTCATCAATTGGCCTTGTTGACTTGGCCACTTTTTTGTCTGTCCTGCCCAAATTCTCTAGTAGTAATTCAGTGTTCTGGCTATCTTGGAGGTGCTGCAATCGATCTTCTCTTGGTGGCGTCATCCTCAACACAGAGTACCAAATAATAGGTTGTCTCAGCCCTCTCACCAGTTCTACTCTCTATTACGTCTTATCTCTGGTCTGGTAGTTGAATGTGTTGCCACTGCTCTCTATGCCACTCCAACTCCAGTGCCATACATTGACTACACACCAAAGCAACATAACACCTTGCTCTGTCTTGGGCTCTTATGGTCCTTCATCAAATTTTTTTCCTGAAACACAACTCTGTACCTCCTTTGCAGGCTACAAGTTTATGAAGCCAAATATTGAGATCAAAATGAGCAGTAAACCTCAAATAAAATGGATGATCTTGACTTTAACAAATGATTATCATCTGTTTCCGTGAGACGAATGATTGTTCGTTACCATCGACAACCACTTGGAATCGTTTAAAACACCTACAGTATAGGGCATGTAGGGAAAAATACGGTATTGACTGATAGATGAAAATTTGCAGATGAATAATGTCTGTGGGAGCTTTAAAGGGTCCTATGCCCTCATCAACAATGAGGAGCCTGAACATTTCCTTCTTTAATTACCTGTAAACATTTCGTAATAGAGACTGGGGCCATGTTAGAAGGGTTTCCTTAGGTTCACCAGAGAAAATGATTCAAAAGGCCAACACGCATCCATTCAGAACATTTACATGTTCACAGTAATTGCATTATAATTTTTGCTATTATCATTGATTACGTCCTGCGTGTACAATAAAATCTAATAGGTTATTCTTGAATTATCTAATAAGAAATAGATCTTTGTGGCAAAAGATTGATTTTAAGTCATTATCTAAATAGGTTCGTCTTTTGTTGGATGTTGGGTCCTGGCCCACCAGAGAATTCTCAGGTACTCTGGTGGACCAGTCCCTGGAGGAATGTAAATGTTTCTGGTTGTAGATGACAGATTAATGAAACCTTAAATGTATTAACACATTAGCAAATTATTGTAAGAAGAATTTTCTTATAGTCCATATCACCAGAATTACAATATTAGCAAACTCTGGAATTTTAAGAGTGTCCGGAATTACAAAAACACTACCACTCTTGTCAAAACTGACTGATATTTATCTAAAACAGTAAGTATGGATAATAAATGTATCATTGGCCCTTAACCCTCAATGTACTAAAATTTTGCCAAAATAATAAAGGAGATCCATAAAAGTCACAATACCAAATACTTTTATAAAATGCATAAAGTTGCAAAGATTTTGGAACTACTTGGATCGTGTATCATATGAAACTATTCAGCCCAATAGATGGAGAAAGGAAAGAAATGTCTCATTGAAACAATTTAGCAAAACAGCAGTATTATCTACATCTGGAGACAGACAATGATTAACCTGCTGCCTTCACAGTAGCAAACACAAGGGAGTATAATCAGCAAGCAGACGCTAAGCAGTCTGCAAGGTTAACTCTTAACTGCGACTCAAAATATCTTCAATGCTTCTAAGTGAAACAAAATCTCTAACTCCTTCAGCAATTACCAGAAAATAAAGAGAAATGTTAATTGTAGTTTTTTTTTTATACAGGGAAAATCTAACATGGTCAACTCTGACTGACTCCAAGGGTCATGAAAATTTACTATGTTGAATTGCATTCATTTAAGTGGAGACTGAAGTACTTATAAGTTTCAGTTCCCAGACATGTTAAATAAAGCTATGATAGTATTGAGTTTTTTTGAGTGATATCGAGAAAAAAAACCGACGGCACACAGACCATGCGTGTGATGTCTGTGTAGTGATCAACGTGTGACTGGACACAGCGCCTCCAGCAGGGCGAATTTATGACACACGTGACCCTGGATACAGCGCCTCCAGCGGGGCGAATTTAAATAATAACGGAACGTGCAGCCGGATACACCGCCTCCAGCTGGCGAATTTAAAAAATACACGTAAAACTGGATACCCCGCCTCCAGCTAGCGAATTTAAATAATAAGGGGAAACACAGGAAAAATTACAGTGGTGGGCCCTGTAATAGGAAATAGGGAAGTGGAGACCTCCTAAGCTCCCCTGAGGAAGCGTCCCTGCACTCCTTACGTTCCCTAAACAGGCTCCGCAACTGTCGCCGCACGCAAACCTTATGCCCTGACTCGCCCTGAACCTAGTCCCTCGCTAGGGCATTGGCCGGTGCGGAAACTAATCCCACCACTGCACTAGATCACACATAAGGAAAGTCACAAACAGGGGAAATAGAAAACTTAGCTCTCTCTGTGCAAATGCTCCAGCACAGAGTCCAGCAACCGACTGCAGCCTTCCTCCTGAATAGCTGCCACCAAGTTCAGTAAGCGCTGCAAAGAACTCCCTTCGGTGACTCCTTCCACATCAGAACTCAGATTGAGCTGAGAAATCTCTCCAGCTCCTTCCACCACCAAGGTTGGTTGCAAATGAACAACTATCACCAACAATGATTGAATACCCTGAGACTAATTTATAGAGCCTCACACCTGATTTATAATTATGTGCGCATTAAACCTAAAGTGCGATACCACTAACCACCACCGGGCAACTTAGAATGAAAGACACCACGTGTGATAATTCCAATGGCCACCGGGGGCAATCACGTCACACATTGCACTTGACAAAGTAAAAAAAATTCACTTTGTCCAATTTAAAACTGTCAGATCATGACAGTACCCCCTCCTTAATGAGGGGCCTCTGGACCCTCAAGACCACCCCTCATTAGGGAAACCCCTACAGCGGGGACGGCCAGACCCTGAGTTCACCCCACCATCACCTGAATTTAAATTTATGACAAACACACAGCTGGTATTGGCAATAAAGTTTATTTTGGAGGAATCACTCATCTCCATAGCGCCAACCTGGGGAACGAGTTTATGTATGAGTATCTTTGTTATGAGCTGATTAGGCTCCACAACACTCTTCCACAAGATGTTTTTTTTTTTTTTTTTGGTGGCCACCCATACATGCTCGTTCACACACAGGTCCGGACCTGAACGTTTATTGCACACATTCGTTATGTCCTAAAATTGGCGAACTCATTCTGGACCTGATAACAGAGGCGTCCCCCTGTGTCACCACACTCACACCCCCGCACTACACCATAGGGTACACCACACACCAACCCTTTCCACAGCGAGGTCTGCCTCTCACAGGGTTAGCTAGCGGCGAGGGCTGAAACTTGCCCCTACTCTCCCGCCGCACCATCGCTGCTCTCACAGGAGAGGAAGGGGTCCCCTGAAGAGAGACGGCAGAGACAGTAGTCCCAAGGCAGCAGCCCTCACACGACTGCCCCCTGCTGACTACTTCCCTTGCTCGCCAATCTATCCCCGGGTTGTGTTTTTTCAGCCAGGGGAAGCCTAAAACGATAGGTACTGGCATTCCCTCCAAGACGTAGCATGACAAGGACTCCTCATGATGTCCTATACGCAGACGAATGTTTTCTACGACTTGGGTAAGGCTCCCCTGGCTCAGTGGAACGGAGTTAATGGCCTGGACGCTTATAGGTTGGGCCAGCGTCCTACACTTCAGGCCATGAGTCTGGACAAAACGAGCATCCACCAGACTAACCCCTGCTCCACTGTCCACAAGCACCGGTACCACCTCCGGTACCCCGCCAGCAAACACCTCTGCTGACATAATACCTTGGGAGGGCAAAATGGAGTAAATGTACACTCTCTGGTTGCCTTCCTCCAAACGACCAGGGGTCTGCGGCTTCTGAGATGACACAGATATTTTGGCACGTAATGGGCACGTCTTAAGGAAATGACCAGTCTGCCCACAGAAAAAACATGCCGACACCACTCCCTGAACCGTAGGCAGGCCTGAACACAACCTAACACCTCCTACTTGCATCGGTTCGTCCGGAGACTTGGCACGCCCTGGGCAGGCCCCTATGAAATGGCCCGGCTTCCCACAGGAAAAGCATACCCCCCCACCACGGCGAACCCCAGGCAACCCCCTATTTGTACCAACAACACCGGGCTGCCTGGGTTCCACCAACCGTACCGGGGGGTCCTCCCCCCGGAGAGGACTACAGGGGGCACATTTTGTGTATGTCTTTCCCTAAGGCGTCTATCCACCCGGATGGCGAGGGACATGGCGGCCTCCAGCGACCTGGGGGCGGCATACTGCACCAGAGTGTCCTGCAATTTTGGAGACAGACCCTGCGCAAATTGACTCCTAAGTGCAGGGTCATTCCACTGAGTGTTAGTGGCCCATCTCCTAAACTCGGAGCAGTACTCCTCAGCAACCCGGGCTCCCTGTTTACACCTACGGAGTCGGGATTCCGCCAGAGAGACGCCATCAGGATCCCCATACACAAGCGCCAAAGCCGCAAAAAACTCATCCACGGACTCTAAAGATGGTGAATCGTCCGGCAGGGAGAAGGCCCAGGACTGGGGATCCCCCTTCAAAAGGGACATAATGATCCCCACCCGTTGCTCTTCGCTCCCTGAAGAACGAGGGCGCAGCCTGAAATATAATTTACAGGCTTGGTGAAATACCAAGAATTGATCTCTCCCTCCAGAAAACCGGTCTGGGAGAGATATCTTGGGTTCTGGCTGAGCCTGTGCCTGAATCAAACCTCCAAAGCCCACCAACAGCTGCAGTTGCTGCACCATCTCACCGCGCAGCTCCCTGATCTCTTCAGTAAAGGTCTGCAGTACCTGGGTAAAGGTTTGCATTAGGTCCATGGCTCAGCAGAAAAAAAAAAATTTTTATGGTTGGTGATAATGTAGTGATCAACGTGTGACTGGACACAGCGCCTCCAGCAGGGCGAATTTATGACACACGTGACCCTGGATACAGCGCCTCCAGCGGGGTGAATTTAAATAATAACGGAACGTGCAGCCGGATACACCGCCTCCAGCTGGCGAATTTAAAAAATACACGTAAAACTGGATACCCCGCCTCCAGCTGGCGAATTTAAATAATAAGGGGAAACACAGGAACAATTACAGTGGTGGGCCCTGTAATAGGAAATAGGGAAGTGGAGACCTCCTAAGCTCCCCTGAGGAAGCGTCCCTGCACTCCTTACGTTCCCTAAACAGGCTCCGCACCTGTCGCCGCACGCGAACCTTATGCCCTGACTCGCCCTGAACCTAGTCCCTCGCTAGGGCATTGGCCGGTGCGGAAACTAATCCCACCACTGCACTAGATCACACATAAGGAAAGTCACAAACAGGGGAAATAGAAAACTTAGCTCTCTCTGTGCAAATGCTCCAGCACAGAGTCCAGCAACCGACTGCAGCCTTCCTCCTGAATAGCTGCCACCAAGTTCAGTAAGCGCTGCAAAGAACTCCCTTCGGTGACTCCTTCCACATCAGAACTCAGATTGAGCTGAGCAATCTCTCCAGCTCCTTCCACCACCAAGGTTGGTTGCAAATGAACAACTATCACCAACAATGATTGAATACCCTGAGACTAATTTATAGAGCCTCACACCTGATTTATAATTATGTGCGCATTAAACCTAAAGTGCGATACCACTAACCACCACCGGGCAACTTAGAATGAAAGACACCACGTGTGATAATTCCAATGGCCACCGGGGGCAATCACGTCACACATTGCACTTGACAAAGTAAAAGAAATTCACTTTGTCCAATTTAAAACTGTCAGATCATGACAGTCTGATTTTTACGCACACATCTCAAAGGAAACATAATATTTTATGAGCCAAGCACAGTAATGTAACAGCCTGAACCCTTGGAATAGATAGATAGATGTCCTGTAGATATATAATTTCACAAGACCACTATATATTATAAACTTGCACCCTTTAGTCCCTTTCATGTGGCACTAAAGGGTTTTTGGCCTTGCTTAGCCTAATAAATAAATAATTAAAAAAAATGACCTGGGGATCCCCCTATTTTAACCAGCAAAGATAAAGCAGACAGCTGGTGGATGATATTATCATGTAAAATCCAGCAGCTCTAATGCCAGTAATTATACCGCTCATCAGAGTTGCCGAGTCTCACAGATGAAAGTATGACTCTGCGACGTTACCGCTGTTCAGAGCTGCCGGGTCTCAGAGAACGCAGTGTGATCTGACGATTCTGATGAGCAGTGACATCACTATCCAGTGTCTGTGAATTTCAGTAACATTGCTGCTATTCAGTCGCCGGGGCCGGTTTGGGGGAACACTGGACTAAGTCGGACCTGCGTTAGAACATTTTTTCAAATAAATTGCTGAACGGGGAATAGTGTATTATTTTTTATTTTCTTTTTTTTATGTTTTTCAGGCATTCATTGGTGGACTACGTCAGATTCAGTCTACTGAGGTGGATTCCCAGGACTACAGCTGACTTGTGTGGCTTTTTTTATTTAAAAATAAATTTGTGAACCAGGAAAAGTGTCAGGGAGTGTTTTTTCAAATAAAATAAATTTTTCTGCATGTGTGTGATTTTTTTTTTTTTATTACAAGGTTAGTAATGAGGGCGTCTTCTCGACACCTCTCCACTTCCTGCACAAGGGCTTGTTATTTGTGATTTTTGACAAATTACAGATGACATTGACCCCGAATACCACTACCCTGATTACCACCACACCAGGGCAATCAGGAAGAGCCGGGCAAAGCGCCAGAATTGGTGAATCTAATGTTAAGCGCCAATTCTGGTGCGGCTGGTATTTTTAGGGTGGGAAGGGCCCAATAACCAGGGACCTTCCCACCCTGATTATATCAGCTGTCAGCTCTCTGCTTTACTTTGGCTGATTATCAAAAACTAGGAGGGACCCTACATCGTTTTTTCATTATTTATTTATTAGGTTATGCAAACACCCTTTACCACGTGAAAGGCACTAATGAGTGCAAGCTTATTATATGTAGGGGGCTTGTGAAATTATATATCTACAGGATATCTATTCCACGTATTTATTTATTATCCATTATATCTCTAATATCTTTCTATTATCTATCTGTATCTATAAGAAACACATCGCCCTTTATTGCCATAACATATATTCGGAGTGCACAAACAAAGGTACATGGAGGAGCTAGTTAAAAGGCAGCGGAATCCCAATTTATATCCAAAGAAGAATTCACAGCACACTTTAGTTGTCATGCAAAAATCGTGACATTTATAATGCACTAGCTGAAGAGCCCGGCGCTGCCCGGGCATAGTAACCAACTACGGTTAGTTATAATGAATTATAATGATTTCATCTATATATATATATATATATATAAAGCTGAGTGTATAGCCCTGCCCATTCCGCATAGCCAAATTCACTATAATATCCCACATCATCCCGTCAGCCAGAGCTACCAGACTACTACCCATAATATCCCACATCTTCCCGTCAGCCAGAGCCACTGGACTACTACCCTAATATCCCACATCATCCCATCAGCTAGAGCCACCGGACAACTACCACTAATATCCTACATCATCCCCTCAGCCTGGAGTCAGAACCAGAGCGCTGAGTGGAACGGTCCTAACTTCCATAGTGGGGATCCCTTTGAAAGAGGCCTGGCATCAGAACCAGAGCGCTGAGTGGATTTGCCCTGACTTCCATACCAATGATCCCTTTAATAGAAGCCTGGGGTGAGAATCAGAGCGCTGAGGGATTTACCCTAACTTCCATACCAGAGATCCCTTTAAGAGAGGCCTGGGGTTAGTACCAAAGTGCAGAGTGGATTTTCCCTCACTTCCGTACCGTGGATTCCTTTAAGAGGAGACTTGGGTCAGAACCAGAGTACTGAGTGGATTTGCCCTAACTTCCATACCGGGGATCCCTTTAAGAGAGCCTGAGATCAGAACCAGAGTGCTGAGTGGATTTGCCCTGATCTGCATACCAATGATCCCTTTAATAGAACCGTGGGGTCAGAATCAGAGCGCTGAGGGATTTGCCATAACTTCCATGCAGGAGATCCCTTTAAGAGAGCCTGGGGTCAGTACCAGAGCATTTGAAGGCAATTGCCCTGACTTCCATACTGGGGATCCCTTTAAGAGAGGCCTGGGGTCAGAATTAAAGTGCTGGATGGATTTGCCTTTACTTCCATACCGGAGATCCCTTTAAGAAGGGCCTGGGGTCAGTACCAAGCGCAGAGTGGATTTGCCCTAAATTCCATACCAATGATCCCTTTAAGAGACCTTGGGGTGAGAACCACAGAGCTGAGTAGAACAGTCCTAACTTCCATCCCTTTAAGAGAGGCCTGGGGTCAAAACCAAAGCGCTGGTTGGATTTGCTCTGACTTCCATACCAATGATCCCTTTAAGAGGGAAGATGTGCCTATAGGATGGGGAATGAGTGATAGTATATGGGCACAGGAGGGGTGGATTCATTTCTGTCATGTGCTCTGTGCTCCTTTCAGGTGGGCAGACAATGGCTGGGAGCTTATGTTCCCGAAGATGCTATATTTCTCCTACCATGTCAGTGTCTGCTGAGGTGTTGTCAAGTGGGAAAACTGTTGGTCATAGCAACCAATCACAGCTCAGCTTCTTTTAACCAGCTCTGGTGAAATGAGAAATTCTTAGTGATTGTTTGCAAGGAAAACTTGCTCATAGCAACCAATCACAGCTCAGCTTCTTTTGAACAGCTCTGGTGAAATGAAAGATGCTTCGTGATTGGTTGGTGATACACACACACACATTCATTTTTATATATAGAGATAGGTACAGGGAGTACATCCACATGAAGAGGGTAGTTTCTTGCGACAATTGGCGTTTCGATTCAAGAAATCTTTTTCAAAAAAGTTGCAAGGTGTGTGTGGAGCCAGGGATACGCCAGGTATCATATAGGGCGCTATAGAACACCATATATCCACATGGCGTTGTATAGAGCCGTATGTATGACCAGTGTATGTATAGCGCCCTGTGTATGACCAACATACATATATACAATTACATTTTCTTTAAGTATATTTAGGACACCACACCACATGACCTGGCCATTGACCATAGTTTATATGCATTATCCTCTATCCATAGCCCACTACTCTTTCCAACATAAATTGACCAATGCACATGATCAAAAACCACAGCTTCCCAATTTTTCTCTACTTGGACCTTACCAGTCAGATAATGTCTTGGCCCCACCATTAATCATAGTACACGCCAACATTTTTAGAAGTTATGAGTTGTAGGAATCGACTCGCATGACCTTGTTCATCATCCACGATGATCTGTGGCCATTGGATGGAAGCTATGGAAACTGTCTCCAACCTCCTGGCTTCCATTTATGTTCTTTTGAATAGCTTTGGCTGGCTAATCAAAGATGAGCTGCGGATGCCATCTGATAGGAGATGGTTCTCAAACGCCGGTCCAGCAGCCACATATTATTGACTTGACCGATGGACTAGATCAGGGGTGGGGAACCTTTTTTGTGCCAAGGGCCATTTGGAATTTTATAATAGCATTCGGGGGCCGTATAAAATTATTAATAATGATGAGCGAGTGTACTTGTTGCACGGGTTTTCTCTGAGTATTTCGGCGCGCTCGGAAATTTAGTTTCTGTCGACGCATTTGCATGATTTGCGGCTGCTGGGCAGGCTGAATACATGTGGGGATTCCTTAACAAACAGGCATCCCTCACATGTATTCAGGCTGTCCAGCAGCCATAAATCATGCAGCTGTGCGACGAAAACTAAATCTCCGAGCGCGCCGAAATACTCGGAGGACACCCGAGCATGCTCAGGAAAGCCCAAGTAACAAATATACTCGCTCATCACTCATTAATAACTGTCTTAAACATTAGTAAGCTGGTATTCAAGGTAAACAGCGGGTATCTATATATCTTGGATACCAGCTCCCAGCGTCGCTGATCGTTGGTCTCTCGCTGTCACATGCAGCGATGCGCGCTGGCCAGCGGTTGACCAACGATCAAAAAATGGCCTAGGACATTCGAGCACGATCAGCGATACCCGGCAGGGGGGCTGGTCGCTGATGCATGTCACACACAGCGATGTCGCTGGCGAGATCTCTGTGGCGTCACAAAATCATAGATCTCGCTGTGTGTGACGGGGCCTTTAGAGTTCATTTCCTCCCAGCAGTGGGGTTTTATATGCAGGAGCCAGGCAGGTGCAGAACGCTACTAACGTGCTGATTACGGTAACCCCATTTCTGGGGCCTGAGGTATACAGCACATGGGTGGTACATGGGGCCTGAGGTATACAGCACTTGGGGGTACATGGAGCCTGAAGTATACAGCACATGGGGGGTACATGGTGCCAGAGGTATACAGCACATGGGGGGTACATGGAGCCTGAGGTATACAGCACATGGGGGAAACATGGAGCCTGAGGTATACAGCACATGGGGGGTACATGGGGCCTGAGGTATACAGCACTTGGGGGTACATGGAGCCTGAGGTATACAGCACTGGGGGGTACATGGTGCCAGAGGTATACAGCACATGGGGGGTACATGGAGCCTGAGGTATACAGCACATGGGGGAAACATGGAGCCTGAGGTATACAGCACATGGGGGGTACATGGAGCCTGAGATATACAGCACATGGGTGGTACATGGGGCCTGAGGTATTGTGATCAACTTGCACACTGCAGCCGCACAGGAGGACGTGACACTTTCAGCTCTGCTATCTCGCTCAGCAGTGGATGGAGCGGGGGAGGGCAGCGAATCCTGTCAGGGTTGGTTCCTGTGCGCGGAGTCCGGCGTCTCCCTGGTGCAAGCTCGCTGACAATGCAGCCCCCTTGTCTATTGCTGCAGCAGGATTATAACTCTACCTCACCTGGAGCCGGCACCGCAGGAGTCTCCCCACTGACTCAGTCCCTCACCTGGAGCCGCACAGCAGGAGACTCCCGAGACCCCACTGATGGGAAAAGCGTGGCAAGATACCGCGCGCAATTCTTAAAGGGCCCGTGGCCAAAAAATAGGGAAAGTGGGGAAAACGGCTGCAGGCCGCACAAAATGATATGGCGGGCCGTATACGGCCCGCGGGCCGGACATTCCCCCTCCCCTGGACTAGATCATGTGAATCGATTTGCACCAAACTTTAGAAGATACCTTAATCTTTCATAAAATTTGCATTCTGAACCCAGCAGAATATTAATTAACTTAACTAGACAAAGTAGTTGATTATACTATTAATAGCTTGGTGTGAATATATGCAGAGTGACTTATGCAGCATAATATCACTTCTGTCTCAACTGCCTGCCCAGTTGGGTATCTCCAATAACTGGCTGGGGCTACACCAATGAGATCTATCTCACAGTTTGAAGAATAATGCTCCAAACAAACAGGAAACACTGCACCACCAATTTGTCCTTTGTAGAATTTCAGGTTGATATTTATGGCCATCCTTAGTCCCTTTCACAGATAGCTCTGTACTTTTTGTCCTGACTGTGACTGGTCCTGCAGATCAGTCCTTCTTAGGCCTCTTTCACACTTCAGTTTTTTGCATCAGTTCAAATCCGCCAAAAAGTCAGACAAGCGGATCCGTTCTGAACTGATGTGAACGGATGGCACAGGATCCGTTTTCAGACGGATCCTGAAAATGAGGAAGAGAGAGAGAGAGAGAGAGAGATTTTTTTTTGTCCGGCAGCCTGAAAGAATTTCAGGTTAAAACAGTGTCTGGAGGATCCGCCAGAAAGAAAAACGTTGCAAGCTCCGTTTTGAAATCTTTGAGGATGGTAACGGACAGCAACTTTTGGCGGATCCGCAAAAAAAACGGATGCAACGGACGGCAATCCGTCACAATCCGTCCATAATGCAAGTCAATGGGGAAAAAAACGGATCCTCAAAAAAAAATTGCAGATCCGTTTTTTTCAAAACCTGGCGGATTGTGACTGATTGTAAAAAACTGAAGTGTGAAAGAGGCCTTAGGTGAATAAGAGCTACAATACACCTTTGAAAAAAAGAAGAAGAATCATAGAATAATTGCGTTGGATGGGACCTTCTGGTTCATCTGATCCAACCTGCTGCCCAATGCAGGATTCACTAAATCATCCCAAACGGCTGTCTGTCCAGTCTTTGTTGGTGTATCATGGCTCCTTCAGTCAGTCGACCGGTGGGGCTCTCGGAAATAGGACCTCCACTGATCTGATATTTATTTCCAAAGCATAGGTTGTCAATGTTAAGGTTCCAATAACCCCTTGTAATCTCCACATGACCTGACCACTAAACATGAACAGTGGAATCCAGATGGGGTCTCAAAGGAGCTCTACCAAGCAATCCTTCTTTGGTTAGAGTATTTACTCTCTGGGCTCGGGCAGCAAACTAAAACTTTGCTCTGGTTTATGAAAAGCAGAACTGACTTTAGGATGGTGGTACCACAAGTAAACTAAATGTGATATAATAACATAGATAAAAATAATGTACAGTGGGGAAAAAAAGTATTTAGTCAGTCAGCAATAGTGCAAGTTCCACCACTTAAAAAGATGAGAGGCGTCTGTAATTTACATCATAGGTAGACCTCAACTATGGGAGACAAACTGAGAAAAAAAATCCAGAAAATCACATTGTCTGTTTTTTTTTTTCATTTTATTTGCATATTATGGTGGAAAATAAGTATTTGGTCAGAAACAAGCAATCAAGATTTCTGGCTCTCACAGACCTGTAACTTCTTCTTTAAGAGTCTCCTCTTTCCTCCACTCATTACCTGTAGTAATGGCACCTGTTTAAACTTGTTATCAGTATAAAAAGACACCTGTGCACACCCTCAAACAGTCTGACTCCAAACTCCACTATGGTGAAGACCAAAGAGCCTCAAAGGACACCAGAAACAAAATTGTAGCCCTGCACCAGGCTGGGAAGACTGAATCTGCAATAGCCAACCAGCTTGGAGTGAAGAAATCAACTGTGGGAGCAATAACTAGAAAATGGAAGACATACAAGACTACTGTTAATCTCCCTCGATCTGGTGCTCCAGGCAAAATCCCACCCCGTGGGGTCAGAATGATCACAAGAACGGTGAGCAAAAATCCCAGAACCACGCGGGGGGACCTAGTGAATGAACTGCAGAGAGCTGGGACCAATGTAACAAGGCCTACCATAAGTAACACACTACGCCACCATGGACTCAGATCCTGCAGTGCCAGACGTGTCCCACTGCTTAAGCCTGTACATGTCCGGGCCCGTCTGAAGTTTGCTAGAGAGCATTTGGATGATCCAGATGAGTTTTGGGAGAATGTCCTATGGTCTGATGAAACCAAACTGGAACTGTTTGGTAGAAACACAACTTGTCGTGTTTGGAGGAAAAAGAATACTGAGTTGCATCCATCAAACACCATACCTACTGTAAAGCATGGTGGTGGAAACATCATGCTTTGGGGCTGTTTCTCTGCAAAGGGGCCAGGACGACTGATCCGGGTACATGAAAGAATGAATGGGGCCATGTATCGTGAGATTTTGAGTGCAAACCTCCTTCCATCAGCAAGGGCATTGATGAGGAAACGTGGCTGGGTCTTTCAACATGACAATGATCCAAAGCACACCGCCAGGGCAACGAAGGAGTGGCTTCGTAAGAAGCATTTCAAGGTCCTGGAGTGGCCTAGCCAGTCTCCAGATCTCAACCCTATAGAAAACCTTTGGAGGGAGTTGAAAGTCCGTGTTGCCAAGCGAAAAGCCAAAAACATCACTGCTCTAGAGGAGATCTGCATGGAGGAATGGGCCAACATACCAACAACAGTGTGTGGCAACCTTGTGAAGACTTACAGAAAACGTTTGACCTCTGTCATTGCCAACAAAGGATATATCACAAAGTATTGAGATGAAATTTTGTTTCTGACCAAATACTTATTTTCCACCATAATATGCAAATAAAATGAAAAAAAAAACAGACAATGTGATTTTCTGGATTTTTTTTCTCAGTTTGTCTCCCATAGTTGAGGTCTACCTATGATGTAAATTACAGACGCCTCTCATCTTTTTAAGTGGTGGAACTTGCACTATTGCTGACTGACTAAATACTTTTTTGCCCCACTGTATATATGATATCCCTATGACAGTTCCAATAATAAATCTTGAAATCCTGTGGATGTGAAGGTCGGTTTGTGGCTTGATGGGACAGAAGTTATTAACTGCTTGTGGTGTCCCCTGTGTTGCAGAGGCAGGTATAGGTCTGGGGATACGAGCATACAGAGGTTGCACCACATCATTATGTGGCTCGCTGGATGGCTATATTTTTCTGGAGACGTGCAGTCCAGCTTTTTGGCCTTCCAACCACTAGAAACAGATTCCAATTCAGGAGGGCACACGAAGCAATGTCCCCAGCCAAGTACCGACCAGGCTTTGGCTGTGAGTGAAATTTTCCAGCCACGGTGGAGCCAGCAACATTTACATTCTTCTATCTGAAGTAAATCCCTAATCCCCTACAAGATTTACAGCCTGGCTACACTATCTTTCTCTTTCCCTTCTCTCTGGCTCTTTCCTTCTGTTTGTGTCATTATTTCTGAGTCCTCCTCTCATCTCTCACTTACTCCTGCAGTCTGTCTATCACTTGCCATATTTCTGCCTGTCTGTGCCAATGCAGGGTCACTTAATGATAATTAAAAAATGAAGTACCTTTACGATACCCCAAGGACTAGCAATTTAGTACTCTGTAATGCTCGACTTGTACTGTGGATGATGACGAAACCGTCGTACACACAGAAATAACTTAATTATCCACTTCAATCAAAGCGAATGTGTACCTTGTGGTTGAGCAGTCTATGGGAGTAAAGACCTATATGTGCTTATGTCATATGTAATCACCGTGCCAATATACAGAAAGCCAGGCCAAGGCTGAGTCTTGTATATTATCATGCATTTCTACAGTCATAAAGCCAAGTCATTAGAACATATCATTCATGTGTTATATTGCCTGTCTGTTTTTCCGACTTCTGATTCTGCTGGTAGTCAGACGTATATCATGTATGGTCCTAAGATTTGGTTTCTACATCCCAATGTTGGCCTTAATGTGTTGTAATTATTAAAACAGTGAGGATAGTATTCTAAAATAAATAATTATTAATAAAATATATAATGAAAACTAAATATCAAAACAACCCCTCTGAAAAAATGGATGGCAGACCATCCGGTGAAAGGACCACTGTACACTCTGGGTATGGTGGAAGATGAAACCGGCAGGGTATCAAAGGGATAATATTATGTGTGTAATATATAATATATAAAGAAACACACAAAATAGAATAGACAGAAAAATGGCCTTTATTAAAATATAAAACAACAATAGGTGTACACTTAGAACGAATAAAAAGGCATCCCAAATGTATACATGGTATTATAATTATACAATAGGCTTTATAATAGAGCTTTTCTAATAACCATGCCAAACTGGCTCAATAATGAACAGGTAAAAAATGCATATAATGGCCCCAAAAAATAAATATAGTGCAATGTGTAGCAAAAGATGATGTTGGCAAAGGCCAACAAAAAATAAAGTGCACAGATAATATGGACAATGAATGCCAATACATGATGAAGTGAAACGCTACACAATGGAAAAAAGAGGGGGGAACCAAGGAATGAACAATTACCTGGTGAGCCAGTAAATGGTGCCTGGTAACGCGCCCCGACGTGCGTTTCAGAGTTGATCTCCTTCGTGTCTAATACTCTGATAGATTTGCAAAGGAAGCATCAAGTGTGGGATTCACTTCATGCTGAGATTATTTTTTTGCTTACCTATAGATAGCAATTCTTTTAATGGGTTTTCTCATACGGATAATTTTGGTCCATAAGCCTTATTGGGCTCAAACAGGATATCAATTTATGAAATATCTTACAGAAAAAAACAGCCTTTCCAACCCCCAGATCAGATTATCAATGCACTAGCGGGATGCAGTAGACCACCATGATAAAGGTGGGGGCAGCACAGATGCAAAATACTGAAGGAGCAACCACTCACAAACCTACCAATTCATGGAGAGGATGGTTGCCTAGTTTAAAAAACGTACATGGATGAAGCTTGCATAGGGTGTCAGTCACACAGGTGCATGTGATGCACAGCCTTTGGCTAACAGACTATTGATGACACCCATATTATTAGATCAGTTGGGCTGCCCAGCATCATATAAGTACACTCCACAAGGACAGACATCCAAATTCACCCAACCAACACTAAAAGGCCCAGCTGCATCCTGAAGAAAAATGAAAAAATGTGCACTAATAGATGAAAAATTAGGTATAAAATACATGAGGTATTGGTTGATATATTGGCCAAAATAAGTAAGCTTGCAACCCACATGAAGGGTCCTCATACTCAGTTCAAAAACGACTCACATAGACATAAATTGGGGCACATGGCTGTCATATAGAGAAACTTACCCTAAGAGACATCGCAGTTATCTGCTGACATGAGGTCCGCCTGAAACCAGTGGACCCATTAACTTAGACAGGGCTTTGGGTTAAACCGAGAAGTAGGAAACCCTGGGACCTCCTTGAAATTCCTGTCAAGGTACCTGAGTTTAGATACAGGTTTTCCCAGGACACTGCTTCAAAGTAGTCATGATAACACTAGATGACGACAGAAAATGGAATCTAAGATGTAAGGCCAAGGTGAGATATGTGAAGCATGGTTAGGAAAGCCAGAATCAGGGCAGGTAGAGGTCTACTAATATGGTTGTCAAATAGAAAGTCAGGGAAAACAAAGTTCACTCAAGACTAGCAGAAGGTCAGTGGAAACGCCAGGCAAGAATCAAAGTCAGACTAGTTGTCCCACTTAGCATGTTATCACTCCCCTGTGGGTGTGATAACATGTCTTACAAGTGCTGGCATCATCGAAAGCATAATATTTCTTTCCCTCACTGCATTGATCCCCTGAAGCCATGTGTACATGGGTCGCCCTCCCAGGGCTGTGGGGTACTTGGTACCGGGCCCGATGAGCTTCAGTGGGAGTTGTCACTGCAGCTGGGACCCGGCCCGTGGCCCTGGGCGCCCATTGTAAAAGGGGAATGTTCAGTGTGCTTATGATGATTAAAGTTTATGAATGAATGAGTCGTGACGCCACCTGTGGTGTTCGGCAATGAAGATGTTAAGCCGACGCTGCAGACAGATCCTCTGGGACAGATGGTGTGGTGCAGCAATGATGCTATAGCCCTCCACAGGCAGGGCTGTAGTCCCAGGGCAGTGAGATGAAGTGACACGTAGATGGTGTAGTGTCGGGCACAGGGGATGTAGCAGTGCCGGGCAGGTTGACGCAGGAATAAGTGGAGGACACCAGGGCATATAGTTCCAAAGCTTTACTCACAGTCTGTGGTGGCACAAGAGCCCGCATCCGTGTCTTGTCCTCCGGGTCAGGAGCTCAGCCAACTTCCAGGCAAGATGAAGTACTCCTTTCCAACACTCCACCAACATATGTGCCTTTTCTGAACATCTCCCTCTTAGCTCCTTTAGTGAAGTACTCACAGTACTGAGCTACACTGGAGTTCCTCCTGTCAGATGTTCCTATGAACTCTACTTGTACGGCAGACAGCTGTAGCCTTCTCCGGGGACTCCTTACTACCTAGTCCCGGCTCACTCACGATGCTGTTGTGCCCCCAAGTCTTGTGTGGGAATAAAGTGGTGAAAACTTCTATTCCTCCTTGTCTGCTGCAGGACCATTAGTATCCATACAACCTCGGGGACCAGACCCCGGCCTTGCGCTTAGAACTTTGGAAGGGTTCTCCTCTAACCCTAATCCTTAGTTCTCTTCTTCTCCTCACGTTCCGTACTAATCCTTTCCTTCTTATGGAGAGTCAGGCTTTCTATCAAGGTTACTCTCCTGTGCCAGCGGACCCAGATCACTGAGGTCGGCTGCAGCACTTCCTTCCTCCATCCCTCTCAGGGGATCTTCACTCCTCCTCTGACTCTGTCAGACTGACTAAATCCTAAACTCTTCCCGCTCTTTTGATGCTAACTAAACTCCACCCGCCTCCCAGCACGCTTCGTGTTCCAAGCAGGGAGCTGTTATGAATTAGTCACTGAGGAGGAAAAACAAAAACAAGCTAAGCCACAGAAAACCAGAGAGGTTGGTAACTAAGCGGATTGCATACCCCTGATCTTATCCACACAACTAGCAGTAGCCGTGGAGCGTACCTACGATGATCCTAGATGCCTCGTCACAGCCGGAGAACTAAATAAGCCTAAAGCAAGAAAAGGGGAAATCTAAACTGCCCCAGAGCAGACCCCAAAGCAATAGACAGCCCCCAAACATGTATTGTCGGTGAGACAAGATGAAAACACAAACACAGATAGAAAAATAGGCTGAGCAAATGATGGGGCCCACACTAACTAGAAAGGACAGGAAAGGAAAGATGCTGTGTGCAATCACGCACAAAACCCTGCCAAAAAATGTCCAACACTTTCTGATAACAAAAACCCTGAAGTCGCTAGACTTCATTTCCCTATATCAGCACTCTGGTATATTCTGAAGACAGAGCAGAAAGAGACCAATCTGATCAGGGACAAAAAGCAAACTAGCATAAACAGAGACACAAGAATGGAAATTCAGCACAGCCCCAGTAGGGGCTGGCTGACCACAAAAACTGAGTAAACCAGATCAAATCTCATGTGAAAAAATATCAGAGCACACTTAGCTTGAGAAGGCAGGAACAGAACTGGAAACCAGAACCTCAGGGCAGGAAAAAATCACCAGCCCAAAATTAGGGAGTCGGCTGTCTTAAATCCAGTCAGAGACTCCTGATGTCCACTCACAGTCCTCCTCCTCAGGTGGCAGGTGTCTGCCATTTAGATCAGCTTCATTACCTACTGTCACCACTAGAGGGAGCCCGGATGGAGAACTCACGACTCCTCTGTCAACACAGCCAGCTCCACCACCCTCACCAGAAGCCAGAGGTAAACCAGAAAATGAGTTCACAACAGGGAGCCACCAAAGGGTGCTTTGCTACACTACTATGTTGTGTGGGATGCAGGTGTTGGAGTGTGGTCAGGTGTCTCCACCTTACCTGAATGGTGGGGCACCACACCTCAGCAGGAGGTGCAGTACCTCTGTGGCGACAGAACCCTCAGGGGTGCCACATACACGTCCCGGCTTCAGAGAGGCGCACTGTGCATGATCGGAAATCTTCCTCAATTCCCAGGGCAATGTCTTCATCTTGTGTTTTTTGCTCTGATACGTCCCCTTACCTCTTACGAACTCGGGACTGTCCCACTATGCCTCCTGCCTTGGATCCTGTCTCCGGTAAATCACTCACTTAGTCTATCACTTTTCCTCGTCTCTATTCTGGATCTCGCTATCTGTTGCCTCAGTCTCCACTCACATCAGGAACATCCACGACACACAGCTCTGCTGACTAGTCAGATCTTAGGTCTGCTATTACTGCAGACTGAGCCCTATCTGACCTCCTGACAGGAAACTGTCTCTGTCCCTTCACTTTAACCTCTCCCACTCAGGACTAGTCCAAGGTATTAACTTAAATCTCCCTACTATCAGGCAGAACGCAACACTGTCGTCAATAACGCATGTCACAATACATTTTACAATAATAAACATGTCTTCAAGGGGAAATGGAGGCAGTATGTCCATCTACTTACAGTTGAAAGCAGAAAGACATATACTGCTTGTAAAATTGGCAATTTTGGTTACTGGTCAAACTGCTTACCAAATGTATGAACATGTTAAACTCACGATTGGTGGGCTACTCTATGATTGGTGTATTATATGTCAGAACGAGCATGACCTGCTCATGTTTTACAAAACAACTCAAAGCTAATGTCAGTGATTTTCAAAAAGAAATCCCTAATCTGTTGACTGCGGCTGTCTGGTCTTGTTGGATATTTGTGGTTTTGCAAAATTTGAGTTGCCAAAGAATGGAGACGACTCCTCTCATAACTGAAATCCATGCAGAAAATTAATGTAGGCAATTGTTGTATTTTCCAGTTGCTTGTCTAGTTTTTCAACCCTTTTAATAATGTAATTCTCCTTAAAGTGGATGTCCAGTACTTATACATTGATGACCTATACTTAGGATAGGTCTTCAATGTCTGATCGGTCGGGGCCCGACACTCAGCACACCCTCTGATCAGCTGGGATGGCAGAAGATCAGCCAGAAGAGCTCGATTGAAGAGCTGTTCCATCTTCTGCTAGTGGCCGCGACATGGTACTACATATCTGATTCCTATTGATCTGAATAGCAGGCAGATGTGTAGCACCCTGCGGTGGCCACTATCAGAAGGTGGATTTGCTCCAGAATTAAGTAGTTCTGGCCAGCGGCCGCCGCTGCTGACACCAATAACTGCTGATCGGAGGGGGGTGACAGGTGTCTGATCGCGACCGATCAAACATTGATGACCTATCCTAAGAATAGGCCATCAATGAAAATAAGTAGTAGACAACCTCTTTAAAATCATATTGTGTAAACTATAGAACATATGGGCCATCAGTAGGACGAACAGCTTCAATGATGGGGATTGATAGAGTCTTGATGACATTTTTAGACTAATTGTTCATTTACATGTTTGAATATCACCTGATATAACTTTGGTTAGAAACGTTTGCTCAACTATACCCAATAGTCATTCTATGACGGTCCACCATGAAAATAGAGTTTTTCTATTTCAAGTGTCTTAGGCTAGGCTCACATTTGCGTACATGTGTGCAGCGTATCATCTGCATACGCAAACGCATGCAAAAACACATGTTTACGCAGTGTTTTTTTATCTGCATGATGCTAAAAAAAGCTGCGTGTGCATGCGTCTGTATGCGTTTTTTGCATGCGCATGCATTCGATATGACAGACACCAAATGGGCATATCGAACGCATCCGTACGCATGTCCTTGCATACCAATGCGTTCCCCTAGACAGTAATGTTTTTTTACGCACTCATCTGCTTGCGCATGAATGCCCATATTTGATGTATTTTTGACGCTTCAAAAAATGCAACATGTTGCGTTCGCCAGACACAGCGAAGTGACTAATGTGTACGCAAACGCATGCGAATGCATGCAAACGCATGTCCCTGCGTACACCATGTTAAAGATATGTAGGCATGACGCATGCGGATCTATGTGGATAAAAAGCTGCGCGCACAGATGCAGATGTGAAACCAGCCTCAGGCATAGACAAAATCTAATGAAATGGTGTAGTGGAATGGTGCCACTCACAGTAACTCCCAAAAGTGATGTCAAGGTGTTAGGTGGTCCTATAATAATGAAGGACACACTGCATTAAGTGGAAATCATGGATTGGAGTACACAAACCCACGTTATTGATGATATATAGATTAGGAACTTTTAGAATACACGTAAAACTATGATGAATCTGTGATTTAAACTTTTATTGCTCTACTAGAAATACATTGCAGATTTGACCAAGTTGTAAAAATACGTATGTGTCTTTATTGGACTGCCTGATTAGTCTGTTTGTTTGAAGCGTAACCAGAAATTACAATATCATCTTGGTATTTCTGAGAACAAAGCAATGAGAAGTCAGAGACTTTTAATTCAAATCCACTCCTATATCTACTGCCATAAGTTCTTAGCCCAATGAGTTCAATTTAGTTCACGTTTATTTCCTATTCTCTAACAGAAGTTTCTACCACTGGGTCACTCCAATTAAAAATAATTATATCTTCGAAATACTGGTAACCCATGATAGTCAAGAGTGTATTTTATCTATACACAATGTCCATCCAGATTTGATCTAATACTATGTTTTACGTTTGTTTTGAACAACCACCTGAAAAGTATTGAATGTTTCGGCCTCATTGGACTTTGTTAGCAGAACATCTGTGGGGCCACTTGAAGAAACTCTCATGGAGCACATTCTGAATGATTACTAATGGTGAGGTTAAGGTTAGTTAAGATTAGTGCCTGTTATTGGGTACTCTTGTGAAGCTCCCATTGAAGTGCGTAGGAGATGAGCTACAGTCCTCTTGAAAACTGAACAATGTATGACAACCATAGTATCAGGTATTGGCAGAGTAGTTGGAGGAGTATTAGATAATATAGGTCATCAATACCTAGTCCTGGTCAAACAATTTAAGAGGCGCTCCCATTGCAGTCATCATATTATTTGTCACTGTATACTTACAATTGCTCTTTTTGCCTTTCTACCCAGTTAATTCTTCTTTCCATTAGGTCTATGAAATCATGTGACTGTAAACAGACTAGCTGAATCAAAATAAGCTCTATGTAGAACGAGGAAGTGTCTTTTCTTTGTATAAGTCATTATTAGAACTACAATTTTACCTACCGAAAAATCCCTGGTGGGGGGTGGAGCTTTAGAAGTTAATGAGGAGGTGGAGCTGGACTACAATGAAGTAGAATTGTAGCTCAAATGATGACTCATGCAGAGAAAAGAGACTTTATGTTTCTACATAGAGCTTAGAAGGATTCAGCTAGTTTTTAATCACGTGATGTCATAGACCTAATGGAAAAGAGAAAAAATAACTGGGTAGAAGGGCAAAATTATCAATTGTAAGTGCACAGTGTTATATAATATGATGATTGCAATATATTAAGAGGATAATAACTTTGACGGGAAGAGAAGGGCTTCTTTAATTAGTCTTCATTTTTGTAACTAATCAGTTTCTTTGTCACTCTAAGGAATGGCAATTAGCAGCAAACCCTTACCATCAGGATCAGAGCCTCAAACCGCTAGACATAAAGAAAAGTAAATCACAGGACAATACAAAATGAAGTATTAAACCTAAAACAGTGGGGACCCTAGATGATTTTTCTACTCACTGCATATGGCAATTGACCCACAAGCTAAAAAAATGGTGAATTTTCTCAGTTTTATTTTACGTAGCAAATAAGATTGTCCTCACACTGTATCATACTTTGGAAAGATACTTAAAGAATAAGCATCATTCTAGCATCATTTAACCAATCAATAGTACACATGAAAATAATCGACTTTGCAATATATCTTATCAGAGACATTAGATTTTTTTCTTCTCCTGGATTGATCTTTGAAATCTCTAAAACTTGTATTCAGTGAAGACAGATTTTCCCATTGCTAAGATAGGAGATGGCAGTTGAACTCTAGAGAGGGGCAAAGTCGCACACAAGGCAGTACTGCTTGAAAAGAACATCACTGAGGGGCTGGTTGCGCTCACCTGGTGGTGATACGTGAAGGCACGACACTTGATTAAGTATGCATTTCAACTGCTGTTGCCCCGTGACTGGAGAAATATTTTCGAGATGTGTATTTGCCAGAATTGAGAGTCATGTTAGGAGGAATATACTGCGGGAAATTAGGAGCCTTGGAGCTTCACATACGGTTTTTATTAGTACCAATGCGTTTCGGCACCTTTCCAAGGTCAAACAACCAAATGACATTTAGTTTGTTTGACCTTGATAATTTTTTATTTTCTTACCTTGAGAACAGCACCAAAATGTTTTGGTACTAATAAAAACCTTATCTGAAGCTTGAAGGCTCCTCATTTCCTGCAATGCAGCCTGCCTAACGTGATTCTGATGTGAAAAGACAGTTGGTGCTTTTAAAATGATATGGAGAGGGGAGGAGCTAAAGGTGGATACAGGCTTCTACTGCAAATTCTCCTGAAACTACAGTTACAGTTCTCCATAGAACTTTATGAGAACCAACTGTTATCTCCTACCTTAGTAATGGGAAAATCTGTATTTACTGAAGACACATTTTAACCATGAAGTGAGAATTTTGAGAATGAATGATCAGTCCAGCAGGAGAAAGCAGCAGATTTCTCTGATAAGATATATTACTATGTTGCTTATTTTGATTTATGAAAAAAATTAAAATGATGGTTACCGTATTTTTCAGACTATAAGATGCACTTTTTTCCCACAAAATTTTGGGGGAAAACATGGGTGCGTCTTATAGTCAGAATGTACATACAGTAAGTGTGGTGGCAGCAGCGATTCTTCCGGTGGTCCAAAGCTGCAGGGCCTGATGTGGCAGGTGCAGCAGTTTCGGCGGTGCTCGGTGCTGCGGGGGGCTCCGGCGACATTATGTGAAAGCCCGGAGTCCTGGCAGTTCTATTGCCTCGATGCTGTAGCCTCCGGGAAAATGGCCACCAGAGACGGCGCATGTGCAGATTGAGATCTCGGCTTCGAGATCTCGTCTCCTGAGATTTCGGGATGAGATCTAGCTGCCGAGATCTCAATCTGTGCCTGGGAAATCAATCTGACCTCCAGGAAAATGGCCGCCGGAGGCAGCACATGCGCAGATTGAGATCTCAGCTTCAAGATCTCGTCTAATGACACAGCATCAAGGCAATAGAACTGCAGGGGCTTGGCTTCAGTCCTTCACATAATGCCACCGGAGCCCCCTGCAGCACCGAGCACCACCGACACTGCCGCACCAGCCGCAGGCTGGGATGGGAGCAAGATCATCACCCTGCAGCGTCAGACCACCGGAAGACTTGTCCGACTCCTGCTGCCAGCAGCGCTGTGGATCCTCCCCGGGTAAGATGAATTCAGGACTGTAAGATGGACTCCCATTTGATGCACTAATATTTTTCCCCATTTTCCTTCTGAAAATTTGGGGTGCGTCTTATGGTCCGGTGCGTCTCTAAATACGGTAGTCTCTAAATATGACAAACATCAATCCAATCGCAAAAATTTGATTCACTTTGGCGGTATGCTAAACACTACATATTTTATTGACAGGGCCATAAGTATTCATGGTGGGAAAATTATTGTTTCGCCTGAGGGGTCTCAAAGGCCTCTCCATCATATAAAATGCCAGCATTATACAGTAAATAGCACATGTTGAGTTGGGCTCGGTTTTTCTTTGGGACTAGAGGTTTCCGGTTAGGTATTTGTTGCACAATGAAATATGCCTTCACACCACGGCTACAAACAGATAAGTACTAGGATCATTGTGACAAAAAAGTTCCCCAGCCCCCCCAAAAAAATCAATTTTATTATTTTTCACATGTTCAATAAGCAAAGTACAGAATGAAAATTCATAATCATAATCATGAACTACATTTTCCACCATGTTGGCCATTGAAATACATGTGGATCAACTCCAGCAGAGTTTATCACCAATACATCTTTTGCCCCATTGGCAGTAAATTACCATTATTTTTTGAAAAAAAATAATAATGCAAAAATAAATATTTCATCTAGAAAAAAAATTGCTCCTGGCAACCCCCATCCCACCAGGTGCTTTATTAAATGTCCAAAAGATAAGAATCTAATTTTACATCACTGAGGCCCCCCAAAAAATAATTGAGTTACAGATCTGTAGCTATGAGGAGGGGCCAAAGGGCAGATAACCGACAGGAAAGAATAATCATAAATATTTATGTCCTTTGTATGATCAGAAGGTAAATGATACGTGATCCATTTGTTGCCGGGAGAGAAGGAAAGGTATGTAAATTTGAGAAATAATAAATTAATGGATAAACCACAAGATTCTTAAGCATGATCATAGTCTACTACCTTCATTGGCAAGGCCGATAGCAATGAAAGCCAAAAAAGCCTGGGGATCCACATTCATGTAATTCGCTATGCTTCACCAGCCATCAATCAACCCAGGTTAATTTAAGATAACAGAGATATATTATAAAGTATGTTGCTTAGAAATATAATGTAATGCCCTTGTTGGTATTAGTAACAGTGAAAGACAGCATTACATAACTTTTCATCCCCTTGGTTGGGCACTTTAAGTATTTTCATCTAGAAAGAACAATGTGATTTTTTACCTTAGTTAATTTATTTCTAGTTAGTCTATATTTTCACTTTGGAGATTTAGACTGTCATATCCTCAAAGAGCAATTTTTTCGTTATTCCAGCACTGTGTCACTTACTGAGTTGTGTTTTGTTGTTTCAAGAAAATCAGTGTTTTATCAGGAGAATAACACTACACGACTAGGTGTCTCGTGCCTCCTAGTCCAACCTCTCCATCACCACTGATTGGTAGCTTTATGTACAGTGTACACAGAAAGCTACCAATCAGAGATGTGGGCGGGGAAATACAGAGCTCAGCATTCACAGAACTGGTAGATCTGCCGCAGAGAAAACAGTGATTTTATTACAATGACAGCATGCAAACCAATAAATGACAAATTGCTGGTATTAGGCTCTCTGCCCCTACATCATGCTACTCTTAGATTACATAGCAAAAGCCTGGTAAGAGATTCCCTTTAAGAAATTCACATTTCTTAGAGAAATTTCATTCCCACATTGCGTTGACCATCAAAGGTTTTCTTTAATCTCTTTATGCCCTCTTTCTCTATGTGACTGCTACCTCTGCCCTCCCTATACCCTTTGCCCCATAGCAAAGCTGTGCTCACTTACCCATTCTCTTTCACAGAGACTCCTTATTTGGAAATTTGGCAGCACAGTCATATATTACATTGACAGCCCAGGCCATGCATTTCAATGGACACCATGGACATGGTCCCTCACCCCCCCCATGGACATGATGCCCCCCACAGATTACAAATGATCATTTATAGGTCCCGAAAGCAGGATATTTAATCAGCCTATTTCCGGGCGATTTACTAACAAAAATGGACTGCAAAAAGCAGACAACCCCTTTACGAACTAATATGCAAAAGTATTCGTCGACATCAGATATTCCCGAAAAGATTTATTAAAGCTACAAAATGCTTTAATATGATTTGCTTGTTACATTGTTTTGGAGACCAGTAGGGGGTGTATTCCTCTACACTAATAGGTTTTTATCTTTCTCCGGAATCCCCCGAATAGACAATATTTATATAAAAAGGAACGATGTGTGGAAATTCCCCCCCAAAAAGCAGGAGCCGAGATCTATGGTGTTACTGCAATGTGCATTCCATTTTTACATCACAAGACATTTTACATTTTTTCACGAGAACGACTCAATAAATACGCCACATTACAATTCTGAGAAATGATGGAACTTTTCTCATCCATTCAGGTAAAGGGTAAAGTACCTCAAAAGGAAGAGTCTCTGGCTCCCGGGATGAAAGACAGAAGAGGCCAGGAAGACAATCAGATTCTGCAGGGATTAACAAAAAGAATTTAATGACCCCCCTGATTACGATCGCTACATTTGGAAATGCAGAAAGAAGTCTGTGTTTTTTTTTCCTTGTAATCTTCTGGCAGGCAGAACATGGAGGATCTCAGACGCCTCCTCTTCTTCCCTCTGTCCTCCTGGTTAGGTACTTTCAATTATTTCAACGTAATGGTATAATTAGGGCAAGTGAAGAAAAGGAATATGGAATTTCCCATGTGTAACAAACACAATGCCTGCACATGCCCATCATAGTCAGTTTACCATACGTAGTAACAAACAAGAGTGGGTACATCAAGTGCAGAACATTGGGGCTTGGTGTATTTTTTTTTATTTTGGAACACCTAATAAAAGGGTTTTCCCACGTAGACAAACCCTGCTGGGCGAAGAGAGGTGTTAGAGGGGTGCATTATTGCTATAAGACTTCAAGTGGAGCTCAGAATGGATACAAGAAGTGTCACAGGCACAGACAGAAACATTACATTTCTGCATCAATTCGTCCTTAAAAGGGATCTGACCCATGTTGGCTGCATTTTTGCAGCTGTGTATGTTTTACTCTGAAAGCGGAAGCCTAACAGAGAAAAAAAAACTTTGAAAAGTCGACCATGTACAGTTGAAACCAGACGTTTCCATACACTATATAAAAAGACATATATGCATGTTTTTCTCAATATCTGACATGAAATCAGAATAGACCTTTCCTGTTTTAGGTCACTTAGGATTACCATAATTATTAATATTTGCCAAATGCCAGAATAATGAGAGAGAGAGAGAATGTTTTAAGGCATTTTTATTACTTACTGCAAAGTCAAACGTTTTCATACATTTCATTAGTATTTGGTACCATTGCCCTTAAACTGAATGACTTGGGTCAAACGTTTGGAATATCCTTCCACAAGCTTCTCACAATAGTTGGTGGGACAAAACTAGTGTAACTGATCCAGGTTTGTAGGTCGCCTTGCTCGCCCCAGCCTTTTCAGCTTTGTCCATACATTTTCAATAGGATTGAAATCAGGGCTTTGTGATGGCCACTCCAAAACATTAATATTGTTATCCTTAAGCCACTTTGTTACCATTTTGGCCATATGCTTCTGGTCATTGTCCATTTGGAAGACCCATTTCTGCCCAGGCTTTAACTTCCTGGTCGATGTCTTGAGTTGTTGCTTCCGAATTGCCACATAATGTTATTTTCTCATGATGCCATCTATTTTGTGAAGTGCACCAGTCCCTCTTGTAGCAAAACAACCCCACAAGATGATGCTGCCACCCGCCATGTTTCACAGTTGAGATGTGTTCTTAGGCTTCTCCCTTTTTCCTCCAAACGTAACGAAGGTCGTTATGCCCAAAAAGATCAATTTTAGTTTCATCAGACCACAGGACATGCCTCAAAAAATTAAGGTCTTAGTTCCTGTGTGCATTTGCAAGCATTAATCTAGCTTTTTTATGTTTCATTTGGAGTAATGCCTTCTTCTTGGCAGAGTGGCCTTTCAGCCCATATTTATACAGTACTCGTTTCACTGTGGATATTGACACAGTCTTACCAGCTTCTGACATCATCTTCACAAGGACTTTTGTTTCTGTCCTTGGGTTGATATGCACATGTCTGATCAAAGCACATTCATCTCTGGGACACAGAACCCATCTCCTTCCTGAGCGGTATTATGGCTGGACATTCCCATCTTGTTTGCACTAGCATATAATTGTACAGATGAACGAGGCACCTTCAGGTATCTTGAAATTGTACTCAAGGATGAGCCAGACGTGTACAAGTACACAATTCTCTTCCTAATATCTTGGCTGATTTGTTGAGACTTTCCCATGATTCTACACAAAGAAGCAATGTGTTTCAGGTATGCATTAAAATACATCCACAGGTGTTGACAAAAAACACATGACATCATCTTATGGACAGTCCAGAATTGTTTAAAGGCATAGTAACCTTAAGGCCCCTTTACATTTAGCAATGCACCAGCGATCCCGACAACGATACAACCCGGTTAGGATCGCTTGTGCATCGCTAAATGGTCGCTAGTGAGCTGCCACATAGGCAGATCTCACAGCGATGCAGCAGCGATACAGCAGTCGTTACTTACCTTTCAGACGAGGCGATCCTGACGTCCTCCCATCCGCGTCCACGCATCGCTCGTCGGCGCCAGCAGGAAGCCCGACAGGAAGCGCCCGACGAGAAATGGAGCTGCGCGATCTCGCGGGATCAGCGACAGACAGTGGGGGAGCTGGTCAGAGGTAAGTATCACACATAGCGATATCGCTATGTGTAAAACCCCCTTTAGTGTACGTAAACGTTTGACTTTGCAGTAAGTAATAAAAAATGCATTAAAACTTTCTCTCGCTCTTATTATTCTGGCATTTGTCAAATATTAATAATTATGGTAATCCTAATTAGCCTAAAATGGGAAAAGTATATTTTGTTATGTCAGATGTTATGTCATGTCAGATATTGAGAAAAACATGCATATGTGTCTTTTTATATAGTGTATGTAAACTTCTGGTTTCAACTGTATCTTGTCTGACTGTTCCATGGCAGATCCCTGGAACTATTTCCCTGCCCTGCTTCCCATAAGTAATGTGGCATTGGGCGGTAGCTATAGCTAAGGTACTCGTCTTCCACTCTCAGCACACTACATGAAGATGGGGGTCCTGGCTGGGTGTGTGGGCTTCGTCTACTGGGGCACTACGCCCTTGCAGGTCACATGATGCCGGTAACTTTGCATGGCCAGGACGTATGTTGAACAGTTCAATGAGGGAGACCACCACTCAAAAATAAACAGCAACTTGGTGGGAACTATGTGCAGTAGATAGTGGGTGCAAAACTTCAAGAACGTTTAATTTAACACGTGACGTGTCTTCAAGATCTTCACATACATTCTCCTTGTCCTCCTCAGAATGACTCAGTTCTATCTCACTCCATCCTATATTTTCACCACTACCAAATTTCAGTACTGCAGTCCAGATAGTGAGAATCCTATTCTCAACCTGCATCTCTGTGTTCTCTCTTCCTCTTAAAGGACCTAATTTGCCACTAAGGCTGGTACATAGCTTCTCTGCTTCTGATGCCTTAGAACTCTTGCCAAGGCCACACTCTCTCTTCATCTCATGTCTCTGTTCTGTCTTCGCCCGTTACCTCTCTGACTATGAACTCTGGACCATACTGCTAGGTGTCCTGTGTCAGGACCCGCCCAATGATTACTCTTTTCTTTGGTCACTTCTTGCTCTCTCCTCAGGATCACGCTATCCACTGCCTCCGCCTCCACTCCTGTCAGAGACACCCACGTCACACGGTTCTGCTGACTGGTAAGACCTTAGGTCGGCTTTTGTGATACGCTGGGCCCTATCTACGTTCCTGATAGGAAACTGTATCTGTTTCTTCACCTTAGCCTTTCCCACTCTGGGTTAATCCAAAACATTAATCCTAACTTTCCCTGCTGTTGGGCAGAAAACAACACCAATTACGCATTTCACAGTTTACATTATACACCATAACAATACTTGTGTCTTCAAGGGGAACATGGTCAATATGGTCATCTCCTTATATGGGTCGCCCTCCCAGGGCTGTGGGGTACTCGCTACCGGGTTGGTATCAGTGGGATGTGTCACAGCAGCGGTGACCCGGACCGTGGCCCTGGGCGCCCAAGCAATAGGAAGATGTGAGTGGTGGAATGTAGTTAGATGAATAGTTCGTGACGCCACCTGTGGTGCTCGGCAAGGGAGGTGTTAAGGCGACGCTGCATGCAGATCTGCTGGGACTGATGGTATGGTGCAGCAAAGATGTAAAAGCTCCCCACAGGTGAAGCTATAGTCCCAGGGCAGTGTAGATGTGGTTGGCACAGGGTTTGTAGCAGTGCCGGAAAGGTAGGAAGCAGACAAGACACAGCGGGGTGCAATTTCTGTACCTTTACTTGGTAACTGCAGTCCAGGGTCCTGATTACAGATGGTATTGGAGCAGGCTAGCCTGAAAGCAATTCAGGGATTCTCTCTCAGCAGATGGGTTGTGCAGTCTCCTTACTAGTGCGTATTTGCGGGATCTCCAGTACCGAGTTACACTGAAGTTCCTCCTGTCAGATGTTCTCAAGAACCTCACTTGCACGGCAGACAGCTGTAGCCTATCTCGGGGACTCCTCTCTCTTAAGTCCCGGCTCACTATCCAAGCTGCTGTTGTACCCTCAAGTCTTAGATGGGAGTAGGGCATTTACAGCCTCCTACTCCTCTGGTGTCTGTTGCAGGACCGTTAGTATCCATACAACCGTGGAGACCAGGCTCCAGTTCATGCGCTTTCTCCAGAGATGAGCTCTTCCTCTCAGCTCTATCTCAGCGCTCCTTCCACATGTCTGCACACTTCACCCTCCACAGACTAACTCTCCACTCCTTCCTCTTGGCCCTCAGAGAGCTCTCCTCCCCTTAATCCCGGTTCAGATTTCCCCCTGCTGGCCTGGAGTGGAACTGTGTTGCATGCATAGATTGACTGCGAGAGAGACCCATCATTGCCTCCAAGCCTGGCATTACCCTCCCATGGAGGAAGGCAAAGCCACTGTGGCAACCATACCCCTGGGGGCGC
The DNA here is from genome assembly GCF_039654945.1 of Dendrobates tinctorius. Lineage (NCBI taxonomy): Eukaryota > Metazoa > Chordata > Amphibia > Anura > Dendrobatidae > Dendrobates > Dendrobates tinctorius. Next base: position 56,207,074 of record NW_027361754.1, read on the forward strand.
CACATATACATCACTGACAAGTCTCCCTATTTGTGTGTATAGAGCAGCTTTCCCAAACTCCAGATCTTCTTTTCAGGATTTCCTTAGAATTGCACAGGAGATGGAATTATCATTTGGGCTATTACTAAGGAAATCCTGAAAACATGACCTGTTGGTGCCTCTTGAGGACTGGAGTTGGGGAACACTGGTATAGAAAGAGATCTGTAAATAAAAGGGATCAGGATGGGGAGAAGCTGCTAGTGACCAGCCTCGGACTAGTCATCCGAGACATATAGTCCACCTTCTACTGTACTCTTCTATGTTTCAGAGTAAAACATATACGGCTGCAATATCGTTGCCAGACTCTGATTCCTGCTGTCCGTGATTCAGGCAGCATGTATCAGATGACAAGTTTTCTTTAACTTCTAGCATTTAAACTAAGATAACAAACTTATCACTAGGTGGTGTTTTTATGATTGCTGGACTCAGTTGAACTTTGGAGCTTTGCTAAAATGACACAGGGTTAGATCCTTGCCTATAATGGGCCACTGATGATGAGAATTGAAGGATCCCACCCCTAGGGAGTATCACAGTCCCTTATTTACAAATTATCTTCTCCTCTGTCCTTTTGGGGGGCAGATCAGCAAGCACACATATTAAATCAGTTGGGCTAAGGGGATTTTGTTCCACTTACACTGATCGATATCAACCTGTAAGTGTCAGGTTAGGATACAGCTAAGTCCGGCGGGCGACACAGCATATAAATATGATGGGATCGAAAAGTAATTGTTAAGCCCTAAATGTAGAGAGCAAGGGATGGGACACCTGCTGACACCAACATGTGCCTGTCCCTAAGCTCTCCTAACACCCTATTCAGGTCCTTCTCCCCGCCACCATCACATGCCTACTCCTTGACTGTCTCCTCTATTGACCCTGGCTAGTGCACTTGCCAGCAGGGATGGTAGCATCACTACGGTGTAAGAAGATGAGCCGAGACAAAGTCAGCAGTGTCCAGTGCCATTTAAAGCCGGAACTATTGGGACTGTCACCACTGTTGGCGGGGGGGGTTCTTCTAGGAGGGAGAGACCTTTCTGTTGGATAGCAGGGGGCGCGGGGTATATAAGGAGACCTGAGCACGAGAACGGGTCAGACATGGCAGGAAGGCGACAGGAGACGGTTGACTCCCTCTCTGCTGCTCGCGCTGACAACTCCACATCACTCATCCCCCAGCGTGCTGACTTTAAGACTTCCCTTGACGCTATTAATTTACCATCTTAACCCGTTCTTTCGGATACCCCTGTTTTGCCTGTGATAGAGGATAAACTGCCTAGAGACAACTCTGTAAGACTGCCGGCTGCCACAGTCTGTAAGCATGCCCATGTCTTGTGCCTGGCACAATTTCTGAGTAATTCACATAAAGGACTGTTCCACGTTCCGACGCACTTAAGTCAAGCAGGACCGAATCCATCAGCACCGTCGGGAGACAGTGTGTTAGGCTGGCGGAACGCACCAAATAATAAAGATGATAATGAGGTGCGTTCGCAGCCTGGGGTCCACCGTGCAGAGATGTAGAACTGCTGCTCGGTAATGGCGGAGGTTATACGGCAAATAATAAGTGAACATATGTGGGTTAGCATCACCCGGTGTTGTACAGGAGCGAGTTCTGTTGATTCACAGAAGCGCGGTGCAACACAATGTAAATGCCAAAGCCTGTTAAGCTCACAGGGCTCAGCCAGATGAGCGCTAGTATACAGACACAGGACTCCGCCCCAAGGACACGGGGTTAGTCCACTAGCACTCGGCCCCGCTGCAGCGGAGCCAGCAAGAGACAAACAAAGTAATGCACTAGTGTGCACTGCACCGCTCTGGCGGAAGCCACTAACCACACAAACTAAGGAGGAAAGCGCTAAACCTGCGCATGTCACCGCACTGGCGGATGCAGCCACTAGGTGCCTTGTGCTGGATGGCACAATATGGAGCTGAGAGAGGTGCTGTGACTTGAAAGCACTGTGGCGCTAGGCTTAGCCACTACAAGGCGCTGACTCAAACTAAGATAACCTCATCCATCATCACACACACAAGTTATAATAACTGTCTATACTAGCGCATGGCCGAGCAGCCATGCGACTCTTTTATAGTGGCGTCCTTCCGGGACCTTCCCAGTGGACTAATCTGAGCAGGAACAGGACCTGCGCATGTGACCTCCGACCTCCAATCAATGAGGTCGTCCCATGGGCATGCTCAGTAGGGGAAAAGTAGGACTTAGTCCCAGGAACATCTGCTTGCTGCTGACTCACACATGATACAATAGCAGAGCCAGGAGGAGCAACCAGATGCCTAGCATTAGCCTGGGCAAGGCACTGGGACTGATGTCTCTGCTGAGCAGCCTCCTCTCTGGCTGGAGAGGAATGGGAAACTGCAGAAAGCAAGGCTTGAGTTCCCTCCTGTGCAGATGCAGGAACCTAACACAGTACTTCTTGTATCGCAGTAGCAAATACAGAGACTTTGTCCACGATTTGCGATGCTGTTGAGAGATTTTCCAGCCCTCTCACTGTAAGCGATAAGTTACCGAGTTTTTATATATCTTATTCCGGAGCATTGGGTTTGTATGTAATTTCCACTTCTCCTTTATTAGTCTTGCCTCCCTGCGTGGAGTATTACTTGTTAATTGCCTGTTCAGTAAACCCTTGTTAACCCCTTCTGTCTCCGGCTATTCACTGCATCCAACGGACCTCTCCTTCTTACAACTGCAGATGGTAAAACACAGGGGAAGAGACAAACGGGACAGACAAAAAGGAAAATACTCAGCTCAGACTCTGCTGCTAAACTCCACCAGGAATCAAAACTCAAACAGCAGCAACACCACCGTCACAGAAGAGCTCCACATCCCTAGCTGGTCTGCATAGAAGAACTCTATAACCAACCAATAGCTGAAGGGTCATGTGACTATTTAAAGGGAGGTGGGAGTGGTCACCAACTAACATCAGCTGACCAGCCTAAAAGAAATGCCAGCAAGAGACTGACATTAACTCTTGCTGGATCAAAAGGAAAAATCATTTAATTTTCAGCAGACCCAGAATGACGCTCAAGTCATTCTAAAATGATGATTGCCAAGCCAGCATAAACGATCCAATCAGCTAACGAACAAATATTTTGCTCCTGCGTAAGCTGATTGGCAGCATGTTTATGGAGCGCCCCTAAGGCTGTGGGATACTCGGTATCGGGTCGGTACTTAAATGGGAAGTGTCTGTGGCCCTGAGTGTCCATGTAAAATAAGAACTGATGAGGATTAAAGTCTATGTGTAGATAAGTTCGTGACGCCACCTGTGGTGCTCGGCAACTTAGATGTTAGGTCGACACTGCAATGTAGACCGCTGGGGATGGTGGTGATGCAGCAGAGTTGGTTCAGCTCCCCACAGGTGGAGCTAGTCCCCAGGGCAGTGTGGTTGTATATTAAAATGTAGATGGTGGTAGTAGATATTGGAATGCAGCGTGGGACAGGCAAGATAGAAAGGATTCAGGCCACACCGTAGATGCAGTTTCCATGCTGCGTCCTCCAGGTGAGAGGTCCAGAAAACTCTCAGGTAGATGGAGAACACCCTTCCAGGACTCCCTTCAGTATACAGTATGCCTTTACTGGCCATCTCACTGTGCTGATTTCCTCCCTCCTGTCCAGCAAACTCGGATCTTGTCGGAAATAACCACTAGGTCCCTGGATCCTATGTGTCTGCCTTTTCAGCATATTATTATGGATTTGGCAGCAGAACTTGCAATGCTCGTAGCCTCTGGATGACCTAGCTGAGTCCGTTGTTCACTCCACTAGTTTTAGGGCCAGTCCCTAGACTGCGACCTGATCCCTCCACCCGATGTTTGCCAACATGCCACACGGGCAGTATGGTCACTGCACCGTGCCTCTTGGATCCCTTCCCTCTTCAGGGAGATTCCTTCTGTCGCTTTCCTTCCCTGCAGCTCCTCCTGACAGGGAGCTGCATCACTCATGTCTTCCCACTTTCACTTCCTCTTTACGTCTCCCCACTAAACTCTCTTCTCCGCTCTCATCCTACTAGCTCCACCCTCCTCCCAACAACCCTTACTACCCAGGCAGGGTTGAGGTCTTCCTCCCATAGGGTACATCCAGATGCCCTGCTGCTATAGGGTGTGTGTTGGGTGCAGGTGTTAGAGTCCTGTCACGTGCCTCCACCTTACCTGGGGAGTGGGACACCACACCTCTGGGTGAGGTGCAGTATCTCTGTGGCGACTGGACTCCCCTGGGGCACCACATTTACATGGATCAAATAAAAAACGAGATAGATATTACAAATATAATATTAGTAGCAGATCTGGCAGACAAAAAAGGTGTGTTTTTTCAACTCATCCATAAACTCTCAAATTTTTCAAATTGAAGAGAATCAAGCCAGATTGTTAGTAATATATTAATGAGAACCCGCCTAATCAATTATGGTCCTGGAATATTTCACTACTTTTTAAAGGGAATCTGTCATGATCAATTTACTACTGAAACTAATGATATAATTGTATCTTCTCCCTGTGTTTGCGTGGGTTTCCTTCTGGTTCTCCCATTTCCTCCCACGCTACAAAGACATACTGATAGGTGTAACGGGCTGGGTGGTGGAGCCACTGTGCCAAAGCCCAAGTAAGAACTGGAGGGGTGGACTAGGAGCCTCACCCAATCCGATCACGGACACACAGCAGCTGAAGACACCGCAGTCCATGGAGAGACAAGGGAGGTGATCCAGGTGCTACTCCAGGACTGACCTTGGGAAGATGGCCGCTGACCTATAGGAGTGGATAGCTGGAATGGCCTGAGGAAATGTTCAATAGGTGCAGACAGGTGGAGAAAATGACAGGAACCGCAGGTGCAGACAGAACAGTCTAACGGACAGCCGGCACCACTGCCGTTGAGGTGAGCACTGATGGGTGCAGCTGGCTCTGCTGCCATTGAGGTGAGCACTGGCGGGTGCAGCTGGGGCTATAGAAATGGCCGGAGTGAGCCTCCCAACCCCCCCTGGAGGAGGCGTGGGCGGAGGCCAACATGACGGGGGGTTGGAAGTTAGTGAGGGAAGGGGAAGGGTTAAAGGGGAGGGGGAGCTAGGTGGTATTTAAGGCAGGGTCTGGGGGAGCCCACCCTCTGTTCCTGTTGTCCCAGCTCCTGAGCAGTCCCACAGCTTACCGGGATGTCGGGAGTGGACAGGGCCCTGGACACACTGCGGGCGGCAGCAGCAGGGCAGCCTCCTGGCTGGCTGGAGGCGCAGGTGGCCGGCCTGCTTCAACGAGGGGGCGCGGCCTCCAGAGCGGCTGTCCCCCGACACCGCTCCCCGGGCCTCGCGTCGGCGCCGGAGCCCCTGCGGCGGCGTCCGGACCTTCGCCCCGGGGCAGGAAGGGGGCGGGGCCGGCGCGCGCCCGACTTCCGGCAGCACCAGGTCCTTCGGGGGGGCCGCGGCGGTGGTGGACGAGCCACGCGGCCTGCCTCGGCGAGCGCTTCGGCCGCGGGTAGAGGGGCGGCCTGCCAGGCGGCAGGGCCGAGCCGGGTCGCGTCCCCCGGCGGTGGGGGGGACCTTGCTGTAACGGGGGGGCGCTGCTGCGGTGCCCCTGCAGCGGCGCTTGCCTCTGACCCCCCGAGACTGTGCCACAGCCCTATGGCTGCAGCGGGACCAGAGGGCAGCTCGGCGGAGTCGGTGCGGGCTGCCAGAAGATTGGAGCGGAGGACACTGTCGGGCTCCCAGTTGCCGTGGGGGGCCCTGAACGACCGGGTGCCTCGCGATGGCCTGGCTGAATCGACTCTCGGCGGGGGGAGGCAGGAGCCTTCATTGGTGGGGGTGTCGCGGCCCAGTTCCGTCGGGGGTTCAGGCCTCCCACCCCGGCTCAGTCTGCGGCGGTGTTCGGGCCGCAACAACGTGGCGGTGAGTTCGCCGCCGGGAGGCGCGAGGTCCACGAGGCGTCATCGTCTGGGGATCCAGGATTTCCGGCTGGAGGGTACACAGCCCCCTCGCAGCCCGGTGAGTATGCGTCTATGTCCCCTGTTTGTCACCCGCTTTTGTCTTCATCTGTGGTGGTAGGGGGCCCCTTAGCAGAGTCTGGGGGCGGTGGGGTTGAGGCTGGTTTTAGCAGTTCAGGGTCGGCTGGGGGAGTATGTGATATGTTGGCAGATGTGCGTAGCTTGCTTTTACGTTTGGAGCAGGGTTTTGTGGGGTCGTCGCCGGTAGCAGCGTGGGTTGGGCCACAGGGTGGCGGGTTGGTGGGTCAGGGCGCGGCTGCGTCGGGCCCTTGTGTCAGTACGCCGGTGTCAGTGTCGGTGCAAACCGAGAAGGAAAAGGAGTGTCGTGTGCGTCTGGATGATCGGGCGAATGGCGAGGTGTATGTGTGTTTTGAGGGTGCGTTGGGGGCCCATTTGAAAAAGGAGGTGAAAGAGCGGATTTGGAAGGATGAATATGTGGAAATATTTTCGCTATTGCCTCTTGCGAAGTTTAATTTGGACAAAAGTAAGAAAGAGGATAGCAAAAAGGAAGAGGAAGAAAAGTGGAGGTGGCGCTTGATTCCTCAGACATTTGTAAATTGGCAGCAGGCGTTTGCTATTTTGGCGAGTGTTATCGGGGAACAGGCCCCTGATAATTGCTCCGCGTTATTTTGTTATTTGGATGCTATCGGGGAGGCTTATAGAGTTTACGGCGGTCAGGCGTGGCTGCGGTATGATGAGCAGTTTCGTCAGAGGAAAGCCGTGCGTCCGGCTATCCGCTGGGATCAAAAAGACATTGGCTTGTGGATGCGTGTGATAGTGCAAAATAAGTCTGGGAGTTCCTTTCTTGGGGGGGCTGGAAGCACCAGCCAGAATAGCGGCACTGCCGGCTCTACGGGTGGTGGGGGTCAAGGGCAGTCGGGAACGCACAAAGCGGGTGTTTGCTGGCAGTTCAATGACGGCCAGTGTAAGTTTGGGGCCAACTGTAAATTTAAACACCTCTGCTCAAACTGCAACGGTACTTCACATGGGGCATCAAAGTGTTTCAAGAAAGGGAAGTCCAAATCCAGCGGGGGTAATTCGCATGGGGGAGACTCCAGTGAATCTGGAAAGGATGGTCCCCTATCTAAATAGATACCCTGATAGGGTAAGAGCGGGGCTGTTGTATTCTGGTTTTCAGGAGGGTTTTCGGATTCCGGATCCTCCGTTTGAAATCCCGTTTGTTTTGAAAAATTTGCGCTCTGCTTTGGAGCATCCGTCAATTGTTTCGGAAAAGATCCAAAAAGAAGTTTCAATGGGGCGCATGGCGGGCCCTTTCGTGTCTCCTCCTTTTCCGAATTTGGTCGTTTCCCCGTTGGGGGTGGTTCCGAAGAAGGAGCCCAATAAGTTTCGGCTCATTCAGCATTTGTCTTACCCGCGGTGGAGGTCGGTTAACGACGGTATTGATCCAGAGATTTGTTCAGTGGTATACTCTTCATTTGATGAAGCGGCGAGTTGGGTCCGCAAGTGTGGCCGCGGGGCCCTTATGGCTAAGACTGATGTTGAATCCGCTTTTCGTTTGCTTCCGGTTCACCCAGACAGCGTGAGGTTGTTGGGATGTTTCTGGAAGACAGGTTTTTTGTAGATAGGTGTTTACCTATGGGTTGTTCTTTGTCTTGTGCGTATTTTGAGGCTTTTAGTTCTTTTCTTGAGTGGGTCGTGTGCGACGTCTCTGGTTGTGATTCGATAGTTCATTATTTGGACGATTTCTTGTGCATTGGCCCAGCGAATTCACGTTGTCTCAGGATTTTGAAAGCGATTGAGTGGGTGGCGGATCGGTTCGGGGTTCCGCTGGCGCCCGGAAAAACTGAGGGCCCCAGTACGTGTTTGCGTTTTCTGGGGATTGCCATCGATACTGTTGAATGGGAATTTCGGTTGCCGGAGGACAAGCTTGATGATTTGAGGTCTGAAGTGGTTCGTGCACGTCGGTTGCGGAAAATATCGTTGTGGGACCTTCAGTCGCTGTTGGGAAAGCTTAACTTCGCTTGTCGGGTGATGCCGATGGGTCGAGTTTTTTCACGTAGTCTGGCTAGCGCTACTTCGGGGGTTCGGGCTCCTCATCATTTTGTGAGATTGTTGGCGGAGCTCAGGGCCGATTTGGTGGTTTGGGAGTCCTTTTTGGAGAAGTACAACGGTCGTTCGTTGGTAATGGCTGATGTGGTCTGCAACGATGCTTTGGATTTGTTTACGGATGCGGCAGGCGGATTTGGTTTTGGTGCCTATTTTGGAGGGCAATGGTGCGCCGCTCAGTGGCCTGCTGCTTGGGTTTTGGCGGGGTTGGTGCGTAACATCACGTTGTTGGAGATTTTTCCGATTCTGGTGGCTGTTCATTTGTGGGGTCATGAGTTTCGGAATCGGCGCGTTCGTTTCAATTGCGACAACATGGGGGTTGTAAGCGCGATTAATGGTCTTACTGCATCGTCCCCTCCAGTGGTCAGAGTTTTGCAGGAGTTGGTGCTAGCATGCTTGTCTTTGAATGCGCATGTGACGGTGACACATGTGCCTGGAGTGAAGAACGAGATAGCTGACTCTCTCTCTCGCTTGCAGTGGGATCTTTTTCGTTCCTTGGCTCCGGAGGCAGAGTTCGAGGGTCTGATCTGTCCGGAGGAATTGTGGAGGGTGGCTTACGAGCCGCGGAGTCACTGATCGTATCGTTGTTGGCACCAAAAACCTGGGAGGCCTACCGGAATGTGTGGTGTGCGTGGGAAGAGGTCCTTACGGCTGGCTCCACTAGTGGGGCTAGGCTTGAGCAAGAGGGTCTGTTGTTGTCATGGTTGGGGCAGGGCGCAAACGAAGGTTGGTCTCGGGCAAAGGTGACACGTTTGTTGGCCGGATTGTCTTTCGGTTTTCGGTTGCGCGGGTACAGGGATTTGACAAAAACGTTTTTGGTAAGACAGGCGGCGAAAGGTTTTCAACGCTTTCGGGGGGGGGGGGTGATTTAAGGCGGCCCGTGTCGTTTAATATGCTTGAGCAATTGGGTCTGGTTTTGGGAGCGGTATGCGCGGATGGTTATGAGGTTGCGTTGTTTCATCTGGCCTTTTCCTTTGCATTTTTTGGGGCGCTGCGGATTGGGGAACTTGTGTCCCACAATAAAGAGTCTGTGGGCGGGTTGTTGGCCAGGGACGTGACTTTGACCGCTCAGGGCGTTGAATTTTGGCTCCGTAGGTCAAAAACGGACCAGTCTGGGAATGGTCGTCGAGTTATGTTGGGGGTTGTCTCTGGTTCCGGGATGTGCCCGGTTCAGTGTTTGCGTAGATTTTGGGACCTTCATCCTACTCGGGGCGGATCTTTGTTGTGTCACGCAGACGGGGGAAGTCTGTCTCGATATCAGTTCGGTGCGGTGTTTAAGAAGTCAATTCGGTGTTTGGGATTGGATGATTCTAGGTTTGCTTCGCATTCTTTTCGGATTGGTGCGGCGACTGAGGCAGCTGAGCGTGGTTTGGGTCCCTCTTTCATTCAGCGTATCGGAGGGTGGAGGTCTAATCGTTATCATAGTTATGTTCGGCCTTAAGGCGTGCGGAAGGTGTGTCCGGTTGTCGTGGTCCATGGGGTAGATTAAATATTGCAAGTATTGGAGTGCTTTCTTTGCGATATGTTTCTGTGAGTATCGTTTTGTGTTTCAGGTATGGAGCTGCTTCTGGTCTGGATATTTGGTCACTCCTTTGTTTACTGGGGAGCGGTGAGAGCCGATGTCAGGACCGATGGCAGACAGTTGGGAATTTCCAGATCGGCGGCAGTGGTGCGGTGGATCGGTTTTCGGGGCCTGGTGTGGCGTCGGGTGTTGCCGGAAATTTACGAGTGTGTTCGTTTGGACCGGGCACCAGATGTTCTCGTTATCCATGCTGGGGGTAATGATCTGGCTGTCCGTCCCTTCCGGGAGTTGATCAAGGACATTAAGCAAGATTGCTTGCGGTTGTGGGTGACTTATCGGGAAGTCACGATTGTGTGGTCGGAGATCGTGCCACGCAGGCGTTGGCGGTACATGAGATCGTTGGAGAAGGTCAACCGGGCCAGGATCAAGGTTAACAGAGCGGTGTCCGCTTTTATAGTTAAAAACGGGGGAGTCGCTGTGCGACATTTTGATTTGGAGAAGGGTGAGGGTGATTACTGGTTGGCGAACGGGATTCACTTGAATGCAGTGGGTTCCGATATTTGGGCCCTTGCCCTTCAGGAGGGTATAGAGAAGGCTGTCGCTTGGCGGGTTGTGGGGGTCTCGGGTCATTGAGGTGTTCAAAGGCCCCTCGTTGTGGCGGTTTTGGGGGAGGGGGAGTCCTTCAAGTCGGTGGAAATTGGTTTTGGAGACTCTCTGGGTAGGGTCTCCTTCGTTTAAAGGTATGCTGGTCGTGATCTGGTGAAAGGTGGATGGGGAGTTTTCCGTCAGAAGAGGGCGGATCCCCAAGGAGTTTGTGGACAACATCTATTGGTGTGCTGGTGCTCCCGAGCCTGTGGGGTAAGGGCTGGGAGCAAATGGTCGGGGGTTGTCCACAATATTTGGACTATTTCATCACGATCTTGTGGCTTCAAGGACTTCTCCTTCCAGGGTTAAATTCATTGTACTCATGTTGTTTGATACAGTGTTTATTGTTTGTTTATTGTTATAATAAAAGGCTGCTGTGGCCATAAAATTCCAAAAGAAATACCGGTGTCTGTGTATTAGTTGGCGCCGAGGTGGGGGTGGTCATTTTATGGTCACGGTGGGGTTTTTGGGGGTAAGTCAAGACGCTTGATATCCCCTTACGAGGTAAATACTTGACAATACCAACGTCATGCCATTGAGGTGAGCACTGGCGGGTGCAGCAGACTCGGATACAAGTACAGGGACCTGTGAACTGACAAACATGTTAGAAACAAACTCACAACATTGCACAGGCACCTCCATGTTGAAGGAGGTGGTTTAAATAGTAAGTGACCTCCAGCTATTGTCTGGGGACAGTTTAGAGGAATGCGAGCAGCCCCTTTAAGAAAGAGGAAGTGTGCATGCGCTCTAAGCACAGTGAATGAAGATCTGCTAGGAGTACTCGCACCCCAGCCAGCAGCAGACTCAGAAAGAGCAGGACGGGAGCCTTGGCGTTGAGCACGCTGATGTCTGCAGAGAGGGAGGGACTGCAGGCAAGAGATGCGGGCGCTACAATAGGGAATCTAGATTGTTAGTCCCAACGTGGACAGCAATAATAACATCTGTAAAGTGCTGCAAAATTAATGATGCTATGCAAGTGAGTAAAATACAGTAAATAGGTGCAAGTATAAAAATAAAAACAATACCTGCCTTAAAGTGTCAGTCCTGGAAAATCACCCATTGAAGTCACAAGCAAATTAGCCTTGAATGCATTAGGAGTGGGTCGATGCATTCATTGTATTGACACGCCCCCAATGCACTTTACGACTAATTTGCATGTGACTTCTAAGTTTGATTTTTCTCCCACTATTGTTTAAACCCCCAGTATTCGCACCCTTCTTGGAACCCATTTGTCTCCACCAGTTGCTCATCTTCAGGAAAAGAAGAGTGGGTCTATTGCATATCTATCTATTATCTATCTTTCTATCCAGGATCGGTGTTAGGGGCAGACAGACCAGGCAGCTGCCTAGGGCTCTCGCTTATCCAGGGGCCCCCAACCAGTGGCGTGCTGTTAATAGTTGTGTGTGTGTGTGTATGTGGAGCTGAATTATACTCTATGAAGGGGGCTGAATTATACTCTGAGGGGGCTGCTTTATACTCTGTGGGAGCTGCATTACACTCTATGAGGGGACTACATTATACTCTATGAGGGGGTTGCATTATACTCTATGATGGGGCTACACTATACTCTATGAGGGGGCTACATTATACTCCATGAGGGGGTTACATTATACTCTATGAGTGGGTTATATTATACTGTGTGTGGGGCTGCTTTATATTCTGAGGGGACTACATTATAATCTATGAGGGGACTACATTATACTGTGTGTGTGGGGGCAGGCTGAATTATTCTTTATGAGGGGGGCTGCATGATACTCTGAGGGGACTACATTATACTCTATGAGGAGACTACATTATATTCTATGAGGGGGTACATTATGCTCTTTGAGGGGGCTACATTATACTCTATGAGGCTGCTACATTATACTGTGTATATGGAGCTGCATTATACTCTGAGAGGGCTACATTATACTCTATGAGGGGGTTCCATTATACTGTGTATATGGGGCTGCATGATACTCTGAAGGGGCTGCATTATACTATGAGGGGGCTATATTATACTCTATGAGGGAGCTGCATTATACTCTATGAGGAGACTACATTATACTGTGTCTGTGTGTGGGGCTGCATTATACTTTGACGGGCCTACATTAGACCCTGAGGTGGGCTGTAGTATACCATGAGGTGGACTGCAGTATGCTCTATCAAGGACCATGGGGAGTACATTATACTATATGGGACCTGTATTATACTGTCTCAAAGACTATCTGTCCCCGTTGTTTATTTCTTTCATTGGAAAGAAACTCGGGAACAAGCATCAAACAACTTGAATATTGTTGATCATGCTCATTTAGCGGCCTGAACTCAGCACATGTAAACACAACCAGAAATGTCTCTGAGTGATGGTGAAATATCTTAGCATTTGGAGCCCCACCTTAACCTTTTGCCCAGGGCCCCACTTTGACTAAAACATATCTATCTATCTATCTATCTATTTATCTATCCTCATTTCTAGCTATCTATACTGCTCAAAAAATTAAATGGAACACAAACAACCTGTTGGAAATGGAATAGTGTTCCCTTTATTGTCTTGAGCAGTATATTTATCTATCTATCCATCATTATATTGTGTTTTTCAACCAGAAAGCTAAGTAAATTTCCCCCACCAGATTTAGTAGGTTTGATTTTTTCTATTGATGGGAGAGGGATATTGGTTTCACAAACCACATTATGTCTGGCCACAGAGGAAACTTCTTTATTTCTTCTTCACAGGAATAATATATGTATTTTCTGTACTCCAAATAACCCCTGCTGTGAAGAGTATGGGGAAACCAACATAAATCATTTTTCTAGAATAAGTTAACGATGGTCCTGAACTCAGATCTAGGGATCAGTGTCTCGATGCTACAAACGTTTTACTGCACGCGTTTTGGGTTACACCATATCTTAAAGTTGACCTGCTACAGTGAATTAGTATTGTGAATTGAGATTATACATCCTGTTATTTATTTGCTCCTGGTATTACTACTATTTTAGTACCGTTATTTTTTCTATAGTTTATATCGACTTTCCCCTCTCATATGCTTTTAATTTTTCTCTAATAGTAGATTTCCTATTTTCAGCAGGGATATGATACCAGTTGAGCAAGGAAGATCACGGAAAGACATTTTCCTGCACAGGACACAATGAATGCAACTGAGAAGTTTCTTGGTCTGTGCTGTAGTTATTGATGCCCCCCATTATGGTGTAACAATTAGTGTCTAAATGATGAAATTATACAGTGCTTAATAGAAATACCTTTAATAACTAAGATCAAATGCTGGGCCTCAACCGTAATGAGATTGGTGGTCTAGAGTACCCTATTTGAATGGAGCATCAATCGAACATGTGCAATACTGTTCTATTCCAAATCTATAGGGATGACTGAGATAGCCAAGGACAGCGCTCCAACACCTCCAGTAGTGCCACAGTAACATAGAGGTTGAAGATGTGCCAGTGTGCATGATTGCTGTGCTATTCAAATGGGGGACTTGCTAACCCCATTGTCATAATCCTTGAGGGTTCAAGCAGTCTTACCCCAGCTGAATAACCATGTGCAATTGTGGGGGAATGAATTGGGAGCCCAGTTATCAGGGCCAGTGTTGCCATCTTCAGTAGTCAAAAACTATGCGCCTGAACACATCACTACAAATTGTATCTGAGACAATATTAGAGGCTAAACATAGTATACTGATTAAAGGTGCATGAACAACTCGAAACAAGGTTAGACCAAGGGTGCACAATTTGCAGTCTGGGGACCCCATACAGTTCTTCTGTGAGGGCTTCAACCATCTGATCTTGGACATGATACTATCTGGTCCCAAGGGTACCTATAAGAAGTTCATAAAGGATTAAAGGGTTACTCCTATCTTTGATTATCTTTTCCTATGGGGTTAAGAACTTACAGGCAAGTATTTGCTACCTACATGCCTGTTCTGCCCAGCAGCAATCTCTACCGGCACCAAGAGGCAATTCTGCTTCTTCATTTGACTTCACGTCAACAGAGCAGCTCTTCCTTTCCACTCTGCTCTGTCGAAGGGGCGTCACTGCCAATGTCATGGTGATTGACGTCGGCAGTGTCGGGGAGCTGGTTGTCTATCAGCACAACATCGACAGCGATGTCTCATCGACAGATCAGAGCGGAAGAGAAGAAGCTGCACTATCAACTTGGCATCACTGGAAGCCACAAAATAAATGGCCATGAGCAGTCCGTGACTGCTCTGAGCTGGCAGAGATTTGCGCCGGGCAGAACAGGCAGGTAGTCTCATAAACAAAGATGAGCAACGTCCTGTATATCCACTTTACTAGATAGGACAGGTATAATGGAGACAAATCACCATCCTCAGGATGTAGAGCTTTGGAAACAACTGGGTGTGAGTCCTATTTCAGCCATGAATGGCTAAGATCAATATAGCCTTTTAAACTAGTAGATGCTCAGAGATTTCACTATTCAGCTCTTGGAACTAATTGAGGGAATTGTTTAGCATTAAACTGAAAATGCTATTTGGAGAATCAGCCAATCAGCATTGCTGAGAACCCTTCTAGGAATGTTTATTGGCTCATTTGCACTACAGGGCCCTCCTGCCGAGGCTCCTCCCAAATGCAATTTTCAGTTGGATGCCACTGAATACTAAATATGCTAATTTAAAGGAGTTCTTTTAAACATTGATGATATATGATATGCAGTATGTCTATGGTACTGTGTGCTGTGATTATGAGACTGGTAGTGGGCAAAATCACCACTGATCACACAAATATTAGGACCTAAATTCAACAGTGTTTCTTGTAGTCACTACAAGGGTAGAGTCTCTTAGTGATAACGTGCAGTGAAATGTTTTTATTCCTTTCAGTAGAGATGAGTATAAATAAACTACTTCTATTTGCCCATAAATCAGTGACAGAAAATATTGATTAAAATGATTTATCTGTTATGAAACAGCAGGTATTGTATTGTCAGCCAAAGAAGATACAAAGAAAACACAGAAAGCGGTAGAACAAGTATAAAAAAAATATTATGCCACTTCCACTGAACATTGTATTTACACACGTAAGCCAACATGTAGTAGACGTATTGTTCCTTAAGGTTACATTTGTAGGAGTTTGTGCTACTGTACATTTTGCAATACCCACATAACAAGCATCCTCACTGCCAACTATGATGCAAGGGAGGGGAGCGCGGGCTGAAGGGATAATGAGCCAGTGTCATCTTCCATAATAAACAGCAGTCTTCAGGTTTGTTTTCCAAATGAAAGGTGGAACTGTATCCATGTAAATCCAATTGTCAGTTATGGATCCTAGAGCTTATGTCTACTCTTTTTTGTCTTTTACCTATAAATAGTACACTGCAGTTCGTAAGATAAAAATAAGGAAACATTTCAGCTAAGATGCCTCAATTTTAGAGTTTTTGCCTATAGGCCTCCCATTCTGACAGCTGCAATCCCAGAAGATCAGCAGTTGAACACTCCCCCTACAGTGGCCACTGCTGGAAAAAGCACAACAAAATGCAGCAGATTAAGGGGAAGGAAGCGGAGCTCGGAATACCTGAGACAGGTATGTAACAAGGTCCAGGTGCTACTGCCACCTCACATATCACTACCTCCAACTTTCCTAGGATTAGCCAACTTTCTTAGGATACTAAATAATATTACTCAATATGCCATGATTATGTCCTTGTTCTTAACAGCTGACTAATTTGGAAGATTTTAAGTTTTGTTTAAAAAAAAAAGCCATGTATCATGCCTAGTTGGGAGCCAAATTGATGGCCATGTTGATTCACTTCAAACATACAACTTTTGTACATAAATATTTTCTTGGTTGATGCTTTTCAAATTGCTGCTGAGAATGCATGTACCAAATAAATATTCAGGCATACTTACGGTATTTGTCCTGCAAAGTAGATAGTCTAGGTTATTATAAAACATTTTCCCAGCATGTTACTAAATATTCCCATAGTGGATAAATGTAATATCCATCTGTTCACGAAAGAAAATCCCTATATATACCTTATATACAGTACTGTGCAAAAGTTTTAGCTGGGGATGGAAAAAGGCTTCAAATTATGAATGGCTCTAAAAATAGAAATGTTAATAGTATATTTTTAGCAATTAGAAAAATTCAAAATGAATGCACAGAAGGTAAATCTAAATCAGATCAATATTTGGTGACAGCACCAATTTTAGGTATGCTAGTGTGAGATAGTGTGATGCAGTGACGAGCAGGAGGCAGAGCAAGTGTTAAAGGGTTTATTACAGGAAATACTCCATGCAGGGAGAGAATGGATTACTAGGGAGCAAAGTTGAATAATATATCCGGATAAGAACAATTGTTTATGTAATGGGTAAACTTATCAGTCTGTTGGTTTCCGGGCTGTGAAGGCTCGAAATCCCACGGTGACGCCCATGCAAGTGATGCGTGAAGTCTCTGGCGTGGTCCTGTAGCACGTTGAGGAACTGTCTCCTGACGTAGGTGGAGTATCCTGGCTCTCCTAGGCAAGGTCCTGTGTTCCCGAGTCAACGTACGTGATATAGCACTGTCTGTGGATCCGCCGGAGCGTGACTCACTCCAGCGGCGGAGGCGGGGGAGAAACTACCCGGATTTGTATGAATCACCAGGTCAGTCTTAGGCTGTGCGCTCGTAGCAGCCAGGGGAATGGTGCGGGACTGATTCTTGGTGACAGGAGTGAGCGGGCACACAGCTACTTGTTGCTCACAGTCAGTGGGCGCATAGGCCAGGGGACTACAGCGCGGGCCTGAGCTATCACGTCGCTCCCAGGAGAGTGAACCAACCTTGTCCCGCTGCGCACTCTGTCTTCCCACCAAGAGTCCCTCTTTCCCACGTGCCGTCCCTTTTATATTTGACATGCCCCCTACTGTTGAGTGCAAAGGTCTGTCCGAGTCTTAAGGCTTTCCCCCCGGCAACAATGGTAACAGCCCCAACAGTTTCGGAACCGGCGAAGGAGAGGTACAACCGGCCCGGTCCATCTTCCTACACTTACACACAGTAAGCAGAGAGGTTGTTCCAAACATCTTGGAGAACTAACCACAGATTTTGTGTGGATGTCGCATGTGCAAATTCTTCTGTCTTCTTGTGTTATCTCAGATAGACTCAATAACGTTGAGATCAGTTCTCTATTGTCTGTAGGGCTGTATAATCACTTCCAGGACTCCTTGTTCTTTAGAAAAAGGTGGGGGAAGAAACCTCCAGTGATTAAATCAAGAAGAAAAGTTAGCTTTTTTAAAAAAAAATTTTAAAAACTTTTATTCGGTATAGTACTACATTAAAAAAGACATGGTTCCTGGTCACCACAACCTAGAATGAACAACCAACATGTTTCAGCTAAGAGCTTTAGGCCTTACACCATGCTTTACTGCTGCCTGCAGATACTCATTATTGTGCTGTTCTCCCGCCTTTCAGACTGCCTTCTGATAGAATTAAATATTTCACATTTTGACTCCTCAGTCCACAGCTCTTACACTCCAGTTTTTCTGCACTCCAGTTCCTATGTTTTCTTGCCTAGTGAAGTCACTTGGCCTGATCGTAATTTGACTATGAATATTATTTTTGGACAGACTTCTAGGAACAAGAGATGGGTGTAGCTGGGTCCAACTGGTTGCTGCAGTTTCTAAGCTGGTGGCACTGCTGGACATCTTCTGGTTTATAAGGGAAGTAAGCATCTTTCATCTACTGCACAGTTTCCTTGGCCAAGCACTGCATTTACGGTCCTCAATGTTGCTCATTTTTTACGTGTCCACAATGCTGAGAAATAGTGATGGACGAACGTACTCGTCACTACTCATTACTCGCCCGAGTATCACGGTACTTGGTGTACTCGGCGAGCATCGAGCATTTCCGGGATAACTCGGTGGGAACTCGGGTCTCCACCCAGCTTTTTTGGCGGTCTTTAGAGACCCAATCACGATGCAGGGATTGTCTGCCAGGCAATGAAACGCCTCAGCCATCTTTGTTGTGGTCATGAAGTGATTGGCTGGCCGCACAGCATCATCAGGGGTGTAAGAGACTGGACGCCGCCCTGCTCTGCACATTCAGCTCCAGATTTAGATAGTGTAGGGAGAGCTGCTGCCGAGATAGGGTCAGATTTGGGGATTTAGTAGTCAGTGTAGGGTCTACCATCCTAAAGTACTCAAATCCAGCTAAACCAACAGTCCTTCTAAGGACTAATTCCGAAGTATATAGGTTGCAATGTTAGGTAGGTAGGGGATTGTACGTCACTCTATACATATCAGTGTAAGGACTGCAGGCACTGTATGTGTGTATATACATATCATTGCATACATCAAGAGGGTCCATTCCCTTCCTGCCTGCTGCTGCTACCTATAGGATATATTGACTGTATATACCTAGCCCCAGGTCTAATTGGCTTGGAAATTTTTTTGGGGCAGGTTAATAGAGCTTATTTTATTGTAAAGCAATCCAGAGCCCTTCTTTTTTACTCTATTTGCTTTTTGACAGTGCACAATACAGCCAGATCCTTTTCCTAGCACAGCGTGAAAATCCTGCAACTAGAACTACTGATGGAGTCATTTTGACTCCTTTCGTTTTTTATTTCTCTTCTGTGACTACATTTTTCAGAATTCCGGCTTGAAACTCGGTGACTTTTCCTCAAATATGATGTGAAAAAAGATTTTGTGAGAATAAATAATTTTGGTGAAAAATTTGCGCGTTTTTTTCAAAATTTACCAAGAACTACTGAAGGGAGTCATTTTGACTCCCTACTATATTTTGAGGTCCTTTTGTCACAAAATGTTGCTATAAAGTTTTGTGCATAATTTTTTCACTCTGTCTTATTTACCCTGATGTTCATATAGATGTAGTTCAATTTACATGTCAACTTTTCACATTTTCCTTGTGTTTTACCTGCTTGTATTACTGTGTAATGCTGAACAAAATAGCTTGTTTACTCTAGGCTCTTATCTTATGCTAATGAAGGGTGGTGTTTTTCTAAAGGGGGTTTTACACTAAGCAATATCGCTAGCAATATCGCTAAAACGTCACTGGTTTTGTGACGTTATAGCGATATTGCTAGTGATATCGCTATGTGTGATACTTACCAGCGACCGGCTCCCCCGCTGCTCATCGCTGATCGCGCGAGAATGTCCGGCTCCATTTCTCGTCGTCTGCTTCCTGCTGGGCTTCCTGCTGTGACGTCCAGCAACGCGTGGAGGCGGGCGGGAGGACGCAGGATCGCTGTGTGTGAATGGTAAGTATCGTGCGCTGCGTCGCTGCTGCATCGCTGTGAGATCTTTCTGTATGAAAGCTCACTAGCGATCATTTAGCGATGCACCAGCGATCCTGACCGGGTCGGATCGCTGGTTGGATCGCTGGTGCATCGCTAAATGTAAAAGGGCCTTTAGGTCCTAGCAGGAGACAGTATTCTGGATAGTAACTTTACTTTCAGTTCAGCTGAAGAGACAAAGAGAACAGACGCAGACATAGGAGCTCTGAAGACTCATACAGGTATGAATTGTTATGAAATAGTTTAGCTGTCTGTCAACTGATTCAGCCCACCTACTTTTGAAGGTGGCAGAACAGTTATTATTTCTTTTAGTTTTCATTTCATTTCTATTTTTCAGCAGGGAACTATATAGAATTATGGAATTTGTGAGGAATATGGAGAGAAGACGTTTGATAAAGCCTCAGGATATTCTGGCTACTTTGCAATCCATACCGGAGGATGAATCCGAATCCGAATTGCAGGAACATGTATTTGATTCTGACAGTGATGAAGATTTCATTCCTCAGAACATATCAAGGGAATCTGAAGACTCAGAAGGAACAAATCCAGAAGGTAAGTAGTTATGTGTATTTATTTGTTCTTCCACACACTGAGTTAGGGCCTGTGCACACTAGCAGAATTCTGGCTGAATAGCCATCTGGATATTCTTGCCGCAATAAAGGCCGTACCTGCCCGCTCATGCCTGAAGCTCCGCTCCGAACCCCGGGCTGGAGCCGCTGTCAGGGACAGAGCAGCGCTTGCTTACGCGCGAGCACGGCTCCGTCCCAGACAGCGGCTCCAGCCCGGGGTTCGGAGCGGAGATTCAGGTATGAAACTCCGCTCTGTACCTGTACCAAAAAATGTCACGCAAGGCATTTTTGCAAACGCTTGTGAGAGAGTTGAGTGGTCCTTATGTCACAGATAGGGAAAAGGGTTCCACGTCCCAAGTTTCTACATGCTCAGAAGTGATGGTTCAAACAAAATTTTGCCAGATCAAAGAAAAGTGCAAGAAAAATAGATCTGTCGGCAATTGTAAGACTTGTGGTAAGTCTTTGTGTGGGCAATGTACTGCCATAAATCAAAGGCAATGCCTAAAATGCGAAACACCAAATGTTTAGAAGGTGAATTCTGCGCCATATTTTCATTTTTATGCTCCTCCACCTACATTTTCTCTGCTTTTTGTTCTTCAGTTGTTGTTTATATGTGTGCACTTGAATAAAAAAAATGTTTGAAAAACGTCTATTATAATTATTGTTATTTTCTGTAGAAAAATAAGAAAAGCAGAAAAAAAACAATCAAAAGCATTACTGTTGGATCTCCCAATAATAATACATTACAAAAAATATAATTATTAATAAATAACCACAAATGAAACTCTAAAAATAAACGAAAACAAGCAAGGAGTCAAAATGACTCCTTTCAGTAGTTCTAGGCGGGGTCACGAGTCCAGTAGTCCTAGTGTTAAAGGGGTCCCAAAAATCACTTTTGAGTGCGCAGAGAAATATTTAATTTTTATGTGGTACGGTAGAGTAGAATTATTTTGAGTGTTTTACACAATTTCTTGACACCATTTTGCTGAACCCCCCAAAAAATACATACAGGCCACATATTTTAAAGTGTGGTGTACCTGTGAGACTCCTCATCCATCCATCTGCTAAAGGTTTTGGTCATTTTAGCCCTAAATTCCATTTTTTTTGCTGTCTGTCACTGTAGTTCTATACACCACTATTTAGCCTAAAAAAGCAAAAAATACAGTCAACAGATATTTCAGTGTGGTAGCTCCGTGCCAGCTGATAACCTGTATCTGCGTGCTCCAAGTTTGGCCATTTTAGTCATGTTTTGCATTGTTTTCCTGTGTGTCACTCTAGTTATATACAGCACTATTTAGCCTAAAAAAGCAAAAAATACAGGCCACAGATTTGTCAGTGTTGTATCTCCGTGTCAGCTCATATATTTGCGTGCTGCAAGTTTGGCCATTTTAGGCCGGTTTTCAATTTTTTTTCTGTGTGTCACTCTAATTATACACAGCACTATTTAGCCTAAAAAAACAAAAAATACAGGCCACAGATTTGTCAGTATCGTATCTTCGTGCCAGCTCATATATCTGCGTGCTCCAAGTTTTCCCATTTTAGGCCGGTTTTCCATTGTTTTCCTGTGTTTCACTGCAGTTATATACAGCACTATTTAGCCTAATATAGAAAAAATACAGGCCACAGATTGGTCAGTGTGGTTTCTCCGTGCCAGCTCATATATCTGCGTGCTCCAAATTTGCCCATTTTAAGCCAGTTTTCCAGTGTGTCAATGTAGTAATATACAGCATTATTTAACATAAAAAAGCAAAAAATACAGGCTACAGATTTGTCAGTGTGGTATCTCCCTGCCAGCTCATATATCTGCGTGCTCCTGGTTTGGCCATTTTAGGCTTTCAGTTTTTTTTCTGTGTGTCATTCTAGTTATATACAGCACTATTTAGCTTAAAAAAATAAAAAAAATACAGGCCACAGATTTGTCAGTGTGGTATCTCCGTGCCAGCTCATATATCTTTACAACAAGAAAAGGAAATTGACTAACAAATAAATAAAATATAGATGTGAAGTACTAAATAATAAACTACCGTCCAAAAAATGAATGGCAAACCTTTTGGGACTAAGCAAAAAAAGGAGAACCACCAAGTATGGAAAGGAAGTCGAATTGATGGAAAAGCAAAAATATGGGAAGTAAAATAATAATTTAAATATATAATAAAAAAAATAAAAATAATGAAAATAATAAAAGGAATTTTTTTTTAAAAATTGCCTTTATTAAAGTGTGTGGCACATCAGCATAAAATATAAAAAATATGTATATATCAACACATGAAGTAATATTGATAATAATAATAATAAAAGTATATATAAAAAACAACAAACAAAAACCACACAAGACCGCCAGATAAAATAAAAAATTCCAAACAAAAAGAAGTGTATCAAATAAATTGGCGTTTTACAGAACCCCCCAGCACCCTGAATAGGAGATGCATGTATGATAGGTGCAATGTGAGATGCATACCCCTAATGCAGCAACCGACCGGCTGCGACCCCTTGGCAGAGGTAAATGAGATATCCCACTTCTGACCTCCCCCACCTTTGTAAATCCCACGGTAAATGATCGGGGGTTGCCGCCCACCTGCGGCTATTGTAATGTACGTCTTGCATCTAAATTGGAGCCTGTTATCTACTGGCCCGCCACATATTGATTGTCCTGTCCTCTGTATGTATATATATTCTGAGACCGGTGAGTAAAATGTTGTCACACTGGAAATACGTGGAGAAGCAGTGATCTTTTATATGTTCCCATGTTACAAAGCCTTTCGAGCCAGCGTCCTTCATCCAGAAGTGATGAAAAGCAGAGTGGACCTCCTGAAACACGGGGTGGTAATGTAAGAGGTATTACAGCACAGAAGTCCCCGTTACAGGCGTGCACAATATAATATAACTCCACCAAGTGGAGAAATTATGTAATAAACCTAGAGAATAAAATAAATATGTGAATATAATGAAAAAATATATATGGAAATCTCAGGACTGCATATAAACCTAAAATGGACAAATAGCAAAATACAAATAAAAACCCAGTAGGAAGCAAATACCTGTAAAAATGATATGGCGGTCACAGTGCTGTCTAAAACACGCCGTGGCGGTGTGTTGAACCGAAGGGGGTATATATACTAAATATCAAAGCGTGCATAAGTGCTGTGCCAGCTCATATCTGTGTGCTCCAAGTTTGCCCATTTTAGGCCTGTTTTCCATTGTTTTCCTGTGTGTCACTGTAGTTATATACAGCACTATTTAGCCTAAAAAAGTAAAAAATACAGGCCACGTATTTGTCAGTGTGATATCTCCCTAACAGACCTCATTTATCTGTGCAAACAATTTGGCCATTTTAAGCCTACATATTGTAGTGTTTTTGCAGTCTGTTACCGTACTTATTGACACAAATCTAATAAGCCAAAAAACATTTTTACCTACAGTCCAGATAGGTAAAAGTGTGGTTTTCCCACACTCGTTTCACATACAAGTTGGCCATACAAATCAGCCATTTCTAGTGAATGTGTATAATATTCTAGTTCATTTACAATGGGAAAGGTGCGTAGAAAGGGATGGGGAAGTGGACGTGATGGTGATGGTGCATGCCAAGGCCGTGGCCAAGCTGAAATTGAGCCACCAAAAACACCCACATCTTCTTGCTGGATCTTAGTGTCCGAAGTCCTAGGGGACCGCGACAAAACAGCATTATTGAAGCCCGAGCAGTGTGAAAAGATTGTTGGTTGGATAGCGGATAATACTTCCAGTTAGTTAACTGTAAAGCGCTGCGGAATATGTTGGCGCTATATAAATGAAGATTATATAGCCAGCTGGCATGGGAAAGAGAAGAGAAGGAGAAAGACGTAGACCTGCAACCTAAGCTTCCATAAGAGAGAGAAGGAACAGCGCGGAACGAAGGAGTAGGCGAACTGAGAGGAGTTGTGGGTTGGAAGAGGAACCCTGCCTATAGGATCTCAGCGCAAGGCCGGGGCCCAGTCCCCGAGGTTGTATGGACACTTATGGTTCTGCAGCAGACACCGGTGGAGTAGTTGGCTGTAAATGCACTACTCCCATCCAAGACTTGGGACACATCAGCAACCGATTTGCGAGCCAGGACTCTGAGAGGAGTCCCCGATAGAGGCTAAAGCTGTCTGTCATACAAGTAAGGTTCTAGGAACATCTGACAGGAGGAATTCCAGAGAACTACGGTACTGGAGTTCTTCACATTAAAAGGCGCAATAGAGGAGTCGTTCAGGAAAGGCACATGTTGGCGGAGTGTTGGAGAGGAGAACCCTGACTTGCCCGGGAGGTTGATTGAGTCTCTACCCCGGAGGACACGGCACGGAGGCGGGCAACAGTGGGTACTACGAACTGTGAGTAAAGCTTTGAAACTACAAGCCCTGGTGTCCTCCATTCATTCGTCGCTAACACCTTCAGCACCGCTACATCTGGGTATCAGCATCTATACCATTCTGCACCTCTCCTCATCCACTGCACCCACACTGCCCAGGGACTACAGCTCCACCTGTGGGGAGCTACACCATCTTTGCTGCACCACACCATCAGTCCCAGTGGATCTGCATGCAGCATTGGCTCAACATCTTACTTGCCAAACACCACGGGTGGCGTCACAAACTATTCAACTAAGCTATAACACCATTGACATCACCGCCATTGATATTGGGCGCCCAGGGCCACGGACCAGGTCACCGCTGCTGTGACACATCCCCCTGACACGGCCCAGTACCGAGTACCCCGCTGCCCTGGGTGTGAGGGTCCACCCAAGTACACCTAACCACGGACAAGTGCTTGTGGCCAGGGATGGTACATCTCGCTGACGGCACACTGGGTTAACATAGTGGAAGCTGGGTCCCAGTCAGACCTTGGGATGGAACACATCCTCCCGACGCCAAGAATTGTGGGCCCTAGATCAATCAGGGTTGCCCCCACTGTGTACAGCTCCTGCACCTCCTCCTCCTTTTCAGTCTCCATCTCTGAAATGAGCATATCAGTCACAAGCTGGAAGCACTGCAGCACTGCCAAAGCCAAGCGGCCACATCCTGTGCTGAAGCTAATTTTTGCTTAGGTGACAAACCGCACAATGCTGAAGAGTTGTTGACAGCTCTGAAAGAGCAGGCAGATGTGTGGCTGACACTGCTGAATCTCCAGCCAGGCATAGTGGTGTGACAATGGCAGGAACCTGGTGGCAGCTCTGAGGCGAGGCAAACTGACACACGTACCATGCCTGGCCCATGTGCTTAACCTCGTTGTTCAACGTTTTCTAAAAAGCTACCCGGAGCTGCCATATCTGCTGATGAAAGTACACTGCCTGTGTTCCCAGTTTAGAAAGTCAGCTACAGCTTCAGCCACTTGCCGTACTTCAGCAGCGATTGCAGATTCCAGCTCAGCGACTGGTGTGTGATGTCCCCACGCATTGGAACTCTACGCTCCATATGTTGGAAAGGATTTGTGAGCAGAAGAGGGCAGTTGTTGAATACCAGCATCAACAAGGCCATCGTTATTAAGGCTTGACTCCACACATAAGACCTAAGGAGTGGACATGGATGTCAGACATATGTAACATCCTCCAAAACTTTGAGGAGTCCACCAAGATGGTAAGTGGCGATGACGCCATAATTAGCATCACCATCCCGCTTATCTGCATTCTGAAAAGCTCTCTGCTCACAATGAAAGAGGATGCATTGCAGGCGGAGCACAAGGACATGGAGCAAGGAATCATTCAGGGTGATTACACACAACCCAGCCTCATGTCATCACAACGTGGATTGGTTGACAATGAAAAAGAGGAGGAGGAGGAAGAACAGGAGCTACTTTCATGCACTATAGATGGTACTACAACCACAACTGTCATACCATCTGTTCAGCGTGGATGGCCTGAGGACAGGGAGGAAGAGGAGGAGGAGGAGGACAGCTTGGTCAGTTGTCCTGTTGGTGAGGACACGGAAGGCTTGCCTGTTACCAGTCTGGCATGCATGGCTGACTTTATTTTGTGCTGCCTTTCCCGTGACCCTCGTATTGTAAAAATATTGGGTAACAGTCATTACTGGGTAGTGACACTTTTAGACCCATGCTACAAGGAGAACTTTCAATCTCTTGTTCCACAGGCAGACAGGTCTACTAAAATGGTGCAGTACCAGAGGGCCATTGCAGAATTATTAAAAAATTCCCATCTCAAAATGCTGGCGGCAGAGATAACAGTTCGTTGGCCAACCAAGGAGGACAGGCGAGAGAGAAGCAACTCCAATCCAGCAGGGGCAGGGAAACACTGGCAAAGTTCTGGGACAGTTTTCTCAGACCCTCCCATCACCCTGGCCCTGAGGCGCGGGGTAATCTCACAAGGAATGCAATGTTTTCTAAGATGCTGTGGGAGTACCTTGCTGACCGTACCAACGTCCTCCGTGATTTCTCAGTGATTTTAATCACTGGACACGTGGCATGAATTGGCTCTCTACGCCTTGGAGGTCCTGGCCTGCCCTGCCGCTAGCGTTTTGTCAGAGCAGGTTACTAGTGCCGCTGGTGGAATTATCACAGATAAGCGAATTCGCCTTTCAATGGAAAATACAGACAGGCTGATGCTTATAAAAATGAACAAGGGATGGATTGGGCCAGATTTCTCGACACCACCAAATGATGACAGCGAAACATAACCTCCAATGTGGTGTCTTTTTGGGAGGTGTATTCCCATGCACCTCTTCACACCCACACATGGGTATACTCTTCCTGATTTTGGCTATTTGGTGTCCTCCTCCTTCTCCTCATCCTCACCATCCACCACCACTCAAACACCAGGGTGAATGTATTCCTTCATGCTCCAGCCACTCTATTTTTTGTCACGGGTGTTATGATGCCTGTCACCAAATTTTAAAAAATATGTATCCCCCCAAGGGGAAATGTTTGCCAGCCCATACACTATGGGCATTACAAGTCTAGGAGACCCGCTGCTTTACATTGGGCAAATTTTTTTATGAGCCTTCCTCCACGTTTCATCATCCACTGCCACTAGATCACCAGGGTTAACATGTTCCGTGCTGCTACAGCCAGTGTCAAATTACTAACAAGGGTGAGTGCATATGCTTGGCGAAAAATACTTGTTCAGAAAAAGGTTGAGGTGTACCCCACAAGGGAAATGTTTGCCAGCCCATACACTTAGTGTATGGGCATTACAAGTCTAGGAGACCCGATCCTTTAAACTGGGCCTATTTTTTAATCAGGCCTTCCTCCACGTCTCATCATCCATCGCCACTAGATCAACAGGGTTAACGTGTTCCATCCTGCTACAGCCAGTGTCAAATTATTACCAAGGGTGGGTTGTTTTGCTGGGCGTAAAATACTTGTTATGGAAAAGGTTCAGGTGTACCCCACAGGGGAAAATGTTTGTCAGCCCAATACACTTAGTGTATGGGCTTTCCAAGTCTAGGAGATCCGCTCCTTTAAATTGGGCATAGTTTTTAATCAGGCCATCCTCCACGTGTGATCATCCACCACCACTAGATCACCAGCGTTAACGTGTTCCATGCTGCTACAGCCAGTGTCGAATTCCGAACAAGGGTGGGTGGTTTTGCTGAGTGTAAAATACTTGTTACGAAAAAGGTTCATGTGTACCCCACAGGAGAAAATGTTTGTTCCGTGCTGCTACAGCCAGTGTCGAATAACTAACAAGGGTGAGTGGTTAGGCTGGGCGTAAAATAATTGTTGAAAAAGGTTCAGATGTACCCCACAAGGGGTGCTGCTGCAGCCAGTGTCAAATTACTAACAAGGGTGAGTGGTTAGGCTGGGCGTAAAATAATTGTTGTAAAAAAGGTTGAGGTGTAACCCACAGGGGAAATGTCTAGGAAACCCGCTCCTTTTTAATAAGACTTTTTTTAAGAGTCCCTCCTCCATGTTTCTTCCAAGGTGGGATTGGGGTTATTGGGGTGCATATGACTTGGTAGCAGGGCCAGTCTTGCAGTCAATGCATAAGAAAAGAGTATGGGAGTACAAAATGAATAATGTGAAGTGGATTTTCCTGTGCCCATCCAGTACCAGGGTTCAAAGGCATATGTGGGTGCATATGACTTGGTAGTAGGGCAGGCCTTGCTGTCAATGCATAAGAAAACAGAATGGGAGTACAAAATGAATAATGTGAAGTGGATTTTCCTGTGCCCATTCAGTACCTGGGTTCAAAGGCATATTGGGGTGGATATGACTTGGCAGCAGGGCAGGCCTTGCTGTCAATGCATAAGAAAAGAGTATGGAAGTACAAAATGAATAGTGTGAAGTGGATTTTCCTGTGCCCATCCAGTACCTGGGTTCAAAGGCTTATTGGGGTGCATATGACTTGGTAGCAGGGCAGGCCTTGCAGTCAATGCATAAGAAAACAGAATGGGAGAACAAAATGAATAATGTGAAGTGGATTTTCCTGTGCCCATCCAGTACCTGGGTTCAAAGGCATATTGTGGTGCATATGACTTGGTAGCAGGGCAGTCAAAGCATAAGAAAAGAGTTTGGGATTACAAAATTAACTAGATGTGTGTTTCCTGAAGGAAGTACAGATAGTGGTTTGAAATGCTGCCCAGGCTGCCCCTTTAAGAGAGACTTGCCTGCTGCACCTGCAAGACTTTCAACTCAGGATCCGTTTTAACTGTGGGTGCCTCTCAGGGGCCACTTTGGCCTCAGGGTCCGATTTTGTGGGTGGGGCCCTCAGGGCCCAATTTTGTGGGTGGGGCACCTCAGGGTCCGATTTGGTGGGTGGGGCCCCTCAGGGTCTGATTTGGTGGCCGGGTCCCCTCAGGGGCTGATTTGATGGGTGGGGCCCCTAAGGGTCCGATTTTGTGGCCAGGGCCACTCAGGGTCTGATTTGGTGGTTGGGGCCCCTCAGGGTCCAATCTTGTGGCCGGGGCCCCTCAGGGTCCGATTTTGTGGGTGGGGCCCCTCAGGGTCCGATTTTGTGGCCGGGGCCCCTCAGGGTCCGATTTGGTGGGCGGGGCCCCTCAGGGTCCGATTTGGTGAGCGGGGCCCCTCAGGGTCTGATTTGGTGGGTGGGGCCCCTCAGGGTCCGATTTGGTGAGCGGGGCCCCTCAGGGTCCGATTTGGTGGGCGGGGCCCCTCAGGGTCCAATTTGGTGGGCGGGGACCCTCGGGGTCCGATTTGGTGGGCGGGATCCCTCAGGGTCTGATTTGGTGGGCGGGGCCCCTCGGGGTCTGATTTTGTGGGCGGGGACCCTTGGGGTCCGATTTGGTGGGCGGGGCCCCTCGGGGTCCGATTTGGTGGGTGGGGCCCCTCGGGGTCCGATTTGGTGAGCGGGGTCACTCTAGGTCTGATTTGGTAGATGGGTCACTCTGGGTCCGATTTGGTGGGCGGGGCCCCTCAGAGTTCAATTTGGTCAGCGGGGCCCCTCAGGGTCCGATTTTGTGGTTGGGGCCTTTCAGAATCCGATTTAGTGGGCGGGGCCCCTCAGGGTCCGATTTGGTGGGCGGGGCCCCTCAGGGTCCGATTTTGTGGCCGGGTCCCCTCAGGGTCCAATTTGGTGGGCTGGGCCCCTCAGGGTCCAATTTGGTGGGCGGGGCCCCTCAGGGTCCAATTTGGTGGGCGGGGCTCCTCAGGGTCCAATTTGGTGGGCGGGGCCCCTCAAGGTCCAATTTGGTGGGCGGGGCCCCTCAGGGTCCCATTTGGTGGGCGAGGCCCCTCAGGGTCCCATTTGGTGGGCGGGGCCCCTCAGGGTGCCATTTGGTGGGCGGGGCCCCTCAGGGTGCCATTTGGTGGGCAGAGCCCCTCAGGGTCCCCTTTGGTGGGCGGGGCCCCTCAGGGTCCGATTTGGTGGGCGGGGCCACTCTGGGTCTGATTTGGTGGGCGGGGCCACTTTGGGTCCGATTTGGTGGGCGGGGCCCTTCTTGGTCCAATTTGGTGGGCGGGGACACTGAGTCTGATTTTGTGGGTTGGGCCCCTCAGGGTCCGATTTTGTGGCCGGGGCCCCTCAGGGTCCGATTTTGTGTCCGGGGCCCCTCAGGGTCCGATTTTGTAGTCGGTGCCTCTCAGGGTCCGATTTTGTGGTTGGGGCCCCTCAGGGTCTGATTTTTGGGGCCGGGGCCCCTCAGGGTCCGATTTTGCGGGTGGAGCCACTCAGGGTCCGATTTTGCGGGTGGGGCCCCTCAGGGTCTAATTTGGTGGGCGGGGCCCCTCAGGGTCCGATTTTGTGGGTGGGGCCCCTCAGGGTCCGATTTTGTGGGTGGAGCCCCTCAGG
This sequence comes from Dendrobates tinctorius, assembly GCF_039654945.1. NCBI lineage: Eukaryota > Metazoa > Chordata > Amphibia > Anura > Dendrobatidae > Dendrobates > Dendrobates tinctorius. The sequence goes on from NW_027361754.1 coordinate 56,237,317, forward strand.
GTCTGATTTTGTGGGTGGAGCCCCTCAGGGTCTGATTTTGTGGCTGGGGCCCCTCAGGGTCCGATTTTGTGGCTGGGGCCCCTCAGGGTCTGATTTTGTGGCTGGGGTCACTCAGGGTCTGATTTTGTGGGTGGGGCCCCTCAGGGTCCGATTTTGTGACCGGGGCCCCTCAGGGTCTGATTTTGTGGTTGGGGCCCCTCAGGGTCTGATTTTGTGGTTGGGGCCCCTCAGGGTCCGATTTTGTGGCCGGAGTCTCTCAGGGTCCGATTTTGTGGCTGGGGCCCCTCAGGGTCTGGATTTGTGGGTGGGGCCCATCAGGGTCCGATTTTGTGGGTGGGGCCCCTCAGGGTCCGATTTTGTGGCTGGGCCCCTCATGGTCTGATTTTGTGGCTGTGGCCCCTCAGGGTCTGATTTTGAGGGTGGGGCCCCTCAGGGTCTAATTTGGTGGGCGGGGCCCCTCAGGGTCCGATTTTGTATGTAGGGCCCCTCAGGGTCCGATTTTGTGGCTGGGGCCCCTCAGGGTCCGATTTTGTGGCTGGGTCCCCTCAGGGTCTGATTTTGTGGGTGGGTCCCATCAGGGTCCGATTCTGTGGATGGGGCCCCTCAGGGTCCGATTTTGTGACCGGGGACCCTCAGGGTCTGATTTTGTGGGTGGGGCCCCTCAGGGACCGATTTTGAGGGTGGGGCCCCTCAGGGTCTAATTTGGTGGGCGGGGCCCCTCAGGGTCCGATTTGGTGGGCGGGGCCCCTCTGGGTCCGATTTGGTGGGCGGGGCCCCTCTGAGTCCGATTTGGTGGGCGGGGCCCTTCAGGGTCCGATTTGGTGGGCGGGGTCACGCTGGGTCCGATTTGGTGGGCGGGGCTTCTCAGGGTCTGATTTGGTGGGTGGGGCTCCTCAGGGTCCGATTTGGTGGACGGGGCCCTTCAGGGTCCGATTTGGTGGGCGGGGCCACTCGGAGTCTGATTTGGTGGGCGGGGCCCCTCAGGATCCGATTTGGTGGGCTGTGCTACTCTGGGTCTGATTTTTTGAGCGGGGCCCACACTGGGTCCGATTTGGAGGCCAGGGTGGCTCAGCCTCCGATTTGGAGGCCGGGGTGGTTCAGCCTCCGATTTGGAGGCCGGGGTGGCTCAGCCTCTGATTTGGCGGCCGGGGTCACTCAGCTTTCGATTTGGCGCGCCGGCCCTTTAAGACTCATTTCGGTGCGCTGGCCCTTTAAGAATCACTGTGGCACGTAGGCCCTTTAAGAGCCAGGGTGGCTCACTGGGCTTCTAAATCCACTTTGTCGCACATTCTATCTCAGGGGCATGTGTCATGTGATGAAGCTAGATTTGCATTTGTGCTGTGGGTTTCACTTTAAGAGCTGATATTATGTGGCAGAAGCTCTGTCCTTGGGATGTCATGTGACGTTCGTAGGCGTTGGCATAGTAACTGGGTCTGCCTGCGCATATCAATGAGCTCAACTGCCATTTCAATCGCCTCAGGGCACGTTTTGCCATTTCCCATTGACAAGCATTGGAGACAGTGCATTCCAATGACGGGAAAAAAAAAATTTCAAACGCAAATTGCGCAAAAACTACAAATCCGATTGACACGAAAAATACTTAGCACACCTCTTGTGGACGCTGGCTTCGAAACAATACCTCAACGGCGTCTGTGCGTGTAGCGGTTCGGGCTGTATTAATTGCGGAAATCAACTTAATAATAATAACTAGATGTGTATTTCCTGAAGGAAGTACAGATAGTGGTTTGAAATGGTGCCCGGGCTGCCCCTTTAAGAGAGACTTGCCTGCTGCCCCTGCAAGACTTTCAACTCAGGATTCATTTTAACTGCTGGTGCCTCTCAGGGGCCACGTTGGCCTGTGGGGCCCCACAGGGTCTGATTTGGTGGGTGGGGCCCCTCAGGATCCAATTCGGGGGCCTGGGCTCCTCAGGGCTTGAAATAGTGGACGGGATCCCTCAGGGTCAGATTTTGTGGCCGAGGCCTCTTGGTCCGATTTTGTGGGCGGAGCCCCTCTGGGTCCAATTTGGTGGGCAGGGCCTCTCTGGGTTTGATTTGGTGGGCGGGGCCCCTCAGGGTCCGGTTTGGTGGACAGGGCCCCTCAGAGTCTGATTTGGTGGGCGGGGCCACTCTGGGTCCAATTTGGCGGGCGGTGCCACTCTGGGTCCGATTTGGAGGCCGGGGTTACTCAGCATCCGATTTGGAGGCCGGGGTCGACGAGCCTCCGATTTGGAGGCTGGGGTCGATGAGCCTCCGATTTGGAAGCTGGGGTGGCTCAGCCTCCGATTTGGAGGCCGGGGTCGCTCAGCTTCAGATTTGGACCCTGTGGTCGATCAGCCTCCGATTTGGAGGCCGGGGTCGATGAGCCTCAGATTTGGAGGCCGGGGTGGCTCAGCCTCCGTTTTGGAGGCCAGGGTGGCTCAGCCTCTGAATTGGAAGCCGAGGTCGATCAGCCTCCGATTTAGAGGCCGGGGTCGATCAGCCTCTGATTTGGAGGCTGGGGTGGCTCAGACTCCGAATTAGAGGCCGGGGTGGCTCAGCCTCCGATTTGGAGGCCGGGGTGGCTCAGCCTCCGATTTGGAGGCCGGGGTGGCTCAGCCTCCGGTTTGGAGGCCGGGGTCGACGAGCCTCCGGTTTGGAGGCCGGGGTCGACGAGCCTCCGGTTTGGAGGCTGGGGTCGATGAGCCTCCGATTTGGAAGCTGGGGTCGATGAGCCTCCAATTTGGAGGCCGGGGTCGCTAAGCTTTCCGATTTGGACCCTGTGGTCGATCAGCCTCTGATTTGTAGGCTGGGGTCGTTGAGCCTCAGATTTAGAGGCCGGGGTCGATCAGCCTCTGATTTGGAGGCTGGGGTGGCTCAGACTCCGATTTAGAGGCCGGGGTGGCTCAGCCTCCGATTTGGAGGCCGGGGTGGCTCAGCCTCCGATTTGGAGGCCGGGGTGGCTCAGCCTCCGATTTGGAGGCCGGGGTGGCTCAGCCTCCGATTTGGAGGCCGGGGTGGCTCAGCCTCCGATTTGGAGGCCGGGGTGGCTCAGCCTCCGATTTGGAGGCCGGGGTCGACGAGCCTCCGATTTGGAGGCTGGGGTCGATGAGCCTCCGATTTGGAAGCTGGGATGGCTCAGCCTCCAATTTGGAGGCCGGGGTCGCTCAGCTTCCGATTTGGACCCTGTGGTCGATCAGCCTCCGATTTGTAGGCCGGGGTCGATGAGCCTCAGATTTGGAGTCCAGGGTGGCTCAGCCTCCGTTTTGGAGGCCAGGGTAGCTCAGCCTCTGAATTGGAAGCCGAGGTCGATCAGCCTCCGATTTAGAGGACGGGGTCGATCAGCCTCTGATTTGGAGGCTGGGGTGGCTCAGACTCCAATTTATAGGCCGGTGTGGTTCAGCCTCCGATTTGGAGGCCGGGGTGGCTCAGCCTCCGATTTGGAGGCCGGGGTGGCTCAGCCTCCGATTTGGGGGCCGGGGTGGCTCAGCCTCTGATTTGGAGGCCGGGGTGGCTCAGCCTCAGATTTGGAGGCCGGGGTGGCTCAGCCTCAGATTTGGAGGCCGGGGTCGATCAGCCTCCGTTTTGGAGGCAGGGGTCGATCAGCCTCCGTTTTGGAGGCCAGGGTCGACCAGCCTCCGATTTGGAGGCTGGGGTGGCTCAGCCTCCGATTTGGGGGCCGTGGTGGCTCAGCCTCCGATTTGGAGGCCAGGGTGGCTCATCCTCCGATTTGGAGGCCAGAATGGCTCAGCCTCCGATTTTGATGCCGGGTTCAATCAGCCTCCGATATGGAGCCTGGGGTCACTCAGCTTTCAATTTGGTGCGCCGGCCCTTTAAGAATCACTTTGGCGCATCGGCCCTTTAAGAGCCAGTTTGGCGAACTGGGCTTCTAAATCCACTTTGGTGCACATTCTCTCTCAGGGGCATGCGTCATGTGATGAAGCTGCCCCATGTCTTCCTATGGCAAAATTTTCCTATTGAAATACATTGAGACAATGCATTCCAATGATGGCGAAAAAAATTTTCAAACGCAAATTGCGCATAAACTGCAAATGCGATCGGCACGAAATATACTTAGCACACCACTTGTGGACGCTGGCTTCGAAACGACACCTCAGCGGAGTCTGTGCGTGTAGTGGTTCGGGCAGCATTAATTGCGGAAACTCAACTGAATAATAATAATAATACTAGATGTGTATTTCCTGAAGGAAGTACAGATAGTGGTTTGAAATGGTGCCCGGGCTGCCCCTTTAAGAGAGACTTGCCTGCTGCCCCTGCAAGACTTTCAACTCAGGATCCATTTTAACTGAATGTGCCTCTCAGGGGCCACTTTGGCCTCAGGGTCTGATTTGGTGGGTGGGGCCCCTCAGGATCTGATTCCTTGGCCTGGACTCCTCAGGGCTTGAATTGTTGGCCGGGATCCCTCAGGCTCCTATTTTGTGGGTGTGGCCCCTCAGGGTCCGATTTGGTGGGCGGGGACCCTCGGGGTCTGATTTGGTGGGCGGGGCCCCTCAGGGTCCGATTTTGTGGCCGGGTCCCCTCAGGGTCTGGATTTGTGGGTGGGGCCCCTCAGGGTCCGATTTTGTGGCCGGTGCCTCACAGGGTCCGATTTTGTGGTTGGGGCCCCTCAGGGTCCGATTTTGCGGCCGGAGCCTCTCAGGGTCCGATTTTGTGGTTGGGGCCCCTCAGGATGTGATTTTGTGGCCGGGGTCCCTCAGGGTCCGATTTTGTTGCCGGGGCCCCTGAGGGTCCAATTTTGTGGGTGGGGCCCCTCAGGGTCCGATTTTGTGGGTGGGGCCCCTCAGGATCCGATTTTGTGGTAGGGGCCCCTCAGGGTTCAATTTTGTAGGTGGGGTCCCTCAGGGTCCAATTTTGTGGCCGGGGCCCCTCAGGGTCCGATTTTGTGGCCTGGGCCCGTCAGGGTCCAATTTTGTGGTTGGGGCCCCTCAGGGTCCGATTTTGTGGCCGGGGCCCCTTAGGGTCCGATTTTGCGGGTGGGGCCCCTTAGGGTCCGATTTTGCGGGTGGGGCCCCTCAGGGTCCGATTTTGTGGCCGGGGCCCCTCAGGGTCCGATTTTGTGGCCGGGGCCCCTCAGGGTCCGATTTTGTGGCCGGGGCCCCTCAGGGTCCGATTTTGAGGGTGGGGCCCCTCGGACTGATTTTGAGGGTGGGGCCCCTCAGGGTCTAATTTGGTGGGTGGGGCCCCTCAGGGTCCGATTTTGTGGGTGGGGCCCCTCAGGGTCTGACTTTGTGGGTGGGGCCCCTCAGGGTCTGATTTTGTGGGTGGAGCCCCTCAGGGTCTGATTTTGTGGTTGGGGCCCCTCAGGGTCTGATTTTGTGGTTGGGGCCCCTCAGGGTCCGATTTTGTGGCCGGGGTCTCTCAGGGTCCGATTTTGTGGCTGGGGCCCCTCAGGGTCTGGATTTATGGGTGGGGCCCATCAGGGTCCGATTTTGTGGCTGGGGCCCCTCAGGGTCCGATTTTGTGGGTGGGGCCCCTCAGGGTCTGATTTTGTGGGTGGGGCCCCTCAGGGTCTGATTTTGTGGGTGGGGCCCCTCAGGGTCCTATTTTGTGACTGGGACCCCTCTAGGTTCGATTTTGTGGCCGGGGTCTCTCAGGGTCCGATTTTGTGGTTGGGGCCCCTCAGGGTCTGATTTTGTGGCCGGGCCCACTCAGGATCCGATTTTGTGGGTGGGGCCCCTTAGGGTCTGATTTTGTGGGTGGAGCCCCCTGGGTCCATTTTGGTGGGCGGGGCCACTCTGGGTCTGATTTAGTGGGCGGTGCCCCTCATCGTCCGATTTGGTGGGCGGGGCCCCTCTGGGTCCGATTTGGTGGGCGGGGCCCCTCTGGGTCTGATTTGGTGGGCGGGGCCCCTCTGGGTCCGATTTGGTGGGAGGGGCCCCTCTGGGTCCGATTTGGTGGGCGGGGCCCTTCAGGGTCCGATTTGGTGGGCGGGTCAATCTGGGTCCGATTTGGTAGGCGGGGCTCCTCGGGGTCCGATTTGGTGGGCGGGGCCCCTCAGGGTCCGATTTGATGGGCGGGGCCCCTCTGGGTCCGATTTGGTGGGCGGGGCCACTTTGGGTCCAATTTGATGGGCGGGGCCCTTCAGGGTCCGATTTGGTGGGCGGGGTCACTCTGGGTCCGATTTGGTGGGCGGGGCTTCTCAGGGTCTGATTTGGTGGGCGGGGCTCCTCAGGGTCCGATTTGGTGGACTGGACCCTTCAGGGTCCGATTTGGTGGATGGGGCCACTCGGAGTCTGATTTGGTGGGCGGGGCCCCTCAGGATCCGATTTGGTGGGCTGTGCTACTCTGGGTCTGATTTTTTGAGCGGGCCACACTGGGTCCGATTTGGAGGCCAGGGTGGCTCAGCCTCCGATTTGGAGGCCGGGGTGGTTCAGCCTACGATTTGGAGGCCGGGGTGGTTCAGCCTACGATTTGGAGGCCGGGGTCGCTCAGCTTTCGATTTGGCGCGCCGGCCCTTTAAGACTCATTTCGGTGCGCTGGCCCTTTAAGAATCACTGTGGCACGTCGGCCCTTTAAGAGCCAGGGTGGCTCACTGGGCTTCTAAATCCACTTTGTCGCACATTCTATCTCAGGGGCATGTGTCATGTGATGAAGCTAGATTTGCATTTGTGCTGTGGGTTTCACTTTAAGAGCTGATATTATGTGGCAGAAGCTCTGTCCTTGGGATGTCATGTGACGTTCGTAGGCGTTGGCATAGTAACTGGGTCTGCCTGCGCATATCAATGAGCTCAACTGCCATTTCAATCGCCTCAGGGCACGTTTTGCCATTACCCACTGAAAAGCATTGGAGACAGTGCATTCCAATGACGGGAAAAAAAATTTTCAAACGCAAATTGCGCAAAAACTACAAATCCGATCGACACGAAAAATACTTAGCACACCTCTCATGGACGCTGGCTTCGAAACGACACCTCAACGGCGTCTGTGCGTGTAGCGGTTCGGGCTGTATTAATTGCGGAAATCAACTTAATAATAATAACTAGATGTGTATTTCCTGAAGGAAGTACAGATAGTGGTTTGAAATGCTGCCCGGGCTGCCCCTTTAAGAGAGACTTGCCTGCTGCACCGGCAAGACTTTCAACTCAGGATCCGTTTTAACTGTGGGTGCCTCTCAGGGGCCACTTTGGCCTCAGGGTCCGATTTTGTGGTTGGGGCCCTCAGGGCCCGATTTTGTGGGTGGGGCCCCTCAGAGTCCGATTTGGTGGGCGGGGCCCCTCAGGGTCCAATTTGGTTGGCGGGGACCCTCGGGGTCCGATTTCGTGGGCAGGGCCCCTCAGGGTCCAATTTGGTGGGCGGGGCCCGTCAGGGTCCGATTTGGTGGGTGGGGCCCATCAAGGTCCGATTTTGTGGCTGGGGCCCCTCAAGGTCTGAGTTTGTGGGTGGGGCCCCTCAAGGTCTGAGTTTGTGGGTGGGGCCCCTCAGGGTCCGATTTGGTGGGTGGGGCTCCTCAGGGTCCGATTTTGTGGCCGGGGCCCCTCAGGGTCCAATTTTGTGGTCGAAGCCCCTCAGGGTCCGATTTGGTGGCCGGAGCCCCTCAGGGTCCGATTTTGTGGGTGGGGCCCCCTGGGTCTGATTTGGTGGGCGGGGCCCCTAAGGGTCCGATTTGGTGGGTGGGGCTCCTCAGGGTCTGATTTTGTGGGTGGGGCCCTTCAGGGTCCGATTTTGTGTCCGGGGCCCCTCAGGGTCCGATTTTGTGGTTGGGGCCCTTCAGAATCTGATTTGGTGGCCGGGGCCCCTAAGGGTCCGATTTGGTGGGTGGGGCTCCTCAGGGTCCAATTTTGTGGTTGGGGTCACTCTGGATCTAATTTGGTGGCCGGGCCCTTCAGGGTCCGATTTGGTGGGAGGGGCCCCATCAGGGTCTGATTTGGTGGGTGGGGCCCCTCTGGGCCCGATTTGGTGGGCCGGGACCCTCAGGGTCCGATTTTGTTGGTGGGCCCCTCAGGGTCCGATTTTGTGGGTGGGGCCCCTCAGGATCCGATTCGTCAGCCTGGGATCCTCAGGGCTTCAATTGTTGGCCCGATTTTGTGGGTGGTGCCCCTCAGGATCCGATTTTGTGGGTGGGGTCCCTCAGGGTCCGATTTGGTGGGCGGGGCCCCTCGGGGTCCGATTTTGTGGCCGGGGCCCCTCAGGGTCCGATTTTGCTGGGCGGGGCCCCTCAGGGTCCTATTTGGTGGGCGGGGCCCCTCAGGGTCCTATTTGGTGGGCGGGGCCCCTCAGGGTTGGATTTGGTGGGCAGGGCCCCTCAGGGTCCGATTTGGTGGTTGGGGCCTTTCAGAATCCGATTTGGCGGGCGGGGCCCCTCAGTGTCCGATTTGTTGAGCGGGTCCCCTCAAAGTTCAATTTGGTGAACAGGGCCCCTCAGGGTCCGATTTGGTGGGCGGGATCTGTCAGAGTCCTATTTAGTGGACGGGGCCCCTCAGGGTCCGATTTGGTGGGCGGGGCACCTCAGGGTCCGATTTGGTGGGCGGGGCCCCTCAGGGTCCGATTTGGTGGGCGGGGCCCCTCAGGGTCCGATTTGGTGGGCGGGGCCCCTCAGGGTCCGATTTTGTGGGCGAGGGCGCACTTTGGCGCACATTGTCTCTCAGGGGCATGCGTCATGTGATGAAGCTAGATTTGCATTTGTGCTGTGGGTTTCGCTTTAATAGCTGATATTATGTGGCAGAAGCTCTGTCCTTGGGGCGTCATGTGACGTTCGTAGGCGTTGGCATAGTAACTTGGTGTGCCTGTGCATATCAATGAGCTTTACTGCCATTTCAATCGCCTCGTTTTAAGTTTAACATTCAAATGCATTGAGACAGTGCATTCCAATGACGGGGAAAAAAATTTTCAAACGCAAATTGCGCAAAAACTACAAATCCGATCGACACGAAAAATACTTAGCACACCTCTCGTGGACGCTGGCTTCGAAACGACACCTCAACGGAGTCTGTGTGTGCAGCGGTTCGGGTCGCATTAATTGCGGAAATCAACTGAATAGTAAGAATAATACTAGATGTGTATTTCCTGAAGGAAGTACAGATAGTGGTTTGAAATGGTGCCTGGGCTGCCCCTTTAAGAGAGACTTGGCTGCTGCCCCTGCAAGACTTTCAACTCAGTATCCGTTTTAAATGTGGGTGCCTCTCAGGGGCCACTTTGGCCTCAGGGTCTGATTTGGTGGGTGGGGCCCCTCAGGATCCGATTCAGTGGCCTGGGCTCCTCAGGATTTGAATTAGTGGCCGGGATTCCTCAGGGTCCAATTTTGTGGGTGGGGCCCCTCAGGGTCTGATTTTGTGGGTGTGGACCCTCAGGGTCCGATTTTGTGGGTGTGGACCCTCAGGGTCCGATTTTGTGGGTGGGTCCCCTCAGGGTCCGATTTTATGGGTGGGGCCCCTCAGGGTCCGATTTTGTGGGTGGGGCCCCTCAGGGTACGATTTTGTGGGTGGGGCCCCTCAGGGTACGATTTTGTGGCCGGGGCCCCTCAGGGTACGATTTTATGGCCGGGGCCCCTCAGGGTACGATTTTATGGCCGGGGCCCCTCAGGGTCTGATTTTGTGGGTGGGGCCCCTCAGGGCCTGATTTTGTGGCCAGGACCCCTCAGGGTCCGATTTTGTGGCCGGGGCCCCTCAGGCTCCGATTTTGTGGCCGGGGCCCCTCATGGTCCGATTTTGTGGCGATTTTCTTGGTTGGACCCCTCAGGGTCCGATTTTGAGGGTGGGGCCCCTCAGGGTCCGATTTTGTGGGTGGGGCCCCTCAGGGTCCGATTTTGAGGGCGGGGCCCCTCAGGGTCCGATTTTGTGGGCGGGGCCCCTCAGGGTCCGATTTGGTGGGCGGGGCCACTCAGGGTCCAATTTTGTGGGTGGGGCCCCTCTGGGTTCGATTTTGTGGCCGGGGTCTCTCAGGGTCCGATATTGTGGCCGGGGCCCCTCAGGGTCCGATTTTGTGGTTGGGGCCCCTCAGGGTCTGATTTTGTGGTTGGGGCCCCTCAGAGTCCAGTTTTGTGGTTGGGGGCCCTCAGGGTCCGATTTTGTGGCGGGGCCCCTCAGGGTCTGATTTTGTGGTTGGGGGCCCTCAGGGTCCGATTTTGTGGCCGGCGCCCCTCAGGGTCTGATTTCGTGGCTGGGGCCCCTCAGGGTCCGATTTTGTGGTTGGGGCCCCTCAGTGTCCGATTTTGTGGCCGGGGCCCCTCAGGGTCCGATTTTGTGGTTGGGGTCGCTCAGGGTCCGATTTTGTGACTGGGGCCCCTCAGGGTCTGATTTTGTGGTTGGGACCCCTCAGGGTCTGATTTTGTGGCCGGCACCCCGCAGGGTCCGATTTTGTGGCCGGGGCCCCTCAGGGTCCGATTTTGTGGCCGGGGCCTCTCAAGGTCCGATTTTGTGGCCGGGGCCCCTCAGGGTCCGATTTTGTGGCCGGGGTCTCTCAGGGTCCGATTTTGTGGTTGGGGCCCCTCAGGGTCCGATTTTGTGGTTGGGGGCCCTCACGGTCCGATTTTGAGTCCGGGGCCCCTCAGGGTCTGATTTCGTGGTTGGGACCCCTCAGGGTCCGATTTTGTGGCCGGGGCCCCTCAGGTTCCAATTTTGTGGCCGGGGCCCCTCAGGGTCCGATTTTGTTGGTTGGGCTCCTCAGGATCCGATTTTGAGGGTGGGGCCCCTCAGGATTTGATTTTGTGGTTGGGACCCCTCAGGGTCTGATTTTGTGGGTGGGGCCCCTCAGTGTCCGATTTTGTGGCCGGGTCTACTCAGGGTCCGATTTTGAGGGTGGGGCCCCTTAGGGTCCTATTTTGTAGTTGGGGGCCCTCAGCGTCTGATTTTGTGGGTGGGGCCCTTTAGAGTCCGATTTGGTTGGCGGAGCCCCTCAGGGTCTGATTTGGTGGGCGGGGCCTCTCAGGGTCCGATTTTTGAGGGAGGGGCAGCTCAGGGTCCGATTTTGAGGGCGGGGCCCCTGAGGGTCCGATTTTGTGGCCGGGGCCCCTCAGGGTCCGATTTTGGGGTTGGGGCCCCTCAGGGTCCGATTTTGTGGTTGGGGGCGCTCAGGGTCCAATTTTGTGGGTGGGGCCCCTCTGGGTTCGATTTTGTGGCCGGGGTCTCTCAGGGTCCGATTTTGTGGCCGGGGCCCCTCAGGGTCCGATTTTGTGGGTGGGGCCCCTCAGGGTCCGATTTTGTGGGTGGGGCCTTCACGGTCCGATTTTGTGGGTGGGGCTCCTCAGGGTCCAATTTGGTGGGCGGGGCCACTCTGGGTCTGATTTGGTGGGCGAGGCCACTCTGGGTCCGATTTCGTGGGCGGGGCCACTCTGGGTCCGATTTGGATGCCAGGGTTGCTCAGCCTCCTTTTTGTAGGCCAGGGTCTATCAGCCTCCGATTTGGAGCCTTGGGTCACTCAGCTTTCGATTTGGCACGCCGGCCCTTTAAGACTCATTTTGGTGCGCCGGCTCTTTAAGAATCACTTTGGCGCGTCGGCCCTTTAAGAGCCAGGGTGGCTCACTGGGCTTCTAAATCCACTTTGGCGCACACATTCTCTCTCAGGGGCATGCGTCATGTGATGAAGCTAGATTTGCATTTGTGCCGTGGGTTTAGCTTTAAGAGCTGATATTATGTGGCAAAAGCTCTGTTCTGGAGATGTCATGTGACGTTCGTAGGCGTTGGCATAGTAACTGGGTCTGCCTGCGCATATCAATGAGCTCAACTGCCATTTCAATCGCCTCAGGGCACGTTTTAAGCTTCCCATTGAAAAGCATTGACACAGTGCATTCCAATGACGGGAAAAAAAATTTTCAAACGCAAATTGCGCAAAAACTACAAATCCGATCGACACGAAAAATACTTAGCACACCTCTCATGGACGCTGGCTTCGAAACGACACCTCAACGGAGTCTGTGCGTGTAGCGGTTCGGGCCGCATTAATTGCGGAAATCAACTTAATAATAAGAAGAAGAAGAAGAAGAAGAATAAGTTAGCAGCGTTCGGATTACAATATAGTGGTTTTTTCAAACCACTATAATAATAATAAGAAGAAGAAGAATAAGTTAGCAGCGTTCGGATTACAATATAGTGGTTTTTTCAAACCACTATAACTAGATGTGTATTTCCTGAAGGAAGTACAGATAGTGGTTTGAAATGGTCCCCGGGCTGCCCCTTTAAGAGAGACTTGCCTGCTGCCCCTGCAAGACTTTCAACTCAGGATCTGTTTTAACTGTGAGTGCCTCTCAGGGTCCACTTTAGCCTCAGGGTCTGATTTTGTGGGTGGGGCCTCTCAGGGTCCGATTTTGTGGCCAGGGCCCCTCAGGGTCGAATTTTGTGGGTGGGGCCCTTCAGGGCCCGATTTTGTAGCCGGGGCTCATCAGGGTCCAATTTCGTGGTTGGGGCCCCTCAGGGGCCGATTTTGTGGGTGGGGCCACTCTGGGTCCGATTTGGTGGGTGGGGTCACTCTGGGTCCGATTTGGTGGGTGGGGCCACTCTGGCTTCGTTTTGTTGGGCGGGGCCACTCTGGGTCTGATTTGGTGGGTGGGGCCCCTCAGGGTCTCATATACTGGCCGGGGCCCCTCAGGGTCTGATTTTGTGTCAGGGGCCCCTCAGGGTCCGATTTTCTGGTTGGGACCCTAAGGGTCCGATTTTGTTGTTGGGGACCCTCAGGGCCCGATTTTGTAGCTGGGGCTCATCAGGGTCCGATTTTGTGGGTGGGGCCCTTCAGGGCCCGATTTTGTAGCCGGGGCTCATCAGGGTCCAATTTCGTGGTTGGGGCCCCTCAGGGGCCGATTTTGTGGGTGGGGCCACTCTGGGTCCGATTTGGTGGGTGGGGTCACTCTGGGTCCGATTTGGTGGGTGGGGCCACTCTGGCTTCGTTTTGTTGGGCGGGGCCACTCTGGGTCTGATTTGGTGGGTGGGGCCCCTCAGGGTCTCATATACTGGCCGGGGCCCCTCAGGGTCTGATTTTGTGTCAGGGGCCCCTCAGGGTCCGATTTTCTGGTTGGGACCCTAAGGGTCCGATTTTGTGGTTGGGGACCCTCAGGGCCCGATTTTGTAGCTGGGGCTCATCAGGGTCCGATTTTGTGCTTGGGGCCCCTCAGGGTCCGATTTTGTGGGTTGAGCCCCTCAGGGTCCGATTTGGTGGGCGGGGCCCCGCAGTGTCCGATTTGGTGGGCGGGGTCCCGCAGGGTCTGGTTTGGTGGGCGGGGCCAGTCTGGGTCCGATTTGGTGGGCGGGGCCACTCTGGGTAAGATTTGGAGGCCTGGGTGGCTCAGCCTCCGTTTTGGAGGCCGGGGTCGATCAGCCTCCGATTTGGAGGACAGATTGGCTCAGCCTCCGATTTGGAGGCCGGGGTGGCTCAGCCTCCGATTTGGAGGCCGGGGTGGCTCAGCCTCCGATTTGGAGGCCGGGGTCGATCAGCCTCCGATTTGGAGGCCGGGGTGGCTCAGCCTCCGATTTGGAGGCCGGGGTCGATCAGCCTCCGATTTGGAGGCCGGGGTTGATCAGCCTCCGATTTGGAGGCCGGGGTCGATCAGCCTCCGATTTGGAGGCAGGGGTCGATCAGCCTCCAATTTGGAGGCCGGGGTCGATCAGCCTCCGATTTGGAGGCCGGGGTGGCTACGCCTCCGATTTGGAGGCCGGAGTGGCTACGCCTCCGATTTGGAGGCCGGGGTGGCTCAGCCTCCGATTTGGAGGCCAGGGTGGCTCAGCCTCCGATTTGGAGGCCAGGGTGGGTCAGCCTCCGATTTGGGTGCCGGGGTGGCTCAGCCTCCGATTTGGAGGCCAGGATGGCTCAGCCTCCGATTTTGATGCCGGGTTCAATCAGCCTCCGATTTGGAGCCTGGGGTCACTCAGCTTTCGATTTGGTGCGCCGGCCCTTTAAGAATCACTTTGGCGCGTCGGCCCTTTAAGAGCCAGTTTGGCGCACTGGGCTTCTAAATCCACTTTGGTGCACATTCTCTCTCAGGGGCATACGTCATGTGATGAAGCTGCCCCATGTCTTCCTATGGCAAAATTTTCCTATTGAAATACATTGAGACAATGCATTCCAATGATGGGGAAAAAAATTTTCAAACGCAAATTGCGCAAAAACTACAAATGCGATCGACACGAAAAATACTTAGCACACCACTCGTGGACGCTGGCTTCGAAACGACACCTCAGCGGAGTCTGTGCGTGTAGTGGTTCGGGCAGCATTAATTGCGGAAAATCAACTGAATAATAATAACAATACTAGATGTGTATTTCCTGAAGGAAGTACAGATAGTGGTTTGAAATGGTGCCCGGGCTGCCCCTTTAAGAGAGACTTGCCTGCTGCCCCTGCAACACTTTCAACTCAGGATCCGTTTTAACTGTGGGTGCCTCTCAGGGGTCACTTTGGCCTCAGGGTCCGATTTTGTGGGTGGGACCCCTCAGGGCCCGATTTTGTGGATGGGGCACCTCTGGGTCCGATTTTGTGGATGGGGCACCTCTGGGTCCGATTTTGTGGCCGGGGCACCTCAGGGTCCGGTTTTGTGGGTGGGGCCCCTTAGGGTCCGGTTTGGTGGACGGGGCCACTCAGGGTCCGATTTGGTGGGCGGGGCCACTCAGGGTCCGATTTGGTGAGTGGGGCCTCTCACAGTTCAATTTGATCAGCGGGGCCCCTCAGGGTCCGATTTTGTGGGTGGGGCCTTTCAGAATCCGATTTAGTGGGCGGGGCCCCTCAGGGTCTGAATTGGTGGGCGGGGCCCCTCAGGGTCCGATTTGGTGGGCGGGGCCCCTCGGGGTCCGATTTGGTGGGCGGGGCCCCTCGGGGTCCGATTTGGTGGACGGGGCCCCTCGGGGTCCGATTTGGTGGGCGGGGCCCCTCAGGGTCCAATTTGGTGGGAGGGGACACAGTCTGATTTTGTGGGTTGGGTCCCTCAGGGTCCGATTTTGTGGCCGGGGCCCCTCAGGGTCCGATTTTGTGTCCGGGGCCCCTCAGGGTCCGATTTTGTGGCCGGTGCCTCTCAGGGTCCGATTTTGTGGTTGGGGCCCCTCAGGGTCCGATTTTGTGTCCGGAGCCTCTCAGGGTCCGATTTTGTGGTAGGGGCCCCTCAGGGTCCAATTTTGTGGGTGGGGCCCCTCAGGGTCCAGTTTTTTGGCCGGGGCCCTTCAGGGTCCAATTTTGTGGGTGGGGCCCCTCAGGGTCCAATTTTGTTGGTGGGGCCCCTCAGGGTCCGATTTTGTGGTTGGGGCCCCTCAGGGTTCGATTTTGTGGTTGGGGCCCCTCAGGATCCAATTTTGTGACCGGGGCCCTCAGGGTCTGACTTTGTGGGTGGGGCCCCTCAGGGTCCGATATTGTGGTTGGGGCCCCTCAGGATCCGATTTTGTGGGTGGGGCCCCTCAGGATCCGATTTTGTGGTTGGGGCCCCTCAGGGTTCAATTTTGTAGGCGGGACCCCTCAGGGTCCGATGTTGTGGCCGGGGCCCCTCAGGGTCTGATTTTGTGGCCAGATCCTTTCAGGGTCCGATTTTGTGGGTGGGGCCCCTCAGGGTCCGATTTTGTGGGTGGGGCCCCTTAGGGTCTGATTTGGTGGTCGGGGCCACTCTCGGTCCGATTTGGTGGTCGGGGCCACTCTGGGTCCAATTTGGATGCCAGGGTGGCTCAGCCTCCTTTTTGCAGGCCAGGGTCTATCAGCCTCCGATTTGGAGCCTTGGGTCACTCAGCTTTCGATTTGGCGCGTCGGCCCTTTAAGACTCATTTTGGTGCGCCGGCTCTTTAAGAATCACTTTGGCGCGTCGGCCCTTTAAGAGTCAGGGTGGCTCACTGGGCTTCTAAATTCACTTTGGCGCACATTCTCTCTCAGGGGCATGTGTCATGTGATGAAGCTAGATTTGCATTTGTGCTGTGGGTTTTGCTTTAAGAGCTGATATTATGTGGCAGAAGCTCTGTCTTGGAGAGGTCATGTGACGTTCGTAGGTGTTGGCATAGTAACTGGGTCTGCCTGCGCATATCAATGAGCTCAACTGCCATTTCAATCGCCTCAGGGCACGTTTTTGTCTATGGCAAAATTTCCCCATTCAAATGCATTGAGACAGTGCATTCCAATGACGGGAAAAAAAAATTTCAAACGCAAATTGCGCAAAAACTACAAATACGACCGACACGAAAAATACTTAGCACACCTCTCATGGACGCTGGCTTCGAAACGACACCTCAACGGAGTCTGTGCGTGTAGCGGTTCGGGCCGCATTAATTGCGGAAATCAACTGGAAAATAATAAGAAGAATAAGTTAGCAGCGTTCGGATTACAATATAGTGGTTTTTTCAAACCACTATAACTAGATGTGTATTTCCTGAAGACTTTCAACTCAGGATCCGTTTTAAGTGTGGGTGCCTCTCAGGGGCCACTTTGGCCTCAGGGTCTAATTTGGGGGGTGGGGCCCCTCAGGGTCCGATTTTGTGGGCGGGGCCCCTGAGGGTCCGATTTGGTGGGCGGGGCCCCTCTGGGTTCGATTTTGTGGCCAGGGTCTCTCAGGGTCCAATTTTGTGGCCGGGGCCCCTTAGGGTCCGATTTTGTGGTTGGGGGCCCTCAGGATCCGATTTTGTGGGCGGGGCCCCTCAGAGTCCAATTTGGTTGGCGGGGCCCCTCAGGGTCCGATTTGGTGGGCGGGGCCTCTCAGGGTCCGATTTTGGGGGCAGGGCCCCTCAGGGTCCGATTTTGTGGGCGGGGCCCCTCAGGGTCCATTTTTGTGGGTGGGGCCCCTCAATGTCCGATTTGGTGGGCTGTGCCACTCTGGGTCCGTTTTTGGTGGGCGGGGCCACTCTGGGTCCGATTTGGAGGCCAGGGTGGCTCAGCCTCCAATTTTAAGGCCGGGGTGGCTCAGCCTCCGATTTGGAGCCTTGGGTCACTCAGCTTTCGATTTGGCGCGTCGGCCCTTTAAGACTCATTTTGGTGCGCCGGCTCTTTAAGAATCACTTTGGCGCGTCGGCCCTTTAAGAGTCAGGGTGGCTCACTGGGCTTCTAAATTCACTTTGGCGCACATTCTCTCTCAGGGGCATGTGTCATGTGATGAAGCTAGATTTGCATTTGTGCTGTGGGTTTTGCTTTAAGAGCTGATATTATGTGGCAGAAGCTCTGTCTTGGAGAGGTCATGTGACGTTCGTAGGTGTTGGCATAGTAACTGGGTCTGCCTGCGCATATCAATGAGCTCAACTGCCATTTCAATCGCCTCAGGGCACGTTTTTGTCTATGGCAAAATTTCCCCATTCAAATGCATTGAGACAGTGCATTCCAATGACGGGAAAAAAAAATTTCAAACGCAAATTGCGCAAAAACTACAAATACGACCGACACGAAAAATACTTAGCACACCTCTCATGGACGCTGGCTTCGAAACGACACCTCAACGGAGTCTGTGCGTGTAGCGGTTCGGGCCGCATTAATTGCGGAAATCAACTGGAAAATAATAAGAAGAATAAGTTAGCAGCGTTCGGATTACAATATAGTGGTTTTTTCAAACCACTATAACTAGATGTGTATTTCCTGAAGGAAGTACAGATAGTGGTTTGAAATGGTGCCCGGGCTGCCCCTTTAAGAGAGACTTGCCTGCTGCCTCTGCAAGACTTTCAACTCAGGATCCGTTTTAAGTGTGGGTGCCTCTCAGGGGCCACTTTGGCCTCAGGGTCTAATTTGGGGGGTGGGGCCCCTCAGGGTCCGATTTTGTGGGCGGGGCCCCTGAGGGTCCGATTTGGTGGGCGGGGCCCCTCTGGGTTCGATTTTGTGGCCAGGGTCTCTCAGGGTCCAATTTTGTGGCCGGGGCCCCTTAGGGTCCGATTTTGTGGTTGGGGGCCCTCAGGATCCGATTTTGTGGGCGGGGCCCCTCAGAGTCCAATTTGGTTGGCGGGGCCCCTCAGGGTCCGATTTGGTGGGCGGGGCCTCTCAGGGTCCGATTTTGGGGGCAGGGCCCCTCAGGGTCCGATTTTGTGGGCGGGGCCCCTCAGGGTCCATTTTTGTGGGTGGGGCCCCTCTGGGTTCGATTTTGTGGCCGGGGTCTCTCAGGGTCCGATTTTGTGGCCGGGGCCCCTCAGGGTCCGATTTTGTGGTTGGGGCCCCTCAGGGTCCGATTTTGTGGTTGGGGCCCCTCAGGGTCCGATTTTGTGGTTGGGGCCCCTCAGGGTCCGATTTTGTGGCCGGGGCCCCTCAGGGTCCGATTTTGTGGCCGGGGCCCCTCAGGGTCCGATTTTGTGGCCGGGGCCCCTCAGGGTCCGATTTGGTGGGCGGGGCCCCTCAGGGTCCGATTTGGTGGGCGGGGCCCCCAGGGTCCGATTTGGTGGGCGGGGCCCCCAGGGTCCAATTTTGTGGGTGGGGCCCCTCTGGGTTCGATTTTGTGGCCGGGGTCTCTCAGGGTGCGATTTTGTGGCCGGGGCCCCTCAGGGTCCGATTTTGTGGTTGCGGCCCCTCAGGGTCCGATTTTGTGATTGGGGGCCCTCAGGGTCCGATTTTGTGGGTGGGGCCCCTCAGAGTCCGATTTGGTTGTCGGGGCCCCTCAGGGTGCGATCTGGTGGGCGGGGCCTCTCAGGGTCCGATTTTGAGGGCGGGGCCCCTCAGGGTCAGATTTTGTGGGCGGGGCCCCTGAGGGTCCGATTTTGTGGGCGGGGCCCCTCACGGTCCAATTTTGTGGGTGGGGCCCCTCAGGGTCCGATTTCGTGGCCGGGGCCCCTCAGGGTCTGATTTCGTGGCCGGGGCCCCTAAGGGTCCGATTTCGTGGCCGGGGCCCCTCAGGGTCCGATTTTGTGGCTGGGGCCCCTTTGCTTCCGATTTGGCGGGCGGGGCCCTTCATGGTCCGATTTGGTGGGCGGAGTCACTCTGGGTCCGATTTGGTGGACGGAGCTCCTCAGAGTCCGATTTGGTGGGCAGGGCCCCTCTGGGTCCGATTTGGTGGGCGGGGCCCTTCAGGGTCCGATTTGGTGGGTGGGGCCACTCTGAGTGATTTGGTGGGCGGGGGCCCTCAATGTCCGATTTGGTGGGCTGTGCCACTCTGGGTCCGTTTTTGGTGGGCGGGGCCACTCTGGGTCCGATTTGGAGGCCAGGGTGGCTCAGCCTCCGATTTTAAGGCCGGGGTGGCTCAGCCTCCGATTTGGAGCCTGGGGTCACTCAGCTTTCGATTTGGCGCGTCGGCCCTTTAAGACTCATTTCAGTGCGGCGGCCCTTTAAGAATCACTTTGGCGCTTCGGCCCTTTAAGAGCCAGTTTGGCTCACTGGGCTTCTAAATACACTTTGGCGCACATTCTCTCTCAGGGGCATGTGTCATGTGATGAAGCTAGATTTGCATTTGTGCTGTGGGTTTCGCTTTAAGAGCTGATATTATGTGGCAGAAGCTCTGTTCTGGAGATGTCATGTGACGTTCGTAGGCGTTGGCATAGTAACTGGTTCTGCCTGCGCATATCAATGCGCTCAACTGCCATTTCAATCGCCTCAGGGCACGTTTTGCCATTTCCCCATTCAAATGCATTGAGACAATTCATTCCAATGACGGGAAAAAAATTTTCTAACGCAAATTGCGCAAAAACTACAAATCTGATCGACACGAAAAATACTTAGCACACCTCTCATGGACGCTGGATTCGAAACGACACCTCAACGGAGTCTGTGCGTGTAGTGGTTCGGGCTGTATTAATTGCGGAAATCAACTTAATAATAATAACTAGATGTGTATTTCCTGAAGGAAGTACAGATAGTGGTTTGAAATGGTGCCCGGGCTGCCCCTTTAAGACAGACTTGCCTGCTGCCCCTGCAAGACTTTCAACTCAGGATCTGTTTTAACTGTGGGTGCCTCTCAGGAGCCACTTTGGCCTGTGGGGCCCCTCAGGGTCTGATTTGGTGGGTGGGGCCCCTCAGGATCCGATTCGGTGGCCTGGGCTCCTCAGGGCCTGAATTGGCGGACGGGATCCATCAGGGTCCGATTTTGTGGCCGGGGCTCCTCTGGGTCCGATTTTGTGGCGGGGGCCCCTTAGGGTCCGATTTTGTGCATGGGGCCCTTTAGGGTCTGATTTTGTGGGCGGAGCCCCTCTGGGTCTGATTTGGTGGGCGGAGCCCCTCCGGGTCTGATTTGGTGGGCAGGGCACCTCATGGTCCAATTTGGTGGGTGGGGCCCCTCAGGGTCTGGTCTGGTGTGTGGGGCCCCTCAGGGTCCCATTTGTTGGGTGGGGTCACTCTGGGTCCGATTTGGTGGGCAGGGCCCCTCAGAGTCCGATTTGGTGGGCGGGGCCCCTCAGGGTCGGATTTGGTGAGCGGGACCCCTCAGAATCCGATTTGGTGGGCGGGGGCACTCTGGGTCCGATTTGGTGGGTGGGACCACTCAGGGTCCCATTTGGTGGGTGGGGCCACTCTGGGTCCGATTTCGAGGCCTGGGTGGCTCAGCCTCCGATTTGTAGGCCAGGGTCGATCAGATTTTCATTTGTGCTTGGGTTTCCCTTTAAGAGCTGATATTATTTGGCAAAAACGCTGTCCTGCTGGGGTCATGCAAAGTTCGTAGGCATTGGCATAGTAACTGGGTGTGCCTGTGCATATCAATGAGCTTAACTGCCACCTCACCACTGCCCCATGTTTTCCCTATGGCAAAATTGTCCCATTGAAATGCATTGACACAGTGCATTCCAATGACAGGAAAATGTTTTTTCAAATGCAAATTGCGCAAAAACTACAAATCTGATCGACACGAAAAATACTTAGCACACCACTCGTGGACGCTGGCTTCGAAACGACGCCTCAACGGAGTCTGTGCGTGTAGCGGTGCGGGCCGCATTAATTGCGGAAATCAACTGAATAATAATAACTAGATGTGTATTTCCTGAAGGAAGTACAGATAGTGGTTTGAAATGGTGCCCGGGCTGCCCCTTTAAGAGAGACTTGCCTGCTGCCCCTGCAAGACTTTCAACTCAGGATACGATTTAACTGTGGGTGCCTCTCAGGGGCCACTTTGGCTTCAGGGTCTGATTTTGTGGGTGGGGCCCCTCAGGGCCTGATTTTGTGGGTGGGGCCCCTCAGGGTCCGATTTTGTGGCCGGGGCCACTCAGGGTCCGATTTGGTGGCCGGGGCCCCTCAGGGTCCGATTTGGTGGCCGGGGCCCCTCAGGGTCTGATTTGGTGGGTGGGGCCCCTCAAGGTCCGATTTTGTGGCTGGGGCCCCTCAGGGTCTGATTTTGTGGCCGGGCCACTCAGGATCTGATTTTTGTGGCCGGAACCCCTCAGGGTCCAATTTTGTGGGTGGGGCCCCTCAGGGTCCGATTTTGTGGCCGGGGCCCGTCAGGGTCCGATTTTGTGGGTGGGGCCTCTCAGGGTCCGATTTAGTGGGCGGGGCCCCTCAGGGTCCAATTTGGTGGGCAGGGCCCCTCAGGGTCCGATTTTGTGGATTGGGCCCCTCAGGGTCCGATTTTGTGGCCGGGGCCCCTCAGGGTCCGATTTTGTGTCAGGGGCCCCTCAGGGTCCGATTTTGTGGTTGGGTCCCCTCAGGGTCCGATTTTGTGGTTGGGGCCCCTCAGGGTCCGATTTTGTGGCCGCGGCCCCTCAGGGTCTGATTTTGTGGCCGCGGCCCCTCAGGGTCCGATTTTGTGGCAGGGGCTCCTCTGGGTCCGATTTTGTGGGCGGAACCACTCTGGGTCCAATTTGGTGGGCGGGGCCTCAGGGTCCGATTTGGTGAGCGGGGCCCCACAGGGTCCGATTTGGTGGGTGGGGCCACTCTGGGTAAGATTTGGAGGCTGGGGTCGCTCAGCCTCCAATTTGGAGGCCGGGGTCGTTGAGCTTCCGATTTGGAGGCCGAGGTCAAAGAGCCTCCGATTTGGAGGCCGAGGTCAAAGAGCCTCCGATTTGGAGGCCAGGGTCGATGAGCTTCCAATTTGGAGGCCGGGGTGGCTCAGCCTCCGATTTGGAGGCCGGGGTGGCTCAGCCTCCGATTTGGAGGCCGGGGTGGCTCAGCCTCCGATTTGGAGGCCGGGGTGGCTCAGCCTCCGATTTGGAGGCCGGGGTGGCTCAGCCTCCGATTTGGAGGCCGGGGTGGCTCAGCCTCCGATTTGGAGGCCGGGGTGGCTCAGCCTCCGATTAGGAGGCCGGGGTGGCTCAGCCTCCGATTTGGATGCCGGGGTGGCTCAGCCTCCGATTTGGAGGCCGGGGTGGCTCAGCCTCCGATTTGGAGGCCGGGGTGGCTCAGCCTCCGATTTGGAGGCCGGGGTGGCTCAGCCTCCTATTTGGAGGCCGGGGTGGCTCAGCCTCCTATTTGGAGGCCGGGGTGGCTCAGCCTCCGATTTGGAGGCCTGGGTCGATCAGCCTCCGATTTGGAGGCCTGGGTCGATCAGCCTCCGATTTGGAGGCCGGGGTGGATCTGCCTCCGATTTGGAGGCCGGGGTGGATCTGCCTCCGATTTGGAGGCCGGGGTGGATCAGCCTCCGATTTGGAGGCCGGGGTGGATCTGCCTCCGATTTGGAGGCCGGGGTGGATCTGCCTCCGATTTGGAGGCCGGGGTGGATCAGCCTCCGATTTGGAGGCCGGGGTGGATCAGCCTCCGATTTGGTGACCGGGGTGGATCAGCCTCCGATTTGGAGGCCGGGGTGGATCAGCCTCCGATTTGGAGGCCGGGGTGGCTCAGCCTCCGATTTGGAGGCCGGGGTGGCTCAGCCTCCGATTTGGAGGCCGGGGTGGCTCAGTCTCCGATTTGGTGTGTCGGCCCTTTAAGACTCATTTGGGTGCGCTGGCCCTTTAACAATCACTTTGGCGTGTTGGCCCTTTAAGAGCTAGTTTGGCTCACTGGGCTTCTTTTAAATCCACTTTGGCGCACACATTCTCTCTCAGGGGCATGTGTCATGTGATGAAGCTATATTTGCATTTGTGCTGTGGGTTTCGCTTTAAGAGCTGATATTATGTGGCAGAGGCTCTGTGCTGGGGTTCAGGTGAAGTTCGTAGGCGTTGGCATAGTAACTGGGTGTGCCTGCGCATGTCAATGAGCTCAACTGCCATTTCAATCGCCTCAGGGCATGTTTTGCCATTTCCTATTGAAAAGCATTGGAGACAGTGCATTCCAATGACGGGAAAAAAAATTTTCAAACGCAAATTGCGCAAAAACTACAAATCCGATCGACACGAAAAATACTTAGCACACCTCTCATGGACGCTGGCTTCGAAACGACACCTCAACGGAGTCTGTGCGTGTAGCGGTTCGGGCCGCATTAATTGCGGAAATCAACTTAATAATAATAATAAGAAGAAGAATAAGTTAGCAGCGTTCGGATTACAATATAGTGGTTTTTTCAAACCACTACAATAATACTAGATGTGTATTTCCTGAAGGAAGTACAGATAGTGGTTTGAAATGGTGCCCGGGCTGCCCCTTTAAGACAGACTTGCCTGCTGCCCCTGCAAGACTTTCAACTCAGGATCTGTTTTAACTGTGGGTGCCTCTCAGGAGCCACCTTGGCCTGTGGGGCCCCTCAGGGTCTGATTTGGTGGGTGGGGCCCCTCAGGATCCGATTCGGTGGCCTGGGCTCCTCAGGGCCTGAATTGGCGGACGGGATCCATCAGGGTCCGATTTTGTGGCCGGGGCTCCTCTGGGTCCGATTTTGTGGCGGGGGCCCCTTAGGGTCCGATTTTGTGCATGGGGCCCTTTAGGGTCTGATTTTGTGGGCGGAGCCCCTCTGGGTCTGATTTGGTGGGCGGAGCCCCTCCGGGTCTGATTTGGTGGGTGGGGCGACTCTGGGTCTGATTTGGTGGGCAGGGCACCTCATGGTCCAATTTGGTGGGCGGGGCCCCTCAGGCTCTGGTCTGGTGTGTGGGGCCCCTCAGGGTCCCATTTGTTGGGTGGGGTCACTCTGGGTCCGATTTGGTGGGCAGGGCCCCTCAGAGTCCGATTTGGTGGGCGGGGCCCCTCAGGGTCGGATTTGGTGAGCGGGACCCCTCAGAATCCGATTTGGTGGGCGGGGGCACTCTGGGTCCGATTTGGTGGGTGGGACCACTCAGGGTCCCATTTGGTGGGTGGGGCCACTCTGGGTCCGATTTCGAGGCCTGGGTGGCTCAGCCTCCGATTTGTAGGCCAGGGTCGATCAGATTTGCATTTGTGCTTGGGTTTCCCTTTAAGAGCTGATATTATTTGGCAAAAACGCTGTCCTGCTGGGGTCATGCAAAGTTCGTAGGCATTGGCATAGTAACTGGGTGTGCCTGTGCATATCAATGAGCTTAACTGCCACCTCACCACTGCCCCATGTTTTCCCTATGGCAAAATTGTCCCATTGAAATGCATTGACACAGTGCATTCCAATGACAGGAAAATGTTTTTTCAAATGCAAATTGCGCAAAAACTACAAATCTGATCGACACAAAAAATACTTAGCACACCACTCGTGGACGCTGGCTTCGAAACGACGCCTCAACGGAGTCTGTGCGTGTAGCGGTGTGGGCCGCATTAATTGCGGAAATCAACTGAATAATAATAATAATACTAGATGTGTATTTCCTGAAGGAAGTACAGATAGTGGTTTGAAATGGTGACCGGGCTGCCCCTTTAAGAGAGACTTGCCTGCTGCCCCTGCAAGACTTTCAACTCAGGATCCATTTTAACTGTGAGTGCCTCTCAGAGGCCACTTTGGCCTCAGGGTCTGATTTGGTGGGTGGGGCCCCTCAGGATCCGATTCCTTGGCCTGGGCGCCTCAGGGCTTGAATTGTTGGCGGGGATCTCTCAGGCTCCGATTTTGTGGGTGTGGCCCCTCAGGGTCCGATTTTGTGGGTGGGGCCCCTCAGGTTCCGATTTTGTGAGTGGGGCCCCTCAGGGTCCGATTTTGTGGCCAGGGCCCCTCAGGGTCTGATTTTGTGGCCGGATCCCCTCAGGGTCCGATTTTCTGGCCGTGGCCCCTCAGGGTCCGATTATGTGGGTTGGGCCCCTCAGGGTCCGATTTTGTGGCCGGGGCCCCTCAGGGTCCGATTTTGTGGCCGGGGCCCCACAGCGTCCGATTTTGTGGCCAGGGCCCCTCAGGGTCTGATTTTGTGGTTGGGACCAATCAGTGTCCGATTTTGTGGTTGGGGCCCCTCAGGGTCAGATTTTGTGGGTTGGGCCCCTTAGGGTCTGATTTTGTGGGCGGAGACCCTCTGGGTCCGATTTGGTGGGCGGGGCCACTATGGGTCCGATTTGGTTGGCGGGACCACTCTGGGTCCGATTTAGTGGGCGGGGCCCCTCAGGGTCCGGTTTGGTGGGCAGGGCCTCTCTGGGTCCGATTTGGTTGGCGGGGCCACTCGGTAAGATTTTGTGGGCGGGGCCACTCTGGGTAAGATTTGGAGGCCGGGGTCAATGAGCTTCCGATTTGGAGGCCGAGGTCAAAGAGCCTCCGATTTGGAGGCCGGGGTGGCTCAGCCTCCGATTTGGAGGCCGGGGTGGCTCAGCCTCCGATTTGGAGGCCGGGGTGGCTCAGCCTCCGATTTGGAGGCCGGGGTGGCTCAGCCTCCGATTTGGAGGCCGGGGTGGCTCAGCCTCCGATTTGGAGGCCGGGGTGGCTCAGCCTCCGATTTGGAGGCCGGGGTGGCTCAGCCTCCGATTTGGAGGCCGGGGTGGCTCAGCCTCCGATTTGGAGGCCGGGGTGGCTCAGCCTCCGATTTGGAGGCCGGGGTGGCTCAGCCTCCGATTTGGAGGCCGGGGTGGCTCAGCCTCCGATTTGGAGGCCGGGGTGGCTCAGCCTCCGATTTGGAGGCCGGGGTGGCTCAGCCTCCGATTTGGAGGCCGGGGTGGCTCAGCCTCCGATTTGGAGGCCGGGGTGGCTCAGCCTCCGATTTGGAGGCCGGGGTGGCTCAGCCTCCGATTTGGAGGCCGGGGTGGCTCAGCCTCCGATTTGGAGGCCGGGGTCGATCAGCCTCCGATTTGGAGGCCGGGGTCGATCAGCCTCCGATTTGGAGGCCGGGGTCGATCAGCCTCCGATTTGGAGGCCGGGGTCGATCAGCCTCCGATTTGGAGGTCGGAGTGGCTCAGCCTCCGATTTGGAGGCCGGGGTGGCTCAGCCTCCGATTTGGAGGCCGGGGTGGCTCAGCCTCCGATTTGGAGGCCGGGGTCGATCAGCCTCCGATTTGGAGGCCGGGGTCAATCAGCCTCCGATTTGGAGGCCGGGGTCGATCAGCCTCCGATTTGGAGGCCGGAGTGGCTCAGCCTCCGATTTGGAGGCCGGGGTCGATCAGCCTCCGATTTGGAGGCCGGAGTGGCTCAGCCTCCGATTTGGAGGCCGGGGTCGATCAGCCTCCGATTTGGAGGCCGGGGTCGATCAGCCTCCCATTTGGAGGCCGGGGTCGATCAGCCTCCCATTTGGAGGCCGGGGTCGATCAGCCTCCCATTTGGAGGCCGGGGTCGATCAGCCTCCCATTTGGAGGCCGGGGTCGATCAGCCTCCCATTTGGAGGCCGGGGTCGATCAGCCTCCCATTTGGAGGCCGGGGTGGCTCAGCCTCCCATTTGGAGGCCGGGGTGGCTCAGCCTCCCATTTGGAGGCCGGGGTGGCTCAGCCTCCAATTTGGAGGCCGGGGTCTCAGGCTCAGATCTGGAGGCCGGGGTGGCTCAGCCTCCGATTTGGAGGCCGGGGTGGCTCAGCCTCCGATCTGGAGGCCGGGGTGGCTCAGCCTCCGATCTGGAGGCCGGGGTGGCTCAGCCTCCGATTTGGAGGCCGGGGTGACTCAACCTCCAATTTGGAGGCCGGGGTCTTTCAGGCTCAGATCTGGAGGCCGGGGTGGCTCAGCCTCCGATTTGGAGGCCGGGGTCTTTCAGGCTCAGATCTGGAGGCCGGGGTGGCTCAGCCTCCGATTTGGAGGCCGGGGTGGCTCAGCCTCCGATCTGGAGGCCGGGGTGGCTCAACCTCCGATTTGGAGGCCGGGGTGGCTCAGCCTCCGATTTGGAGGCCGGGGGGTCGATCAGCCTCCCATTTGGAGCCTGTGGTCACTCAGCTTTCGATTTGGCATGTTGGCCCTTTAAGACTCATTTCGGTGCGCCGGCCCTTTAACAATCACTTTTGCACTTCGGCCCTTTAAGAGCCAGTTTGGCTCACTGGGCTTCTAAATACACTTTGGCGCACATTCTCTCTCAGGGGCATGTGTCATGTGATGAAGCTAGATTTGCATTTGTGCTGTGGGTTTCGCTTTAAGAGCTGATATTATGTGGCAGAAGCTCTGTTCTGGAGATGTCATGTGACGTTCGTAGGCGTTGGCATAGTAACTGGTTCTGCCTGCGCATATCAATGAGCTCAACTGCCATTTCAATCGCCTCAGGGCATGTTTTGCCATTTCCCCATTCAAATGCATTGGAGACAGTGCATTCCAATGACGGGAAAAAAAATTTTCTAACGCAAATTGCGCAAAAAAACTACAAATCTGATCGACACGAAAAATACTTAGCACACCTCTCATGGGCGCTGGCTTCGAAACGACACCTGAACGGAGTCTGTGCGTGTAGCGGTTCGGGCTGTATTAATTGCGGAAATCAACTTAATAATAATAATAAGAAGAAGAAGAATAAGTTAGCAGCGTTCGGATTACAATATAGTGGTTTTTTCAAACCACTATAATAATAATAATAATAATAATAATAATAAGAAGAAGAAGTTAGCAGCGTTCGGATTACAATATAGTGGTTTTTTCAAACCACTATAATAAGAAGAAGAAGAAGAAGTTAGCAGCGTTCGGATTACAATATAGTGGTTTTTTCAAACCACTATAATAATGTGAAGTGGATTTTCCTGTGGCCCTCCAGTATGTGGCTTCAAAAGCTTATAGGGGTGCATGTAACTTTGGGGCAAACCAGGCCTTGCATTCAATACATTTTTTCAGGAAGCCCTCCTGTACCTCTCGTGAAAGGGGTATTGGGGTGCGTCGTAATTCTTAACAGACCATCCATTCAGTGCATAGGCAATAACAGCATAGGAGACCCACTGTTTAATAATGGCCCTTTAAGAAGATTAGTGCTGCCTGATGCCCCTGTAAAAATAGGCTCTGTGACTTTAAGAGTCCCTCCTTCATAAATGAAACAAGATGTGTCTGCTTATGTGCAGGGCCACAATCAGGGCACTACTGCCCTGACTGGCGTATGGGGCCCGTTCAGCAGAGGGGACCCGCAGCGGATCGGTCCCCAATGGCAGGATTTTGCCAGTGTGTCCAAGACGCAGGGTTCAGTTATACTCTATTGCCATGCGGGTCCGGGCCCGCATGGCAATAGTTAAAGCCGCCAGCCAATCAGAGGCTGGCAGCTGACGTCACTGTGCACGTCGCCGGTGTCTGACGTCATTATCAGTAGCCGGCGAATGTGCGCTTCCAGGCTGGAGTGAAGATCGCTCACTGCAGGAGCATGGCAAGGTAAGGAGAAAGGGTTTTTTTTAATTTTTATTGAAAGCGGCAAGCCGGCAGGATGAAGACAAGTGTCCATCCTGCTGAGGGCAGAATAATGACAGGGCAGAATGGAGACAGGGGTCAGGATGAAAGATATGAAGGCATGATTAGAGACCCAGGGAGCAGAATGGAGACACAGGGGGCAGAATGAAAGATATGGGGGCATGATTGGAGACACATGGGTCATGATTGGAGACACAGGGGGCAGAATGGAGACACAAGGGGCAGAATGGAGACACAAGGGGCAGAATGGAGACACAAGGGGCAGAATGGAGACACAAGGGGCAGAATGGCGACACAGGGGGCAGAATGAAAGATATGGGAGCATGATTGGAGACACAGGGCATGATTGGAGACACAGGGCAGGATTGGAGACAAGTGGCAGAAAAAAAGATATGGGGGCAGGATTGGAGACATGGTGGCAGGATGAAAGATATAGTGGCAGGATTGGAGACACAGGGGGCATGTTTGGAGACATGGTGCGGGATGGAGACAGATGGGGCAGGATGGAGACAGACCGGGCAGGATGGAGACAGATCGGGCATGATCATGGGGCAGGATAGAGACAGATGGTGCAGGTTCATGGGACAGATGGGGCAGGATCATGGGACAGATGGTGCAGAATCATGGGACAGATGGGGCAGGATCATGGGACAGATGGGGCAGGATCATGGGACAGATGGGGCAGGATCATGGGACAGATGGGGTAGGATCATGGGACAGTTGGGGTAGGATCATGGGACAGTTGTGGCAGGATCATGGGACAGATGGGGCAGCATGGATACTCAAGAGGGCAGGATGGGAGAACATAAGGCTGGAGCCAGTAATGAGACACACAGGGGCAAGGATGGGGGATATTATTACCATAGGGGCTAATTAAGGGATATTATTACTGCAGTGATGTATTTATTTTATTTTTTGAGCATACTGTTTTAAATGGGGAGGCGGTACTGTTACTGTGCAGAGTGATAGGTTGCCTTTTTTTCTTAATTTGGTGCAGTGTAGAAGTTGGGGAAAAAAAATAAGAAATGTGTTCTGCAAGCAGTGCTCGAGATAACTGTGCTATTTCCTGCAGAGATGAGTCCTGACTGGAAGAAGTGATGTCGATCAGTGCAGGATGAAGATGAAAGACTTCACCTAAAGGCGTCACTAGTGAGTCAGTGTGTTACCTATACACTGATCCTATACACTGTATACTATATACAGCGGTCCTGTGTACAATGTCACCAGTGATCACTGTATTACCTTTACACTGGCACTGTATACTAAGTACAGATCTCCTGTGTATAATGGCACATATGGTAATATCAGTATTGTGTTTATGTTAGCGTAAAGTAGGCCCCGGCCAAAAGAGTCTACCGTGTCGTGGTGGCGGCTTAAAAAAATCTTTTGGTCAAAACAAAGGCTGCTGGCTATATGTCTGATCTGGTGATGGGAACTGCTAATGTGTGATTGGTGAGAAGTGGAGTTTTTCCAAGAGAGAGCTGTGGCGCTGTGGACAGTTCGAGGGGTGGAGGCGGGGCTGGGGTGGAGCATGGGCGGAGTCTCAAGGGGGCCCTGAAACTTTTGTCAGTATGGGGCTCCGAAATTCCTAGTGGCAGCCCTGCTTATATGTCACACGCCACATGGCCAGCTAGGGCTGTTACATGTTACAATGACATTTCCCAGTGAATGCATTTGTATTGGTTGAAAGCAATGTTAAAGTTGCAAAATGCATCAAAAACGTTGTGTGTGAACATAGCCCAAGTGGCGGAGGAATATTTTTGTCTTGGGTTAATTATTTTGGCTTAGATAAAAGTCAGTAACCCAGAAAGGATGTTCGTTAACATATTTCCCAGCAAAATCCATTTTGGTTTCGTTTTTGTAGGTTTTTGGGTGTGCCTGTAAAAAGGGCGTGAAACTCTGACCACATGGTTTAGAGCTGTGACCTAGGTGTCAGAAATGCTTACAGGAGCATTTGCCATAATGTTCCCGTGTCATTTCAGCAGTGTTTCCATCATTTTCAGACATTTTTAGACCTTAAAAGGGTCTCCCATAGACTTACATTGGGCTTGTTGTTCTGTCCGAATACCCGAGGATTCTAATTTGCTCGACCCGAGCAACGAGCACCCAAGCATTTTAGTGCTCGCTCATCACTACTGAGAAATGCAGACAGATACTGATCCATCATGCCTTAAGGAGACACCTGATTGGCTCCAAATATATTCTGCAGAAAGACAAAGACTCCAAACTTTCTGTAATTACATGAAGACAGAACGATTTGGGTAAGCCTACAACCTTCTGTGGTTAGTTCTCCCAAGATGTTTGGAAAAACCTCCCTGCCAAGTTCCTTCAAAAATTGCAGGAAAGTACAAGTAGTAGGGAGCATTGATGATGTTATAGTGTTCATGTAAGGGGGTGACAGAGGCCGCCATGTGTATCTCCATACTTAATCAGTGTTAGCATCAAGTATGTGCTGTTCCATAGAGTTTTATGAACATTATTGTATTCGCTTAATGATATTATAATGTGTATGTGCTTAACATCTACTTTGAACAAGATTAGGGAAAGATATAGAAGATAGAATAGAACAATGTTGGGAATAGTGGGGAATAATAGAAGTAGGAAATGAGAGTGCCAGAATAAGCCTAGTTAGAATAAGGGTTTTTCCAGGTTGGGAGGAGCTAGAGATGCGTGTAGTGCAGAGCAGTGAGATATAGTGGTGAGACTTCCTGATTAAGGGGGGACGAGTGATGTAGCTGTAGGAGGACACCAGAGCCTTGGTGTCCTGGCCTCCTCCCACAGAAAAATTGTCAGCTTCTCCCGGTATACCTGTTTGGGATTCTAGTTCACCATCAGGGATTCCACTGCGGTGCGGGACAGCCCCTGTACACTCAGTTTTAGTGCACAGGGTGGAAAGAACGGACACAGATACCGATTCAGATACTAAACAAAGGGTGGAAAGAACGGTCACAGATACCGGTTCAGATGCTAAACAAACAATTTTACCTTTTTCTTCATCGGTCCCGGACACATCAGTAACGTTACAGTTCACACAGCATTCCTCTTCCTCCTGCACTTTCCCTTTCCTGCTTTCTTTGTCCTCAGGCACATCACATGGTAGTAGCGCCCTAATTACTCACTTAAGAGGGTTACCGCAACCACGTAGTACCCCCGTGGACAGTCTTGTTTGAAAAAGGGCACTCCGGGCCCTCCGCCAGGGCCCTGCCAAATTTTATGGAGGCCGCGTTCACATAGACCTTCGCGATGGTTCTGTCTTCTTTTATGAAGCCGTACCTCCTCTCAATGTCCACGTATGCCAGACGACCTCGGGTACGCCGACCTGCCAAGGCGCTTTCACCCTGCCGCAGCTCGGCCCACACCTCCTTTTCCCATTGCTTTTTCTTTAGAATGACGTCTTCCACCCAGGCCACCTACCTGGGGGTGGGGAAGGGCCCCCCTCCGGTGTTAGGAGGAAGTGGGGAGTGCCCAGGTCTGTAGCGGCAGAGGTTACTGCGGAGGCCGCCAGGTAGGAAAGTGCGGCTGCACCCCCAACGGAGACGCGCTGATAAGCGACAGCGACTGAGTAAGAGGGCAATGAGCGGGACCATCCCTCAGGGACAAGGGGGTCGAGGCTCACTCGCCCTCTCCAGAGGTTGGACAATGGCTGACGCTCCTCCTCCCGATGTCAGCTCCACTTGCTTCCGTTCCTCCGGCTGCGGTTCCTCCCAAGTGGACGCTGTTTCCGGTGCCCATTGAGTCAACAATGAGGGTTCCGGCACACAGGGTTCCTCCTGTCGGTGGCGTCCCAGAAGCTCCGCATGCTGTTCCGCCATCCAACTTCGTCCAGCCGGGGATTCAGCACTCCAGGAGCCCATGGTCTTCACCAGACGCTGACTTTGTGGCCGGGATAGCTCCATGGAATGGTCAGCCCAGGCCTCTGTCAATTATTCCCAGGGCCTACTGGACCGTGTTCTTTCATCTTCCTTCCTCAAGCGCCACTCTATCCGGCCCACGCCTTGAAAACTTCGGATACAGGAGTGTTCCATCACGCCCAAGTTGCCGTTAGTCACTGGTTCTGCACCACTGCTCCCAGAATGTTCTGTGAGGCCACACCCATTTCCAGGTGGGCACTCCCCTGTCAACTCCATCCATGTGCAGGAATTCTTTAGGGGAGGGCGAGGTTTTCTTGTTTTCAGCCACTCCCACCAGGGAAGGGCCAGGGTGCAATGGCAGGCAACTTTTGGCATCAAGAGGGCATGGAAACACCCATGAAGAGTGAGGGCTATGTCATCTTCTTCACCTGCGGCGCCATTTCCCACCAACTCCATGGCCGCCATCTTTGTCAACACAAATTCAGGTCGAGGCACAGTGTCAGTCCAATCCATTATGTCAGTCATATCTGGTGATATACAGTTTTGCACAATTTCTTCTTTACTAAACTTCAGGGGCACAACTTCCACCCCCACACTACTTGTCATTCTTCTCTTCGCGGGTTCTCCGTATTGCTAGGCAGTCACATCCTGCCGACTACGCTAAATGTAGGATTGGGCCAGGATGGTAGTCGTGGCCTAGGATACAAGTGCCTTGGTGTCCTGACCTCCTCCCACAGAAAAATTGTCAGCTTCTACCGGCATACCTGTTTGGGGTTCTAGTTCACCGTCAGGGATTCCGCTGCGGTGCGGCACAGCCCCTGTACACTCGGTTTCAGTCCACAGAGTGGAAAGAACGGACACAGATACCTTTTACCTTTCTCTTCATCGGTCCCGGACACATCAGTAGCGTTATAGTTCACACAGCATTCCTCCTGCACTTTCCCTTTCCTGCTTTCTTTGTCCTCATGAACATCACAGGGTAGTAGCGCCCTAGGCGGTACCGCAGCATCACTTCTGTAGGACCTCAAGAGGATCCCGTACATCCGTTTTGCCCCGGACTTACAAGCTTCAGCCCTATTTATGATCTGCCACATTGTGAATATTCTGCGCCCTGCACGACTCTTGGACCCATAATTCTCTTCTCCCATCCTAGCTGTAGAAACGTACTTCTTTGGTGCTCCTGGTCTATCTATCACCCGTCTGTCTGTCTGTGCCCGTGCTCTTTCTTCACTTTCTAAATGTTGCGTAGCTGCTATGTCGTCCTGGGACTAGAGCCCTTGTGAACACGTCGGGCGTGCTCGCCCTGCTAACCTGTTCCTATAGCCTACACTCACTTATCCCATAGCAGATCCTCCTACAATTAGCCATCTATGAAATTCCTATCAGCTATACCTAACAAGGCCCACTAGTATGTCCCCATCTAGTGGTCCACTACAGAACTACATTTACCCATATCTAGGAACTATACACTAATAGTGCCCTCCACTAATGTCCCCAAAGGATGCACTATCTTACCCTAATCTGTACACAAATATGCAGAACATTATACAACACAATATATTACAATCTTTACAGCATGGTAACACATATACGATGTGGCAGTACCAAACAGACCAAAATGGTAATACACTTTGAGTGTAGCAGTACCATAGACTAATTACATATATACATTGGGACTTTTTAAAGGGAGGTAAAATTAAAGGGGACGTCTTACTTCACTCCCCTAAATAGAAACGAGAGAGGGAAGACAGATAGCCCTGGAGCTGGGGATAGCGGACGCAATGTAGAACCCAGGCTAAGCAACATGTGAGCGGTCACCATCTATTGAGTAACCATTCCAAGGAGGATCCGGGCCCTATGGCGAGGACTAGGCAAAGCTGAGCACGCCTTTTACCTTTTACAAGGGAAACCATACAGGGGGAATGGGAGGAAGAATGTGGACCTAGGGGCACGGGAGCCGCAGAAGTGAACGGAGCGTCTGCAGGACAGAAGTTGTCAGAAGAGGCAGGGAGAGTTCACGGAAGGCAAATGGATGTGGACTGTGCTGTATCTGTACCAGAACTCCTGTTTCCAAGTAAAGTTGAACTGCTGCGAATGAACACAGAGTTTGACATTGTTTGAGTAAACGCTGACTCGAGAACCAGGAATACGGAATCAGACAGAACTCCAGAGCCTACGTCGCACATATTGCACCCAACAGATGGGACATTATGTTTCCTTTGTGGGGTGACTGGGTGTGGGAGCCTAACAGCACTTCGCTACGACTACCACCCTTGCCACCTCACATTTACACCAAATATTGATTTAGATTTCTTTTTTTTCGTTCACTTTATTTTTATCAATTAACAAAAGACAAACTATTAACACTTCTAATTTAAAAGCATTCTTACTTTGCAGCATTTTTCCATACCTGCCTAAATCTTTTGCATAGCAATCTACATGACCACCATAAACCTTTCAAGGACGTAGTTCTTTTGCTTTTTAAGGACACTGCAATTTTGATTTTTCCATTTTAATCTGTGTTTTCTGAAGGATATACGCTATTTTTTATTGTTCTGCCAGCGTCGTGTATGAGAGTTTCTTTTTCCTGGCAAGCTGTATTTTTGAATAGCACCATTTTGAAGTATATAAAGTATAACTTATTGATTAACTCTTTATGAGTATACAGAAGACAGTTCAGCAATTATGCTATTGTTCTTTTGCATTTTTAAAATTTTCCCTGTAGGTAATTCTGCTGGTAAAATTTTACTAATTTTGCTTCTTTTTTTGGTGGACATCTTTTTAGTTTTTATTACTACTATGTTCAGCTAAATAAAACATTCACATCACTTTCTTTGTTTAGAGAAGGTAACACAAAAATGCAATTTTTGACATATTTAGTCACTAGTATTTAAGGATATTCACCTGCTGGATAAATTTGGTGCTACCAATATTGTCAAAAAACCAATAGCAAAACAAATACCAATTTTTAATATTTTATGTTTTCGGTTTGATAATAAAATAATTTTTATTGTAAAAAAAAGGGTTATTTTTGTTGTTTCTTTTTTACTTTTTTTTTTAATTTATGTATTTATTTTATACTTGTGCCTACTTTATTTATGTACTTGTATTCAAATTTATTTTTTTAGATTTTTTTTATTATTCCCTTGTGGGGACGTCAACATACGATCACTTGATATTTCAAGTATTACACCTTCCTGTCAGTATTCTTTTAAGAGGTAGCCTTTTTTTGTCAGTTGCCTGATAGGTATTCCATACATGGCAATCCTTGAGGCCTTTATTAGGCTGATCACAACAGTTGCAGCAGGGTGTTAGCTGTGTATAACTGCTGACAACCATTGCGGATGTTGTTTTAGGTCAAAGTTCTATGCTGATTAAATTGAATCTTTATAAGATTATAGCTCTCTTTTTCTCTGTTTTTAGCATAGCTCTAAATCCCCTGCCAAGACATAGATTTAAAGGGAATTAGTCAACAGTTTTTTTTCTATGGGATCTTAGGACAGCATTAGGTAGAGGCTGAGACATTGATTTCTGCGATGTGTCACTTATTAGAATGTGAGCTGTTTTTTCTGTATAATAAATGTTTAATCAGCCGAAGATAAAGTGTTTTTTTATCACTGCCAGACTAGCTACTGCCATGCCACCAGGTCCAACCACGCCCACAGCACTGATTAGCAGCACTGTCAATATACAGTGTACACAGAAACCTGTGGTGTGGGCAGGGATAATTTTCTGAGCACTGACACATCTATAGCAGAAAAAAATTCTGAATCACAACTGCTGCACCCAGTAAACTAAGTGTCACATTGCTGGAATCAGGGTCTCTGTCCCTACATTCTGGTACTTTTCGATGGTGACAGATTCCAATTAAACGATAATACGCCAAATTCAGTCAACACACATTAAGGAAACCCAGCTTGGAGTCAAAACATTTACAAAAATTAAGGGCAGACACCTGGAAAACAGGCATCAATTGACTCAGTAGAAATTTAGTAATGGCAAGCAGTCAGTCATGGATCATGCATTAGGTATCAGGGCTGGGCCAGCATTTAGAGCTATGAATTTAAGTTTAAATTAAGATGAGATGGGTGTAAGCCCGCTGTGCTGGGAGCCCTGATACCTCATGCAACAGCTCAGGCACAGTCAGGTGGAACAAATATGAGCTTGAAAGATCACTAATGTTAGAAAAATGTAAGGATAATAACACAGGTAGTTGACTGACAGTAAGTGCAGTCCTGCCGGTCTGGGAACCCCATTACTATAGGCAACATACATGAAGGAGACCCAACTTGAGGTCTCCATGTTTCAAAAAATTATTGTCACACAGCACTAAAGTGGCATCAATTTCCCCAGATTAGAAACAGTATAATGGGGTTCTTACACCCCTTCCTCTCCAGGCAACCCACCAGATTGAGACCCAACTTGGAGTCTCCACATTTCAAAAAATTGTTTGCAACAGTAGCAACAGCAGTCACAGATGCCATGACAAAAGGTGTCGCACACTGCAGTAATGTGAGATCAATGCAGCACACTAAAAACTACACCATCGCCTAGTCTGGCCAGTGTGCGACTGGTGAGTAAAAGTCATTGGAGTTCCATGACTTCTTCATCTTAATGAAAGGGGTCTACACTTTCAAGGGACTTTCAAGGGACATCCAGATGTGCTTATCCATCAGGACACCACCAGCAATGTGTATGGCACAAGGATGTAGCAGTGCCGGAAAGTTTGTAGGAAGAAGGCAAGGACACAACAGGGTGCAGTTTCTTTACCTTTACTTGGCAAATGCAGTCCAGGATACTGATTACAGATGGCACAGGAGCAGGCTAGCCTGGAAGCAACTCAGAGATCTCTCTATCAGATGGGTTGTGTAGTCTCCTTCCTAGCGCTGGCTTGAGGTACATGCAGTACAGTGTTACACTGACTTTCCTCCTTCTTATCTTCTCTTAGAACTACCTCGTATGGCAGACAGCTGTAGCCCTCTATCTCTCTTGGCTCACCGGTCGCTGTTGTGCCTCCGAGTCTTAGGTGGGAATAGAGCATTTACAGCTTCCTACTCCTCTGGTTTCTGTTGCAGGACCTTTAGTATCCATACAATCGTGGAGACCAGGCTCCAGATCATGCGCTATCACTGGGAGGGAGCTCTCTGTCCACAGCTCAACCTCCAGCTTCTCTCCACATGTTTACACTCGTTTCCCTCCTTACACTCACTAACTAATTTCCATTCCTGGCCCTCAGAGAGCACTCTTCCCCCAATTCTGGTTCAGAGCTCCCTCTGCTGGCCTGGAGTGGGAACATGTTGCATGTAAATGATTAACTGTTAGAGAGACCCTTCCTTGCTTCCAAGCATGACATCACCCTCCCTGGAGGAAGGCAATGCCATTGTGGCGACCATACTCCTGGGGGCGCCACATTTACTCTTTGGCGGCATCGCTCTCATTCTTTAAGTCCCCCTTGTTCACATCTGGCAGCTGTCAATTTGCCTCCAACACTTTTCCTTTCACTTTTCCCCATTATGTAGACAGGGGAAAAATTGTTTGGTGAATTGGAACGCGTGGGGTTAAAATTTCACCTCACAACATAGCCTATGACACTCTCGGGGTCCAGACGTGTGACTGTGCAAAATGTTGTGGCTGTAGCTACAATGGTACAGATGTCAATACATATACACTTTTTCCCCATTATGTAGATAGGGGCAAAATTGCTTGGTGACTTGGAACGCGCGGGGTTAAAATTTCACCTCACAACATAGCCTATGATGCTCTCGGGGTCCAGACATGTGACTGTGCCAAATTTTGTGGCTGTAGCTGCGACAGTGCGGATGCCTATCCCGGACATACACACACATATATACACACACACACCCACATTGAGCTTTATATATTAGATTAACCAGTTATAACAACTTCTTTTTAAACACCCATGGTTGGAGGGGTAAGGTCGCAGCTCTCCATGTTAACCATCGGAAAATTGTGGGGATATGCCACCGGACTCCCGGCGCATGTTACCCAGTCTTGCTCTTCCACCACGGAGTAGCAACAACTAAAGGAGCTACGACCCCCCCACCCAAAGAAAAAATTGCCTCCTCATTACCATCCTGTAATTCTGAAAGAAAAATGTCCAACCTAATGTCTGTCAAATGGACCCCGACCGGATGCAACAGCTTGACATTATTAACTTCTAACTGTCTGTGCCTAACTATAATGCCTCCTTTAAAGTGTACGAAACAAGATGTGCGTTGATTCACAACTCTTCGTGCCCTTTCTATACCAGCCCCATCTCGAGCCCCGCGCCACACCACTCTGGGAATTATCTCGGACCATTCCATAGCCAGCCGAGAAAATAAACCCGGAAACTTATCCATATCTGCACGCATTAACGTGATAAGTTCCGTTAACTGTATTGACCCTAAATCATTTCCTCACGCATACAATACCAAAATAACAGGAGATACCGACACTCTCGATATTTGAACCACTTCAAGTAGCATCTGTGACCACATCAATCCCCGAATACCTCTCCAATTTACATCCTCATTGTGGAAACCAAGAGATCTCCCGCCAGGGCGCAACTCAGCCCTCTGCTCCGCCCAAAAGACATATGAATGTTCTAGAATCCAAACACTGGGTCTGGAACAACCTAAAAAGAGAAGAGAATTAGAATAAATACCACTAACTTCTTATAAAACTAACAATTCAGGCCTGATGTAACGGAAAAAACACTCAGAATGCCACCTGCCTATCTCCATAATTTCCTCATCCCTGAGACCCGCGCGAGCTGCTTCCGTCGCTGCGCTAATTCTAAAAGAATGCATACCAAATTCACCCAGAGGAAGACCCAAAAAAAATAAAATTCTCCACAGCAACGCCAAAAACTGAAATCTAGTTAACGATGACCCGTTAGCATGCACAAAAAACAAGTGACTATCTGGCCTAATTTCCAATTATCGAGAGACCAAAACAATGGAGCAAACAGGACCCGAAATCGAAGACAAAGAAAACCATACCCCGCTACCCATGGGATCAGTTTTAGAACGCTGGATACAGATACGTAAACCCCATTACACAATGTCACATCATTGTGCTGCAAACCACCAGGAGCCCGACCTGACGGTGCCACCAGCTCGCTGACGTGTAGAGCCCCAAAAAAGGCACCTCCAAAAGCCACTGAAAACAACGTAGATTCAAAAGAAGAGCTGCAGACTGCATTCAAGCCTTCAATAATTCTGGCTAAAAGGGAAAAAGAATTAGGCCACCTTGTTTGATTCAAAACCCTAGATTTTTCCCAACCCTTTAACGACTGACGCAGAATGAAACTTTTTGTAACATCCTCCCATCCCCATAATTTAAATTGAAAAGCCAAACCTGAGAACCTATTTTTTGCGAGCATTGCCGAAGCTCCATTGTCCCGCAGATGTTGAACATATGAAACAGTAACATCAAACCTGGCCTCACTAGAGGAGCCCACGGTTAAGTCTCCCACGAATCCCAACCATTCCTGCCACGCCTTACCATATGCATTCCAAGTTGAAGTAGCTAATGAAGCCCGGACCAACGGCATCAGGAGATTTCCGGTATTTTCCAAACGTATTCCAGGCACCGCACTCCTATCTGATTGGGGGTTGGAGCGATCTCTCAAAACTTCTGAAAATCAAATCCTGACAGTGAATCAGCCATAGTGTTTTCAATACCTGGGACGTGCCAAGATCAGAACCAAATATTCAAATCCAGACATTTTAACACGGGGAAACGAATCATCTTTATAACTGGAATTGAAGATGAAGACAAGTGATTCAACGCATGAACCACACTCTCATTGTCAGTCCAAAAAAAGATCTGGGAATTTCGCTACTGCTCCCCCGATAACACCAAAGCCACAACCAACGGAAAAAGTTCCAAAAGTGTTAAATTTTTTGTCCAGCCGTTATCAAGCCATTTCACTGGCCATCTTTCAGCGCACCACTGATTACGGAATATAACCCCAAATCTCACCGATCCAGCCGCATCCACAAACAGGGATATCTCTTGGGATTACCTCTCTGATTCTAGAAAGCATGTGCAACCATTATACTTGAACAAAAAACTTTTCCAAACCCTCAAATCCTCGAACAAAGGAAGGCCCAGACGAATCCTGTGATGAGGAAATTTTACACGCCTTGTAGCCATAGCCAAACGCCACGAAAAAATTCTGCCCATAGGCATAACTCAACACGCAAAAGCAAGCAAACCAAGAAGGGATTGCATTTGCACCAACGTCACTTTTTTAGTGGCAAAAAAACTATCTATAATTCCCAACAATTTCATGATCTTATCCATTGGTAAACGAAAAACTATATCCACCGTGTCAATTTCAATTCCTAAAAGGAAAGACAGGTGACCGGACCGAAAGTTTTTTCTTCATTTAAAGGGACTCCAAAACAACTCATAAGCTCCTTAAACTTAGACAAAACCTTACCACAACTATCCGACTCCGCTGGGCCTACGAACAAAAAATCATCCAAATAATGCGTAATACTTTGAGACCCAGATTCAACCTTGGAGACCCATTCCAAAAAACTGCTGAATAATTCAAAATACCTTCATGAAATCGAATAACCCATGGGAAGGCAAGTATCATAGTAATACGCACCATCCACACAGCAGCCCAATAAATTATAACAATCCGGGTGAACAGGTAACAGCCTAAAAGCAGACGCAATGTCTGACTTGGCCAATAATGCCCCTTGCCCTGCTTGACAAACCAAAACAATCGCCCGATCAAAAGAAGCATATACTACTGAAGACTCTTCAGCACTGATTCCATCATTTACTGACGAACCCTTCAGGTGCGATAGATGATGAATCATCCTGAATTCCCCAGGTTCTTTTTTAGGAACAATTCCCAAGGGGGAAACTCTAAAATTCAAAAAAGGGGGAAAAACAAAAGGCCCCACCATACGACCAAGTGACACCTCCTTCTCTATTTTTGCTGCCA
Organism: Dendrobates tinctorius; assembly: GCF_039654945.1. NCBI lineage: Eukaryota > Metazoa > Chordata > Amphibia > Anura > Dendrobatidae > Dendrobates > Dendrobates tinctorius. The sequence continues at coordinate 56,278,429 of NW_027361754.1, forward strand.
AAATCAACGGCATTTCCCTGGCTGACTTCAGATTAGATGAAAATTTTGAAACTTTGGAAAACTTAAATGGTATGAAAAAACCATGCTTGAAACCCACTCACAACAGCGCTGTGGCCACCTTATTGGGATACATGTTTAACCATGGCTCCATCACGGTGATTTTAATGTCTTGTGATGCTGGCCTGGCAAATCCTCCTTTCCTGTTAGCACGCGGGCATTTTGTGACTGCATGCGAACCCCCACATGATGAGCACTCGTGCTTATAGTTGCATAAGCCATAAAACCTGCAGTGACCGTCGTTAAACAGCCAACAGGTTCCCGGACTTCGTGCAGAGCCTGGCCCTGAGCCTGACTGCTGGCTAGGGGCCCCCGAATGAAAAGGCTGAGCAGTCCTCTGTGACATCATGAGCCGCAACCAAGAATCCGTAGCATTAACCCCCCAACCCAACTGTGGGTTAATGGCCAGACGTCGCCAAAATCCTCATCATACCTCCACCATGCAGACCCACCATGCGTCTTATATGAATTATAAATAGTATCCATGTATAAAAACAATTCTGAACAGCGCTCAGGATGTTTTTTCCCCATTACACAGCCTAAAGCAAAAAAGGCTTGAAGTCAATTATTAATTGTTTTAGCCACTTTTGGCCGGCGCTCATTAGGCCTGTCATTAGGCCGCCGCTCACGGTCCACTGTGCTTTGCTCCATAGAAACAAGAGACCATATATCTATATAGTCATTTGACCATATTTGTTCTATAGTCTCCTGTTCTAAATGCGAACCTAAAGGGGCTACCCCACAATAAAATACATCTCTATGAATATCCGAACGCAAAACAGGAGGAGGAGGGTTGGCACCTTTTACTTGAGCTAATAATTTTGGGTTCAGCACCAATTTCTCTCCTCCCAAAATACACCTCAAATTATCCATAGTCACAAATCGTTCCCCCATGCCCCCCAGGCTCCCACATAATTTAACTCACCATTCGCCGCCTCAGTAACCGGAATTGACGATGGAACTTCAACCACTTCTTCATTGCGCACCCTCTGTTGCTCCTGCTGGGTATGAGCTGCTTGACAACTAGGTGCCCGACTCTGGCCTCGTGACCCCGATGAAGATGAAGAATGGTACTTCGAGGACCTTGACCGGCGACTGCACCTGGACACAGACCTTTTTCTACTACGATGGCTTTGCCGACTACGATGTCTGGCATACCCTCTACATGACTCAGAGGAAGAGGACGACGACCTGCTATGTCTCCTTCCATTAACGCCCCTGCAATTTTCGATTTTCAGCCGAAAATTCCACAGGAGCTGGGCATGAAGGGGTTAAAACCCCCGGAGGGGCAGCCAGCACACCCTGCTGTTGAGAAGAACCCCATGCACCCACATTACTGACAGGAACTGCATTAACTGCCATGTTCGCTGCCGGTATACACGACTGCAATTGATTTTGTGCCAGGACAAAACCTCCCCAGCTGCTTGTGAGGTAATGCCGGCTCCTATTGACACCGATGGTGCCACTACTGCTGGCGGGAGGGTGAGTGTCTGTGATGAAAGGGACACAGAGGGCCACAAATTCTGCTGTACATTTTGTGGAATTTGCTGTAGGCCAGGCTGAGCGAGCACTACGTCCAGCATGTGAGGCATAGGAGCCGGCTGCTGAATATTTAATTGGCTCCCTTTATTAGCTCCCTCCCCTGCCAATTGGTCTCCCTTTTGCTGCTGTAAAGCACTATGCTGTCCCTTATTCTCCCCATTGCGCCCAGCTTCATCACTAGCTGATGAACTGGCACTATGCGTATCCCCCATTGTAGCAGCTTTTTTAGCCGCCCTGGGTAATGTGGTGTGTCCTGCTAATACACCCCCCTCCCCTGCTGTGAGAAACAGCAGCTGACAGCTGATATGCGGTCTGGGACCGCTTCTGAGGTGGGCGCCGTGATGCAGGGCGGCCGCACCTGGACACTTTCCCACTCTTTGCCTTCCCTGCACTCATGAGGGGCGAGACCACGGATAACCCGCCCGTCTCCCCAGCAAGCGCACGAGCCGTTCCACTCACACCCGCTGCTATGCCCCCCGCCCGACCCGGCTGACAAGAAGCCGGGCTCCAGCGCTCTGGGGCGCGTGGCCCATGCCTCGACCGCCGTACGCCCGGAGCTGCATTATATTCAACTGAAACTGCCGCCTGCTCCTCCCCCGCCGCAGGCTCCTGTATCAGCGCTGCAATCCACCCAGCGCCTTCCCTGCTAATTCTCTCCCTAATGGCAACCTCTAATGCCGCCATCTGACTCACACACCACAGAGTACCTCCGCTCTCGATCCCAGCGGTCAAAGAGGAGGAGACACCTCAGGCAGCACAATTTATACCCCTTGCAAGGGGAGGGCCCGAACCAGGAAGGAAACCTTCTAGACCAATGAACATCCTTCACCTGAAGGTAAGGAAAAAGCACACCTGTTAACCCTTTCTCAGCGTCCCAGAGGAAAAAAGAGCAGGCAAAATATCATATCCTAGAGTTGCTGGCCAGTCAGGGCCCCCCTGCAAATAAAGCCGGGCTCCCTCAATCTCACTTTAAGGTTTATTTGGCTACATCAAGTCCACATTGCTTAAAGATCTCTTTTTATTTCAATAGTCATTAATTATCTTAATTGTTCCAATGTCTACAAGGCAATTGTTACAGACCGACTTGAAAACAACAATCAAAATTCTTTTTCTCTATGGAAAATTAAACTGCAATGAAGAGGAAATGAAAACCAGGTCCAGTTAATTCTTGTTCAATTTTTTTTTCTTCCTCTTTTAAAATAGGGAAGAGATTTTAAACATTCATTGCTCATTGACAGTCTGACAAATCTACAGTCTACGACACAACTGGCAGACTAATGCAATATACTTCTAGCTATTTAATGAACCCATAAATTTGTTTTTTCAACTTACGCCAGACCTTGTAATTTTACTGTAATGAATATGCTTACATTTTATATCTGCATAAATTTCATGGTTATGTATTTACATCTCGGCCTTAACTCTTTAGTGTTTGCACTACGGTCTGAAGAATAAACAAAACCCGGCTCACATGTTAGTGAACCCGCTAAAAAGGCTCATTAATCAGATGTCAATGGTGCCAAACATAACACAAAAAGACCTGAGCTCTAAACACAGACTGTGTCACAATCAAGAGCATTCCTTCTCCACGAAAGGGTCATTTGGTGTCATTGAACTGTATTTTTCATCATCACAAGGCAGTATGAGAAGTGAACAATAGGTGACGCTGCAACTACTCCGACCCGATAGATCTGGATAGTAAAAAGAAGACATTTATGAAAATAGGATTTATTCTACATATTATATTTTGGTGGCGAATGTCTGTACCCTGGGTTATAGCAACTATCACATCCCTCTAAAATGTGTTGGACAGAAATTCTGATTGATAATATCAATAAGGGTTCTTTTCTATTCTAAATGGTGCTGCCTAATCCCCATCATCACCTGCTGACTGTTTCTTGTTCTCCTTCAGATTGGGGGTCCAATTTCTGTAACTCCCTGTGATCTCAGAAATCCCTAGAACAGTCTTGAATTGCTTGTTCTCCTTTAGATTGGGGGTCCAATTTCTGTAACTCCCTGTGATCTCAGAAACCCCTAAAACAGTCTTGAATTGCTTGTTCTTCTTCTGATTGGGGGTCCAATTTTTTTGACTCCCTGTGAACCCAGAAATGGGTCTCTGGAACCCCTAGAACAGTCTCGAACAGAGAGGAGGTGCGCATGTTAGGTCGTTGCGCTATTCATTACCTTTGTGACTATCGGAGAACACAGCGCTCAACTACTGTATATCCGACAGTCCCAATGGAGCAGAGGCTACTCATCTGCATTGGTACTACTGGATGGATACACATGGATATGTATGGATACACATACGTTCCGAATAATGCCAATGAGGTAAATGACAATGGCTGTCAAGTAATAGGAAAACAAGGTTGCCAATGTCATTTATTTATTTTTTTGTCGCCAATGTCATTTATTTATTTTTTCTGGAGACATAAAAAAACACATTTTTTCCAGGACCCTGGGGAAAAATGCCTTATTTTTATGAACTGTCCAGGAATTTATAGATGGTTGTCTCCACTTCATTGGCTTTATCAGTCCCGTGAGTTACAGTATTTTGACGCAAGGGTCAAAAGTTCCTAAGTGGTTACATATGCTTTTTCTGCTTGATTGGTATAAAAGGTAGTACCCCTACAAACTCAAATGGATTTCATACACTCCATGAAAGTACTAGCCAACAGGGATATTAGTGGACAATGCTATTAGAGCATACATTTTATCATGGTATAATTTAGGGCAAATTCACACCTGCATTTTGTTTTTTGTTTTTTTTTTAATACCATTTGTCTATCCTGCTTTTAAGAACAAATATATGGAATTAATGTAAAAAAAATTGATCCGTATAACTGATGAAAATTGAATCATTATTATAATAATACAATAATTATTATAATAATTATGGGTTCCGTAATGTGTTAGTCTTTAGAGCAGAAGTTATTTGTGCGGCACTTTTTCTTCAGTTCAAAACATGGACATATAACGGAATCCAGCCAGATCCCATAATTATCAGTGGATCCCCTCTGCTTCTTAAAACGGAAAAATGGTAATTAGCTCACCTTCCACGGAGGACAATTTAGTGTGAAAACGACTTGTATTCATATAGGAACCCTGGTAGACCGTGTTTGGTTACGGAGTGTAGGAACACACCAAGCTGGTATTCAGGTCAGAAACGGAAGAAAGGTCCATGAAGATTGGACTCCAGCACCAATGAGAAAATGTTAAAACATAGCTTTTACTGTGAAATTAAAAACATGGTGATAAAATGCTAAAAAAAGATAGAAAAAGATGAAGGATCAGGAAACTTACCCATTTTGGGGTTAGACTCCACATTTTTCTTTCACCTTTTAGAACTTTATCTCATACGTTTCTATAACAGCTATGAATAAGTGCTTCAAGCCCGAAACACGTAAGCTTATGGATCCATAATATTTTTTCGCTTTTTTTCATCATGTTTTTAATTGCAAAGTAAAAGTTATGTTTTAGCATTTTTTCATTGGTGCTGGAGCCCAGTCCCCATGGACCCTTCTTTCCACTCTGCTTCTGTCTATTTCATAAAATCGAAGGAGACATGAGACATCAGATTGCAAGTGTGAACACAGGCTAATGGAGCGCCCCCAGGGTCTCGCAAGGTCGGCGGGGTAATCTGAGCCGGGCCCGGGGGACTTCAATGGGGGTTGTCACAGTAGCAGTGACCCGGTCGGTGGCCTTGGGCATCCATTGTAAAAAGGGGGAATGTGGAGTGATGGAATAAAGTTTATTAATGAATGTTTCGTGACGCCTCCTGTGGTATTTGGCAAAGAAGATGTTAAGCCGACGCTGCAGACAGATCCTCTGGGACAGATGGTGTGTTGCAGCAATGATGGTGTAGCCCTCCACAGGCAGGGCTGTAGTCCCAGGGCAGTGTAGATGAAGAGATAGGGGAGAGACGTGAATGGTGCAGGGCTAGGCACAAGGATGTAGCAGTGCTGGGTGTGTTGACGCAGGAATAAGTGGAGGACACCAGGGCATGTAGTTCCAAAGCTTTACTCACAGTCTGTTGCAGGTACAGATGCCCGCCTTGGTGCCGTGTCCTCCGGGTCAGGGGCTCAGCCAACTTCCAGGCAAGATGAAGCACTCCTTTCCAACACTCCGCCAACATATGTGCCTTTTCTGAACGTCTCCCTTTTGCGCCTATAGTGAAGTACTCACAGTACTGAGTTACTGGAGTTCCTCCTGTCAGATGTTCCTATGAACTCTACTTGTACGGCAGACAGCTGTAGCCTGCTTCAGGGACTCCTTGCTACTAAGTCCCGGCTCACTCACGTTGCTGTTGTGCCCCCAAGTCTTGTGTGGGAATAAAGTGGTGACAACTTCTATTCCTCCGGTGTCTGTCGCAGGACCATTAGTATCCATACAACCTCGGGGACCGGACCCCGGCCTTGAGCTGTGAACTTGAGAAGGGTTCTCCTCTAACCCTAATCCTTAGTCCTCCTCTCCTCACATTCCGTACAAATCCTTCTTTCTTATGGAGAGAGTCAGGCTTTCTATCAATGTTCCTATCCTGTACCAGCGGACCCAGGTCACTGAGGTCGGCTGCCGCACTTCCTTCATCCATCCCACTCAGGGGATCTTCACTCTTTCACTGACTCTGTCAGACTCACCAAATCCTAAACTCTTCCCGCTCTTTTGGTGCAGACTAAACTCCACCCGCCTCCCAGCAGGCTTCGTATTCCAAGCAGGGAGCCACCAAAGGGTGCTTTGCTACACTAATGTTGCGTGGGATGCAGGTGTTGGAGCGTGGTCAGGAGTCTCCACCTTACCTGGATGGTGGGGTACCACACCTCAGGAGGAGGTGTGGTACCTCTGTGGCAACTGAACCCTCAGGGGCGCCACACTAACATGATGGCTGTGTTTAACACAACTTATCGATTTATTAAGGGGTTCACTAAAGGGGTTAACTAGTGGGACAGTTTTATAGGGCGGGTCGTTATGGATGCGGAGATACTAAATTTGTGTCCTTTTATTGTTGTTGTTTTTTTCTTACATAAAGAAATGTATTTATTGGGAAATATTTTTTTTCTTTATTTAGGAATTTTTAAAAAAATATTTTTACACTTTATTTTTTTTTCTTTTCTCTTTTCACTTTTTTACTTTGTCCCAGGGTGGGACATCACTGTATTATATCAGATCGCTGATCTGACACTTTGCAGCGCACTGTGTCAGATCACGCTCTCACAGGCAGTGCAGGAGGCTTGCTGGTGCCTGCTCTCAGCAGGCACTGACAAGCCACCTCCCTGCAGGACCCGGAAAGACCCCGCGGCCATCTTGGATCCGGGGTTCCTGCAGGGAAGAGGCCCTCGGAACAACGCGATCACATCGCATTGTTCTTAGGGTCTCAGGGAAGCACGCAGGGAACCCCCTCCCTGCGCGATGCTTTCCTATGCCACTGGAATGCTGCGATCATGTTTGATCGCAGTGTGCTGGGGGTTAAAGAGCCGGGAGCGGTTCGTAACCGGTCCTGGATCATAGTGCCGTGTTTCAGCCGTGACAATCAGCTGACAGCCGTCCACGATCAGCCACGCTCCCCCCGTGAGCGCGGCTGATCACGTATGGCATACTATCCCGTCCATGGGCATTCAGGCCCTGGGCACCTGGACTGCATAGTACGTCATATGTTAGAAAGGGGTTAATACCCGGCACTGCCACTGGCACTTGGATCGGAGAATGCGGCCGCATAGCAATACATGCAGCTGCACGCTCCGCTCCTGAGTGCCGGCGGCAGTGCCGGGTATTAACTTGCGAGACTCGTCCGAGTTTCTCGCATGTGTGATCCCGTCCTTAGTGAGAGTTTCTCATTTGCTGTGATAACCCATCCACCTCACAAGTGTGGCATATATCAAGTTGCAAATTAGTCACGATTATTGCACAGGAGTGCCTTAGGCTGACCACAATAAAAGGCTAAGGGTGTGTGCACATGCTGCGGATTCAGTTTTGGTCCTGCGGATCCGCAGCAGAATTAGCTGCGTTGTACAGTACCTTTATAGCCTATGGGAATTGAAAACCGCAGTGCAGACACTGCGGAATTTTCCGCGCGGATTTGCTGCTCCGCAGAAAGAAATGACATGTCAATTCTTTCTGCGGATTCCGCTGCAGTTTACCATCTCCTCCATTGTAGAGATGATAAACTTCAGGGCAAAACCGCAGCCTAATCCGCAGATAAGCTGCAGGTCTTTTGACGTGCGAATTTACCTGCGGATTTTGCAAAATCCGCGCGGATCAATCTGCAGCGTGTGCACACACCCTAAATTGTGCAGTTTTTATGTATTGTGGGAGTCCGAGTTGGTCAGAAAATGAGTTAGTATCTGGTGTGACCACTATTTGCCTCATCTCCTTTGCATTGAGTTGATTAGCTTGTCGATTGTGGCAAGGCCGGCTCCAGGTTTTTGTGAAAGAGTCTCAGTGGCCCCTTTAACACATACCACAATTCATGATGCATAGATAAGAAATAAAGGTATAGTACAATGTCAAAGATTTCACTTACTTCTTGTGTTATATGAGTGATATCTATTGTAAATTCTACAATAACTCAGAAACCGCCGAATCCTCTCAGCGCACAGTGTGACTGCAGACTTATCATTTTAGACCGGACATTATAATAATAATAATAATAATAATAATAATAATAATAATCTTTATATAGCACCAACATATTCCGCAGCGCTTTACAGTTGAACAGTTTCAAACACAGCAGTCATAAGTAATAACGTTAACAATACAATAATTAATAATTATAGTCCTCCATACAGTATTATGGGCACTACATAGTCCTCCATACACTATTATGGGCACCACATAGTCTTCCATGCAGTGTTATGGGCACCACATAGTTGTCCACATAGTCTTCCATACGGCATAATGGGCACAACATAAGCCACCATACAGTATTATGGGCACCACAGAGTCCTCAATACAGTATTATGGGCACCACATAATCCTCCATACAGTGTTATGGGCATCACATAGTCGTCCATACACAATTATAGGCCCCATATATTGCTCCATACAGTATATTGGACCCCATATAATGCTCCATACACAATTATGGGCCCCATATATTGCTCCATACAGTATAATGAGCTCCATATAATGCTCCACATAGTATAATGGTCCCCTTACAATGCTCCATGCAGTATAATTTGCCCCAAATAATGCTCCATGCAGTATAGTGGGCCCTATATAATGCTCCATACTGTATAATTGGCCCATATAAATGCTCCATATAGTATATAATGGCCCCATATAATGCTCAATACAGTATAATGGTCGCATATAATGCTTCATAAAGTATAATGGGCCCCATATAGTGCTCCATACCTAACAAAATAAAATACTCACCTCTCTTCGTTCTTCGCAATTCAGGTTGCCTCAGTGTCTTCTGGCACTCTGTACTGCTCAGCAAAGGGCACGCTGTACTGATGTTATTTCACCCTCTGCCATGAGAAAACACAGAGAGTCAGAAGATGCTAAAAAGACTGGAGCAGCGTGGAAAGGGGAGTGGTGAGTATTTGAGGAGGGTCATCACAAGCGCTGGCACCGGGCTCCCCCCGACTCACGGGCCCCATAGCATTCATTCATGGCCCAGCACTTGCCTGGTGTGCCGGGTGATGACGTCGGCCCTGGATTGTAGCTTGTGGAATGGTTACTCCACTCCTCCACTGGATATTGGCGGGAACTTGCACACGATGTCGTATATGCCAATCCAAAGCATCCCAAATGTGCTTAATGGGTGACGTCCAGTGAGTATGCTGATGCAAGAAGATGGACATATTGCCCTGTTCCTCCTTGAAGATATCAGTGTTATTGTTATAATGTAAAGAGCAATGTCATGTGTCATTGCATTGGAAATGTGTAATGTGAATTGTAACGGTGATGTATTCTAATGTTTTGCAATCCTACAGTTTTGTACTGAGAGAAAGCTGAGTTCTGCCCAGCAACAGACAGTTAAGTGTTGGGACTAGCGTAGAGAGGGAGGGGCTATGCAGCAGGATCAGAAAGGACTTCCTGGTAGTTAATCAGACAGGGCCTAGCTTACAGCTAGAGTAGACATTTGGTCTGAGTGAAAGAAAGGAGAACGGGACAGAAATAGCGTGATCCTGAGGATGAGGAACAGACCGAGACAAAGAAAGAGTTACAGAGATGCAGAGAGAACAACAGCTCAGAGGACTGACCAAAGAGTAGAGTGACCAAGCGAGAAGGATATGGAGAAGCTACGCCTGGCAGCACAGTCGCAAGTATCTTACAGCTCTTAGGGTGTGTGCACACGCTGCGGATTCTGCTGCGGATTCGCAGCAGTTTTTGCTGCGGTGTACAGTAGCATTCTTACATATGGAAAAAAAACGCTATGCAGACGCTGCGGAATTTTCTGTGCGGATTTGCTGCGGTTTCAAAACCGCAGAAAGAATTGACATGTCAATTCTTTCTGCGGATTCCCATCTCCTCCATTGTGGAGATGAAAAACCGCAGGCTAATCTGCAGGTAAAACCGCTGGTCTTTTGACCTGCAGATTTACCTGCGGATTTTACAAAATCCGCGCGGCCAAATCCGCAGAGCATTCCGCAGCGTGTGCACATACCCTTAAAGGTAACAGACCAGAACAGAATAGAACATGAGATGATGTGCTCACTAACACATATTTAGAAAAATTTGTGAACAATATTTGAGAGAGAAAGGTCTTTTGTTTCATAGAAAAAGTCTCAGATCTTTGAGTTCAGATGGGAACAAACACAAAACTGTTGTGTTTATATTTTTGTTCAGTGTATATATCTCAAAATGGTGCCACTAGTAACTATAGCTTAGCACATAAAAATCAGCTTCCCCCCAAAAAAAGAAGGCTGAATGAGAATTCTTTTTGCACCATTAGGCTGTGTTCACACACAGTGTTTTTTTCGCGGTTTTTCCCACGGATTTGCCAAAAAAAAGAAGCTTCCCATTCATTTCTATGCATTTTGCACTTTTTGTGCACATTGATGCGTTTTTACCACAAAAAAACTACATCGCGGTAAAAAAAACGCAGCATGCTAATTAACTTCGCGTATTTTCCGCGTTTCTGGCTTTTTCCATGTATCTAGAAACCGTGCGGAAAAAAAACGCAAAAAAAAGCGCAAAAATAGCGGTGAAAACGCGCAGAAAAAAACGCGCGGTTTCTGGGAAGGGAGTCCTGTTTTTCAGAAGAAAACTTCTACTACGTGTGCACTTAGCCTTAAAGCGAGCCTGTCAGCAGGATCAGGGTTTCCCAACTCCAGTCCTCAAGGCACACCAACAGATCATGTTTTCAGGATTTCCTTTGTATTGCACAGGTGAAGCAATTATCACCTGAGCAATACTAAGGAAATCCTGAAAACATGATCTGTTGGTGTGCCTTGAGGACTGGAGTTGGGAAACCCTGAGCAGGATTGTGCACAGTAGCCTACAGCCAGTGTCTGTTCGGCGTCGTTATACTGATTAAAATTATACCTGGGTGATGAAACCCGCCTTGTGGTTCTTGTTTAATCTGTATTTGTAGTTTTGAGTTAATATGCTCATGCTTAGTATTCATGTGTATGGCTTCTGACAGGTCACTGATCCCTCACTGACCTGCTCCCTACTTTACATACTGAATTTATGGTTTGAAAAAAAATTCACATTCAGCAGGCAGGTGCCGGCGGCGATGCTTGTGATGTAGCATGATCACATCTATAATGTCCATTTAATTATTTTATTTGGCGATATCAATTTCTTCAGAAAAATTTTTTTTTCAAAATGGCATCAGCCAAGCCTGCGCAGTATCATCTATCGGAGATCCGATAGATGCTACTGCACAGGCACCGCTGACACCATTTTGTTAGATGAAAAAAATTGTCTCCACCAAGATGGTGCTGCACCTACACAGTAGCATCCGCTTAATGTAAATTTTTTTTTTCTTGAACCATATTATATTCAGTAAAAAAGAGAGAGAAGCCAGCGCTTGTCTCTCTTTTTTATTTGACATTGGTTGTGGCTGACCACCACAGTTTGCCATGCGCGCTGGGTTATGCATGCCATTCTTTCTGTGTCTTTTTTGCGATTTACCTAGGCTGCTGTGCACACACACAGCAGCCCTGCCCTAGGCTCTATTTGATTGTGCACCTGTGTCTGGGCCTGTTTCACCCTTCATCTGTGGTCAGGCAGTGTGGAGGTTAGACTTGATATGTCCATGTCCGGACCTGGTCAGCCTTTATCTGCGCTCGCCCTTTCTGGCGCCATGGGAGTGATTCTGAGACACTTCAGGTACATTTAGCATTTTATGCAGTCTTACTTTTAATTTATTTAGGAGGCCGTAATAGCACAGCGAATATTAAAAACGTAGAATAGGACTGCCCCATATGAGAATGCCGTGGCGTGGTGGCTCAAAGAACTGATCAATTATTTGCTAAATGTCTCATTTTAATGTACAGTTAAGGGCCCATTACACATAGCGATATCGCTAGCAATATCGCTAAAGCGTCACCGATTTTGTGACGCAGCAGCGATATCGCTACATGTGATACACACCTCCGACCGGCTACCCCGCTGGTTATTGCTGATCGCGCGAGATCGGCCTGGTCCATTTCTCGTCGTCGGCTTCCTGCTGGCGCCGACGAGCGAGCCATGGACATGGGCGGAAGAAGACATCATCGCTGCGTCTGATGGTAATTATCGACCGCCGACCGCTGCTGCATCGCTGGTGAGATCTGCCTGTTTGGCAGCTGACTAACGACCATTTAGCGATGCACCAGTGATCCTGACCGGGTCATATCGTGGTCGAGATCGCTGGTGCATCACTAAATGTAACGGGGCCTTTAGAAATTAATATGTGCATATGCACTTTATGTATTGCGTTCTAACCTTAGACAGCGCTGGCTTCTCTCTCTTTTTTATTTGATATTATATTCAGTATGTAAAGTAGGGGGCAGGTCAGTGAGGGATCATAAACATGTACAGTATATGTAATCAGAGCACCACATAAAGCCCTACCCACAGGCCACCCCAGAGCACGAGTATATCATTAACAGAAAACTACAAATAAAGATTAAACAATAACCACAAGATGGATTTCATCAACCCTATAAGTAGAATCAGTATAACAGCGCCAACCTGACATTGTCTGTAGGTTAGGCTGGTTTCACATTTGCGTCTGTGCACGCAGCGTTTGATCCGCATGTGTCATGCGTACATATATTTAACATGGTGTACGCAGAGACATGCGTTTGCATGCATTCGCTTGCGGATGCTTACGCATGCGTTGTTTCGCGGTCTGCGGCGGTGTCCGGCAAACGCAACATGTTGCACATTTTTGAGGCATCAAAAAGCCGCCAAATATGCGCAGGCATGCGCATTCGGATGAGTGCATCAAAAAATACATTACTGTCTATGGGAACGCGTGCGTACGCAAGGACATGCGTTATTGAAAATTTAAATAGAAATCCCCTGAAACATGCCCATTTTTGTCTCTGATGTCATATCAAACGCATACGCATAAACAACAGAAACACATGCAAAAACGCATACAAATGCATGCACACACAGCATGCGTAAGATGAATCGCATAAAAATGCTGCGTAAACATGCGCTTGCATGCGTTTGCGAATACGTATGATACGCTGCGGGCTCAAACACTAATGTTAACCTAGCCTTACTGAGTACAATCCTGCTGACAGATTCCGTTTAGTTTTTTTACCCATTTTTTTCAGTACATTATATGGTAAGTGCAAAGGTATAACTCGAATCTACAACGCATCCTGGAAAAAAAACAAGCTCTCGCCCGGTTATGTCGATGCGAAAAAAAAAGAAATGGCCGGAGCTGAGCCTCCCCACCCTCCCAAAGGAGGCATAGGCGGAGGCCAGCATGACGGGGGGTGGTCAGGAGCAACAGGAGGAGTACCCGGGAGGAGGGGTGTTGGGGAGTATATAGGGGAGGGGCGGGGGCGTCCCCCTCCCCTTTCGGATCCTGCTCCCCAGTGAATAGGCAGTTCACTTATCATGGCGGAGGTCGAGCAGGTCCTGGAACAGCTGCATGCTGCGGCTCGGTTGCAGCCCCCAGGCTGGCTTGAGGCACAGGTGGCCGGGATCGTTCCGGGGACCGCCAGGCAGTCGGCCCCAGCATCGGTGAGGGAGCGGCGTTCCAGACGGGTGAGGCCTCCCGAGCGGCTCTCACCTGACTCCGCTCCCAGGGCCTCGCGACGCCGCAGGAGCCCCTCCCGGGACCCTCCAGGCCGGGCGCCGCGCTCTGCTCCCACTGCCGCATCCCATCCTGGGAGGAATCCGCAGGCTCGGCGAGGGCCCGCGGCGGTGACAAGGCCGCAACCTGGATCCAAGCGGGGGGCGGAGCTGTCACGCGCTGGGCGGCGGCAGGCATCAGGAGCAGCGAGGGCCGTGGCGGTAGCCTCCTCGCCGCGTGGCCTGCCTCCCCCTCCAGTATGAGGGCGACCGATGGGGGATCATCGGCCTGCAACCCTTCAGGGCTGTCATCATCGTTCCCTAGCAGTGGGGGTACATCGGGTGCGGCAGGGGGCCGCGCTGGGGGGCCCCCAGCTTGGCGGCCTGCTTCAGCGGCAGCATCTGGAAGGGGAGGACGGCACAGCAGCGGGGTTGCAGCCTGCACCCCTGCAGGGCCGGCACCAGGGACGCCTGTAGATGGAGGTGATGGGCTCTTTCCGGGAGGCCTGGTGGCGCAGCGGCGGGCCATCCATGCTTCCTTGCTGGATCCAGGCCTGGCAGCAGGAACTCGCCGCACAGTGTCCCGGCTGGCATTTGTATCCGAGGTCCCACCATCGGGGTCCCCCGGGGGGCTCAGGCACCCCAATCCGGTTCCTCCTGTGGGAAGTCCCAGAGGTCGACATCAAGCTGGCGAGGTCACATCCGCGGATCCAGGTTTTCCGGCTGGAGGGCACACAGCCCCCTCGCAGCCTGGTGAGTATGCTTCTGTGTCCCCTGTTTGTCATCCCGTTGCAGCATCACCTTGGTTAGGCGGGGGGCCATTGATGGAATCCCTCGGCGTTGGTGGGGGGTTGGGGTTCGGTGGCGTAGCCGCAGTCAGCGACGTGCTTGCGGACATGCGTAGTTTGGTGTCACGTCTGGAGCGGGGTCTTGTCGCGCCTTCCCCGGTAGCAGCTTGGGTTGGGGTACAAGCCGGGGGTCCTGCTGGGCAGAGCAGGTCGGATCCGGCCGGGCGCGCAAGCGAGGCAGTGTCGGTATCGGTGCAAACTGAAAAGGAAAAAGAATGTCGTGTGCATTTGGACGACAGGGAACATGGGGAGGTGTACGTTTGTTTTGAAGGCCAGCAGGGGGCTCATGTAAAGAAGGAAGTAAAGGAGCGCATTTGGAAGGATGCGTACGTGGAAATATTTTCCTTGTTAGCACTCGAGAAATTTAATTTGGATAAGGGGAAGAAGGACGATAGTAAAAAGGAGGACGAAGAAAAGCGCAGGTGGCGTCTGATTCCTCAAACGTTTGTTAATTGGCAAAAGGCGTTCACTATTTTGGCAAGCGTCATTGGGGAAAAGGCCCCACGATAATTGCTCGGCGTTATTTTGTTACTTTGATGCCATAGGGGAGGCCTACAGGGTGTACGGGGGGCAGGCTTGGTTGTGGTACGACGAGCAATTTCGGCAGAGGAAGGCCGTCCGTCCGGCTATCCGTTGGGACTAGAAGGATATTGGGTTGTGGATGCGGGTCATAGCTCAAAATAAGTTTGGGAGCTCCTTTCACGGGGGGGAGGTTGGGAGTACCAGCCAGAGTAGCAGCAATTCCGGTGTCTCAGGCGGAGGCGGGCAAGGTCAAGCGGGGAGTCATAAGTTGGGAGTGTGCTGGCAGTTTAATGACGGCCAGTGTAAGTTCAGGGCGAATTGCAAATTCAAGCATCTTTGCTCCAACTGCAACAGCGCTTCGCATGGAGCCGCCAAGTGTTTCAAGAAAGGGAAGCCCAGATCCAGCGGTAGTAATTCCCAAGGGGGAGACTCCAGTGAGGCTGGAAAGGATGGTCCCTTATCTAAATAGATATGGGGACAGGGAGAAGGCGGCTTTGCTGTACGCGGGTTTTAAAGACGGTTTTATTATCCCTCACCCCCCTTTTGCAATTCCATGGGTTTTAAAAAATTTGCGTTCAGCCTTGTTACATAGTACGGTGGTTTCCAAAAAACTGGAAAAGGAAGTTTTGTTGGGCCGTATGGCGGGCCCCTTTGTTTCTCCCCCGTTATCGGATTTGGTGGTTTCCCCTTTGGGAGTGGCGCCGAAGAAAGAGCCGAATAAGTTTCGGCTTATTCAGCATTTGTCTTGCCCACGCGGGGGGTCGGTTAACGACGGTATTGATCTGGAGATCTGTTCGGTGGTTTACTCCTCCTTTGATGAAGCAGCACGGTAGGTGCGGAAATGTGGTTGGGGTGCCCTCATGGCTAAAACGGACGTTGAATCCGCATTTCGTTTCCTGCTGGTCCACCCGGATAGCATGAAGCTGCTGGGTTGCTATTGGGAAGGCATGTTTTTTGTGGACAGGTGTCTACCCATGGGATGTTCGCTGTCCTGTGCGTATTTTGAAGCCTTCAGTTCCTTTCTGGAGTGGGTTGTGCGAGATGTTTCCGGTTTCGATTCGGTCATTCATTACTTGGATGACTTTTTGTGTGTTGGCCCGGCAGATTCTTTGCGTTGTGACAGAATTTTGCAAGCCATTGAGTGGGTGGCGGAGCGTTTTGGAGTTCCACTTGCGGCTGGAAAAACCCAGGGCCCCAGTACATGCCTGCATTTTTTGGGAATTGTCATTGACACGGTGAGTTGGGAGTTCCAGCTGCCTGAGGATAAGTTGGCGGATTTGCGGGCGGAGGTGGTCCGAGCGCGCCGTGTAAAAAAAAAAAAAAAAAAAAAAAAGTTGTCCTTGCGTGATCTCCAGTCTTTGTTGGGGAAGCTCAACTTTGCATGTCGAGTCATGCCGATGGGGTGAGTCTTTTCACGTCGGCTGGCAAGCGCGACCGCAGGGATTCGAGCCCCGCATCATTTCATCAGATTATCGGCGGAACTCAGGGCAGATATGGCGATTTGGGAGTCTTTTCTGGAGGGGTATAACGGCCGTACGTTGGTGATGGAAGAGGCGGTTGGCAACGACGCGTTGGAGTTGTTCACGGATGCGGCTGGCGGTGTCGGATTTGGGGCTTCTGGGGGCAGTGGTGCGCCTCCCAGTGGCCCAACGAGTGGATTACGGATGGCTTGGTACGCAACATCACTTTGTTGGAGATCTTTCCGATTTTCACAGCCGTATACCTGTGGGGATGGGAGTTTAGGGATCGGCGTGTGCGTTTTAATTGCGATAACATGGGCGTGGTGTGCGCGATCAATGGTCTTACTGCATCGTCTCCCCCAGTCGTTCGGGTGTTGCAACAATTGGTCTTACTATGTTTGGAGTTGAATGCACATGTGAACGCGAAACATGTTTCAGGTGTCAAGAACGATATAGCTGACTCTCTTTCTCGTTCGCAGTGGGATCAGTTCCGCTCTTTGGTGCCAGAGGGAGAGATCACGGGTTTAGTTTGTCCAGAGGAGCTGTGGAAAGTGGCTTACGGGCCGCAGAGTCGCTGATTGAGTCGTCTTTGGCCCCGAAAGCTTGGGAGGCATACCGGGCAGTCTGGCGCAAGTGGGAGGAGCATCTTGCAGCCGGTGCGGCTGTTGGGCCCGGGTTGGATCAGGAGGGAATTTTGTTGCCTTGGTTGGGGCGCGGGGCATCTGACGGTTGGTCTGGTGCAAAAGCCATGCGGGTTTTGGCAGGGTTGTCTTTTTTGGTTTCCGTTTGCGCGGCTGTCGTGATTTGACAAAGACATTTTTGGTGAATCAGGTGGCGAAGGGGTTTTGCCGTTTGAAAAGCGGGGGCGACGTGAGGCGTCCGATATCTTTTAATGTATTGGAACAGTTGGGCGGCATTTTGGAATCGGTGTGTGCTTCACGCTGCGAGGTTTTGTTATTTCGCTTAGCTTTTTCGTTGGCATTCTTTGGAGCATTGAGGGTAGGGGAGCTCGTGTCGGGTAACAAAGAGTCAGTTGGTGGTATATTAGCCAGGGATGTTGTGGTTACTGCACGGGGCATTGAATTTTGGCTCCGGCGGTCCAAGACGGATCAGGCAGGAAAAGGCCGCCGAGTTGTGTTAGGCAGTGTGCCCGGGTCTTTAATGTGTCCCTTCAGTGTTTGCGGAGTTTTGGGGAACTTAGTCCTCGTCTGAGCGGTTCCCTGTTGTGCGACGTTGATGGCTCTAGTTTGTCCAGATACCGATTTGGCGCTGTTTTTAAGAAGTCCATTCGATTGTTGGGATTGGACGAATCCTGTTTTGCTTCTCATTCTTTCAGGATAGGGGCGGCGTCAGAAGCGGCAGTTCGGGGTTTGGGTGTGGCTGCGATTCAGCGCATTGGCGGTTGGGCGTCCAATCGTTACCGAATTTATGTTAGGTCGGTGGGTGGTGACTGGTGATGCAGAGGGTTGCATCCACGTTTAATTTAGGTTGGATTTGAAGTTTTGCATTGCCTTTTCTATTTCAGGTGTCGAGCCATTGCTGGTGTGGATTTTTGGTCATTCCTTCGTTTACTGGGGAGCATTGCGAGCCGATGTCAGGAACGAAGGCAGACAGCTGGGTTTTTCCAGGACCACGGCCTTGTTGCGTTGGTGTGGTTTTAGGGGGATGGAATGGAGACAGGTCTTGCAGGAAATACACGAGTGCGTTCGGTTGGACCGCGCTCCGGACATCCTCGTGTTACATGTCGGGGGTAACGACTTGGCAGTTCGACCGTTTCGGGAATTGATAAGGGACATCAAGCAGGATTGTTTGCGCCTGTGGTTGCTATACCGAGGGGTCACTATTGTTTAGTCCGACATCGTCCCTCGTAGGCGATGGCGTTCCATGAGGTCTTTAACAAAGGTCAACAAGGCCAGGATAAAGGTAAACAATGCTGTGTCTTCTTTTGCCATCAGGAATGGGGGAGTGGCCGTGCGACACTTTGATTTGGAAAAGGGCGAGGGTGATTCTTGGCTGGCCGATGGGGTTCATCTAAAATTCGGGTTGGCTCCGATATTTGGGCTCTCGGTCTTCAGGAGGGCATTGAGCGGGCCATAGCATGGCGTGTTGGGGGGTCTCGGGCCGTTGAGGTGTTCAAGGGCCCTCGTTGTGGCAGTTTGGAGAGGGGGGGAGTCCTTGAAGTCGGTTGAAAATTGGTTTTGGAGACTCAGTGTCTAGTGTTGTGAACTCATTTTCTGGTTTACCTCTGGCTTCTGGTGAGGGTGGTGGAGCTGGCTGTGTTGACAGAGGAGTCGTGAGTTCTCCATCCGGGCTCCCTCTGGTGGTGACAGCAGGTAATGAAGCTTATCTAAATGGCAGAGACCTGCTACCTGAGGAGGAGGACTGTGATTGGACATCAGGAATCTCTGACAGGATTTAAGACAGCCGACTCCCTAATTTTGTGCTGGTGAATTTTTTTTCGTGCCCTGAGGTTCTGGTTTCCAGTTCTGTTCCTGCCTTCTCAATCTAAGTATGCTCTGCTATCTTTTCACATGAGATTTGGTCTGGTTTACTCAGTTTTTGTGGTCAGCCAGCCCCTGCTGCGGCTGTGCTGAATTTCCATTCTAATGTCTCTGTTTATGCCAGTTTGCTTTTTGTCCCTGATCAGATTGGTCTCTTTTTGCTCTGTCTTCAGAATATACCACAGTGCTGATATAGGGAATTGAAGTCTAGCGAGTTCAGGATTTTTGTTATCAGAAAGTGTTGGACATTTTTTGGCAGGGTTTTGTGCGTGATTGCAGACAGCATCTTTCTTTTCCTGTCCTTTCTAGTTAGTGTGGGCCCCATCGTTTGCTCAGCCTATTTTTCTATCTGTGTTTGTGTTTTCATCTTGTCTCATCGACAATACATGTTTGGGGGCTGTCTATTGCTTTGGGGTCTGCTCTGGGGCAGTTTAGATTTCCCCTTTTCTTGCTTTAGGCTTATTTAGTTCTCCGGCTGTGGTGAGGTGTCTAGGATCATCGTAGGTACGCTCCACGGCTACTGCTAGTTGTGTGGATAGGATCAGGGGTCTGCAATCCACTTAGTTACCAACCTCTCTGGTTTTCTGGGGCTTAGCTTGTTTTTGTTTTTCCTCCTCGGTGACTCATTCATAAGTCTAGGGTCTCCATCGTTCAAAGGTATGTTGGGGGTGATCTGGTGAAAGGTGGATGGGGAGTTTCGAACAGAAGTGGGCGGATCCCCAAGTAGCTTAGTGGACAATATATATTGGTGTTGGTGCTCCTGAGCCAGTGTGGTAACGGCTGGGAGCAATCATGATGGGTTTTGTCCACAGCATTTCGGGCTTCTTCACCAAGATCTTGGGGCTTCAAGGACTCCTTCTCAGTGTTCAAGTTATTGTATTTATGTGATTTATGATTCACTGTTTATTGTTTGGTGTTTAATAAAGGCTGCTGTAGCCATAACATTCCTAAAGAAATTCCTAGTCTCCGTGTTTTTTGGTGAGTGGTGCAATGAAGGTTACACAGGGGGAAGCTAGGGGATGCTGTGATGCTAGTTTCCCCTCAGGTAAACAACTTGACACTACCAACGTCAAGAAGATATGCCTCTTGGAAGAAGAGGAGGTCAAAACAAAATTGCAAAAATAAAAATTGGACTCATCTTTAAGTGGACATTAAAATAAAAGTTTGCATTTAGTCTCATGGGCTTTTTTTAATTTAATTTCCAGTCATTCCCAATGGAGCACACATTTTCCCCTCAGATAGTGAAGTGCCCATGTCCTACTCTACTCTCCGTCATCACAAGACGGCCATAGATTATTATTTTTTCTGCAGAGAACAGACTTGGAGATTTGAGGATGGGGCCAGCTACTGAGGAGAAGGGAAGGGAGGAGGCCGAGTGGGGTGTTAACAGCTACTGTCTCTTCTCTCTGTGCAGGTTAAATGCATGAATGCTCCAGTAGCGTGGTCTTGGAGCCTAGACAACCAGAATGATTCCTTAATAGGTTACAGATAAGACCTTTTGATTATTACCTGGATTGACAGCCAAAGAATGGGAGGGGAGCATTTGGCTCCAGTCTAGTCAGTCGAGCAGAAAAGACCCCTGGCTCTCGGGATAACCTGGGTCAAATGATTTGGCGCCTTGAGTGTATGAAAGCCATTTTACAGACGTTGAGAGAGGGAGAAGGAGGAGGGAGAAAGCTGGAAAATAAGAAACCTTACTTTTCCCACTGTATTCCTGCCTTTTATTCCATGTTTCGCCTCTGTCTTGCGCGATATTTTCAGAACCGTTTATCATTTTCAAGGACTGAAGAAATATGGGAACAGAAATAAATACGAGGGATATAACTGATGCTAGAAAAGTGGAGCATACTATACCTTTGGTCCTAAAAACAGAGATAAACCAAGAAAACATCATAATGGGGCATACATTACATGAAATAAGAAAGCAACATATAGGGCAGGAGCAAAAGTAGCTATCATGCAGGATGACATCGTAAGACAACGCAATGATGTCCTAAGCACTGTAAATGCAGTGTGAAAATTTAAAGATGCAGAAAAAAACAAAGAAACAGTAAAAATAATGACGTTAAGGCCAGGGTCAGACTTGCGAGAAACTTGCACAAGTCTCGCAACTTAATACCTGGCACTGCTGCTGCCGCACTCGGGAGTGGAGCGCTCAGCTGCATAGAAATACATGCAGCTGCACAATCCGGTCCCAAGTGCCGGCGGCATTGCCGGGTATTAAGATGCAAGACTCGTGCGAGTTTCTTACAAGTCTGACCCCGGCCTAAAGCATAGCACACGATTTCTTTTTCAGGTGAAAAAGCGACAAAACTGCTAAAAAGAACAAACATATGTATTGCAATGGGAAAACAACTTACTGTTCATATGTCCCGTCATTTTTAACTTCTTTTAACAGCTTTACGTTTCGAAAGTCGTGAAGTGCCCAATTATTTGCACCATTTTGACTACAAAATAGCGAAAGAAAACCTCTCATAATTGACTCCCTTTTAAGGTAAGTTCACACTAGGCGTTTTTTCAGCTGTTTTTTCTGCAGCAAAGCCTGGTCTCTTGGTAGGAAAAAAGCTGCAGAAAAAAAGCAGGTTTTTCTTACTGACTTTTTTGCTACGGTTTTGGCATACTAGATTTCTCTATTGTGCATTCTGATAAAGTTTAGTGCAAAAAAAAAGAGGCATATTCTACAGAATCAGGCTTTGGCACAAAAACGCAGCAAAACCTGATACCTGCGTTTTTGCTGCGGATTTTCAGTGCTTTTTCACCACCCATTCATGTCAATGGGTGAAAAACGCTGAAAAAAACATTGAAAGAAGTGACGTGCTCTATTGTGCAAACAAAAAAAACATGCAAAGCACAAAATACTGATGACAAAAAGCCAATGTGTGTGCATGAGACTTCTGAAGTCTCATAGACATAGCTGATACTGTAAAACGCAGCTGAAAATTTGCATAAAAAACCCCACTGAAAACGCCTAGTGTGAACTTCCCCTTATAATGTTTATGTTGTTACAGACATGGTTTTGACAATTTTGTATTATATTAGAAATAACCTATTAGGTTGCCCTATGTTTTTAAACTGCGCCCATGACCATTGTCATTTATTCAGGTTTTCAAGAAATGTTTTTATTGTTTTATACAACTGCATGTATTTGAGTAAAATTAACTTTTATTCATCACCTGGCTCTATTATAATGGGCAAGGACTAGTCTGATGATACGACTACTCACAGACACTAGTCTGAAGTCGGCGGCTGCAGTCTCGCCCCCCTGGACATGATTGACAGTCTCTGAATTATCGTCATCTTCTCAGTTTGAGCTCCTCTGAGATCCTCTGTTCCTCGAGGTGGCGTGAGGAGGGCAAACTGTGAAGACGCTGGGAGTGCAGGGACTGTCAATCACGGTCAGAGTGCATGACTCCAGCATGAATGATCCTCTTTAAGGGCAGATGCAGACTAGTGATGAGCAAACGTGCTCGGATAAGGTGTTATCCAAGCATGCTCAGATGCTAACCGAGTTTTTTCACCTTAGGGCTCATACCCATTTGCAAGAAATACGGACGATTGCAATCCGATAAAAAATTGGACCATTTTTTTGCTCGCATATGGGTATGAGCCTTCACTCGAATACTATGTTCGAGTCTCCGCGGCTGCATGTCTCGCGGCTGTTCAACAGCTGCAACACATGCAGGGTTTGCCTAACAAATAGGAAATCCCTGCATGGGTTGCTGCTGTCGAACAACCTCGAGACATGCAGTCGCGGGGATTCGAACATAGTATTCGAGCACACCGAAGTTACTTGGTTAACACCTGAGCATGCTCACATAACACCTTATCCGAACATGTTCGCTCATCACTACTGCATACCATTGTATCATCAATTATACAAATCCCACTCTGATCAGAGTTTGAGAAAAGTGTGATTATAGTGTGATCCTATGCTCTTTGAGTAAAAGATGGAAAAAATGTCTCTATCTTCACCATTCTGTCAGTCCCTGGAAATCGGACTGCACTCAGATATCATCCGAGTGCATTCCGATATATTCCACAGACTCATTGACTTGCATGGTCGAGTGCGATCCAACTATCGGATCCCACTTGTCAAACAGTGATTTGTTCCTTAGACTGCCACTGATTGAGGAAACAATCTGACATGTGCACAATCCCATAGACTAACATTGGTCTGGGTGCGATCCAATGTTTTGGCAGATCACACTCGGATCGAAAATAAGGCTATATGCACGAGCCCGAAAAGGGTTGAACCGTGGTTTAAAGTTGTCACTTTGACAGCTAATTATTCGGGGTGCGACCACTTCCCAGTGGTCACTGATCCTGATCACTGGACTCTGCAGTACACAGTCTGAATTCATTGGTGGTCCAGTATGTGCACCCCGGCTCCATCCAGTGTCTATGTGACTGCCCAAGTTAGGCAAATATATAGCCTAATGAGTTTGCTAAAAGCAGCAAGACCTGGCAGCTATGGACATAGCTAGAGGGGTCTCTCCATCAACTCTATCTGTGTCCGGGCCTTTAGATACAGCCTGGGTTATTGTAGCTGAATCTTTGCCCTTGATAAAGAAAAGCCTAGTTACAACCCTGTTATGATGAACTGGCATCCAGTCCAGTAGTTCTTAATGGTTATGTTTTGCATCCTGTAAGCAATGTAAAATATGACATTTTGAGCTTTAGAAGCTTCTGAATTACAATGATTTGTTTTGGAGCCTTTAGTGTCAGTACTCGTTAAACAGAACCCTAAAGCTGATTTTGTCCTAAAACCAGCAGCGCCAAGCAATGTGCTGGAAAATGGTTCCAAATGGTGGCAAGCTTCAAGTTTCATTAAACAATATAAATTAAATCAGAACTAGGAAGTAGATGAAGCCAAGTCCTTCTCCATACAATGAAGAGAATATGAATTCTTAGAATAATCTTGTTCTCGAGACTTGTACGACACAAACACACAGGTCCTAGTTTCTGCCAACTGACATGAACCGTCTTGGGTCTTGCCAATAGCAAACAAAAAAACAATTGTATTTTTTGGATATCCTGTTTGATACTTCTCTCAATCAGTGTTTGCTTAATACTACTTGAATTTGCAGGCCCCGGAGAGGTATAAGATATCCTCAACAGTACTGAGGCAGGATGTGAGATAATGCCCCTTTGTGAGATTACTGGAATGAGATCTGCACAGATTGCTAGAATCAAGGGGCTGCATTACCTAGTCGTGCTTCAATATAGTGGCTGATGTGTGTCTCAGGCCCCGAACCACTACTATCGTAGATGGAAATGCGTGCACATTATTTAAATAAAGGCCTGCCAGTTCTACAAAGAACTGGTGCAAAGCGGTCGTTGACTGCTCCTACCAGCGATTCAGCTGCTCCATGTCAACAGAGCAGCTCTAGCTCTTCCAGGCTGCTCTGTCAAAAGGCTGAGACTGCCGATGTTATGCTGACTGACAGCCGACTCCCCGCAATTAGGCAGCATGGAAATGTCAATCAGTTCCAAGCTGCCTAATCATGTCCCATCAAATTGTCAACAGAGCAAAAGAGAAGCCCCTGCTTTGTCAGTGTGGCGCCCTACATCTTTACTGCCACAAAAGGGTTAAATATATACTGTTTTGCATGTGTTTTGTGAGCAATGGGAGTTATGCTTTCTGTGCTAGAGACCACAACACACACACACACAATTTACCTCACTCCCTTACTTGTCTGAAGCTTAGAGCTTTGCAAACACACCCTAACTGGGAGGGGGAGGAGTCTAGTTGTTTTCCGTGAAGGAGGAGAAAATGGAGAACGCTCTTGGAAGCCATGCTGTTATGAATGAGTCACCGTAGGAGGCAAAAACAGAAATACTAGCTAAGTCCAGAAAACCAGAGAGGTTGGCAGCTATCGGATTGCAGACCCCTGAACCTATCAACAACAACTAGCAGTAGCCGTGGGAGGTTCCTATGGTGCCCTAGACCCCTCGATCACAGCCGGAGAACTACATAGCCTAAAGACAGAAAGGGAAATCTAAACTGCCCCAGAGCAGACCCCAAAGCAATAGGCAGCCCCCAACATATAATGACGGTGAAGCAAGATGAAAAAACACTCACACAGATAGAAAGATAGCTTGGGCCCCATCATTTGCTCAGCCTAACTAAATAGGACAGAACAGAAAAGCTGCTGCAATCCGCCAAAACCCTCTCAAAAACAAGAGCCAATAGACTGATAGGGAAAAAGGCCCTGAAGACGTTAGGCTTCAAAAAGACTATATCAGTACTCAGGTATTATCTGAAGACAGAGCAAAAAGGAAATCAGCTCACCCAGCAGGGAAAGGCAGAAATCCAGAAAAACAAGGCAAAACGAAACCAAAACACAAATGCAAAAAGTAAAGCAGAAAACTTAGCTTTTGAGGAGCAGGAATCAGTCTGGTCTCCAAGAATCCCTCAGAGTAATCACCCGCAAGGCAGAAGGGCGTCGGCTGCCTTATATCCAGTCAGCAATCCCAGTCACCCAGTCATCATCATTCTGCTCAGGTGCTTTGTAATCAGCCTCACTACCTTCCTTCACCAGAAGAGGGAGTTCATCAGACCTCAATGGTGAAGGGGAAAATGAATTCACAACACCATGCCATGCGCTTCCTTCAGGAGCAAAGCTAAGAAGCATCAGGGAATCAGCCCCTAGGCCATCCATGCTTTCAAAGCAGAGTGGTGAGCTGAGAGACTGTGTGAGTTTATACAACCAACAGTGGAGTGTTTTCCCTGGGATGACAGCAGCAAACTGGGATTAGTGAGGGATTGTGCCAGAAGGAACGTGAGCTTCACACAGGATCCAAGCTGTAAGTTGCCAGAGAAGGAAAATACAGTGAGTTGTGGCTATACTGGAAAGTTCTAGACTCCAGGAAGCCTTGGTCCCAGAAGGGATAAGAATAGCAGGAAGCTTACACCGAGTCACAAGCAGAGTGAAGGATAACTCCCATTCTGCAGAACGGACTGTAACCTGGTGAGAGTTGTAATATCTCCTCTGAACTGCACCTGAACTACAGTAAATGATAAAGTGACTTTCCTTATCTCCTGCCTTATTACTCCAAGCCTTCTACTTCCATCACAATCTCTGGTGGTCAGCCCTGGTTGGAGAGGGTTAAACATCTGCACTGCCATCACCATCTACTCCCCCAGGGATCATCTGCAGTGCCGGCTATACTACAGTCAAACACTCCAGCTGGCGTCACGAATCGCTACATAAATTTTATCCCTAATCAATTCTACCCCTTTTACATGACCGCCTGAGGCTACAGACCGGGTGACTGCCACTGTGACATTTCCCATTGAATTTAACGGGCCCGGTGCCGAGCATCCCATTTCCTCTGGGGCGCGTCATCAGCATGACATCACCGGAAGCCGCTGAATTGCCAGCAGGAGCTCTGTGCCTGCAGAGATCCGCACTGGGCACAACAGGAAGGTAGTTAGCAACTACCTGCCTGTTAGTTCTTAGGCCCATACTAAAAAAAAAATTAAGTAGTCCTGGACAAATCCTTTTAATTCACCAATCTCTCTGCCTTATATTTAAAGGCTACATAAAGTTAATAACGTAAAGGTGTTGTCCGGTTACAACATATTGATGACTTACACAGGTTACTGCCTGGTACTGCAGAACAGCTCCTATTCGGTAGTACCTGGCAGCTGCCATTCAATGTGTAGTAGCCGCTGCCAGATATCACAAAACAGATCCTTTTCTATTGTTCTGCAGAACCCAGGAGCAACCACTGCACATAGAATTGAGCTGTATAGCTCAATTTCATTCATTAATTTTTGTATGCTGTGTTAAATATTAATAATCCGTTAATTTCTTATAAGACTCAGTTCTGTACATTGCTTTAGCTTACACGACATAGGCTATTTTTAAGCTTGGCTCATGGTAGAAAGACAGCTCCATATATGTAGAGACCACGTGCTTTAGGAGACGTATATAATTCATGGCTAACTGTAGAGGTCGCGCTTCTTCCCTCTCCATCATGAGAGACAGACACGAAGATGTCATCTGTTCTGGGCCATGACATGACATAACAGCTGGTATGTTACTTTAGTACGAAGAAGCCTAAGAGAGACAGACGCCATTTGCCATGTGAGATCCCGGAGAGAAAGAAGAATACATGTTGCTTTTGCCATGTGGGATTTCAGAGTATGAACTATGGACAATTTCTCTTTCACTTATTTTTATTCACCTGTTTTTCTGTAATAACCTTTCTTTGATGGAAGAATCCAAATAAACCACTATATTTTTATCTGGTAACTAGTCCTGAGTATTTTACAGGATAAGCATTATTTTACATTGGAGAGCCAGCCAGATCTGAATTTTTGTACTTTTTTGCGGATTTCCCTCAACTTGCCCACAAGGGGGATTGGACTTTGCTAACGTCAAATCATATGTGCAAGTTATCGGGAATTCCACTACTTACAAGAATCACACAGAACCTAGAAGTAAGAATTGCCAGATAGATTGAGAAGTACTACAAGTGCCAAAGTGCCAGACGTGCTGAAACCAAGACAAGAGCCCAGCGTTGTCTATCAAAGGAACAAGCTGAGAAATTTCAAGGTAAGAGAAATGGATGTAATTAATTCTTATGCTAAGCAGAGTAGATTGAAATTTAAGTCTGTAGACAATTCTAATTCAGAAGTTTTATGGCTAAGTTTATATGCCGAGTGTGAACTCGAGAATCAAAGGTTAGATTCTAAGTTTTTCAATAGAGAAAGAGAGAGATTAAAAAATATTCTACAGATGGTAGATATATTTCATAGATCTGTGTCAGAGAAATCTAAAAATGATTGTGTAGAGGATAGTGATATTCCCGAGATTTACTGTAATGTGGAGAAACAGTTACAAGTAGCAGCAGCCATGGAAGGTGACCTTGCAGACGTGGAACAAGATGGAGAAGTAGGAGGAGACTTCAGAACTGACGTAGAGGACGTACAAGGGAAAGACGTACCACTAAAAATAGACGACTCACAGGCCCAAACCCGAAGGAAAGTAAGAAAAATTTTGCTTAAGATATGCGAAATAATTCCTGCATATGAAAACAAAATAGATGTTTGTAGAAACTCTGAGGTTTTTGAAAGTTGTGTTGATAAATTTGATTTATCTAACGAGGAGAAGAATCAGTTGTTCAAAATGTGGATCCCTGTAAACTTTGCTAGGAGATTGACTTTAAAGTTATCTGGTGAAACACATGAGAATTTAACTGATAAAGACAGATTAAAAATTCTCATTTTTTGTTCATCAAATGAAAATCATCCAGATATTGATATTCTTCAAAAATTAAGGATTGGTCGGAAGGAATGTATTTTTACGTTTATGTCCATATATGAACGTTTGTACAAAATCCTGAATGAGAATGTCAAAACACCGTCCCTCATAAGGAGTTTTGTAAGCAAATTTTGGTTTTTAAATCCTGCATCTCGTGTTATTGCGTCACAAAAAGATTCTTTGTTTGAATGTGCGCAATCCCTTGATTTTGCCAGAAAAAACGAGAATCGTGAAAGAAAAGTAAATTGTGCTAATTTTGTGAAGACAGGCAGAGTAAAATCTTATCAGAAGCCGGTATTAGCAAAGCCTTCTAAAATGAGTTTTCCCCAAAATCAAATCTACGAAGAAAGAAAAAGAAAATCACATGTTTGTTATAAGCCATATGGAATGATGCAAAAGAACACCGAAAAGACACAAATTGAATTAAGAAAAATGATGAGTTTTGATCTTCTTTCTGTAACCAAGATGGCCGAATTTGACAGACAGAAACAGGTGGTGAGTGACATCATGGCCTGTAAACTGAATACTCTGCTCCAAGAATCTATCAGCTTTAAAATGGCAAGAACCTTTCAGGATATTTTTTGCAGAGAAATAAGTATGGGTGTAGGAATTGGCTAGAAAAAGTAATTATATATATTGTGTAACAGTGTTATACAATTAGTGAGTTATATGTAATTATTTTATAGGTTATAATCCTGTAGTTTTATGGTTTGTGGATATATACATATTCATACTGTATATATAGAGTGTTTGTAGAAGTGGAAATAGTAGAACTGTATTTTTTTTTTAATGAAAATTAAAATCTACATCAGTAATAATATATAGAATTATGAATATGATATTAACCTTATTTTTTATGTTTCCTTAGAATTTTCATTTCAAAGCAGGACTTAATCGGGAAAAATTCTCTTATAAGGATTTATGCCTTTATTTACACAGGAAGTTGCAATAATTGCATGATTTTATATATCTAACCCTTAAAAGGAAATAACTAATTGCATTTTTTAATGTGTTCTGTGTGTGTGCTTTTCTGCATGGTTCGAATGACAACCTCAACAGGTGAAAATTTCAACCTTGTTCTAATAATAAGTATACCAGACCAGTATACTATGTCCCTGTTCCATAGGGAAAGAATTTTCAAGGGGGTCTCAACTTTTGCAAACCAATGGAATTTTTTTTTTCCAGGCCTAAATGTCAAGTATAGCTATACAACATATATTTATGTAATGTGGAGGAATATTCAAAGAAATATGAAGACTAAATTGAAATAGCTTACAATGCATTGATAATTAGGATAATTTGGGTTAAAATACGTGTATTCATCACACCTTCGTATGTGAGGTATTTGGTTTAAACTTAAATATGTGACACAGTCTGAGTGACAGTGACTGAGTGTATGAGCAGCTGCTGAGCGAGTAATGTGATATGTTTGTGAGGCCTCAGGATCCTGAATGCATGAGAGAAAGAAAAAAAAAAAAACCCCAAAAGCTTTTATCTTCAGGAGAAATATGCAGATCAGTTAAATTATTAGAATATTAAGATACATAATGAAATATTATCTATACAACATATATTTCTATATTTCTATAGTAATTATTATTTCTTGATTTAGTTAATAGTGGATAAGTGCAAAGTGCAATCGCACATCAAAATGGTTTATGCAAATTAATTTTTCCAAAGGATAATTTTATGATATTCAAATTAATTTTGATGGTTACACATCTTCAGACAAATAATGGTATAAGCAAGTATAATATTTACACAATTTATAAATTAATTATTTTTAATTTTGGTTTTGATAAATGAATTATTTCATGAAACAATATTTTTTGGTATTAAGGGGGAAAATATGTTTTTGATCCTGACTACATCATCACATTTGATTAATACCTCTTCTTCACACATTTTAATAGGAAAAAAAATATTAATAAGGTACAATGGTATAAGTATTGGGTATAATAATAAGTATTATAAAGAGTCATTTCTTTACACTAAGAGGAATTACATGCAAAGTTGCATAATTTGAATATTTTGGTAACACAAGTTTATGACAATTATGAAATAATCCAGATCATGGAAATATTAAGGGTATATGTCACTGAAGACATAACTACTCTGCATCAACATAAAGGCCTTATTTTTATTTTTATTTTTATTCTTATTCTTATTTTTAATTCTCAATTTTTTATTCTATTTTTATTTTTAATTCTTACATTTTTATTTTTTCTTTGATCAATAGTAAAGTAATATCTACTATAGAATTTTGCTTCATTAAATATAACAATGATACGGTTTCATTACAAAGGAAAATGTTTCACTTCTGAGTTATATGCAACAATTCTTTTATTCATTCATTCGCTCACTCATATATTCTTATTTTGGTTCATGGCTATACATTCCTACATATTATTAGTATAATAAATATATTCCTTATTAATAAAGATGAAAACACTGATTACATAAAACACAGTGACACCTATGGGTTGAAAAAGGTAATTACACCTATGACATAAAAATGTTCTATCACATGAAAAAATATGGATAATAATGTATTATCACTTATTATTGGTTTAATATTTCAAACATTGAAATCTATATATGGTACAAATTCTGATAATAATTATATGGATATTACTGATTGCTATGGTACGCTGTGATATTATAGGATAGGAAAATTACCAGATTTGGTATAGAATAGGGAATGAAGACTTCAAGCAAGATACTGAAATTATGTTAATAAAGACTTTTCACATTTCTAAACTTCATTGATTCTTATCAGTTGCAAGAAGAAGAATGTCGCGATCCAGAAGTCCCAGAAGGTAACAAAGCTATGATTACTGAGTAATATACTGTGTTAATTACAAATGCAGTATCCACCACTGACAGTCACGAGTGCAGTATCCACCACTGACAGTCACGATTAAAGTGTCTAACCTGACAACCAGAGGACGATGATCCTATGATGCTGAGATGAACTGTGTTATCACGTTCTTATCAAGTTCCAGAGGTTTTCAATCACCTATAAAGCTTCAATGTAAAGCTGGTGAACAATGAAGGTAATTAACCCTGACATATGTCCTGTGCATTAGGACAAGGACTGGTTATGGTGCTATGTTTAGCAAGGAAGAGTCATTTTAACCCTTGCTTTGCTGACCAAAGACGTCACACCTGTTCAAAGACCAGTACTGATGAAGGATTCCAGAATATCCAAGGCGAGCCAATGTAAGCCCAGGTTTTTAAAGATGACACTACACAGATATTAAAGCTGCATAGACTTTGTTTTCGTATTAACATTTGAATTTATGGACTTTGATTTGATACACAACACAATTTTTACAACATCTATATGCTAGAGAAAAACTGTGGTTTTAAAAGAACCAAGAAGAAGACAGAAGACATCAAAATGAAGACCAGATGACATCAGATGATGACTGGACCTGAGATGCTTCAATTTAGACTTAGGGAAGTATAATTATACATATTTTATAAGAATATTGTTCACGGCTTATCATAACATGAATTCACATCAATTATGTCATTGAGTACTTATAATGGTAATCTGATATTATTATTGTTATTGATATTAAATTATTTTGTCAAAGAAGAAGAAAAGAAGAGAAAAAAAAAAAAGATCTCATTATAGTTTGAGGGTTCCAATTAATGTCTGTCTCCCTCAAAAGGGGGAATTGTTAAATATTAATAATCCGTTAATTTCTTATAAGACTCAGTTCTGTACATTGCTTTAGCTTACACGACATAGGCTATTTTTAAGCTTGGCTCATGGTAGAAAGACAGCTCCATATATGTAGAGACCACGTGCTTTAGGAGACGTATATAATTCATGGCTAACTGTAGAGGTCGCGCTTCTTCCCTCACCATCATGAGAGACAGACACGAAGATGTCATCTGTTCTGGGCCATGACATGACATAACAGCTGGTATGTTACTTTAGTACGAAGAAGCCTAAGAGAGACAGACGCCATTTGCCATGTGAGATCCCGGAGAGAAAGAAGAATACATGTTGCTTTTGCCATGTGGGATTTCAGAGTATGAACTATGGACAATTTCTCTTTCACTTATTTTTATTCACCTGTTTTTCTGTAATAACCTTTCTTTGATGGAAGAATCCAAATAAACCACTATATTTTTATCTGGTAACTAGTCCTGAGTATTTTACAGGATAAGCATTATTTTACATGCTGTAACTAATGAAACATTTTGAGAGAGATTCTGGTGCCTTGGATACCCGCTTTGAGCTATTTACCTGCAGGTTAACCCAATATCAGTAGATGAATAGCATTTTCTGAGATGACAGGTTTTCTTTAAATTACCTATTGTTTAAATCAAGTTTTTTTTTTTTGTTACATGTATTTTTTTTTAATTAGCAATCTTTTTTCTTCATATCACAACCTTTATTAAAAAAAAATATTTTCAGTCTTGCAATTTTCACACTGGCCACTGGGGCTAGTATAGACCCGTACTTCCTGTCCTTTCAGGAAGAGTTGTAAGCAGTTTCCTTATCAGCACTTCTATATACCAATAACGCAATGAGTCACAACAGCTCCCCTGCTCCTCCTCCTTACACAATGACTTTTGTACATGCTCATTAGATGCTCAATACAAAAGATAGGATCTGAGTCTGTTCATTGCTACTAATGTACGTGTGCATTACTCAGTGAAACAAGAGTAAGTTAGAGTTTAAGAAAGCCCCAGTGGTGGGGGCGTGGCCTGCATGCAGACCAGAGAGGCCACATAACTTACAGGCTCCTGCTTCTCTGGACTTAAACCAGCTAATAACAGTGCTCTATATTACCTCTCCTCCCTGTGCACAGTAACGGCTCCCGGAAGGTCCTGGGCACATGCTGACCCGAGGGAGAGCGCAGAAACGCAGTTCCCCGCCGAAGCTCCCGGACTTCTTCCCCCGAGGACAGACTGCACATGCTACAGGTAAAATGGCGGCGGCTTCCCCCTCAGCTTCGCTCGTCGGGTGGCTCTGGGGGGAGGGAAGCATCTGAGAATCACAGCAACCTGTCTCCTATTACTAAAGGAGACATGAGGGACTTTCTGGCCTCCATCCGTGCTTCCTTAAAGGAAGACATGCAGTCCATGCTGCAGGAGATTAGAGGGGAAGTCTCATCCCTGGGGGAGAGAACTGCTCATGTTGAGAGCAAGATGGCTGAATATTCCAAGACTATAAATGCTCTAGTGGATGACAACGAAGCTTTGAGGGAGGATATGGCTGTGGTCCAGGATAAGATGTATGATCTAGAACGGTTCCCCAACTCCGGTCCTCAAGGCCCACCAAAAGGTCAGGTTTTCAGGATTTCCTTAGTATTGCCCAGGTGATAATTGCATCACCTGTACAATACAAGGGAAATCTTGAAAACATGACCTGTTGGTGGGCCTTGAGGACCTGATCTAGAAGACAGATCACGGAGGAATAATGTGTGTGTCAGGGGCATACCGGAGGACATTCCAGATAAGGATCTGGCTGACTTTTTGCTTAAATTCATGCAAACTGTACTCCCAACCTTGCTCCCCAGGGATTTCCTGATTGACAGGATACATAGACTCCCCAAACCCCGGCATGTGGACCCAGCCTTGCCCAGAGACACTTTGGCGCGCGTCCACTTCTATACTGCCAAAGACGCCTTTATGTAGAGGATGGGGAATCCCCCTGAGCTCCCTGCTGAATTCCAAGGCTTACAGGTGTTCCCAGACTTATCAGCGTCCACGCTGGCAAGGAGGCGAGAATACACTCATGTTTGTAAAGCACTACATGATGTTCATATCCGATACAAATGGGGATTCAATCCTGTCAGGCTGAAAATATCCTATGAAGGTCGTGGTGTGGTCTGCCAATCTCCCAAACAGGCTGAGAACATGCTTACCGATTGGAAGATTTCCTTAGCTCCCCGCGAGAACCCGATGGGAATGAAAATTGTTCAGGACTGGATTCAAACTTGAAGAAGAGGATGAGATGCTGTTCGGATGCAGGACTCTGCTGTGAGGCTGCTACGGATTTTGTAACTTATTTCCCTTTTTCCACCTTTTTTCTTTTTGCTCCAGCACCCCATCCAAGATAACTCCCGGTTATTTTCCATCTTTTTGGGAGTGAATCTTGGAACTGCCCCGAGCTGGCATTTACCTGCGGTCTAAAGGCCCCCTCACACCTAACGACTCACCAGCGATCCCGACAACGATATCAACGTGTCAGGATCGCTGGTAAGTCGCTATGTGTTCGCTGGTGAGCTGCCAAACAGACAGCTTCACCAGCGATCAGCACAGCGACGCCCAGCGTGCGGCGTCGCTGTGTTCGTTAGTTACCAGCGCGCTGATGCAGGGAGCTGGTAACTAACGTACACATCGGGTATCCAAGGGACGTGCGTCTTTTGGACACCCGATGTGTATGTTAGTTACCAGCTCCCTGCATCAGCGCGCTGGTAACTAACGTACAGATCGGGTTTCTAAGGGACGCACGTCCCTTGGATACCCGATGTGTATGTTAGTTACCAGCTGATCGCTGGTCTCCCGCCTGTCACACGCAGCGATGCGTGTTGGCCAGCGGGAGACCAGCAACCAAAGAAAAGTCCTGGGCTTTCCTACAGCGATACCGGCAGGGGGGCCGGTCGCTGATCGCTGTCACACAGCGATCTCGCTGGTGAGATCGCTGTTGTGTCACAAAACTTGTGACTCAGCAGCAATCTCGCTAGCGAGATCGCTATGTGTGACGGGGCCTTAAGACTGACCACTCAGGCGTTTCACTGCCTGTCTAGCCTGGCCTTTGGCCTAGTGGCTGCATGTGGGTCGCCCTCCCAGGGCTGTGGGGTACTCGGTACCGGGCCGGTATCAGTGGGACGTGTCACAGCAGCGGTGACCCGGACCGTGGCCCTGGGCGCCGAAGTAATAGGGAGATGTGAATGGTGGAATGTAGTTAGATGAATAGTTTGTGACGCCACCTGTGGTGTTCGGCCAGGGAGGTGTTAAGCCGATGCTGCAGACAGATCCTCCGGGACAGATGGTGTGGTGCGGCAATGATGGTATAGCCCTTCACAGGCAGGGCTGTTGTCCCAGGGCAGTGTAGATGTGGAGACACTTAGGTGATGTAGAGTCCGACGTAGGGGATGTAGCAGTGTCAGGCGGATGGACGCAGGAAGGAATGGAGGACACCGGGGCATATAGTTCCAAAGCTTTACTCAGTCTGTAGTGCCCGATTCTGTGCCGTGTCCTCCGGGTCAGGGACTCAGTCCACCTCCAGGCAAGATGGAAAGCTCCCTTCCACACTCCGCCAACTTATGTGCCTTTCCTGAACGTCTCCTCTATAGCGCCTTTAAGTGTGAAGATCTCCAGTACCATGTTACACAGGAGTTCCTCCTGACAGATGTTCCCAAGAACTCTACTTGCATGGCAGACAGCTGTAGCCTGCTTCGGGGACTCTCTACTCCTAAGTCCCGGCTCTCTATCCGTATTGCTGTTGTGCCCTCAAGTCTTAGATGGGAGTAGTGCATTTACAGCCCACTACTCCACCGATGTCTGCTGCAGAACCATTAGTGTTCATTCAACCTCGGGGACCGGGCCCCGGCCTTGCGCTTAGAACTTCTAGGCAGGGTTCTTCCTCTAACCCACGTCCTCTGTGTTCCCTTTTACTCCTACGTTCCATACTTGTCCTTTCCCTTCTATGGAAGCTCAGGCTTCAGGTCAACGTGCTTCTTCTTTCCTTTCCTTTCCCGTGCCAGTTGGCTCAGGTCACTGAGGCAGCTGCAGCACTCCTTCCTCCATCCCTTCTTCCAGGGATCCCCACTCCTCCCGAGTGGCTTCCTTCCTTACTGACCTCCTGTCAGACTGACCTGTCATCCTAAACCATCCCGCATATATATATATATATATATATATATATATATAAATATTCTAAACTCCACCCACCTCCCAGCACATCTAGTGTTCCAAGCAGGGAACCACCAAAGGTGCTCTGCTTCTCTCTAAGCAAGGAGCCGCAATGTGGTTGTGCTGAACTACTCTATTGTGTGGGGTGCGAGTGTTGGAGCGTGGTTAGGAGCCTCCAACTTACCTGGATGGTGGGGCACCACACCTTAGGAGAGAGGAAGGTGCAGTACGTCTGTGGCGACTGAGCCTCAGGGGTGCCACACATGACTTTTTGTTTAGAATTTTTTTTTAGTTTTCTCTGTGTTTTGTTTCCCTTGTCTCCTGTTTTTTAGGTACACCTCCGAGATGGGTCTTTTTAATGTGGTTACTGTGGCTCTCTATGTTGCAATACACGAGCCGTGATACAGGTGATATGGGTTCATGAAGATGTATGTGTGATAGTGTGGGGAAGGTGACCTGACGGACGGACTTGTCAGTAGGGAAAAGGGACGGTTTGTGCACTTTAGACAGATGTTTGTAATGACAGAAGGGAAACAGCTGGGGAAAAGTGTAGAATGAGTGCAGCACCTTAGTTTGACCACAAGATGGCAGGGGGGAGCGTGAGTACAGGACTTGACAGCAGCTTATGGCTCTAGAAACCATTAGTCTTGGGGGGCGGGGAGACAGGAGCCCAGGAAGGTTATAAATAGGACAGGAGAGGGTTCCAGAAAGTTCCAGTCCCGGGAAGAGCTCGACAGGAGAGGAGACAGTGAAGGAGTGTGAGCAGTAGTGGAGAGCTCAACTAGGGGACTGAGGAGAAAAGTCAGGGGAGTGGCCCCGACACAAAGAACCGCAGAACAGACGAGGCCCTGGGGGTACCAAAATGACGACGATCCCTGACCGGTGAAACACTGGTGATACAGTTGTAGCCAAAAGTATTGACACCCCTGCAATTCTGTCAGATAATACTCAGTTTCTTCCTGAAAATGATTGCAAACACAAATTCTTTGTTATTATTATCTTCATTTAATTTGTCTTAAATGAAAAAACACAAAAAGAATTGTCCTAAAGCCAAATTTGATATAATTCCACACCAAACATAAAAAAGAGGGTGGACAAAAGTATTGGCACTGTTCGAAAAATCATGTGATGCTTCTCTAATTTGTGTAATTAACAGCACCTATAACTTACCTGTGGCACCTAACAGGTGTTGGCAATAACTAAATCACACTTGCAGCCAGTTGACATGGATTAAAGTTGACTCAACCTCTGTCCTGTGTCCTTGTGTGTACCACATTGAGCATGGAGAAACGAAAGAAGACCAAAGTACTGTCTGAGGACTTGAGAAACCAAATTGTGAGGAAGCATGAGCAATCTCAAGGCTACAAGTCCATCTCCAAAGACCTGAATGTTCCTGTGTCTACTGTGCGCAGTGTCATCAAGAAGTTTAAAGACCATGGCACTGTGGCTAACCTCCCTAGATGTGGACGGAAAAGAAAAATTGACAAGAGATTTCAATGGAAGCGGTTGGTCGCAGTTATTTTGGCTAAAGGTTGTGCAACCAAGTATTAGGCTGAGGGTGCCAATACTTTTGTCTGGCCCATTTTTGGAGTTTTGTGTGAAATGATCAATGTTTTGCTTTTTGCTTCATTCTCTTTTGTGTTTTTTCATTTAAGACAAATTAAATGAAGATAATAATACCAAAGACTTTGTGATTGCAATCACTTTCAGGAAGAAACTGAGTATTATCTGACAGAATTGCAGGGGTGTCAATACTTTTGACCACAACTGTAGGCCTAGGGCAGCCCCATTGACAGAGCCGCGAGGAACGTCACTACGACAAAAGGAAGGTGCAGGTACCCGGGCCTGAATACGGAGACCTGTGGAAGTGACGCGGTGTATTTCTGCGGTCGTCAGGAGGACGGCCAATAAACTCGGACCTGTTGTACCCGAAATCTGCCTCAGTCTCGTGTCTGTGTCGTCTGTTTGCGGTAAACAGGGGACCACCCCCCAAGCTGGGCCACCTTCCTACAATAGCAAGTTTTATAATGTATAATTATGAGTGTTACCATTATGCCTCTAAATGTTAAGGGGTTAAACTCCCCCTGTAGGAGGTCCATCCTATGGAAGGAGGTGAAAAAATCAGGTGCGGAGATTATCTGCCTGCAGGAGACACATCTGATAGAAGCTGATAATTTTAGGCTGCGTCACCCACAATTCTCTAATATTTACTTCGCTAATAATAACACTAAATAAGCTGGGGTGTGCATTATCTTTAAAAATACATTAGCCTTCAAATGTATTCGGAGGGTAGCGGATCCTGTGGGCAGATTTCTGATCCTCATATGCACATTGAATGGCGAGTTGCACACTATCACAGTCCTCTATGCCCCAAATCATTCGCAACAGACATTTATCCGCAAAGTACTACATAGAGTGGATGGTCTGGTGCAGGGTGTAAAGATATACTGTGGAGACTTTAATCTCCCCATGGACAGGTATCTAGACTACTCACGAGGTGGCATTCGGCCTAGGGGGGAGTTGAAAGGCATAGTCAAAGAATATCACCTACACGATTTCTGGAGGTACTCCCACGCGAGTGAAAAAGATTATACTTTTATTATACTAGTCAATTTTGATCCGACGCTTAGATTAAAATCGAACAGGTCTACACGATTTTTCGAGGACCGTGAAAAATCATGGACGTGTGAATGGCCCCATAGAAGACCACAGATGGCACTCGTACGCGAACATCGACATCTGAATGAGGCCTATAACTAAGAATTTGGATATCTCATTTACAGAATTCTAGAA
Organism: Dendrobates tinctorius; assembly: GCF_039654945.1. Taxonomy (NCBI): domain Eukaryota; kingdom Metazoa; phylum Chordata; class Amphibia; order Anura; family Dendrobatidae; genus Dendrobates; species Dendrobates tinctorius. Next base: position 56,317,497 of record NW_027361754.1, read on the forward strand.
TTTTAGAGTTGGAAGGGAGCTCCAGGGTCATCGAGTCCAACCTCCTGCTCAATGCATGATTCATTAAACCATCTCAGACAGATGTCTGTCCAGCCTCTGTTTGAAGACTTCCATTGAAGGAGAACTCACCACCTCTCATGGTAGCCTGTTCCACTCATTGATCACTCTTAAGGTCCCTTCACACATAGCAAGATCGCTAGCGATATCGCTAAAGCGTCACCAATTTTGTGACGCAACAGCGATATTGGTAGTGATCTCACTACATGTGACACTTACCTCCGACCCGGCCCCCCGCTGGATATCGCTGATCGCGCGAGATCATCCTGGTCCATTTCTCGTCGTCGGCTTCCTGCTGGCGCCGACGAGCAACTTCATGGACGCTGGAGGAAGTCGTCACCAGAGTTGCCGTCTGACAGGTAAGCAACGACCACCGACCGCTGCTACGTCGCTGGTGAGATCTGCCTGTTTGGCAGCTCACTAGCGACCATTTAGCGATGCACCAGCGATCCTGACCGGGTCGTATCATCGTCGGGATCGCTGGTGCATCGCTAAATGTAACGGTACCTTTACTGTCAAAAAGTCTTTTCCAATATCTTATCTATCTTTTCCCTTTCAGTTTCATCCCATTGATTCTTGTGTTTCCATGTGTAAATGAGAATAACGATGATCCCTCTACACTGTGACAATCCTTCAGATATTTGTAGTCCGCTATTAAGTCTCCTCTTAGCCTTCTTTTTTGCAAGCTAAACATTCCCAGATCCTTTAAACGTTCCTTGTAGGACATAGTTTACAATCCGCTCATCATCCTGGTAGCTCTTCCCTGAATTTGCTCCAGTTTTTCAATTTCTTTTGGTGCCCAGAACTGGACACAATATTTTACAGTATTCTATGTGCATTGTATGGGCGATACTGCTACTGATGTGTATATACCTTATATTTCATGGATCTGTACATTCCTCAACCAAGGATCTGCAAAAACTCTACACCATGCCTTCATCATCTCCCGCCTTTACTACTGCAACCTCCTGCTCTGTGGCCTCCTCTCTAACACTCTCGCACCCCTCCAATCTATCCTAATCTCTGCTGCCCGACTAATCCACCTGTCCCCCAGCTATTTCCTGGCCTCTCCCCTCAGTCAATCCCTGCACTGGCTCCCCATTACCCAAAGACTCCAATTTAAAACTCTAACCATGGCATACAAAGCCATCCACAACCTTTGCCATCCATACATCTGTGACCTCGTCTCCCGGTACTTACCTGCACCCAACCTCTGATCCTCACAAGATCTCCTTCTTTACTCCCCTCTTATCTCCTCTTCCCACAATCGCATACAAGATTTCTCTTGCGCATCCCCCCTACTCTGGAACTCTCTACCCCAACATATCAAACTCTCGCCAACCATGGAAACCTTCAAAAAGAACCTGAAGACCTACCGCTTCCGACAAGCCCACAACCTGCAGAAACCAACCGGCCAAACTGCTGCACGACCAGCTCTACCCTCGCCTACTGTATCCCCACCCATCCTTTGTAGATTGTGAGCCCTCGTGGGCAGGGTCCTCTCACCTCCTGTACCAGTCGGTGCCTTGTATTGTTTCAGATTACTGTACTTGTATGTATTATGTATACCCCTCCTCACACGCAAAGTGCCATGGAATAAATGGCGCAATAATAATAATAGTAATATTTTTTTTGCACAAGCCTTATAAGACCATATTTAGTGAATAAATGTGATTGAAGAAAGAGAGAGAAAATACTGGATAAAAGGGGAAATTGTAAGTGAAGGAGGGGAATATTTCAAATCCCAGTGGGGTGATAGGTCAAGTCATTTTACAGCTTGCGGGCCCCTGTAATATTGCATGGTAATCATATGACTAATTACTGGGGCCTTACTACATACAAGAATGTTCCCGTTCACTTAGCTGTTAAAGGTATCACATTTAATCCCTTTTGTTATTTTTCCAATACAAAATTGTTTTACCTTCCAACCTACACGACTATAACTGGGTAATATTATCACCAGCTCATTACTGCGAGATCTCCGCGCTATTTTATTATAAGCAGAAAAAACATATGCGTGTGTGGCAAGATTTCTTGTTAAAATTCAGCCAGTGTCCTGCGAAGTGGGAATAATTAGACCCCCCTCAGATTGTTATAGCAGCCACCGAGCCTGTAATGTCTCTGTTTTGGTACTATCCTAATTTCAGTTTTGTCATTCACTGCCCTGAGAAGTCTCCACTTTCCTGGCGGAAGGCCAAAGCTGTCACACAGCCACAGACAGTCTCCCTGTCAGCGGACTCTCCCAAGAGCCGTCACAACACTGTCAGACCTGGCGCCTGGAGAGCACTGAGAGGATGCAGCAGACAAGGCTGAGTCAGTCTGGCTCTGCAAGGGTGCACAGACTTACACAGGGGATATTAAAGGGACTAGCAGCCTTGGACTGGGCTCCTTCCCTACCCTTTGGATGCATTTGTCAAAGTTAAAATCTTACTTAGAAAAAAAAAATGTAACCCCTTGAGTTATGCATTTTTGCATTTTGCAGGGAAGACGCAAATGTGCAGAGACGATACAGTAGCATCAAAGTACATCACATCTTATTCATTAATATTTTCCAAAAAATAATTACGGTAGTAAAATTTGATATATTGTTACACTACTTTATTATCCCTGCGCATTTTCTTTCTTGAATGCTAGGTGTTTTTGGGACAGCGTTACGTTCACTGTTAGCTGCGATTTATCAGTGAATGTTTTGGGGAGAAAAGTGAAATAAAGTTGAGCAACACATCAAATTTACATTTTTTTCCAAATTTTTAAGTAAGATAATAATAATAAATTTTATTTCTATAGCGTCGACATATTCCGCAGCACTTTACATTTCGGAGGGGATTTGTACAGACAATAGACATTACAGCATAACAATAATCACATAGCTCATAACAGATACCAAGAGGAATGAGGACCCTGCTCGCAAGCTTACAATCTATGAGGAAAAAAAAAGGGAGACACGAAAGGTGGGTGGTAACAGTTGCCCTGATTGTATGGACCAGCCATTATGTTAAGTGTGTAACAGTACAGACACAGAGGGCTAATGGATGCATAAAGCATGTGGGAACATGATGCGGGGAACCTGGTAATGGTAAAAACTCTTGGCTGTGCCACATAGGGATAGATTAGGTTAATGTGTTGAGGCACGCTTAAAATTGTGGGGATTGGGAACTAATCGTATTGACCTGGGAAGTGCATTCCAAAGAATTGGCGCAGCACGTGTATAGTCTTGGAGACGGGAGTGGGAGGTTATGATTATTGAGGATGCTAACCTCAGGTCATCAGCAGAACGGAGGGCGCGGGTAGGATGGTATACTGAAACAAGGGAGGAGATGTAGGGTGGTGCTGAGCCATGAAGAGCTTTGTGGGTGAGGGTAATAAGTTTGTACTGGATTCTGGAGTGGATGGGTAGCCAGTGTAATGACTGGCACAAGGTAGAGGCATCGGTGTAACGATTGGCGAGGAATATGATCCTGGCAGCAGCATTCAAGACAGATTGGAGGGAGAGTTTGGTAAGAGGGAGACCCATTAGAAGAGAGTTACAAAAGTCGAGACGAGAATGAATAAGAGAAACAGTAAGAGTTTTTGCGGAGTCAAAAATAAGAAAAGGTCGAATTCTAGAAATGTTTTTGAGGTGCAGATAACAAAAGCGAGCCAGTGATCGTATGTGGGGGACAAAGGAAAGCTTGGAGTCAAGCATGACCCCAAGACTGCGGGCATGTTGCTGGGGAGTAATAGTGGGAGGAAACACAAGGAGTTCAGTCTTTGACAGGTTCAGTTTCAGATATAGTGAGGACATGATGTTAGACACAGCGTTTAGACAATCGCTGGTGGTTTCTAGAAAGGCAGGCGTGATGTCAGGAGAAGAAGTGTATAATTGGGTGTCGTCAGCATAGAGATGGTACTGGAAACCATATCTACTGATTGTTTGACCAATAGGGGCAGTGTACAAAGAGAAGAGGAGGGTGCCTAGGACTGATCCTTGAGGAACCCCAACAGTAAGGGGAAGATGAGAGGAGGAGGAGCCAACAAAAGATACAGTAAAGGAGCAGTCAGAGAGATAGGAGGAGAACCAGGAGAGAACGGTGTCCTTGAGGCCAATGGAATGGAGCATAGTGAGGAGGAACTGATGATCCAGTGTCGAATGTTGCAGAGAGATCCAAGAGAATTAGCATGGAGTAATGACCATTTGATTTAGCTGTTAGTAGATCATTAGAGACTTTAGTGAGGGCAGTTTCAGTAGAGTGTAAAGAGTGGAAACCGGATTGGAGAGGGTCGAGAAGAGAGTTATCAAAGAGATAGCGGATAAGACGGGAGTGGACCAGGCGTTCCAGGAGTTTAGAGATGAAGGGAAGATTAGAGACAGGTCTATAGTTAGCGGCACAGTTTTGGTCGAGGGATGGTTTTTTAAATAGTAGATGTATGACGGCATGCTTAAATGAGGAGGGAAAGATACCAGATGAGAGAGAGAGGTCAAATATTTTAGTTAGGTGAGGGGTGACAGCAGGGGAAAGGGGCTGGAGTAGATGTGACGGAAATGGGTCACTGGTGCAAGTGGTTGGGCGAGAAGATGCAAGGAGCCTGCTTACTTCTTCTTCTGTGACTGGTTCAAAATCAGAGAGTGAGCTAGATGCAGTGGGGGAGGGAGGACAGTGCATGGTATGAGGTGATTGGGAGATAATTTCCTGTCGGATCTGGTCAATTATTTCTTTGAAGTAATTGGCCAGATCGTCAGGTCGAAGCTCCGTGGTTGGGGCCTGTACTCTTGGGTTGAGTAGATAATGAAAAGTGTCAAAGAGACGTTTAGGGTTATTGGACAGTGAGGTGATGAGGGTTTGAAATAGGTTTGTTTTGAGAGGTGAAGGGCAGTGTTGTATGTTTGAAGCATAAACTTATAATGGATGAAATCTTCGTAAGTAAGTAAATTGCATTTTGCTTATAAATAGGGATGAACGGACCAGTGGAAGTTCGAGTTCTGGTACCTGACCCGAACTTTATTCCAAAGTTTGTTTGGGGTACGAGAACTATTCCCAACCTTGAACCCGAACCCCATTACTAACAATGGAGACCCGAACTTTTGAGCTGAAGAATATTATATCTCTCTGTCTCTCACAGACTTTCCCCCAGAACTCTGAACATTGCAACGGACCTCTGGGAGAAGTCTGTGTTCGCCGTTTATCACCGGACACGAACTGTCCGGTATGGACCCCTAACTTATAAGTTCGAGTTCACTCATCTCTACTTATAAATTAATATTCACTCTATATTGGATAGCTGCATAAAATGTTTTCTATGGAAATAATGTTTTTTTTTTAATAAAGCACCAACTTATTCCGCAGCGCTGTACAAAACTCACATCATAGTGGTCCATTTGATGACACCATCTAAAAGGGACCATCCACCCTGGCACTAAAAAGTGACTATGCATTTGTCATGTATAGTCAGTGACCCTACCTGGTACCCTAAATTTGCCTCCCACAGAGACTGGCATTCCAGTCCTCTGCCATCCAAGATAATCGCAGTGGAATAGTGAGTAGCGGTAAGTCTGAACTGTGCCTCCACAGCACAGGAAATTCTGCAGAATATAGCCGCTGTCAGTGGAAAGCATGCCGCACACAAATAAACACCACAGATTCATTTGTATGGGAGTTATGAAAAATGCTGAACACACATGACTGCCAATTTTTGGCACTCATGCAAATGAAAAGAGAGCCATACATGCATGACCACTTATTCGTTCCAAACAATGCACAACTAGGTCCCTTTGTTGAGATAGATATTGGTCCTATGGATATACCACAATTGCCCAAGTTAGGACAACCCATTTAAGTCAAATTAAAACAAGTTCATTTTGCAATGTGCATGTTGATGTGAATGGGAATACAGTGACACCATATAAGAAATGGGACAGGGAGGCGCACCATAAAAGGGCTGGTTGGAATCTTAAGGTGAGTACGGCACAGAACAGTATCTGCCTGAAGGTGTGCAAGAGTAGAGGAAGCTCAACATCATTAGGGGCATTGTGAGCAGTAGCCTGTTTGCCCTGCACATCTCCCTGCTGGGGTCCATCTGGAGTCCCCTGGCAGTGGCAAAAGAAGACTACTGTAAAGAAGTGATGCAGCAGTCAAGAAAAGCTCCCACACCTGCAGAAGTGTGGAGCACAGGTCCACAAAGTGTAAAGTAGTGGCTGGACAGGTGGGATTGGGCAGCTGACCATCTATTGGCACTAGAGATGGCATGTAGAGGAGATGCCCAAGAGGGAGAAAGTACTACCAAGTGTAATGATGTGCAGGTGCTGCGTATGTCACCACGGAACAGACGGACCAATAGTTAAACGGGAGGTTTATTTAAAGGGATTAACACTGGCAAAATAACAGTGCGAATATTGATAATATGGAAACGGGTAGTAAAAGCTGTCAAAAAGGCATAAACAGTAATAAACAGCATTATAAGGGGTTTTCTTATGAAAGAACTTATCAGTCTGGAGGGGACTTGCTTGAAGGGTCGGACTTCTCCCACGTTGGCACCGAATCACCAGTGGCGCTTGTAGTCTGAAGTCTCTCTGTACTCTGTGGTCCTTATCAACTCCCAGCCGAGGTCCAAGGGGTTACTGCGGGAGCCAGAGGGGTACGAGAGAAACAGGATCAATTCTGCTCCGAGTCCTTCTTTCCAGCACTACAATGAAGCCTCTCCACAGGAATCAGGGGCTCTGCACTAACACTGCGGGTACCGGGGGTCACTATCTCCAGACAGGTCACAGTCTCAACACAGGACACAGCCTCAACACAGGCCACGGTCTCTACACTGACCTCAATCTCTGTACGGGCCACAGTCTCAATACAGGCATCTGCGGGTCTCAGTCTTCCCACGGGGATCAAAGCACGCCTTAGCTGTCACTGCAGTCTCTGGCTCTACGTACTCACAGACTGTAGTCTCTGTGTGCGGCACCCTGGTCTTTGCCTCCTGAACGGGAGCTCTGTCTCTCTCCCGGTCTGCGTCAGCGTCCTCCTCTTTCTGCTGCCCAGGCTGTACTGAGGGAAGCGCGCCTACTTTTCCCGCTCTGCGCCCAGCTTCCTTCCTGTTCCCGGCCCCTCTACTGTCCCCCGGGGAACCTGCTGTACTGCTCAATGGTTCCAGGCACAGAGCAGAGGAGGCAACCCTCCCCCAGCTCTTCCTGTACTTCACCCACTTACATTAGCAGAGCGCTATTGATGGAAGAGGGGGCTCCCACGTGATGTCGAGGGGGAAGTCTGCTGAAGATACTGCAAAAAAGACCTAGCAGGCGAAAAAGGGATCCATCCCAACAGGGTGGCCAGCTGAGGAGGGTCAGGTGGCTCCTGCTAAACAGGACCATGTGCTAATGCTGGGGTGCCGATCCTAGAGAGGTGAGGTGAACGATGGCCTGATGGGTCTGAAGTGAGATGACAAAGCTGCAAAGAATGATCATCCATAGTTTTTTTTAAGGAGCTAAATGTGGCGTGAATCTAACGTTTCCAGTCATCGGGATACTAATGAGCGCCTACAATGAAAGTACTGTCACGTTGCTCACAGTGTTGTGGCTTTAGAAGTATGCAGTTATGTTTTATAAGTCGAAGATTTTCATGCAGGGTCATTGATTATTAAAACAAAAGTACATTAGAGGAGACACAGATCAACCACATAAATTTGGACGGCACTTTCAAAAAGCATTTTTGGTCTAAAAGGCAAAACGTTTTAAATTATTTTTATTTATAAAATTTTGATTATAAATAAATATGGTTTTATGATTCCATAAAAAATATTTCATGATTGGAAGTGATCTAGAGTTTACCAATTCAGCTGAGGATAATTATGAAAGAATATGTTGTTATATACCAATTTAACACATGGTGATGGAGAATACAATTTTAAGTAAAGAAAAAAAAATCAGTTTTAATTAATTTTGCCCCTCCTTGCCTTCTGCCTTTTATGACATACTGTACAGTTTATTCTCCTGACTCACTGAATACACCCATGGATGATCCTGATTTTCCATGGATGGAGTGGTGAGATGAGATTGACACCAGAGCATCTCAAAACTTTGTTGGTCACCAGACACTTTTAAAGATGAAGTTTTGTCCCTGGTGCCAAAATCTAGTAATGTTATGATAACCCTGGTGTCACCAGTGCCCAATAGTATGAGAAGGAGATGGTTTCTTTTCATGTGTGCTGGTAAAAACATAAGAAAAAATGTTGGATGGTGTGCCCTTTTACAGTCATATGTAAAAGTTTGGGCACCCCTATTAATGTTAACCTTTTTTATTTATAACAATTTTGGTTTTTGCAACAGCTATTTCAGTTTCATATATCTAATAACTGATGGACTCAGTTATATTTCTGGATTCAAATGAGGTTTATTGTACTAACAGAAAATGTGCAATCTGCATTTTAACAAAATTTGACCAGTGCAAAAGTATGGGCACCTCAACATAAAAGTGACATTAATATTTCGTAGATCCTCCTTTTGCAAAAATAACAGCCTCTAGTCGCTTCCTGCAGCTATTAATGAGTTCCTGGATCCTGGATGAAGGTATTTGTGACCATTCCTGTTTACAAAACAATTCCAGTTCAGTTAAGTTTGATGGTCGCCGAGCATGGACAGCCCGCTTCAAATCATCCCACAGATGTTCAATGATATTCAGGTCTGGGGACTGGGATGGCCATTCCAGAACATTGTAATTGTTCCTCTGCATGAATGCCTGAGTAGATTTGGAGCTGTGTTTTAGATCATTGTCTTGCTGAAATATCCATCCCCTGCGTAACTTCAACTTTGTCACTGATTCTTGCACATTATTGTCAAGGATCTGCTGATACTGAGCTGAATCCATGCGACCCTCAACTTTAACCAGATTCCCGGTGCCGGCATTGGCCACACAGCCCCAAAGCATGATGGAACCTCCACCAAATTTTACTGTGGGTAGCAAGTGTTTTTCTTGGAATGCTGTGTTTTTTAGCCTCCATGCATAATGCCTTTTTGTATGACCAAACAACTCAATCTTTGCTTCATCAGTCCACAGGACCTTCTTCCAAAATGTAACTGGCTTGTCCAAATGTGCTTTTGCATACCTCAGGCGACTCTGTTTGTGGCGTGCTTGCAGAAATGGCTTCTTTCGCATCACTCTCCCATACAGCTTCTCCTTGTGCAAAGTGCGCTGTATTGTTGACCGATGCACAGTGACACCATCTGCAGCAAGATGATGCTGCAGGGCTTTGGAGGTGGTCTGTGGATTGTCCTTGACTGTTCTCACCATTCTTCTTCTCTGCCTTTCTGATATTTTTCTTGGCCTGCCACTTCTGGACTTAACAAGAACTGTACCTGTGTTCTCCCATTTCCTTACTACGTTCCTCACAGTGGAAACTGACAGGTTAAATCTCTGAGACAACTTTTTGTATCCTTCCCACTGAAAAGTATGTTGAATAATCTTTGTTTTCAGATCATTTGAGAGTTGTTTTGAGGAGCCCATGATGCCATTCTTCATAGGAGAATCAAATAGGAGAACTACTTGCAAGTGGCCACCTTAAATACCTTTTCTCATGATTTGATACACCTGGCTATGAAGTTCAAAGCTCAATGAGGTTACAAAACCAATTTAGTGCTTCAGGAAGTCAGTAAAAAGTAGTTAGGAGTGTTCAAATCAAGAAAATGATAAGGGTGCCCATACTTTTGCACCGGTCAAATTTTGTTAAAATGCAGATTGCACATTTTCTGTTAGTACAATAAACCTCATTTGAATCCAGAAATATAACTGAGTCCATCAGTTATTAGATATATGAAACTGAAATAGCTGTTGCAAAAACCAAAATTATTATAAAGAAAAAAGGTTAACATTAATAGGGGTGCCCAAACTTTTACATATGACTGTATATATTATAGGATATAGTGGCCCTTTTTTGGTACAGTGGTTTCCCACTCAGGGATGTTGGAAGGATGCAGGAGTGCACAGTTGACGCTTACTCACGAGGAGGCAACGAGCTTGATGGTGAACAGTCTTACGAGAGGCAACAAAGTGACTTGGTCAAAGGTAGACAGTGGACAATTGTAAAATTGATTTATACTTTTGACACTGTATAAAGCATTTCTTGTCATATCATTACATAGCAATAAGGTAACTTTGGTAACCAGGTGGTATTACTACTGTAACAGAATCAACAGTCCCTTAGAGCAACCAGTTAGGAAACAAAAGTCCAAAAAATCACACTGACTATGCAAAATCATACTTTTTAGCTAGAGGCTAGTGTATCACTTTAGGGATTTCAGGAGTCTCATTTGGCTTCCAAACATTTGGTTGGGGATCACCGATGTACTATTTTCTTATAATATACACAGTACCTTTCTCTGATTTGGCCAAATCAATGTCATCCATGGATTCAACATACAACAACTAGACCAGTGTGACGCTAGTCACTACTCGCGGATAAGAAGTGAGGTGGGGTTGTCAAGAGGTCTGAGGTCAAAAGCCAAGAAAGTATGTCATAGAAAAAGGGGTGAGACATAGGCGTAGTCAGGAAACAGCACGAGGTCAGAATTCAGAGAAGGTAGTGGGTCAAGACAAAAGGGCTAGGCAAGTGGATGGTCAAGAGAAATCCAAGGTTGAGCAGCAAAGATCAGAATACACACAAGGAGAACAGAGTAAGCGCACACCTCACGAGCAAAGCTACAATTGGCAGCAACCAAAGGCATGGAGTTGGTTAATTAGCCAGATAATTACTCTGAAGAAGATACACATTGTTAGACGTCAGGTTCCTGCAACTACACAGCAGGAATCCAGAGCCTTGCATTCAGCGGCCTCTGTTGTGAGTTCATTTTCTGGTCTACCAGTCAGGCTCCCTCTGGTGGTAACAGGAGGTAGTTGGGCTGATTTAATCAGTAGAGATCTGCCACCTGATAATGAGGATGACGATTGGACCTCAGGAATCTCAGATTGGATTTAAGACAGCCGATGCCCTACTCTGGTGCTGGTGATTCCTTCTGCTTGTCAGGTGTTGGTTCTCAGCTCTATTCCAGTCAGCTCAAGCTAAGTTTCTCTGCTAATGTTCACACTTGATTTTGTTGTTCTATTCAGTTTTTTGTGTGGTCAGCCAGCCCCGGCTTGGGCTGTGCTGAATTTCCACTCTTATTTATCTGTATTTGCCAATTTGCTTTTTGTCCCTTATTAGATTGACCTCTTTTTGCTCTGTCTCAGAATATTTCAGAGTGCTGATATACTGGGAGAAGTCTAGTGACTTCAGGGTTAATTTTGTTATCAGAAGTGTTGGACATTATTTTGTAGGGTTTTGGTCAGATTGCAGACAGTGTCTGTCCTTTCCTCTCCTTTCTAGTTAGTTTGGGCCCCATCATTTGCTCAGCCTATTTTCCTACCTGTGTTTGTGTTTTCATCTTGTTTCACTGTCAATACATGTGTGGGGACTGTCTATTCCTTTGGGGTCTGCTCTGGGGCAGTTAGTTTTCCCTTTTCTTGCTTTAGGCTTATTTAGTCCTCCAGCCGTGACGAGGTGTCTAGGTTCATCGTAGGCACGCTCCACGTCTGCTGCTAGTTGTGTGGTAGGATTAGGGATCTGCAATCTGCATAGTTACCATCCTCTCTGGTTTTTCTGGGCTTAGCATGTTTAGGTTTTTTCCTCCTCTGTGACCCATTCATAACAGGTCTCCCATTCCCCGTCAACCACAGAGGAGCCTGCTCAGCAGTTCCGTCGTTCCAGACGCTCTGCTCAGACCAGCTCTGTGGGTCTGGCTGTTGCTGCCACCTCTGGGCCAGCAATAGCAACTCAGGCTGCTCAGCAGCAAGCTGCTCCAGAGGCTAAGTCCTTCCATCGCTCCACTGAGCATGCTCACGAGACCATCTCCCATTGGAGATCGGGAGTCACATGCACAGGTCCTTCTCCAGATCTGATTGGTCCATCTCAGGGATCTGGAAGCTTCCGGAAGGTCCCGGCTATAAAAGGTTTGCATGGCCGCTCGGCCATGCGCTAGTATAGACTCTAGTTGCTAACTGTGTGAATGATGATGAATGTATTGACTTGCAAATGACTCATTAAGATTCCCCTCCCTCTGATATTACGTGTGTGGATAGGTAACTAGTGTTAGAGTCAGCACCAGTCAGTGGCAAGCTACAGGCCACATTGCACATCCTCCACAGTGCTAGCGTCCGACAGTGTGCCTGCTACCGGGCATTGTCGTATAGCGGCAGTGTCTGTCGTCGCGCTGCAGTCAGCAGTACTTCTTGGAGTCAGCAGTTGCGACGCCGCACGCATGGTAGGTCTAGACGGACGCGTTCCCGGGTCTTGGGCCCAGTCCTGTGACCATATACCGTGTGTGCATTCCACTGAGTCCTGTGACGTCAACAGGCTCGGTATTTGTATTTAACACCTCGGCACCTCTGTGAAGAAACAGAGACCGCCCAGCGCACTCCGAGTGACGTTCAACCTGCGTGCGTTATACCGCCATATTGGGTGTCTGCCATTACCTAGCAGCAGTGTAACACCTTCTGCACGGTGGACCCCGGGCGGCAAATGCACTTATTATTTATTATTTAGTGCATTCCGCCGTCCCTAACACACATGATGAAGCCCTGGAACATCCTGGTCCTGAACATCTGTCACTCCAGACACTGGCAGCTCCGCTCGCCCCAGCATCTGATTGGACAGCTGAGCTGTCCATGACTATACTGACAGCTCAGCATGTCCTATCCCTAGATTGGATGGCAGAATTGTCATTCACTGCGTCCAGACACTCAGATAGGAGAAATCGTGACAACCAGTATCTTATTTAGACAACTTGAAAATATCCAAGCACCTATAAGAGTGATAGTTTATGGCTGCCATGTCCAACTCTGGACAATACCAAAAAACAGTCAGACAACAAAAATATATACAAACTGATATTCTCTTCATTAATAAATAATAAAACAATTACAGATAATTTCTATAATTACACAAAAGAAACCAATAAAGAGTTATGGGATAACTAAAGCATATACAGAATATTAGATTACATTGCAAACTATAACGGACCATCCAGGTTATATATTACATGCACACATAAGCACTAAGATCAGTGACTGTGAAAACTAGTGGGGTAAAACTTTGAAATACAAATAAGCAGTAAGGTAAGTAGTGAGTCTCCTCTACCAGATACTGAAGAGTATAAAGAAAATACTAAAAAAAAACTGACTAGTACCTCTTAACAGGAGAAAGCTGTGAATTGGTGCAAGCTGCTATGACTGTGTAATGCACACACACACACACACACACACACACACACACACACACACTAAAAAGAATACAGCTACAATCTGTAAATACTGACATGTAGGCAAAAATTGAATATATGACATTTTTACAACATTACTGCTATATAGAATATACTTATAAAATGTTTTTACTGCACAAATTGTCCAATTCATGTGTGCCCACCAGCCACGACAAAGCAATATTTCTATTGTAAGAGAATTTAGAAAGGCATATTTGATAAATATTAGGTTTTGTGACCTATCAGAGAAAGGTTGGCTTGTCAAGGCTGGTGGGCTCTCATTAATTAGCCAATTTGTGCGCTATGTAGCTTCATTTTATAAGTATATTCGATATAGCAGTAATGCAATCTAAACTTTCTTACTATCTATATTGTTCCTACTTTCCCAAAATACATTCTGTGCCCGGTGTCATCTAACCTAAAGCTGGAAGAGCTTGTGGTCAGGCTGGTAAAACTAGGTGGTTAGGCTGGAAGAGCTAGGAGGTCAGGCTGGAAGAGCTCACTGGTAAGGCTGGAAAAACTAGATGGTTAGGATGAAAAAGCTAAGTGTTGAGGATGGAGAGCTCACTGGTCAGCTGGAATAACTAGGTGTGCAGGCAGAAAGAACTAGGTGGTTATTAAACTGGAAGAACTAGTTTGTCATGCTTGAGGAATTGTGTGGTAAAGCTGGAAGAACACTATGGTCAAGCAGGTTGATAAGGCAGAAAGAACTAGGCAGTCAACTGGAAGAGCTGATCGGTCAGCTGGAGAAAATACCGTAGGTAGCTGAGCTGAAAGAGCTAGATAGATAGTCTAGAATAATTAGATGGTCAAGCTTGAAAAACTAGGTGGATAAACTGGAAGAACTAGTTGGTCAGTTTGGAAGAACTAGGTGGTCACAATGGAAAAACTAGATTATCAGGGTGGAAGAGCTCAGTAGTCAGGCAGGAAGAATTAAGTAGTCAAGCTGGAAGAGCCTGGTGGTCAAGCTGGTGTAGCTAGGTAGCAAAAATTATTGAAGAATAGTTTATAAAACTGTACATCCAATTAGTCTTATTATACTCCATGAAGAGAGTCCTCCAGAATTGCACTGATCAGACCAAAAGTTCAAGGTCTTTCTGTTCATATTTGCAAACTCTAATTACACCTTTAACTCATCTCTATGAAAAATGAACAAGCATAGATTCTTTTACTGATCAATTAAGACATTCCTTAGGTTATACATCATTTAAAACTGAGGACTATCTGATGGTACCAGTAGCTGCAGCTGCTCTCTAATTATTCACCTACCACAACTGGTTTTATCAAGAACGAGCTTCAATCTTGTTTTTTACCTCATTGCCTAGGAAAGCCAAAGGACTTATTGCAGAGTAAAAATTTCAATATTTTGCCTGTCAACACATTCATCTTTTCATCTGCCAAGTCAAGCGGGGAGCCACTTCTAGGGCTTTGTTCCTCCTGACACATCCACACTTGGCCGAAATACCGAGACTATAGCACTATAGAAAGTGCTGCTCACAGCTTTTCACAGGTACCTTTCCTTCAAATCCTATTATTCTTCACATATTATAGCGATGACATCACAATGTATGGTGCCTGTTGCTGACTAATGGTGCAGGCTGGAGAGCTTTTACAAATATTTCAACTGTATCCCATGGAGATAAATTAGCTATAGATGTGGATCAGGCATAAAAGGACACAAGCAGATTTGAGAAGTGAACACCAGTACCGGATAAAGTCTTTCTCCATGACAACTCAGCTCATTTTCCACTTAATTTTCATTGTACTATAAAAAAGTAAATTTTTCAGCACAGCTCCACTTTGGAGACTTGATTTGGCTAGAGCACTATATCAAAAATAAAAATGTACAGAAAGGTCTGGTGGCCTTTACCCTTTGTCCACAGCATTACATAGTTCTCATGACCCTTGGGACAATTCTTCATCTCATTCAGCAAGGGACCTCTTCCTACATTCCTGCCACCCAATAACAAACTGGGTTAGATCCAATCAGGGTTGACCTTACTCTTTTTAAGCCCCCTGAGTTGCCATTTATGCTCCACAATACATCTAGACTGTGTCATGATCCATGCTGGATCAGCACTGATATAAAGCACAGGTAACCTTTTTTTTTCCTAAGCTGTGCGTAAGGTTGGTTTTTGCCCCCGATGGCCGTTAGGAGTATTGCACTGTGGTGTCGTTTGTTCTAAGTATGCCCCCGGTGGTGGTGAGCGTCATTGCACTCTAGTTTCTTTAGTTTAGTGCACATGATTGTAATGCAGGTGTGATTGCTGGCTCTGCTATAAAAGAGTCACAGGTGTTGCAATCAGTGTTGGTGGAGGAAGGAGCTGCAGAGCGTTCCTTGCAGCACTGTCTTAGCCCTGGTGTGGAAGGAATCATAGGGAATTTTATTCTAGCTCTGACAGAGCTTGGTGGCAGCGATTCAGGAGGAGAGCTGCATGCTGGTGGTGGACTCTGTTGCCAGGAGCAAGTGCAACAGAGTAAAGCTAAGTTGTGTTTCCCTGTTTGTGTTTTTCCTTAGTATGTATTAGTATAGCGGTGGGGCCAGTGCCTGCACCACCCAGCTCCCTAGCAAGGGATAGGTGTAGGGTGTGCTAGGGATATTAGGTATCCTGATCAGCGCCCGGTGCGGAACCGGCATAGGGAACGTTAGGAGCGTTAGGGACACTGACTCAGGGGAGTGCAGGAGGTCTCCACGTCCCCTTTCCCTATCGCAGGGCCCACCGTTGCAACATTTCCTCCATTTTGCCCTCCCAAAGTATCATGTCAGCAGAGGTCTTGGCTGGCGGGGTACCAGAGGTGATACCGGTGTTTGTGGACAGCGGAGCAGGAGTCAGTCTGGTGGATGCTCGCTTTGTCCAGACTCGTGGTCTGAGGTGTAGGACGCTAGCTCAGCCTATAAGCGTCCAGGCCATAAACTCTGTTCCACTGAGCCAGGGGAGCCTGACCAAGGTCGTAGAGAATATCCATCTGCGTATAGGACATCATGAGGAGTCCTTGTCATGCTACGTCTTGGAGGGAATGCCAGTACCTATTGTTTTAGGCCTCCCTTGGCTGTAGAGACACAACCCGGTAATAGATTGGCGGTCAAGGGAAGTGGTCAGCTGGGGGCACTCGTGTGAGGGCTGCTGCCTAGGGACTACTGTCTCTGCCGTCTTTCTTCAATGGACCCCTTCCTCTCCGATGAGGGCAGCAGATGTGCTGCAGGAGAGTAGGGGCAATTCTCAACCCTCACCATTGGCCAACCCTGGGATGCGCAAACCTCGTGGTGGAAGGGGTTGGAGGGTGGGGTACCTCTTGGTGACGTGCGGGGGTGTGAGTGTGTTGACACAGGGGGACGCCTCTGTTGTCAATCCCAGAAAGAGTTCTCCAAGTGGTGACAAACGAACGAGTAGCAATAAACGTTCAGGTCAGGACCTGTGTGTGAACGAGCATGTATGGGTGGCCACCAAAAAAAATCCAGTGAAAGTGTGTTGTGAAGTGTTACCAGCTCATACCAAACATACACATAAGTGCACATGATTATAATGCAGGTGTGATTGCTGGCTCTGCTATAAAAGAGTCACAGGTGTTGCAATCAGTGTTGGTGATAGTGTTCATTTCAACCATCCTTGGTGGAGGAAGGAGCTGGAGAGCGTTCCTTGCAGCACTGTCTTAGCCCTGGTGTGGAAGGAATCATAGGGGGATTTTCTTGTAGCTCTGACAGAGCTTGGTGGCAGCGATTCAGGAGGAGAGCTGCATGCTGGTGGTGGACTCTGTTGCCAGGAGCAAGTGCAACAGAGTAAAGCTAAGTTGTGTTTCCCTGTTTGTGTTTCTCCTTAGTGTGTATTAGTACAGTGGTGGGGCCAGTGCCTGCGCCACCCAGCTCCCTAGCAAAGGATAGGTGTAGGGTGTGTTAGGGATATTAGGTATCCTGATCGGCGCCCAGTGCGGAACCGGCATAGGGAACGTTAGGAGCGTTAGGGACACTGACTCAGGGGAGTGCAGGAGGTCTCCACGTCCCCTTTCCCTATCGCAGGGCCCACCGTTGTAACTGTTTCCCTACCCCTTGTCTTGTTGTTTTAGTTACCGGCCTGCGAGCCGTGTCACACAGGACAGTATCACGTGCCGCGTCCTGTTGTTTTAGTTACCGGCCTGCTGGTCACGTCACACAGGACGGGTCCACGTGACAAACTGCATTTCTACTAACTACGTGACAGCCCTAATTATCTCTTGCATGTTTATAACATCTTGCTAGCCAAGGAGTGGACACAGACTGAAGAGGACCTTTGTGCAAGGACAATATATGGTCCCTTTGCAGTCCAATAGCACATTAAAATGAACAACTCCATTTGCATACGTGGTGAAAATTGGTGCCCTTACCTCTTGGATCCCTATGAGGCTCCAATGGTTGCATCAATGGTATGTCCACACTTGTGCAAGCCGAACCTTTTAAAAAAGAGATTAATATTAAACAGCGATTGTTCATTTACGCAGTTTTGCCACAGTTGACCCATCTAGGGCAGCACGGTTGGTTAGTGGTTAAACTTGCAGCACTGGGGTACTGGGTTGAAATCCCACCAAGGACGACATCTGCAAGGAGTTTGTATATTTGCGTGGGTTTCCTCCAGGTTCTCCGATTTCCTGCCACACTCCAAAGACTGATAAGGAATTTAGATTGTGAGCCCCATTGGGGACAGTGATGATAATGAATGTAAAGCGCTGTGGAATAAGATAGCGCTGTATAAGCAAAGCATAATAAATAAATAATAAATCTTGGCTTCCCTATTTAATAAGTGTATGTATATATATATATATATATATATATATACACACACATACTATATATATATATATATATATATATATATATATATATATATATATACTGTATATATTATTACATAACACAATCTGTATTAAAAATAAAAATGAGAAATCTTGGACTTTTCACTCCGGCTGCTGGGGTTTTTTTAGACTCAAACTCCTTACTGTTTCAGGATATAACACATGTACATAGTCATAATATCACGTACTGACTAGGGACTGTGGGTGCCTATCCAATCCCTCAAACTAGGGTCGCTCATGTCACCCTGATTACTCCTGAAGGTGGAAACACCAGGGCTAAATGCCTTGCTATGCTCCTATATTAACCCTTATCTTGTACCCTTCCATGCCCAGGGAAGTATAGTCATCATATACACTATAGAAGGATAGTCTCTTAAGGTGCTCCTTGCTTGGCCCCCATGTTGTTTGCAGCATAGAAAATAAATTTTTTATGCAATGTGATAAAAAAATAAAGTAAAGCTTTAGTAGTAGTTCACAGATCTGATCTTTTTACTTACAGTTTTTCCTTTATTAATCTTCCCCCCCCACTGAAAAGAATTGGATAACAAGCATCAAGAATGCCAGTGATATAACACAACATGCCACTGAAATCACGTAGCTCTGCATTGTATGAATAGGATATTTTGAAATCCTAATTTCTATAAAGTGCCCGCCAGAATGTCACAAAGCTGGTATGTGTTACCCTGGTCTTATTGTGCAGTTTAATAGCTGTACTTCAAAGGGGTGACATATTCACTAATCTTGGGAATCTAATGTCATCCAAAAGTAAGTTCAACTTCTTAGAACTAGAGTGAGACAACTTACTCAGGGTTCCACGCCATGCCAAGTGAGCGTGTAGACATCCAGTGCCTATGTGCCCTGGGTCCCTTGATAAAGCACCTGCTACTTCGGTGCCAGACAGAGATGGTATCAGGTGAGCCCTGGCAGTGGAGCCGGCATTCCGAAGAGGAGACAATTTACATTCCATGCAACAGTATTGTAGAGCCAAAGAAAATAAGCACAGGATCCAATTCATTGCTCCTGGCTCCTGCTTGCCTGACCCAAACCTGCTGCTCTCTGCACTCCTACCCTTTTGGCTACCCCTCTTGATGTTTTTAAACTTTGATCCATTTGAATTGTGGTCTACTATCCAAGAAATCGTTGAATATAATTCATTATGGAAGGTATTATTGGTTATGAGCAGAACAGGCTGACTGCCACCCTAGAAAAAAAGGCAATCTTTTGCAGCAAATTGCACACGCTATATGTCCTACAGTACCTTGACTGTTTTTGAAATGGAGCATTAGAAAATACATAAGGCCTACTGATTTATTGCAAAAGGACAGAACTTGTTTCCAGCTATTTGCAATGAGGTCATAATACTGATGTTCATTTTTGCCTGCTGAAGTCTTTACGTTCATGAAATACAAAGTGTCTTATCCTGGTGAGACTTTTCCAAGATCGACACCTATCACTTATCCAGAGGAGATGGAGGTAGCCAAGTAGAGCGCTCATCTATTGTCATCAGTCCAACATGTTTTTAATGGAGTGATGCCAAGCATGAGCAAGCTTACTGCATTCAAACTGGATATGGGACTTCTGTCTTCATGACTAGTGTGGGTCCCAATAGTGGAACCCCAGTGATCAGACATTTATCAAGTGAAAATTTGATTTTGTTCAGATTGGATGACCTAATTTCAAATCCAGACTTTACTTGTTTGGTGTGAGATGGTCAAACTGTAGTAAGTTCTCCAATTAGTTTTATGAGTGGGGTACAAGTAGTAACGTTTGCTGGTGTGAGAAACTTAACAGGAGTCATGATCTGAGGTGAGCTGGGATTTTTCCAATGTGACAAAGGCAAACTCAGTAGGAACTAATGGTATTAATGAGTCTTAAAGTATCTCATGGGTCATTGATGGACCTTAAGGGTCAAATTGGATATCTTCCCTTTTGGTAGACCGTAGGCAAATGTCATCAGAAGCTAGCAATTACGCAAGACACGAGTACTACTTTCAGAAATGAGTGAATGATTCATGGTCATTTATTTGGGGTTCTTCTTCCAAGGAGCTCTAATTCAAATGAATGCTTCAGTTTCAGAAGAACTCAAGGCTTTGTGAAGTTAATCTTCTGCAAATCCTAGGCTTAGAGCAGCTTTAGGTGTCAACACTGGGATACCTTGGAACACATATCTTCCTGGCCCGTGTGTCATTTCTGAAAAGACAGTGTTCAACACCATAGAGGACTCATAAGGATTGTCTCTGTATATTATAAACTGCACAGATCATCAGCAGTCCTCATAATCTCTATTCAGCATATATTGAATTCTGCATCTGTCTGTTTTAGTGTATGTCTATATACATAACGGTATCGTATGTGCAAGCGGAAAATATTTTTGTAGCAGCAAAACAGATGACATTCCAAAACGCTGCAAAAACAAAAATTGCTCACAAATGCATGGCAAATGTTTCTTTATATTTTCGCTAGAGATTTCACCCTTGTGTTAGATGAAGCGTGAAAATCAGCTTCAAAATTCATATGTAGATTTTGCTGCTTATTCGAATAGGTCATTTGAAGGTATCTTTCATGTATTCAAAATCAAATACTAAACTCATTTCCATGGATGAAAGTAAAAAGTGGAACAACAAATAGCGCAATAGGGTCTCATTCAGTTTACAAGAGAAATGATAAATAAGGGATTTGCTCACCTGATGTGGTTGTGAAAGTAACAAGCTCTTTGCAAGCTTGATGAAATAGGCTGCTGATCCATCCGTAATGATATTGCAGTATAGCGCAACTTCCACCAGGGGGAGCTGGTGAGGGAGGAGAGGCAGCACTCACAGTGTAGCGCCACCATGTGGCAAGACAGGAGCCACTAGGTGGTGAGAGTGGTCAGACGAGCCGGGTCAGCCACAGTCAGGAAACGCAGTACCAGAGGGAAACACAATACACGTGGTCAAGTACAAGCCAGAGAAGTCAGAACCAGCTGGGAGCAGAGATATCAGAGACATCAGACAGTCTGACAGGTCAGAGAGAAAGCCAGGTCACATACCAAGAAGTCAAAGCACAGGGAGAAAACACTAAGGCTATGTGCACACACTGCGGAATCACCTGTAGGTTTTTCCCCGCGGAACCGCAGGTAAAACCGCAGGTAAAGTGACCTGTGGTTTGGCCTGCGGTTTTGCCCTGCGGTTTCACACCTCTACTATGTTAAAGGTGTGAAACCGCAGCGGAATCCGCAGAAACAATTGACATGCTGCGGTTTATAAACCGCAGCAAAACCGCGCGGAAAAAACCACAGCGTGAGCACTGCGGTTTTGAAAACCCATAGGGTTACATGGTACTGTACCATGTCTGCGGAACTGCTGCGGTTCTGCAGGGCCAAAACCGCAGCGGAACCGCAGCAAAAACCGTAGCGTGTGCACATAGCCTTAGACAAGCGGGGAAGCAGGAGTAAATGGGCAGAGGACAAACCAGGGGGCAGCCTGGGAGCAGGAACTATGAGGTCCTGTGCACACGGTGCAGATTCTGTGCAGTTCTGCAGCAGATTTGGCCCTGCAGAACTGCACGTGATGTACAGTACCATTTAAGGCTATGTAAAACAAAAAACACTGTGCACATGCTGCAGGTTTTTCCGCACAGATTTGGTGCGGAATAAAAGAAGCAGCATGTCACTTCTTTTGTGCGGTTTTGCTGCAGTTTTCCACCTGCTCCATTATAGAAATCTGCAGGGGAAATCCGCACAAAAACTGCACTAAATCTGCACTAAAACTGCAGGTAAAACGCAGGTCATTTTACCTGCAAAATCTGCACTGAAAATTTCACAGCAGAATCCGCACTGTGTGCACATAGCCTAACTGATGCTGCCTGCTGGCTGCAGGGGACTGAAATAGCAACATAGATCCCAAAATGAGACAGAGAAAGTTAACCCTCGCATGACCAGACCGGGGAGAGAATAACAAGAAACAAATCCTGGCCTGGATCATGACACCACCAATGTGATGAGATGCAACTTGAAGGAAAAGTGGATATGTGGCTCCCCTGAGGGTTCAGTCGCCACAGAGGTACTGCACCTCCTCCTGAGGTGTGGTGCCCCACCATTCAGGTAAGGTGGAGACACCTGACCACACTTCAACACCTGCATCCCACACAACATAGTAGTGCAGCAGAGCACCCTTTGGTGGCTCCCTGCTTGGAACATGAAGCGTGCTGGGAGGCGGGTGGAATTTAGTTTGCACTAAAAGAGCGGGAAGAGGATAGGATTTAGTCAGTTAGTCACAGTAGTCTGACGAGGTCAGTCTGTGAAAGGAGATCCCCTGAGTGGGATGGATGAAGGACGTGCTGCAGCCAACCTCAGTGATCTGGGTCCGCTGGCACAGGAAAGGAACATTGATAGAAAGCCTGACTCTCCATAAGAAAGAAAGGATTGATACGGAACGTGAGGAGAAGAAGAGAACTAAGGATTAGGGTTAGAGGAGAACCCTTCCCAAGTTCTAAGCGCAAGGCCGGGGTCCGGTCCCTGAGGTTGTATGGCTACTAATGGTCCTGCAGCAGACACCGGAGGAATAGAAGTTGTCACCACTTTATTCCCACACAAGACTTGGGGGCACAACAGCAACGTGAGTGAGCCGGGACTTAGTAGCAAGGAGTCCCCGAAGCAGGCTACAGCTGTCTGCCGTACAAGTAGAATTCTTAGGAATAACTGACAGGAGGAACTCCAGTGTAACTCAGTACTGTGAGTACTTCACTCAAAGGCGCTAAGAGAGAGATGTTCAGAAAAGGCACATATGTTGGCGGAGTGTTGGAAAGGAGTACTTTCATCTTGCCTGGAAGTTGGCTGAGCTCCTGACCTGGAGGACACGGCACAGATGTGGGCACCTTTACCATAACAGACTGTGAGAAAAGCTTTGGAACTACATGCCCTGGTGTCCTCCACTTATTCCTGCGCCAACCTGCTCGACACTGCTACATCCCTCCTGCGCCCGACACTACACCATCAAAGTGTCACTTCACCTACACTGCCCTGGGACTACAGCCCTGCCTGTGGAGGGCTATAACATCATTGCTGCACTACACCATCTGTCCCAGAAGATCTGTCTGCAGCGTCGGCTTAACATTTGCCGAACACCATAGGTGGCGTCACGAATCACTCATAAACTTTCACCACCATAAGCACACTGAAACAACCCCTTTTGCAATGGAGCCCCTGGGCCACTGCTGCCATGACAACTCCCGTTGAGAAGATCAACCGGCCGGCCCGGTACCGAGTACCCCACGGCCCTGGCGAGTGAGGGCGCTCCAACTTGGCGTCACAAACAGGATGACTTAACAGCTTGTGAAAATGTGCAGAATAACCAATTTGATAGACTGTAAAATGAACGGTAAAAATGGCCGCCAGCGCGTAGAAGAAAGTCGTGACAACATGGGTGGTCCTAAGAAAAGACCACGAACTGTCCTGGGCCTCCCCTGTCTGAACTTCTATGCGACAGTCCAGATAGGAAGAGAAAGGAGAGAACGCCATGATGGAAGGAGAGAGGAGGCCTGAAGAGCGAAGTGAGGTTAAGCTGAACCTCCCCGACGCAATGGCTGAAGGCTCCGATCTGGCTTCCCATCTGGACCGTCAACAGCTGGAGGATGAGATTACCCGGCTGACTCACGAACTGCGGCTGAAGCAGGAGGCGCTCTGGATGAAGAAATGGCAGCACGCCCGGGAGGGGCCACCATCCGCCGTACCCCAGTCACCAGTACCCGCCACTGCTGCACCGGATCTCCTCCAGGCAAACCCTGTGGAGCTTGCAGCCACTGCCATACCACCGGTAGCTTCTATCACTGCCACCTTGCTGTCACCATCGCTGGGAGAGGACTGCCAGGAGGAGTTGTCCGAAGGCCTGGGAGCCGAAGTGGAGGAAGAAGTAGAGCTCCCGCCTGGACCTGACACGGCCGCGCAGGTCCCGCCAGAGACCCCCACGGACCCGGAGCCGCCATCTGCTCCACCACAGCCGACATCCGGACAGACTACCCCTGTGGATACCCCTGCAGCTGCCCACCGTCTCAAGCCTGCACCGCAGCCGGAACACCGCCAGGAGGCCCCAGGTAATTCTGCTGTCCCTGCACCTGGGAAGGCCCTGGGGTGTACGGCTGTGGCAGCGTCGGGACAGGTCGTGCTGGGCCTTGTCTGGGACTGGGACTCTGATCCCTGGGGGGGAAAGCCTGAACCCCTAGCGGTAGTGCCCCTGTCCACCGTGGGTAGCGGCAGGCCCTGGGAAGAGGAAGATGAGACATGGGCTCGTTGCCAGGAGACCATCCGCCAGCTGGCAGAGGAGCAGAGAGAGAGAGAAGAGAGGAGACTGGCTGTGCTAGGCCCAGATCTGGTCCGGAAAGAAAGGGTCCGTACCGGTCACTTTGGTCCCCGGGACTCGGCAGGATGGGGATAGGTACTAAATGTGAACCAAGAACGGGGGTTCGGTTTCATCGCCGACCCCAAACGGATCTCCGACCTTTTCTTTAACCGGTGAGATGTGGAGTCACACCTGAGGAAGGGACACCCTGCTAGAGATCTGCAACCGGGGGAATATGTAACCTTCACCCGGCATGAGGGGTTAAGAGGTTGGTACGCCATGAATATCCGCGGCATCCCTGAGGATTTTATTGCAGCCTATAAGAAGAAGAAGGCGTATGTACCCCAAGCAGGAATGCCTCCTACGGTAGTGGTTGCACCTACCTGCACCAGACAGGCTATATCTACCTCCGTCATCCACCCCATGGTACAGGTAGCTACACCCGCTGTACCTCAGGCAGCAATTGCACCAGCTGCCACCACCTCGTCCTATGTGAACCAGTCAGCAGGAAGAGGATGCCCTGAAGTGCTCCCCTGGAAGCAGCCAAGGAAACCAGCTTCCACCACCCCAGCAGGGCCCACCAACATTAACCCCTTCACTACCAAGGGTGGTTTGCACGTTGACTCCCGGGCCAATTTTTACAATTCTGACCACTGTCCCTTTATGAGGTAATAACTCTGAAACGCTTCCATGGATCTCGGTGATTCTGACATTGTTTTCTCGTGACATATTGTACTTCATGTTAGTGGTAAAATTTCATTCAAATAACTTGTGTTTATTTGTGAAAAAAACAGAAATTTGGCAAAAAATGTGAAAATTTCGCAATATTCTAACTTTGAAGTTTTATGCTGTTAAATCACAGAGATATGGCACACAAAAAACTTAATAAGTAACATTTCCCACATATTTACTTTACATCAGCACAATTTTGGAACCAAAATTTTTTTTGTTAGGAAGTTATAAGGGTTAAAAGTTGACCAGCGATTTCTCATTTTTGCAACACCATTTTATTTTTACGGACCACATCACATTTGAAGCCACTTTGAGGGGTCTATATGATAGAAAATACCCAAAAGTGACACCATTCTAAAAACTGCACCCCTTAAGGTGCTCAAAACCACATTCAGGAAGTTTATTAACCCTTCAGGTGCTTCAGAGGAATTTTTTGAATATTTAAAAAAAATGAACATTTAACTTTATTTCACAAAAAAAATACTTCAGGTTCAATTTTTTTTATTTTACCAAGGGTAACAGGAGAAATTGGACTGCAAAAGTTATTGTGCAATTTGAGTACGCTGATACCTGATATGTGGGGGGGAACCACTGTTTCGGTGCATGGCAGACCTCAGCAGGGAAGGAGCGCCGTTTGACTTTTTCAATGCAAAATTGGCTGGAATTCAGATCGGACACCATGTCACGTTTGGAGAGCCCCTGATGTACCTAAACAGTGGAAACCCCCCACAATTGACCCCATTTTGGAAACTAGACCCCCCAAGGAACTTATCTAGATGTGTGGTGAGAACTTTGAACCCCCAAGGGCTTCACAGAAGTTTATAACGTACAGCCATACAATTAAAAAATCATATTTTTTCCACAAAAATGATCTTTTCACCCTCAATTCTTATTTTTCCAAGGGTAACAGGACCCTAAAAGTTATTGTGCAATTTGTCCTGAGTACGCTGATACCCCATATGGAGGTGTAAACGACTATTTGGGCCCATGGCAGAGCTCGGAAGGGAAGTAGTGCCATTTGACTTTTTGGCTGGAATTGAGATCGGACACCATGTCGCGTTTGGAAAGCCCCTGATGTACCAAAACAGTGAAAACCCCCACAAATTACACCATTTTGGAAACTAGACCCCCTAAGGAACTTATCTAGATGTGTGGTGAGCACTTTGAACCCCCAAGGGCTTCACAGAAGTTTATAATGCCCTGGCGTGAAAATAAAAAAATCGTATTTTTTCCACAAACATGATCATTTAGTCCCCAATTTTTTTATTTTCCCAAGGGTACCAGGAGAAATTGGACCACAAAAGTTGTTGTCCAATTTGTCCTGAGTATGCTGATACCTCATATGTGGGAGAAAACTACTGTATGGGCACACGTCGGGGCTCGGAAGGGAAGGAGTGACGTTTTGGAATGCAGACTTTGATGGAATGGTCTGCGGGTGTCACGTGCGTTTGGAGAGCCTCTGATGTACCTAAACTATTCAAACTCCCCACAAGTCACCCCATTTTGGAAACTAGACCCCCACGGAACTTATCTAGATGTGTGGTGAGCACTTTGAACCCCCAAGTGCTTCACAGAAGATTATAACGCCCGGGTGTGAAAATAAAAAAATCATTTTTTTCCACAAAAATGATATTTTTGCCACCATTTTTTTATTTTCCTAAGGGCAACAGGAGAAATTGGACCCCAAAAGTTGTTTTGCAATTTGTCCTGAGTAGGCTGATACCCCATATGTGGGGGTAAAACACTGTTTGGACTCACGTCAGAGCTTGGAAGGGAAGGAGCACCATTTGACTTTTTCAACACAGAATTGGCTGGAATTGAGATCAGATGCCATGTTGCGTTTGGAGAGCACCTGATGTGCCCAAACAGTGGAAAACCCCCAATTCTAACTCCAACCCTAACCCCAACACACCCCTAACCCTAATCTCAGCCCTAGCCCTAACCCTAACCCTAGCCCTAACCCTACCCCTAACCCTAACCCTAATGGGAAAATGGAAATAAATAATTTTTTTAATTTTATTATTTTTCCCTAACTAAGGGGGTGATAACGGGGGGTTTGATTTACTATTTATGGTGGTTTTTATATTTGGCAGCTGTCACACGCTAAAAGACGCTTTTTATTGTAAAAATAGTTTTTGCATCACCACATATTGAGAGCTATAATTTTTCCATATTTTGACCCACCGAGTCATGTGAGGTCTTATTTTTTGCGGGACGAGTTGACGTTTTTATTGTATCATTTTCGGGCACGTGACATCTTTTGATCGTTTTTTATTCCGATTTTTGGGACGCAGAATGAACAAAAACCAGCGTTTCATGAATTTCTTTTGGGGGGTGCGTTTACACCATTCTGCGTGTGGTAAAATTGATAAAGCGGTTTTATTCTTCGGGTCAGTACGGTTACAGCTATACCTCATTTATGTCGTTTTTTATGTTTTAGCGCTTTTATGCAATGAAAACAATTTTATATAAAAAACAATTATTTTTGCATCGCTTTATTCTGCGAGCTATAACTTTTTTATTTTTTCGCTGATGACGCTGTGTGGCAGCTCGTTTTTGTGGGACAAGATGACGTTTTCAGCGGTACCATGGATATTTATATGCGTCTTTTTGATCGTGCGTTGTTGCACTTTTTGTTCGGCAGTATAATAAATCATTATTTTTGCTTTGTTTTTTATTTTTATTTTTAAGGGGTTTGCTAAAGGGGTTAACTAATGGGACAGTTTTATAGGGCGGGTCGTTACGGACGCGGCGATACCAAATATGTGCACTTTTATTGTTTGTTTTATTTATTTCCAAAAAATGAATTAGGGAATTTTTAGTTTAATTTATTTAGCGATTTTTTTTTTTAAATTATTTTTACACTTTTTTTTTAACTTTATTAGGTTGTCCCAGGGGGACATCACTGTCCTGTGACAGATCGCTGATCTGTCACATCACAGATCACTGTGACAGATCAGCGATCTGTCACAGGCATAGATGCAGACTTCCTCATGCCTGCGCTTTGCAGGCACTGAGGAAGTCAGCTCCCTGCAGGCCCCCGAAGGTCCCCGTCACCATCTTGGCTTCGGGGACCTGCAGGGATGGAGCCCCCCACGGCAGCGCTGCACATTGCGCTGCTGTGGGGGGCTCAGGGAATCACGGAGGGAGCCCCCTCCCTACCGATGCTTCCCTTTAACCCCCTGTACACCACGATCGTGTTTGATCGCAGTGTGCAAGGGGTTAACGTGTCCGTGACCGCCCCTGACACATTGTGCCGGGTGTCAGCTGTGATAATCAGCTGACACCCGGCCGCGATCAGCGGCACTCACCACATGAGCGCCGCTGATCGCACTAGACGTACTATTCCGTCCTTGGGACTTAGGTCCCAGGTCACATGGACGGAATAGTACATTCATTGTAGGAAAGGGGATAAAGAAAATACCAAAAACTAACTCTGCTACCCAGAAGGGTATTTGCATTGTTGTGCCTTAAAGTTATTT
The DNA here is from genome assembly GCF_039654945.1 of Dendrobates tinctorius. NCBI lineage: Eukaryota > Metazoa > Chordata > Amphibia > Anura > Dendrobatidae > Dendrobates > Dendrobates tinctorius. The sequence goes on from NW_027361754.1 coordinate 56,346,158, forward strand.
TTGTTTATTCATCATGTTTTTCCAGTTTTTGTTGCCCAGTTTTATTGGCAGCGTTTTCTTTACTAAACTGTGGAGATCATGGACACTGAATGATCCAGAACTTTAATGTATATAGTTGCACCTCTTTAGGTGCCCTCTCTTGGTTTTACATAGCCCTTTTTAGAATAAGGACTAACTCACATGGAGCATGGCTCCTACCAAAAGAACACTGCAAGAGATCCCGGCTGGGAGCGGTGTCCAGCACTTACAAGAATTATTGAAGTTTTGATGTGAAGTATTTTATAATGTGCCTTATGAAATTATTAATAGAGAATAGCTTTTATATAGAATCTAGTTAATAGCAATGACTAATAGGAATGTTTTAATAAAGAGATGAAGGATTTGAATAAAGATAAAGAATTGAAAAATGCAGGTGACAAACCTGGCATCAACGGTTGTCACTTAAGGTTAATAATAGAAAGTAGAAAATGTGAGATGATGAAGAAATATGATAATGATAACACTTGAAAGTGGTAGTGTGTTTACTGCTAATAGCACTTTGAATTAGGAATCGTAGTAAGATATAGATAGGTAGTTAAAATGTTTGTAACGTTCAAGACTCAGTGCCTCCCACATTGGGATGTTTAGATAAGAACTGATAATTAGCATTATAAAAATTTTGTATGTTCCTGTATTTTTCAACCTTTGTTTTCTTGCAGCTCGCGGATGTGCTGTGTTTAACGGGGGGTATGTGGCGCCCCTGAGGGTTCAGTCGCCACAGAGGTACTGCACCTCCTCCTGAGGTGTGGTGCCCCACCATGGAGGTAAGGTGGAGACACCTGACCACACTCCAACACCTGCATCCCACACAGCATAGTAGTGTAGCAAAGCACCCTTTGGTGGCTCCCTGCTTGGAACACGAAGTGTGCTGGTAGGCGGGTGTAATTTAGTTTGCACTAAAAGAGCGGGAAGAGGATAGGATTTAGTCAGTTAGTCACAGGAGTCTGACGAGGTCAGTCTGTGAAAGGAGATCCCCTGAGTGGGATGGATGAAGGAAGTGTTGCAGCCGACCTCAGTCTTCTGGGTCCGCTGTCACAAGAAAGGAACATTGATAGAAAGCCTGACTCTCCATAAGAAAGAAAGGATTGATACGGAACGTGAGGAAAAGCAGAGAATTAAGGATTAGGGTTAGAGGAGAACCCTTCCCAAGTTCTAAGCGCAAGGCCGGGGTCCGGTCCCTGAGGTTGTATGGATACTAATGGTCCTGCAGCAGACACCGGAGGAATAGAAGTTGTCACCACTTTATTCCCACACAAGACTTGGGGGCACAACAGCAACGTGTGTGAGCCGGGACTTAGTAGCAAGGAGTCCTCGAAGCAGGCTACAGCTGTCTGCCGTACAAGTAGAATTCTTAGGAATATCTGACAGGAGGAACTCCAGTGTAACTCAGTACTGTGAGTACTTCACTCAAAGGCGCTAAGAGAGAGACGTTCAGAAAAGGCACATATGTTGGTGGAGTGTTGGAATGGAGTACTTCATCTTGCCTGGAAGTTGGCTGAGCTCCTGACCCAGAGGACACGGCACGGATGCGGGCACCTTTACCACAACAGACTGTGAGAAAAACTTTGGAACTACATGCCCTGGTGTCCTCCACTTATTCCTGCGCCAACCTGCTCGACACTGCTACATCCCTCCTGCGCCCGACACTACACCATCAAAGTGTCACTTCACCTACACTGCCCTGGGACTACAGCCCTGCCTGTGGAGGGCTATAACATAATTGCTGCACTACACCATCTGTCCCAGAGGATCTGTCTGCAGCGTCGGCTTATGATTTGCCGAACACCACAGATGGCGTCACGAATCACTTATAAACTTTCACCACCACAAGCACACTGAAACAACCCCTTTTGCAATGGAGCCCCAGGGCCACGGACCGGGTCACTGCTGCCGTGACAACTCCCGTTGAGAAGATCAACCGGCCCGGTACCGAGTACCCCACGGCCCTGGCGAGTGAGGGCGCTTCAGATATGTATTCAAGATCATTGTGGTTTGTTCTCATGAAGAGGTATGAACACCTCGAAATGTTTTGACAAACAAGAACCACATCCATAGTGTACTTTATCTCTCGTCGTTTATAGGACCCCTGGCAGCGCGGATACATATGCACTTTTCCTCCAAGTTTGAAACTCATTTCCATGGTACACATAGTGATAACTGCTCTGCAACATTTGATCAATCCACCAATTGGGAATGAAATTATAGAATTTGTATAAATTTGCCTTCTTAAAAAGCTCTTGCTCTTTTTCATCCATTTGCAGCAAAGTTTCCTTTCTAGAGTATCCCATGCTTGCCAACTGTCCTTTATTTCCAGGAACAGTGCCAGGTAACTGCAAATTTTTGGCCTTGGAAATGTCCTTCATTGTTTTTTTTTTTTTAAATACTGATTCACTTGTAAAAAAAATTTTTTATTTTTGTTTGTCTGAAATGTTGCTCTGAGACACGCTTCCATACAGTATTTTTCATGTGTAATCGGCATTTGCAGATTTATTTCAATACAGTGTGCATGGGAGAGCCGATGTAACTATACCTTGCTTGACCCACTGGTGGACACGGACAGAAAAGTGCTCCTATGCAAGAACAATATATGGGCCCTTTGCAGTCTGATAGCTCATCATAATGCTCAATTCCAGCTGTTTTGGAGGTGGATGTGTACCCCTTCCCTCTTGGGCCCCTGTGTGGCTGTACAGGTGGCACCAATTATATGTCTGCCCCTACCATGACCCTTCTATCTGAAGTGACATACAACTGTCATTGGCTTCATTGTTCCTCTGCACAGTATGTTTGCCCATACTAATTGGTAAAAAACGTCAAAGGGGGTGACAGATTCCCTTTAATCTCTCCCTCTCCGCACCTGTGATGCGATTCTCGCATGCAGGAGGATCAGATCACCGCAGCATGACACTCGGCTCACGCTCGCAGCAGAGTTTGAGCCAAGTGTCATTAGCATGTCGCATCCAATGCTCTCACATTGGATGCTACATGCTAGTGTGACCCCAGTCTAAAGTTTTTATACTGTGGATATAAAAAGTTTACACCAGGATTTTGACATTTTAAAAACAAAATCATACCTAAAGGAACCATTTCAGAACTTTTTCCACCTTTAATGTCACCTATAATAAGCTATACAATACAATTGAAAAATAAACTGTCTTTTTGGATGCAAAAAGAATATTAAATAACCAGCATAATGTTGTTGCATAAATATGCACACCCTTAAACTAATATTCTATGAAGTACCTTTTGCATTTATGACAGTACTCAGTTCCTCTTCCTTTCAGTAGCTCCAAATCTGTCAGATTATGCAGGCATCTCCTGTGTACGGCACCCTTTTCAAGTCACCCACAGATTTTCAATTAGATTTAGATCTAGGCCATTCCAAAATTGTGATGTTATTCTGTCAAGGCTATTTGTTTGTTAATTTAGAGGTATGCTTAGCGTCATTGTCATGCTGAAATGTGAAATTCTTCTTCATCTTAATTTTTTTACCACAGACCTGAAGGTTTTGTTGCAAAACTAACTGATATTTGGAACTATTCATAATTCCCTCATCGTCAACTAAAGCCCCAATTCCAGCTACTGGAAAATAGTCCTAAAGCAAGATGTTGCCTCTACCATGATTCACTGTGGGTAAGGTGTTAATTTGATTATGCACAGTGTTGGCTTTGCACTAAATATACCTTTTGGAATTATGTCCATAGAAATTCAACCTTGGTCTAATCAGACTATAACACATGTTCCCACATAATTTTGGTAAACTTGATGTGGGTTTTGGCAAAACACAGCCAGGCTTGGATGTTTTTCTTTGTAAGAAAAGGCTTTCATCTTGCCAACCTTCCCACAACAAGCCAAAGATGAAGAATATGGGAGATTGGTGTCACATGCAGTACACAACCAGAACTTGCTTGAAATACCTGCGGCTCATTTAACATTGCTGTAGGTATCTTGGCAGCCTCAATGACCAATTTTTTGTTCATGTCTTTTCATGAATTTTTTTGGGATGCCCAAATCTAGGTAATGTCATTGTTTTGCTGTCAAATTTAATCCCTTACTGAATGCCAATATGTCTTTTTACTGTCCTGAGATATAGGAGAATATTATCCCCATACGGGTGTCGGCTGTACACTATAGCTGGCAACTTGCTTCATCAGTCACGATCAGTGTTGACACCGACTTTATCTGTTTAATCCCTTAGATGCTGCTGTCAATAATGACTACATCATATAGAGTAAATGGATAACTGAGTGTGGGGGCTTCCTCTTTATCCCTATCGGCACCCTGAGATCATGATTGTGTGATCCTGATGCTTGCCATGGCATTTTACAGCCAAATAGCGGCGTTAGAGTCTGCCGGCTATAGTGGCCTAATCAGAAGTTAGCGACATTTAGGTGATAAATATAAACTCTTTCATTCCTATCATGTCACTTTGCATTAATTCATGAAAATTACCTGAAGGGTAAATAAACTACCTGACAGCATTTTTCAATATGTCAGGGGTGCTGTTTTTAAAATGATATCACTTTTGGAGGTTTTCCAATATATACAAATCCCAAAGTCACTTCAAACCTGAATAGGTCCCTCAAAAAAATAAATTTTGTACATTTTCATGAAAAAGTGGAGAATTGCTGCTATATTTTTATCCTCTGCTCGGGGCAAAAAGGCACCTTCGACTGAGCAGTACTAGTACAGCAGCACGATTACGCGGCACTCACGCTGAGCGCCGTGGCGATCGCGTGCGGATGTCTGCTGTATGTGACAGCTGACATCCCATAGCAACGCCCACAATCGGTGCTAACACCGATCGTGGGCATTTAACACCTCTGATGCCGCTGTCAGTAGTGACAGTGATATAGAGAAGCATCGCGCAGGAGGGGGCTCCCTGTGCACTCCCACCAGGACATCGCGATGTGATCGCGTTGTTCTGGTGGTCTCCATGGTGACCCCCCTGCTACAAGATGGCCATGTGATCCTTCAGGGAGGGGTGGCTTGTGAGTGTAGCAGGAGCCGGCATGCCTCCTACCCTGCCTGTCAGATCACTGATCTGATATTCTGCTGTGCAGTGTCAGATCAGCGATCTGACATTATATAGTGATGTCCCATACTGAGACATTGTAAAAAAGTTAAAAAAAAATTATAAAGTGTAAAAATATTTTTTAAAATCCCTAAATACAGAAAAAAGAGAAATAAATATTTTTCCAATAAATACATTTATTTATGTAAATAAAAAAGCAATAAAAGTACACATATTTGGTATTGCCGAGTCCCTAATAACCTGCTCTATAAAGCTGTCCCACTAGTTAACCCCTTCAGTGAACATATTAAAATATTAAACAAGGCAAAAAACAATGATTTGTCATCATACTGCCGAACAAACAGTACAATAACACGCAATAAAAAAGACGGCTATAAATAAAAGTGGTACTGCTGAAAATGTCATCTTTTCCAGCAAGAAACAAGCTGCCATATAGCTCCATCAGCAGAAAAATAAAAAAGTTACAGCTCTCAGAATAAAGCGATGCAAAAATAATTATTTTTTCTATAAAACAGTTTTTATTGTGTAAAAGCACCAAAACATAAAAAAAACTAAATAAATGAGGTATCACTGTAATCATACTGACCCGAAGAATAAAGCTGCCTTACCAATTTTACCACATGTGGAATGGTATAAAAAAGTAATTCCTGAATTACTGTTTTTTGTTCATTCTGTATCCCAAAAATTGGAATAGAAAGCGATAAAGAAGTCGTGCCCGAAAATGGTACCAATAAAAATGTCAGCTCGTCCACCAAAAACAAAAAGACCCAGGTTCCCATCTCAAGGAATTTTATGAAGAGGCTTTTGGTGGACAGCATGAAACCCTTGACCAAGGAGATCGCAGGCCTAAGATCGGACATGAAACATATAGGTCACAGAGTTGAGGCGTTAGCAAGCTCCCAGACTGAACTGATTGAAGCATCTAACTCACTAGGCGATCATCTGCTTGCTCATCAAAAACAGCTCAACTCCGTCTTCCTTGCAATAGAGGACCAGGAGAACAGGAGCATAAGGAAAAATATACGATTGAGAGGGATCCCGGAATCTTTTGCCCCGGAGTCTCTCAATAAAGTCTCCAAGGAAATCTTCTCGGCTATTCTGGGTCAGGACCGGGCAGATAACATCATTATTGAAAGGGTCCATAGAGCTCTGAGACCGAAGCCTAGGCCCTCTGAGCCTCCGAGGGATATAATTTGTGGACTCCTTAATTATCTTGACACTGCAGCAATACTAACGGGAGCCAGAGAGCACTCCCCCCTGAATTATGGAGATACCGCTATTCAAATCTTTCAGGACATTTCTCCCTCTACACTGGCCAAGAGGAGAATGCTGAAACCTCTAACAGATGCACTAGTGGCCAAGGGTTTGAGATTCAAATGGCTATTTCCGTTTGGTATAGGGATCACTAAAGAGGGTCGCCAGTTGACCATCCAAACCCCAGAGGACTTGGAGAACTCATGGGAAATACTAAAAATGGAGCCTATACCAGTCCCTTCTTGGTTGCTCCTAGATTTGATACCGGACAATCTGAAATTAGCAAGAATTCCGAAGATTGCTAGACCAGCGGATTGGTCTGTCAAAAAGAAAACTGCTTCTCCGAAAGTCAAGAAGACCTCTTCCAAACATAATTATCCTGAGCTGCCACAGAACTCTTTGAAACACATTTCATGAGGGGACTCAGGAACCACCTGGGCTCTGGTGGTCAAATTTTTAAATTTTTTCCTGTTATCTTTATTTCTCTGATACAAAATCATACTGGTTATCAGATGTTTTTCTAAATGTACTTTGATTGATCTTTTATAATTATTCTAAGTCACTGTTTGAGCCCACTATATCTAGTCTTCAAAATAGGGTTTTTACTACCCCCCCTGCTGAAAATGAGAAAGTTTTTGTTAATAGTTTTGTATTGACTTTGTTGTATTTTCACAGGTGCTTAATGACGGTGACAGATTTTTATGTTAGCTATGTCGGGAACTGAACAGGCTTCAGGAGATTCGATTACCGTGGCCTCCTTTAAAGTGAAAGGTATCAATGTTCCAGCAAAGCGTAGCCAAATTCTCTCTCTGCTAAGGAAAAATCAAGCACAGGTACTATTCATCCAGGAGACACATTTTAAGGCAGGAAGAGCACCAAACACATCCTTTTCTCCATACCCAATTTGGTATAATAGTTGTTCCCAATCGTCCTCAAAAGGGGTTAGTATTGCATTTAAGAAGGGACTGCCCTTCACCCTGAAGGACTACCTCACTGATGCAGAGGGAAGATATGTTTTTGTAAAAGGATTCCTAGCCAACACATTAATTACTTTTGGGAATCTCTATGCTCCAAATACTGGACAAGCGAGATGGCTGGCGCTGTTCAAGGAAGGCCTCTTGGTCCTGGGGGTGATTTTAACCTAACCCTTTTCACGAAACTAGATGCATTTAACAGCAAATCCTCTATTCCAAAAAATGAGAGGAGAGTCTTTTTGAATAAATTAAATTCATTAGGCCTGATTGATCCATGGAGAATTGCCCATCCTTCCACAAAAGATTACACCTTCTATTCAAATCCACACAATTCCTATCACAGATTAGATTATCTTCTGATTCAAACCTCAGCTGTCTCACTGATTCTAGACACTTCTATAGGCCTCATTACACTTTCGGACCATGCACCAATTTTCATGAAATTAAGAATTGCTTCGCTGCCCCGGCCTGCACCAACCTGGCGGTTGAACGAGTTGCTTTTGGGGAAACTAAATTTTCATATTGCTAGATTCTTTAGAGAGAGCACTCTAGATGGAGAAGTCAACCCAGACTTTGGGAAACACATAAGGCGGTCCTCAGCGGAGAGCTGATTTCATTAGGGGCTCATGTGAAACAAGAAAGAGAGAAAGAAATTTCTTCTCTCCTGCACCAAATCAGCACATTGGAAAGGATACACAAAAAAAGGAGGGCCAACCATGACCTTACAGATTTATCCACCCTGCATTGTAAACTCAAAGATCTACTCAACTTAAACTCTGCTAAAGTATTTACCCGGTGTAGACAAAAGGTTTGCATGCATGGGAACAAAGGGAGTAAACTTACATCCCGATTACTAAAAAAACAAAGAGAGAAACACTTTATCAAACAGATAGATTTGGGTGATGGCACCAGGGTGGATGGATCTTGTGAAATAGCGGAAGCCTTTCGGAGTTACTACAACTCTCTATATAATTTAGTCTCACCAGAGTCAATGAAAGATCTCATCGAAGCCTCAGGGAACATCCACAATTTCTTGGCCCAACTTTCACTACCTAAGATCTCTCCCCTTGGGCAATCGATACTTATGAAAGAAATCACAGCACAAGAGGTCAAAGACACACTAGCGGAAATTCCAAATGGAAAAACCTCGGGCCCCGATGGCTTCCCAATAATACATTATAAACAATTCGCAGACACTTTAATCCCTCGGTTAGTAGAAGTCTTCAACTCCTTTTTGAAGGGTGCAGCCCCCCCACCGCAGTCACTAGAGACATACATCACAGTTATACCCAAGGAGGGGAGAGATGACACGCTGTGCAGTAACTAGCATCCTATATCACTTCTTAACACAGATATTAAATTATGGGCTAAGATTTTGGCCTCCAGAATTAATCTAGTGTTGGCGGATCTGGTACACCCTGACCAGGCCAGGTTTATACGTGGAAGTGAGGGCAAAGAAAACTCTATAAGAGTTATACAGACTATCTCATATGCAAAGCATACAGGTCAGGCCCTCACGGTCCTCTCTACTGACGCCGAGAAGGCTTTTGACCGGATTGGTTGGCATTATATGAATTGCGTCTTGCAAAAATTTGCCTTCCCTTCACCATTTATTGAAGCTATATTTTCGTTATATACTTACCATACAGCTAGGGTCAGGGTGAATGGAATTCTGTCAGATTCTTTTAAAATCAGAAATGGTACCAGGCAGGGTTGTCCTCTCTCCCCATCCTTACTTGTCCTAGTTATGGAAACATTGATACCAGCTATTCGACAATATAGGGACATTAAAGGTATCAAGATTAATCGAATTGAAGTAAAGGCCGCAGCCTTCGCAGAGGATTTATTGCTGATGCTCTCTAACCAGGGGACTGCCTTCCCAAAGCTTCTCGAGATATTCTCTTTATTTGGAGAACTCTCTAATTTTAAGATAAACCTCGACAAATCTGAGGCCCTCAATGTTTCAATCAGAGTAGAGGATATCGTTATATTAAAAAAGACTACCCCCTTTAAGTGGCCATAGGAAAAAATTAAATATCTAGGGGTTTTCATAACGGAAGATCCACATTCACTTTTCCAGCATAATTTCACCCTCTTATTGGGGAAAATTTAAAATCTCCTTAGCTACTATAACCTCCCTTTTCTATCCTGGATAGGTAGAGTCAACGTAATCAAATCATATGTTCTGCCTAAAATCTTCTTTGTAATGAATATGGTTCCAATTTCCCTACCGAACTTTCTTCAAAACACTAAACCAAATTATAGCAAGATTTGTTTGGAAATACAAAAAAGCCCGGCTCCCTTTTAAAACTTTGATATTACCAAAACGGGCTGGGGGGCTGGGACTTCCAGAGTTGGTGTCTTATTATCAAGCCATGCACCTGACAGATGGATAAAATTAGTTCAACGGACAGATCAAGATTCCCAAACACACAACTTTTGGGTTCAGATGCGAAAAAATTAATATGGACAAATTACCCCACTTTTAAAATTGAATTTGATGATATTCTCCTAACGTCAATTTTAATCAGGCGTCTGCTGATCCTGAACCTTCCACCAGATTGCCATTTTCTTGATAGAATGCCAATAAAGGTAATTCCATATATCTACAACCCGGACTTTACGGATCCCTATGATCTATAGGCATCTCTACCAAATAAACCAATCTCCCACCTTTTGAATAATAAGATTCCTTGCAATAACCTTTGGCCGCTGTAAGACAAAAAACAACCAAAAAATTTCCTCCAACAGATCCACGTCTCCCACTTCATGAAACAAACCAAAAGAGTAATCACCCCCTCCCCCAATTGGCACTGGCTGGACTTACTGACGAAAATAAAGCCACCTATTTCCAAATTGACCTCTATGATATATGATAATCTCCTTAATTCTAAAATCAATTATACCCCATTATTTCTTCACTCTTGGGAACGGGAATTTAATATCACCTTATCACCAAATGAGAAGCAATTGATTTGTTTCAAATCCCACGGCCTTTCGAGATGCATACTGCTACAGGAAGCGGCATACATAATTTTATCAAGGTGGTATTACACCCCAGAGAGGCTCTTTCATCTAGGCCTATCTGATTCTCCGATGTGTTGGAGATGTGAAAAATCGAGAGGTACTATTACCCATATTTTATGGACTTGCCAAAAACTTTTAAAGTTCTGGCATGATATCAGTGATGCCTTGAAGGCCCTGGGAGTTTTACACTCTGAACTTGTTGCTTCTGAAGTGCTTTTATCTCTCCCTTCTACAAATTTCAAACCTAAAAAGCACGATATCCTGCCCGTGTTGTTAGGTGCCGCAAAATACTTAATTGCTCTTAGATGGAAGCAGAAATCCCCACCAACACTCAGGAATTGGCTAACGAAAGTCTGAGAGATCTTTCGATTGGAGGAATTCTCGAGCTGGGAAACTTTTTCCCATGTCCGATTTCTTAAGATTTGGGAGCCATGGATTAAATGGTTGGGGAAGGAACTAGATCCCAGGTTTTGTCTTTCTTTGCTATACCTTGGGGAGCCGCTGTGGTTGAGTACCCCTCGAGGAACGGCTCTTAGTGCCCCAGGAGGACGAGACGTCTTCGCTTGACTTTAAACCATAGAAGCCTTTCAGTCTCGATTCTTTACTTTATAGGTCAATATCTAATTTCATTCATATTATGCTTATTTAGACATATCGCCAGTCTATTCTAGATTGTTGCACCTGACTGTTATTTTGTTATTTTGTTATTTTGTTGCCTCAAAATTTTTGATTTCATATATGCCATCTCTACGTCATAAACTTAATGTCTTCCCTAACCCACAGATCTCTAAGAACTATAATGTTGTGTGATTTATGTAACTGTGGATATATTTGTCGTGTATCTTTAAAACTATAAATAAAGAATTACAAAAAAAAAAAGACCTCACATGACTATGGAAAATATGGAAAAATTATAGCTCTAGCTAGCTTTCACTGTAAAAAGCATCTTTCAGTGTGTGACAGCTGCCAAACATAAAAGCCCAATATAAATCTAGTATCGCTGTAATCGCACCAACCCAAAAATAAAGTCACCTAATCACTAATACCGGGCGAGGAATGGCATAAAAAAATAAATAAAACCAATTCTTCACATGCTGTTGATTTTTTCATTCTGCCTCCCAAAGATCGCTGTAAGGCTTGGCACACAATTATCCTGCGCTCTGCGCTGAGTGCTTTCACCAGGGTTTATGTGTAAATCTCTGAAATACGTGATTCAGACAGAACCTCTGGCTGATGATTCCCTATAATGAGGCAGATGGAGGCACTGTGGACGCCGTCTGACCTGCGATCCGGTGGCATCTGTCTTTTTAGGATTGCATAAAAGTGCCGTCAGCCACAGTTTTGAGCACTTCTGAAAAGAAGGACACTTGGATATACAGCTTTTGCTTGTTTTTGTCCACACTTGGAGTATGTCATATGCATTATGCTAATTAGTTGCTGTATGGTATATTTGTAATGCAATCTATTGTATCATCAATGAATTATTATTATTATTTGGTTATTTATTGTTTGATTATGTTTTATACCATACATTGCTATATTGTGATTTTGGGACCTTTTTTCATAGTCCGAGTATATATTCTATGTATTTGAAGCGGTGATACCTTTGGTGTTAATGCTTATATGATACTATGTCTTTTGATGTCCCTTCATTTTGGACATTGTATACCCTCATGTATACCCCCATGTAATCCCAGTAATGTCATATTGCCATACATTGATAGATCTATATTCCAATTGTGTCATTATAAGCACTTCTCTTGTATTCCCTGTGGCTGCGCCGCTGATGTGGTGCATGTGCGTCCGGCTCCCCGCTCCCGCGCCGCCTTCGGCGTCTCCCAGCCTCAGTGGTTGCCATGGTGCTCCCCTGTGGCTTGACGCCGACGCCGCTCGTGACCGCGGCTGCCGTGATCGCGGATGCGTCACTTCCGGTCAGATGGTGCCGCCACTTCCGGTTTCTCCGGTATTTAACTGGCATCTTCATTTCACTGGTTATGCCCCCTGATGAAGGACTAACCCTCCGAAACGCGCGTCAGGGTGGGTGCTTGGACACTGGAAGCCGCTGGGAGTTGTCCTCAGGTATATCACATTTGGTCCTTATACCATTATTGTGGCGCCCTCTATGGTTAATTTGCACAATTGTGTGGAGTGAGTGCTATATTTGTAAGACATCTCTATTTGAGGACATAGTGGATCTGTGTGTATATTATTATATTATTAAATTATTACATCAGACCGGCTCTCCAGTTCCAGCCCCCTTTGCTGCTATGCCCATTTGTTTTGGTTATGACACTGTATTGTCCCTGTACCCCTACCTGTCCACTGTCTTTTGATATATGTAATTATCAATACTAATAAACTTACATTTTATGATATTAAGTGTGGACCTTCTATTGCTTGTTTCTGGAGCTTTGCTCACGTTTTTAGTCACTACAATGACAGTTTGCAATTTTCACTCAGTAACATCCACTGCTGCCTGTCTCTGGAAAACACCCATGGAGTCAAAATCGTCACTATATCTGTAGATAAATTCCAAAAGGGCTATAATTTCCAAAATGGGGTCACTTGAGGGGGATTCTGCTTCTCTAGCACTTAAGGGCTCTTTATATGGAATCCACAAACTAGTCTAGGAAAATCTGCTCTCCAGGAGGCAAATAGCGCTCTGTCCCTCCAAAGTCACTCTGTATGGCAAAGTAGTGCTGTACAGCTGTGGCGCCCCCAGGAGTATGGCTTTGCCTTCCTCCAGGGAGGGTAATGCCAGGCTTGGAGGCAGTGAAGGGTCTCTCCAGCAGTTTACCTATGCATACAACACAGTTCCACTCCAGGCCAGCAGGGGGGGCTCTGAACCGGAATTGAGGGGAAGAGTGCTCCCTGTGGGCCAAGAGGAAGAGGTGGTCAGTTAGTGTGAGGAGGGACACGTGTGCAGACATGTGGAGAAACGCGGAGATTGAGCGGAGAGGAAAGGCTCATCTCCAGTGAGGGCGCATGTGGTTCACCCTCCCAGGGCTGTGGGGTACTCCGTACCGGGCCGGTATCAGCGGGATGTGTCACAGCAGTGGTGACCCTGACCGTGGCCCTGGGCCCCCAAGTAATAGGAAGATGTGAAAGGTGAAATGTAGTTAGTGGAATAGTTCGAGATGCCACCTGTGGTGCTCGGCAAGGGAGGTGTTAAGCTGTCGCTGCAGACAGATCCTCCGGGACAGATGGTGTGGTGCAGTAATGATGTTATAGCCCTCCACAAGCAGGGCTGTTGTCCCAGGGCAGTGTAGATGTGGAGACACTTAGATGGTGTAGTGTTTGGCGCAGGGGATGTAGCAGTGCCAGGCGGACGGACGCAGGAAGGAATGGAGGACACCAGGGCATGTAGTTCCAAAGCTTTACTCACAGTCTGTAGTGCCCGCTTCTGTGCCGTGTCCTCCGGGTCAGGGACTCAGCCAACCTCCAGGCAAGATGGAATGCTCTCTTCCAACACTCCGCCAACTTATGTGCCTTTTCTGAACGTCTCCACTATAGCGCCTTTAAGTGTGAAGATCTCCTAGTACTGAGTTACACTGGAGTTCCTCCTGACAGATGTTCCCAAGAACTCTACTTGTATGGCAGACAGCTGTAGCCTGCTTCGGGGACTCTCTACTCCTGAGTCCCGGCTCTCTATCCATGTTGCTGTTGTGCCCCAAGTCTTAGATGGGAGTAGTGCATTTACAGCCCACTACTCCACCGGTGTCTGCTGCAGAACCATTAGTGTCCATACAACCTCGGGGACCAGGCCCCGGCCTTGCGCTTAGAACTTCTAAGCAGGGCTCTTCCTCTAACCCACGTCCTCTGTGTTCCCTTTTACTCCTACGTTCCGTACTTGTCTTTTCCCTTCTATGGAAGCTCAGGCTTCAGTTCAATGTCCTTCTCCTTCTTTCCTTTCCCATGCCAGCTGGCTCAGATCACTGAGGCAGCTGCAGCACTCCTTCCTCCATCCCTCCTCCAGGGATCCCCACTCCTCTCCGAGTGGCCTCCTCTCTCCTCTGGACTCAACTGACTGAACTGAACCTCAATCCTGGAACCATCCCGCTTTTTTATATGTATTCTCAACTCCACCCACCTCCCAGCACGTTTAGTGTTCCAAGCAGGGAACCACCAAAGGTGCTCCGCTTCTCTCTAAGCAAGGAGCCGCAATGTGGTTTTGCTAAACTACTCTACTGTGTGGGGTGCGAGTGTTAGAGCGTGGTCAGGAGCCTCCAACTTACCTGGATGGTGGAGCACCACACCTTAGGAGAAGGTGCAGTACCTCTGTGGCGACTGAGCCTCAGGGGCGCCACACATGAACTGGAGCCTGGTCTCCACGGTTGTACGGGTACTAACGGTCCTGCAACAGACACCAGAGGAGTAGGAGGCTGTTAATGCCCTACTCCTATCTAAGACTTGAGGGCACAACAGCAGCTTGGATAGTGAGCCGGGACTCAGGAGAGAGGAGTCCCCGAGATAGGCTACAGCTGTCTGCCATGCAAGTAAGGTTCTTGAGAACATCTGTCAGGAGGAACTCCAGTGTAACTCAACACTAGGAGTACTTCATTCGAATAAGCGCTAGGAAGGACACTGCACAGCCCATCTGCTGAGAGAGCATCCCCGAACTGCTTCCAGGCTAGCCTGCTCCGGTACCATCTGTAATCAGGACCCTGGAGTGCATTTATCAAGTAAAGGTACAGAAATTGCATCCCGCTGTGTCTCTGTCTGCTTCCTACTTTTCCGGCACTGCTACATCCCCATGCCAACTACATCTACACTGCCCTGGGACTACAGCTTCACCTGTGGGGAGCTTTTACATCTTTGCTGCACCATACTATCAGTCCCAGCGGATCTGTATGCAGCGTCGGCTTAACATCTCACTTGCCGAACACCACAGGTGGCGTCACGAACTATTCCATTAACTACAAACCACCATTCAACACCCCTGATTACTTGGGCGCCCAGGGCCACGGAACGGGTCACTGCTGCTGTGACACATCCCCCTGACACCGGCCCGGTACCGAGTACCCCACGGCCCTGGGAGGGCGACCCACAGCCACATATGGGGTGTTTCTATATCGAGCAGCAATTGTGGGACAAATTTTGGTGCCAATTTTACCCATTTACCAGTGTGAAAATGTAAAACTTGGGGCTAACACATAAGTCTTTTTTCTGTATGGCAGCCTGCAGCTAATTAATTCTTGTACATGCCTTTCATTTCCGGTTCAGAGGTCACACCTTCTCTTCCTCCTTCCAGCCATTGTTAGTTTTCACTTTCTCCTGGGAGAGACATGCTTGTACCGAGCTGTGAAAGGCATCAGTCTTTCGACCACACACTTCGTTGCTCACACCTTGTTGTTAACACTGCATTTCTGGAGAACTTATTGTATTGCCAATCATACGCTGTATTTCCAGATTTCCAATTAAACAAGTCTGGAAACAGAAGGTAGGAATCTCTCCCAGCCCCAATCAACTATACCTCCATTCGCCTCATGTGGGGACAGAACAGTCAAAGGACTGCCTTGAAGCCCAGCAAAATCACCCTTAGGCCGGGGTCACACTAACCGACGCAAAACACGGTCCGTAGTTTACAGGCGTAATACGGATGAATGACCCCTAAATAGTGCTCCGTATGTCATCCGTAAGCAAGGTCGCGTATTTTGCGCATGTAAGCATCCGTATGTAATCCGTATGGCATCCGTATGCTGAGATTTTCTCGACGGCTTGCAAAATGGACATATAATGGAGCCCTATGACAGGTTTTATAACACAAAAGAAAGAATAGATATAGACACATACATATATATATATATATATATATACATATCATTGACACACACACACACACATATATATATATATATATATATATACTGTATATATATATTTATATTTCACAGAGTTCTTCATAGCAGGATAGCTGCTAATTCAATTGCCGGCTTTTGTCAAATCATTCTCCAACCTGACATGAAATGACACATGGTTTACATACAGTAAACCATTTCATTTCATGTTTTGTTTTGTATGTCTTTCATTAGTAATTAGATGAGGGTTGATGTGTAAAATTTGGTAGGTGTAGGTGTTAATTTAAGGGGTTAATTCGTTGTAAAAAAATGTATGGGCTCCCGCATTGACAAATTACCGGGGGAGCCCACACATTTTTTTACAACGAATTAACCCCTTAAATTAACACCTACACCTCCCAAATTTTACACATCAACCCTCATCTAATTACTAATGAAAGACAAACAAAAAAAACATGAAATGAAATAGTTTACTGTATGTAAACCATGTGTCATTTCATGTCGGGTTGGGGAATGATTTCACAAAAGCCGGCAATTGAATTAGCGGCTATTCTGCTATGAGGAACTTTGTGAAATATATATATACTAGATTATGGCCCGATGCTATCGCATCGGGAGGATGCGATAGCATCACACCTCTTGCCATGTTAACCCTCAACACACACACTCCTCAACACACACTCCTCTCACCTTTCACCATCTCCACTCACTCTTTCACTCCACATACGACCCCTTCTCTCACTCCGTCTCTCATACTCACGCCGTCATCGCCGCTGCTCCACGATCCCCGACATCTTCCGCCGGCGCCATCCTGGATCCAGACGTTGTCCACGCCGGCGACATGTTCTTGCGGCGACGCCATCTTGAGTATCGTGAAATCCCGCGATAGTCAAGATAGCGTCGCCGGAAGAACATGTCGCCGGCGTGGACGACGTCGGGATCCAAAATGGCGTCTGCGTAATCTCGCGAGATTTCGCCGACGCCATCTTTTTGGATCCCGAGTCGTCCACGCCAGCGACATGTTCTTGCGGCGACGCCATCTTAAATCTCGCGGGATTTCACGAAATCCAAGATGGCGTCGCCGCAAGAACATGTCGGCGGCCTGGAGAACGTCTGGATCCAGGATCGCGGCGGCGGAGAAAGATGTCGGGGCAGCGACGATGACGGTGTGAGTATGAGAAACGGAGTGAGAGAAAGGAACGTATGTGGAGTGAAAGAGTGAGTGGACGTGAGTGGAGGTGAAAGGTGAGAGGAGTGTGTGTTGAGGCGGTGTGGTGTGTTGAGGGTTAACATGGCAAGAGGTGTGAGGCTGTGTGCACACGCTGCGGATTTTGCTGCGGTTCCGCAACTGGACGGAAGTTGTTACAACCGGAAGCTGGTTAGGGCATTTATTATTATAGATATGTATCTCAATGACATGTATATACACTCACTGGCCACTTTATTAGGTACACCATGCTAGTAACGGGTTGGACCCCCTTTTGCCTTCAGAACTGCCTCAATTCTTCGTGGCAGAGATTCAACAAGGTGCTGGAAGCATTCCTCAGAGATTTTGGACCATATTGACATGATGGCATCACACAGTTGGCGCAGATTTGTCGGCTGCACATCCCTGATGCGAATCTCCCGTTCCACCACATCCCAAAGATGCTCTATTGGATTGAGATCTGGTGACTGAGGAGGCCATTTGAGTACAGTGAACTCATTGTCATGTTCAAGAAACCAATCTGAGATGATTCGAGCTTTATGACATGGCGTATTATCCTGCTGAAAGTAGCCATCAGATGTTGGGTACATTGTGGTCATAAAGGGATGGACATGGTCAGCAACAATACTCAGGTAGGCTGTGGCGTTGCAACGATGCTCAATTGGTACCAAGGGGCCCAAAGAGTGCCAAGAAAAAATTCCCCACACCATGACACCACCACCACCAGCCTGAACCGTTGATACAAGGCTGGATGGATCCATGCTTTCATGTTGTTTACGCCAAATTCTGACCCTACCATCCGAATGTCGCAGCAGAAATCGAGACTCATCAGACCAGGCAACGTTTTTCCAATCTTCTACTGTCCAATTTCGATGAGCTTGTGCAAATTGTAGCCTCAGTTTCCTGTTCTTAGCTGAGAGGAGTGGTACCCAGTGTGGTCTTCTGCTGCTGTAGCCCATCTGCCTCAAAGTTCGACGCACTGTGCGTTCAGAGATGCTCTTCTGCCTACCTTGGTTGTAACAGGTGGCAATTTGAGTCACTGTTGCCTTTCTATCAGCTCGAACCAGTATGCCCATTCTCCTCTGACCTCTGGCATCAACAAGGCATTTCCGCCCACAGAACTGCCGCTCACTGGATTTTTTTTCTTTTTCGGACCATTCTCTGTAAACCCTAGAGATGGTTGTGCGTGAAAATCCCAGTAGATCAGCAGTTTCTGAAATACTCAGACCAGCCCTTCTGGCACCAACAATCTTGCCACGTTCAAAGGCACTCAAATCACCTTTCTTCCCCATACTGATGCTCGGTTTGAACTGCAGGAGATTGTCTTGACCATGTCTACATGCCTAAATGCACTGAGTTGCCGCCATGTGATTGGCTGATTAGAAATTAAGTCTTAACACACAGTTGGACAGGTGTACCTAATAAAGTGGCCAGTGAGTGTATATACTGTATGTATGTATTCTATGTGTCTATATCTATTCTTTCGTTTGTGTTAAACCTGTCAGTGTGATTTTACTGTATAGCGCACTGAATTGCCGGCTTTTCTAAAGGACACTGGGTGCGTATTTCTCGCAAGTCACACATCTGGTCCGTGCGTAATGCGTATTTTTAGCGCACCCATAGACTTGCATTGGCGTACTACGGGCGTAGTACGCTGACAATCGCAGCATGCTGCGATTGGCATGGACCGTAGAATACAAACGAGAAATATACGGCTGATGGGAGCTGCCCCATAGAGAATCATTGGTCCGTGTGTAATGCGTGCTTTTAACACCTCTCACTCATCCGTATTCCTCTCTAGTGTGACCCCGGCCTCATATCCCAACCCATCTGCCTGCTCACATACTGCAGCCCCGCTCTTCTAAGAAACTGTCTGCAGCGTCACCCCAGACTGCATTGTGCATAGAGACTCTCTGTATATTATACAACATCGCTGCAGATTGTCGGACTGCAAAACCCCACAATTCTCCAAAAACACCTTGGGAATCTCGTCAGGACGTCTTAGGCCGGTTTCACATTTGCGCTTTATAGCGCAGTGACGGCCTGCGCACGGCCGCCGCTAAGCTCCGCCTCCTGTCGGCTCCCTGCCCGCCCCTTCCGGTCATCGCCGCCTACTAGCGCACATGGACGCTTGCGATCTGCGCACCCTATCTTTAGCATAGGGTGCGCAGATCGTGCGCTGGCCGTGCGCTAGCAGGATTTTGCCGTGCGCTGCGCACTTTTGAAGGTGCGCCCGTGTGCGCCGAACACAGCATGCTGCATTCCGGCGCGCATGGCGCACCTTCCAAACTCTCGCAACGCACAGCAAAATCCTGCTAGCGCACGGCCAGCGCACGATCTGCGCACCCTATGCTAAGGATAGGGTGCGCAGATCGCAAGCGTCCATGTGCGCTAGTAGGCGTCGATGACCGGAAGGGGCGGGCAGGAAGCCAGCAGGGGGCGGGGCTTAGCGGCGGCCATGCGCAGGCCGTCGCTGCGCTATAAAGCGCAGATGTGAAACCGGCCATAACTAAGCTGCACTGTGATTTCCAGCCTCCAATTCAAAGGTTCAGTTTCTTAAAGAGACAGTGCACCTTAAATCAAAATGGCCGAAAAAGACCCTTCACAGTCTCCCACTGCTGAAGCAGAGCAAATACAACCCGATACTGCCCATTATGAAGAGCGGGAAACAGAGTCAGCTTCACAAACAGACCAAGACTCACGACCAGTACGCTCCCTTAAGCCAACGTTAATGGTCCTCGAGAACTACCGTTCCACGAAGGATGAGTTCAGTGACAACCTGGACGTCCTATGGGAACGAGTCACCTCCCTCATGTCAAGCATCCAATGCCACAAAAATGATGCAGCAAGTCTACAGGACACTATAAAACAGTTAGACATGACCCACGGAAGATACAAGAGACTGTCCGCAAGGTACGTTGCCTTCCTAAAATACTCTAATATTGATGAAACCTCATCAGAATTAAGCAAAGTAGATACCACAGAAAGAGAAAGGGACACTGCCGTGCAAGATGCCAAAGATAAAGCGGAGCTGCTCAACTGCAAGAATCAAGATTCCACAGGTCAGGCTCATCCAGACACTCTTTTCGGTCATACAAATCATCCTGCTCAAGGACTTCAACCCTCAGCGACAGAATCCTAGAGGCCCGTTTAAACGCAGAGCGATCCCAACTAAGACATTCCTACACAGAAAAGAAAGCAGAAGCGGAGGCAGAAGCCAAGAAAGCAGGATGAGAGGCAGAAGCCAAGAAAGCTATAGCAGAGGCGGAGGCAGAAGCCAAGAAAGCAGAAGAAAAAGCAGAAGCAGAGGCTCGGGCAAAGATTCTTCAAACAGAAATGGAGGAAAAAAATCCCATTAACTGAAGTAAAAATACTCGAGCAAGCATTGAAGCAAAACCTCAGCTGTTTGTACCAGTGACTACGTGGAGAAACAGATATCCACAGCACACCCGTTCAACCCAACAATGTGGAAACGTCCAAGTCAGCCCAACTTACGGTGCCATTGTTACCCACAGTATCTGCAGAGACCCAAGACAAACGCCATAATGTGTCCCCTCAGGAGCAGCAATCATCACAAGACAACCACAAGATGTACTCCAGTCCATCTCCACAGTTCAAGCCGCAGTCATCGAAATCTCCAGAGGTTAAAGCACAGCTCAACCCTGCAGCAACATCATTTTACCTAGGAACAATTCACCCCTCCACACCACACAGCTTATACACCCGAGGGGCACCACAAGCTAACACGGTAACAAGGAGTTACATGTCCGAGTTTGCCAGGTTTATGGTGAGCAAAGAGCTAATCAGCACCAGCCTCTCAAAGTTTGACGAAGTCACAGAAAAAGAAGTAAGCAGGCTCCTTGCATCTTCTCGCCCAACCACTTGCACCAGTGACCCATTTCCATCACATCTACTCCAGCCCCTTTCCCCTGCTGTTACCCCTCACCTATCTAAAATAATTAACCTCTCTCTCTCTTCTGGTATCTTTCCCTCCTCATTTAAGCATGCCGTCATACATCCACTACTTAAAAAACCATCCCTCGACCAAAATTGTGCCGCTAACTATAGACCTGTCTCTAATCTTCCTTTCATCTCTAAACTCCTGGAACGCCTGGTCCACTCCCGTCTTATCCGCTATCTCTTTGATAACTCTCTTCTCGACCCTCTCCAATCCGGTTTCCACTCTTTACACTCTACTGAAACTGCCCTCACTAAAGTCTCTAATGATCTACTAACAGCTAAATCAAATGGTCCTTACTCCATGCTAATTCTCTTGGATCTCTCTGCAACCTTCAACATGGTGGATCATCAGCTCCTCCTCAATATGCTCCGCTCCATCGGCATCAAGGACACCGTTCTCTCCTGGTTCTCCTCCTATCTCTCTGACCGCTCCTTTACTGTATCTTTTGCTGGCTCCTCCTCCTCTCATCTTCCCCTTACTGTTGGGGTTCCTCAAGGATCAGTCCTAGGCCCCCTCCTCTTCTCTTTGTACACTGCCCCTATTGGTCAAACAATCAGTAGATTTGGTTTCCAGTACCATCTCTATGCTGACGACACCCAATTATACGCTTCTTCTCCTGACATCATGCCAGCCTTTCTAGAAAACACCGGCGATTGTCTAAACGCTGTGTCTAACATCATGCCCTCACTATATCTGAAACTGAATCTGTCAAAGAAAGAACTCCTTGTGTTTCCTCCCGCTACTAATGTAGCTATACCCGACATTGCCATTTCCGTGTGTGGTTCCACTATTACTCCCCAGCAACATGCCCGCTGTCTTGGGGTCATACTTGACTCCGATCTTTCCTTTGTCCCCCACATACGATCACTGACTCGCTCTTGTTATCTGCACCTCAAAAACATTTCTAGAATTCGACCTTTCCTTACTTTTGACTCCGCAAAAACTCTTACTATTTCTCTTTTTCATTCTCGTCTCGACTATTGTAACGCTCTTCTAATCGGTCTCCCTCTTACCAAATTCTCCCCCCTCCAATCTGTCTTGAATGCTGCTGCCAGGATCATATTCCTCGCCAATCGTTACACCGATGCCTCTACCTTGTGCCAGTCATTACACTGGCTACCCATTCACGCCAGAATCCAGTACAAACTTATTACCCTCACCCACAAAGCTCTTCATGGCTCAGCACCACCCTACATCTCCTCCCTTATTTCAGTATACCATCCTACCTGCGCCCTCCGTTCTGCTGATGACCTGAGGTTAGCATCCTCAATAATCAGAACCTCCCAATCCCATCCCCAAGACTATACACGTGCTGCGCCAATTCTTTGGAATGCACTTCCCAGGTCAATACGATTAGTCCCCAATCCCCACAATCAAGAGTCAGGGGCGACCTACCGCCCGTGCAGCCCGTTCACTGAATGGTGGCCTCGGGGGAGAGGGGGCCCCTCCCCTCCAGCACTGCATGGCTAATTATTTCAAAATTCAAATTAGCCATGTGTAGCGCAAGGAGGAGAGCAGCGCTGCAGGAGGACGCGGGAGCGGGTCTGACTCCTCCTGAGCAGGGGGGCCCCAGCCAGTGGCACATCACACAGCCGCTATGGGGGCCCTGTGAGGCAGGGGGGCCCGCCTGCCCCCAGTGCCGACTCTACCCACCCCCCCGCATTGAAGGAGGCAATGATGGAGGAGAGCGCGTCAGCTGACGCTCCCTCTACCATCATTCCCCGCTCTGCCTCTGACACAGCAGGTGTGTACCAGGCAGTGCAAGAGAGGAGACAAGAGCCGGGAGCAACGCAAGCACGAGGAGAAGGTGAGGATTGTGTTTTTTTTTTTTTGTTTTTTTTTTTAAATCAGTGTGAGTACTGGACTGTGGGGCCATGCTGGGGGGGGCTATATACCATGCTGGCCTGTATTATACCATGCTGGGGGGGCTATATACCATTCTGGGCTGTATTATACCATGCTGGCCTGTATTATACCATGCTGGGGGGGCTATATAGCATGCTGGGGGGCTATATGGCATGCTGGGGGGATATATACCATGCTGGCCTGTATTATACCATGCTGGGGGCTATATACCATGCTGGGCTGCATTATACCATGCTGGGGGGCTATATACCATGCTGGCCTGTATTATACCATGCTGGCCTGTATTATACCATGCTGGGGGGGGCTGTATACCATGCTGGCCTGTATTATACCATGCTGGGGGCTATATACCATGCTGGGGGGCTATATACCATGCTGGACTGTATTATACCATGTTTGGGGGGCCATATACCATGCTGGGCTGTATTATACCTTGTTGGGGCTGTATACCATCCTGGGCTTCATTATACCATGCTGGGGGGCTATATACCATGCTGGGCTGTATTATACCATGCTGGGGGGCTATATACCATGCTGGGCTGTGTTATACCATGCTGGGGGGACTATATACCATGCTGGCCTGTATTATACCATTCTGGGGGGCTATATACCATGCTGGGGGGCTATATACCATGCTGGCCTGTATTATACCATGCTGGGGGGGCTATATACCATGCTGGGCTGCATTATACCATGCTGGGAGGCTATATAGCATGCTGGCCTGTATTATACCATGCTGGGGGGGCTGTATACCATGCTGGCCTGAATTATACCATGCTGGCCTGTATTATACCATGCTGGGGGGGCTATATACCATGCTGGGGGGGCTATATACCATACTGGACTGTATTATACCATGCTGGGGGAGATATATACCATGCTGGCCTGTATTATACCATGCTGGGGGGCTGTATACCATGCTGGGCTGTATTATACCATGCTGGGGGGCTATATACCATGCTGGGCAGTGTTATACCATGCTGGGGGGACTATATACCATGCTGGCCTGTATTATACCATTCTGGGGGGCTATATACCATGCTGGGGGGCTATATACCATGCTGGCCTGTATTATACTATGCTGGGGGGGCTATATACCATGCTGGGCTGCATTATACCATGCTGGGAGGCTATATAGCATGCTGGCCTGTATTATACCATGCTGGGGGGGCTGTATACCATGCTGGCCTGAATTATACCATGCTGGCCTGTATTATACCTTGCTGGGGGGGCTATATACCATGCTGGGGGGGCTATATACCATACTGGACTGTATTATACCATGCTGGGGGAGATATATACCATGCTGGCCTGTATTATACCATGCTGGGGGAGATATATACCATGCTGGCCTGTATTATACCATGCTGGGGGGCTGTATACCATGCTGGCCTGTATTATACCATGCTGGGGGGCTATATACCATGCTGCTCTGTATTATACCATGCTGGGGGGGCTATATACCATGCTGGCTTGTATTATACCATGCTGGGGGGATATATGGCATGCTGGGGGGCTATAAACCATGCTGGCCTGTATTATACCATGCTGGGGGGGCTATATACCATGCTGGGCTGCATTATACCATGCTGGGGGGCTATATACCATGCTGGCCTGTATTATACCATGCTGGGGGGGCTGTATACCATGCTGGCCTGTATTATACCATGCTGGGGGGCTATATACCATGCTGGGGGGGCTATATACCATGCTGGACTGTATTATACCATGTTTGGGGGGCTATATACTATGCTGGGCTGTATTATACCTTGTTGGGGGGCTGTATACCATGCTGGGCTGCATTATACCATGCTGGGGGGATATATACCATGCTGGGCTGTATTATACCATGCTGGGGGGCTATATACCATGCTGGGCTGTGTTACACCATGCTGTGGGGACTATATACCATGCTGGCCTGTATTATACCATGTTGGGGGGCTATATACCATGCTGGGGGGCTATATACCATGCTGGCCTGTATTATACCATGCTGGGGGGGCTATATACCATGCTGGGCTGCATTATACCATGCTGGGGGGCTATATAGCATGCTGGCCTGTATTATACCATGCTGGGGGGGGCTGTATACCATGCTGGTCTGTATTATACCATGCTGGCCTGTATTATACCATGCTGGGGGGGCTATATACCATGCTGGGGGGGCTATATACCATGCTGGACTGTATTATACCATGTTTGGGGGGCTATATACCATGCTGGGCTGTATTATACCTTGTTGGGGGGCTGTATACCATGCTGGGCTGCATTATACCATGCTGGGGGGGATATATACCATGCTGGGCTGTATTATACCATGCTGGGGGGCTATATACCATGCTGGGCTGTGTTACACCATGCTGGGGGGACTATATACCATGCTGGCCTGTGTTATACCATGCTGGGGGGCTATATACCATGCTGGGGGGCTATATACCATGCTGGCCTGTATTATACCATGCTGGGGGGGCTATATACCATGCTGGGCTGCATTATACCATGCTGGGGGGCTATATAGCATGCTGGCCTGTATTATACCATGCTGGGGGGGCTGTATACCATGCTGGTCTGTATTATACCATGCTGGCCTGTATTATACCATGCTGGGGGGGCTATATACCATGCTGGGGGGGCTATATACCATGCTGGACTGTATTATACCATGCTGGGGGGCTATATACCATGCTGGCCTGTATTATACCATGCTGGGGGGCTGTATACCATGCTGGCCTGTATTATACCATGCTGGGGGGGCTATATACCATGCTGGGCTGTATTAAACCATGCTGGGGGGGCTACATACCATGCTGGGATGTTATACCATGTTGGGGGGGGGCTATATACCATGCTGGCCTGTATTATACCATGCTGGGGGGGCTATATACCATGCTGGGCTGTATTAAACCATGCTGGGGGGGCTACATACCATGCTGGGATGTTATACCATGCTGGGGGGGCTATATACCATGCTGGGCTGTATTAAACCATGCTGGGGGGCTACATACCATGCTGGGATGTTATACCATGCTGGGGGGGGCTATATACCATGCTGGCCTGTATTATACCATGCTGGGGGGGCTATATACCATGCTGGGCTGCATTATACCATGCTGGGGGGGCTATATAGCATGCTGGCCTGTATTATACCATGCTGGGGGGGCTGTATACCATGCTGGTCTGTATTATACCATGCTGGCCTGTATTAAACCATGCTGGGGGGGCTACATACCATGCTGGGATGTTATACCATGCTGGGGGGGCTATATACCATGCTGGCCTGTATTATACCATGCAGGGGGCTATATACCATGCTGGGGGGCTATATACCATGCTGGGCTGTATTATACCATGCTAGCGGGGCTATATACCATGCTGGCCTGTATTATACCATGCTGGCCTGTATTATACCATGCTGGGGGGGCTATATACCATGCTGGCCTGTATTATACCATGGAGCCGGGAGCAATGCAAGCACGAGGAGAAGGTGAGGATTGTGTTGTTTTTTTTTTGTTTTTTTTTTTTAAATCAGTGTGAGTACTGGACTGTGGGGCCATGCTGGGGGAAGCTATATACCATGCTGGCCTGTATTATACCATGCTGGGGGGGCTATATACCATTCTGGGCTGTATTATACCATGCTGGCCTGTATTATACCATGCTGGGGGGGATATATACCATGCTGGCCTGTATTATACCATGCTGGGGGGGCTATATAGCATGCTGGGGGGCTATATGGCATGCTGGGGGGATATATACCATGCTGGCCTGTATTATACCATGCTGGGGGCTATATACCATGCTGGGCTGCATTATACCATGCTGGGGGGCTATATACCATGCTGGCCTGTATTATACCATGCTGGCCTGTATTATACCATGCTGGGGGGGGCTGTATACCATGCTGGCCTGTATTATACCATGCTGGGGGCTATATACCATGCTGGGGGGCTATATACCATGCTGGACTGTATTATACCATGTTTGGGGGGCCATATACCATGCTGGGCTGTATTATACCTTGTTGGGGCTGTATACCATGCTGGGCTTCATTATACCATGCTGGGGGGGCTATATACCATGCTGGGCTGTATTATACCATGCTGGGGGGCTATATACCATGCTGGGCTGTGTTATACCATGCTGGGGGGACTATATACCATGCTGGCCTGTATTATACCATTCTGGGGGGCTATATACCATGCTGGGGGGGTATATACCATGCTGGCCTGTATTATACCATGCTGGGGGGGCTATATACCATGCTGGGCTGCATTATACCATGCTGGGAGGCTATATAGCATGCTGGCCTGTATTATACCATGCTGGGGGGGGCTGTATACCATGCTGGTCTGTATTATACCATGCTGGCCTGTATTATACCATGCTGGGGGGGCTATATACCATGCTGGGGGGCTATATACCATACTGGACTGTATTATACCATGCTGGGGGAGATATATACCATGCTGGCCTGTATTATACCATGCTGGGGGGCTGTATACCATGCTGGGCTGTATTATACCATGCTGGGGGGCTATATACCATGCTGGGCTGTGTTATACCATGCTGGGGGGACTATATACCATGCTGGCCTGTATTATACCATTCTGGGGGGCTATATACCATGCTGGGGGGGTATATACCATGCTGGCCTGTATTATACCATGCTGGGGGGGCTATATACCATGCTGGGCTGCATTATACCATGCTGGGAGGCTATATAGCATGCTGGCCTGTATTATACCATGCTGGGGGGGGCTGTATACCATGCTGGTCTGTATTATACCATGCTGGCCTGTATTATACCATGCTGGGGGGGCTATATACCATGCTGGGGGGCTGTATACCATGCTGGTCTGTATTATACCATGCTGGCCTGTATTATACCATGCTGGGGGGGCTATATACCATGCTGGGGGGCTATATACCATACTGGACTGTATTATACCATGCTGGGGGAGATATATACCATGCTGGCCTGTATTATACCATGCTGGGGGGCTGTATACCATGCTGGGCTGTATTATACCATGCTGGGGGGCTATATACCATGCTGGGCTGTGTTATACCATGCTGGGGGGACTATATACCATGCTGGCCTGTATTATACCATTCTGGGGGCTATATACCATGCTGGGGGGCTATATACCATGCTGGCCTGTATTATACTATGCTGGGGGGGCTATATACCATGCTGGGCTGCATTATACCATGCTGGGAGGCTATATAGCATGCTGGCCTGTATTATACCATGCTGGGGGGGCTGTATACCATGCTGGCCTGAATTATACCATGCTGTCCTGTATTATACCTTGCTGGGGGGGCTATATACCATGCTGGGGGGGCTATATACCATACTGGACTGTATTATACCATGCTGGGGGAGATATATACCATGCTGGCCTGTATTATACCATGCTGGGGGGCTGTATACCATGCTGGCCTGTATTATACCATGCTGGGGGGCTATATACCATGCTGCTCAGTATTATACCATGCTGGGGGGGCTATATACCATGCTGGCCTGTATTATACCATGCTGGGGGGATATATGGCATGCTGGGGGGCTATAAACCATGCTGGCCTGTATTATACCATGCTGGGGGGGGCTATATACCATGCTGGGCTGCATTATACCATGCTGGGGGGCTATATACCATGCTGGCCTGTATTATACCACGCTGGGGGGGCTGTATACCATGCTGGCCTGTATTATACCATGCTGGGGGGCTATATACCATGCTGGGGGGGCTATATACCATGCTGGACTGTATTATACCATGTTTGGGGGGCTATATACTATGCTGGGCTGTATTATACCTTGTTGGGGGGCTGTATACCATGCTGGGCTGCATTATACCATGCTGGGGGGGATATATACCATGCTGGGCTGTATTATACCATGCTGGGGGGCTATATACCATGCTGGGCTGTGTTACACCATGCAGGGGGACTATATACCATGCTGGCCTGTATTATACCATGCTGGGGGGCTATATACCATGCTGGGGGGCTATATACCATGCT
Source organism: Dendrobates tinctorius (assembly GCF_039654945.1). NCBI lineage: Eukaryota > Metazoa > Chordata > Amphibia > Anura > Dendrobatidae > Dendrobates > Dendrobates tinctorius. The sequence continues at coordinate 56,375,343 of NW_027361754.1, forward strand.
GGCCTGTATTATACCATGCTGGGGGTGCTATATACCATGCTGGGCTGCATTATACCATGCTGGGGGGCTATATAGCATGCTGGCCTGTATTATACCATGCTGGGGGGGCTGTATACCATGCTGGTCTGTATTATACCATGCTGGCCTGTATTATACCATGCTGGGGGGGCTATATACCATGCTGGGGGGGCTATATACCATGCTGGACTGTATTATACCATGTTTGGGGGGCTATATACCATACTGGGCTGTATTATACCTTGTTGGGGGGCTGTATACCATGCTGGGCTGCATTATACCATGCTGGGGGGGATATATACCATGCTGGGCTGTATTATACCATGCTGGGGGGCTATATACCATGCTGGGCTGTGTTACACCATGCTGGGGGGACTATATACCATGCTGGCCTGTGTTATACCATGCTGGGGGGCTATATACCATGCTGGGGGGCTATATACCATGCTGGCCTGTATTATACCATGCTGTGGGGGCTATATACCATGCTGGGCTGCATTATACCATGCTGGGGGGCTATATAGCATGCTGGCCTGTATTATACCATGCTGGGGGGGCTTTATACCATGCTGGTCTGTATTATACCATGCTGGCCTGTATTATACCATGCTGGGGTGGCTATATACCATGCTGGGGGGGCTATATACCATGCTGGACTGTATTATACCATGCTGGCCTGTATTATACCATGCTGGGGGGCTGTATTCCATGCTGGCCTGTATTATACCATGCTGGGGGGGCTATATACCATGCTGGGCTGTATTAAACCATGCTGGGGGGGCTACATTCCATGCTGGGATGTTATACCATACTGGGGGGGCTATATACCATGCTGGCCTGTATTATACCATGCAGGGGGCTATATACCATGCTGGGGGGCTATATACCATGCTGGGCTGTATTATACCATGCTAGCGGGGCTATATACCATGCTGGCCTGTATTATACCATACTTGGGGGAGCTATATACCATGCTGGACTGTATTATACCATGCTGGGGGGATATATACAATGCTGGGCTGTATTATACCATGTTGGGGGGCTATATACCATGCTGGGCTGTATTATACCATGCTGGGCTGTATTATACCATGCTGGGGGGGCTATATACCATGCTGGGCTGTATTATACCATGCTGGGGGGGGCTATATACCATGCTGGGCTTTATTATACCATGCTAGGGGGCTATATACCATGCTGGGCTGTGTTATACCATGCTGGGGGGGGCTATATACCATGCTGGCCTGTATTATACCATGCTGTGGGAGATATATACCATGCTGGGGGGGCTATATACCATGCTGGCCCGTATTATACCATGCTGGGGGGCTATATACCATACTGGCCTGTATTATACCATGCTGGGGGGCTGTATTATACCATGCCGGGCTGTATTATACCATGCTGGGGGGCTATATACCATGCTGGACTGTATTATACCATTCTGGGGGGCTATATACCATGCTGGGCTGTATTATACCATGCTGGGGGGTTATATACCATGCTGGGCTGTATTATACCATGCTGGGGGGGCTATATACCATGCTTGGCTGTGGTATGCCATGCTGGCCTGTATTATACCATGCTGGGGGGCTATGCAGCATGCTGGGGGGCTATATACCATCCTGGCCTGTATTAAACCATGCTGGGGGGGCTATATACCATGCTGCGCTGCATAATACCATGCTGGGGGGGCTATATTCCATGCTTGGCTGTGTTATACCATGCTGGCCTGTATTATACCATGCTGGGGGGCTATGCAGCATGCTGGGGGGACTATATACCATGCTGGGGGCTATATACCATGCTGGACTGTATTATACCATGCTGGGGGGGCTATATACCATGCTGGGCTGTATTATACCATTCTGGAGGGGCTATATACCATGCTGGCCTGTATAATACCATGCTTGGGGGGGCTGTATACCATGCTGGCCTGTATTATACCATGCTGGGTGGCTATATACCATGCTGGGGGGGCTATATATCATGCTGGCCTGTATTATACCATGCCGGGGGGCTATATACCATGCTGGCCTGTATTATACCTTGCTGGGGGGCTATATACCATGCTGGGCTGTATTATACTATGCTGGGGGGCTATATACCATGCTGGGCTGTATTATACCATGCTAGGGGGGCTATATACCATGCTGGGCTGTATTATACCATGCTGGCCTGTATTATACCATGCTGGGGGGGCTATATACCATCCTGGGCTGTATTATACCATGCTGGGGGGGCTATATACCATGTTGAGCTGTGTTATACCATGCTGGCCTGTATTATGCCATGTTGGGGGGCTATGCAGCATGCTGGGGGCTATATACTATGCTGGCCTGTCTTATACCATGTCGGGGGGCCATATACCATGCTGCACTGCATTATACCATGCTGGGGGGCTATATACCATGCTGGCCTGTATTATACCATGCTGGGGGCTATATACCATGCTGGGGGGGATATATACCATGCTGGACTGTATTATACCATGCTGGGGGGGCTATATACCATGCTGGGCTGTGTTATACCATGCTGGGGGGGCTATATACCATGCTGGCCTGTATTATACCATGCAGGGGGGGCTGTATACCATGCTTGCCTGTATTATACCATGCTGGGGGGGCTATATACCATGCTGCGGGGGCTATATACTATGCTGGCCTGTATTATACCATGCTAAGGGGCTATATACCATGCTGGCCTGTATTATACCATGCTGGGGGGCTATATACCATGCTGGCCTGTATTATACCATGCTGGGGGGGCTATATACCATGCTGGCCTGTATTATACCATGCTGGGGGGCTATATACCATGCTGGCCTGTATTATACCATGCTGGGGGGGCTATATACCATGCTGGCCTGCATTATACCATGCTGGGGGGGCTATATACCATGCTCGCCCGCATTATACCATGCTGGGGGACTATATACCATACTGGCCTGTATTATACCATGCTGGGGGGCTGTATTATACCATGCTGGGCTGTATTATACCATGCTGGGGGGCTATATACCATGCTGGGCTGTATTATACCATTCTGTGGGGCTATATACCATGCTGGGCTGTATTATACCATGCTGGCCTGTATTATACCATGCTGGGGGGGCTATATACCATGCTGGGCTGTATTATACCATGCTGGGGGGGCTATATACCATGCTGGGCTGTGTTGTACCATGCTGGACTGTATTATACCATGCTGGGGGGCTATGCAGCATGCTGGGGTGCTATATACCATGCTTGCCTGTATTATACCATGCTGGGGGGGCTATATACCATGCTGCGCTGCATTATACAATGCTGGGGGGTACCATGCTGGCCTGTATTATACCATGCTGGGGGGCTATATACCATGCTGGGGGGCTATATACCATGCTGGACTGTATTATACCATGCTGTGGGGAGGCTATATACCATGCTGGGCTGTATTATACCATGCTGGGGGGCTATATACCATACTGGCCTGTATAATACCATGCTTGGGGGGGCTGTATACCATGCTGGCCTGTATTATACCATGCTAGGGGGCTATATACCATGCTGGGGGGCTATATACCATGCTGGCCTGTATTATACCATGCTGGGGGGCTATATACCATGCTGGCCTGTAATATACCATGCCGGGGGGCTATATACCATGCTGGGCTGTATTATACCATGCTGGGGGGCTATATACCATGCTGGGCTGTATTATACCATGCTGGCCTGTATTATACCATGCTGGGGGGGCTACAAACCATGCTGGGCTGTATTATACCATGCTGGGGGGGCTATATACCATGCTGGGCTGTGTTATACCATGCTGGCCTGTATTATACCATGTTGGGGGGCTATGCAGCATGCTGGGGGCTATATACCATGCTATCCTGTATTATACCATGTTGGGGGGGCTATATACCATGCTGCGCTGCATTATACCATGGTGGGGGGGCTATATACCTTGCTGGCCTGTATTATACCATGCTGGGGGGCTATATACCATGCTGAGGGGGCTATATACCATGCTGGGCTCTATTATACCATACTGGGGGGCTATATACCATGCTGGCCTGTATTATACCATGCAGGGGGGGCTGTATACCATGCTTGCCTGTATTATACCATGCTGGGGGGGCTATATACCAAGCTGGGGGGGCTATATACCATGCTGGACTGTATTATACCATACTGGGGGGCTATATACCATGCTGGCCTGTATTATACCATGCTGGGGGGCTATATACCATGCTGGCCTGTATTATACCATGCTGGGGGGCTATATACCATGCTGGCCTGTATTATACCATGCTGGGGGGCTATATACCATGCTGGGCTGTATTATACCATGCTGGGGGGTCTATATACCATGCTGGGCTGTATTAAGCAATGCTGGGGGGGCAATATACCATGCTGGGCTGTGTTATACCATGCTGGAGGGGCTATATACCATGCTGGCCTGTATTATACCATGCTGGGGGGCTATATACCATGCTGGAGGGGCTATATACCATGCTGGGCTGTATTATACCATGCTGGGGGGCTATATACCATGCTGGTCTATATTATACCATGCTTGGGGGGGCTATATACCATGTTGGCCTGTATTTTTCCATGCTGAGGGGGCTATATACCATGCTGGCCTGTATTATACCATGCTGGGTGGCTATATACCATGCTGGCCTGTATTATACCATACTGGGGGGCTATATACCATGCTGGGCTGTATTATACCATGTTGGGGGGCTATATAACATGCTGGGCTGTATTATACCATTCTGTGGGCTATATACCATGCTGGGCTGTATTATACCATGCTGGCCTGTCTTATATCATGCTGGGGGGGCTATATACCATGCTGGGCTGTATTATACCATGCTGGGGGGCTATGCAGCATGCTGGGGGCTATATACCATGCTGGCCTGTATTATACCATGTTGGAGGGGCTATACACCATGCTGCGCTGCATTATACCATGCTGGCCTGTATCATACCATGCTGGGGGGCTATATACCATGCTGGGGGGGCTATATACCATGCTGGACTGTATTATACCATGCTGGGGGGGATATATACCATGCTGGGCTGTATTATACCATGCTGGGGGGGCTATATACCATGCAAGCCTGTATTATACCATGCTGGGGGGGCTTTATGCCATACTGGCCTGTATTATACCATGCTGGGGGCTATATACCATGCTGGGGGCGCTATATACCATGCTGGACTGTATTATACCATGCTGGGGGAGCTATATACCATGCTGGCCTGTATTATACCATGCTGGGGGGCTATATACCATGCTGGCCTGTATTATACCATGCTGGGGGGGCTATATACCATGCTGTCCTGTATTATACCACACTGGAGGGCTATATACCATTCTGGGCTGTATTATACCATGCTGGGGGGGCTATATACCATGCTGGGCTGTGTTATACCATGCTGGAGGGGCTATATACCATGCTGGCCTGTATTATACCATGCTGGGGGGCTATATACCATGCTGGGGGGGCTATATACCATGCTGGACTGTATTATACCATGCTGGGGGGCTATATACCATGCTGGCCTGTATTATACCATGCTTGGGGGGGCTATATACCATGTTGGCCTCTATTATTCCATACTGGGAGGCTATATACCATGCTGGGGGGGCTATATACCATGCTGGACTGTATTATACCATGCTGGGGGGTTATATACCATGCTGGGCTGTATTATACCATGCTGAGGGGCTATATACCATGCTGGGCTGTATTTTACCATGCTGGTCTGTATTATAACATGCTGGCGGGACTATATGCCATGCTGGGCTGTATTATACCATGCTGGGGGGCTATATACCTTGCTGGGCTGTATAATACCATGCTGGGGGGCTATATACCATGCTTGGCTGTATTATACCATGCTGGAGGGGCTATATACCATGCTGGGGGGGGCTATATACCATGCTGCCTGTATTATACCATGCTGGGGGGGCTATATACCATGCTGGGGGGCTATATGCCATGCTGGCCTGTATTATACCATGCTGGGGGCTATATACCATGCTGGCCTGTATTATACCATGCTGGGGGGCTATATACCATGCTGGGCTGTATTATACCATGCAGGGGGGCTATATACCATGCTGGGCTGTATTATACCTTTCTGGGGGCTATATACCATGCTGGGCTGTATTATACCATGCAGGGGGGCTATATACCATGCTGGGCTGTATTATACCATGCTGGGGGCTATATAGCATGCTGGGGGGCTATATACCATGCTGGCCTGTATTATACCATGCTGGGGGGCTATATACCATGCTGGTCTGCATTATACCATGCTGGGGGGCTATATACCATGCTTGTCTGCATTATACCATGCTGGGGGGGCTATATACCATGCTGGACTGTGTTATACCATGCTGGGGGGCTATATACCATGCTGGGCTGTATTATACCTTGTTGGCAGGGCTATATACCATGCTGGGCTGTATTATACCATGCTGGGCTGTATTATACCATGCTGGGGGGGCTATATAACATGCTGGGCTGTGTTATACCATGCAGGGGGCTATATACCATGCTGGCCTGTATTATACCATGCTGAGGGGCTGTATACCATGCTGGCCCGTATTATACCCTGCTGGGGGGCTATATACCATGCTGGGCTGCATTATACCATGCTGGCGGGGCTATATGCCATGCTGGCCTGTATTATACCATGCTTGGTGGGCTGTATATCATGCTGGCCTGTATTATACCATGCTGGGGGCTATATACCATGCTGGGGGGACTATATACCATGCTGGACTGTATTATACCATGCTTGGGGGCTATATACCATGCTGGGCTGTATTATACCATGCTGGGGGGGTATATACCATGCTGGGCTATATTATATCATGCTGGGGGGGCTATATACCATGCTGGCCTGTATTATACCATGTTGGGGGCTATATACCATGCTGGGCTGTATTATACCATGCTGGGGGGCTATATACCATGCTGGGCTGTATTATACTATGCTGGGGGGCTATATACCATGCTGGCCTTTGTTATACCATGCTGGGGGGCTATGTACCATGCTGGGGGGATATATACCATGCTGGGCTGTATTATACCATGCTGGGCTGTATTATACCATGCTGGGGGGGCTATATACCATGCTGGCCTGTATTATACCATGTTGGGGGGCTATATTCCATGCTGGCCTGTATTATACCATGCTTGGTGGGCTTTATATCATGCTGGCCTGTATTATACCATGCTGGGGGCTATATACCATGCTGGGGGGACTATATACCATGCTGGACTGTATTATACCATGCTGGGGGGGCTATATACCATGCTGGGCTGTATTATACAATGCTGGGGGGCTATATACCATGCGGGACTGTATTATACCATGCTGGGGGGCTATATACCATGCTGGCCTGTATTATACCATGTTGGGGGCTATATACCATGCTGGGCTGTATTATACCATGCTGGGGGGCTATATACCATGCTGGGCTGTATTATATTATGCTGGGGGGCTATATACCATGCTGGCCTTTGTTATACCATGCTGGGGGGCTATGTACCATGCTGGGGGGATATATACCATGCTGGGCTGTATTATACCATGCTGGGCTGTATTATACCATGCTGGGGGGCTATATACCATGCTGGCCTGTATTATACCATGTTGGGGGGCTATATACCATGCTGGGCTGTATTATACCATGCTGGGGGGCTATATACCATGCTAGGCTGTGTTATATCATGCTCGGGGGCTATATACCATGCTGGCCTTTGTTATACCATGCTGGGGGGCTATGTACCATGCTGGGGGGATATATACCATGCTGGGCTATATTATACCATGCTGGGGGGGCTATATACCATGCTGGCCTGTATTATACCATGCTGGGGGGATATATACCATGCTGGCCTGTATTTGACCATGCTGGGGGGGCTATGTACCATGCTGGGCTGTATTATACCATGCTGGGGGCTATATACCATGCTGGGCTGTATTATACCATGTTGGGGGACTATATACCATGCTGCGCTGTATTATACCATGCTGGGTGGCTATATACCATGCTGGGCTGTGTTATAGCATGCTGGGGGGCTATATACCATGCTGGCCTTTGTTATACCATGCTGGGGGGCTATGTACCATGCTGGGGGGATATATACCATGCTGGGCTGTATAATACCATGCTGGGGGGCTATATACCATGCTGGCCTGTATTATACCATGCTGGGGGGGCTATATACCTTGCTGGGGGGATATATACCATGCTGGCCTGTATTTTACCATGCTGGGGGGGCTATATACCATGCTGGGCTGTATTATACCATGCTGGGGGGCTATATACCATGCTGGGCTGTATTATACCACGCTGGGCTGTATTATACAGGCCACCATGGTAAACAGCCTGTATACCATGGTGGGCTGTATTATACCATGCTGTCCTGTATACCATGGGCGACTGGGCTGTATACCATGTGGTTCTGGGCTATATACCATGTGGTGCTGGGCTTTATACTATGCGGCTGTGTTATATACAATGGGGGTACATTTTGCATTATATTCTATAGAGGGAGGCTGTGTTATATAATATGGGGGACTACATTATATTCTATGGGGAGGTGGGCTGTATTATATTCTATTTCGGGCTACATTATATTCTATAGGGGGGCTGTATTATATTTATTATATTCTATGAGGGCTGCACTATACTATTTGAGGAGGGCTACATTGTATTCTATGGAGGGGCTACATTATACTATATAAGTGGCTGCATTATATCATATGAGGGGGTTGCCATATATTCTATGGAAGAGCTGCATTATACTATATGAGGGGACTGCATTATATTCTATGGGTGGGTTACATTATATTCTATACAGATATTATATCCAGCCCTGCATAGCCTCAATATTAGATAACAACAAATAACAAATAACTTTGTTGACCTATGAAGGGCGTGGGGGGGGCCCAAAAAATTTCTTGCACAGGGGTCCACTACAGTCTGTGTCCAACCCTGTCAAGAGTCTACGGACCGTTTGCGTGGGGAAAGCTGGAGCAGGTCTCGCTGCTGCCTGGCTGAGGCTCGAAAGAACCTATAGCAGCGCTGAAGCCATAGAAAAGTCCTTATTCAAGAGACTGCAGAACGTTCCAAGGATTAACCTTAAGGAAGCCCGCAAGTTTCTGGGCTTAAATGATCTGCTTATGGAGCTGGAACTTGCAAAAAGAGACCCTCGTCTGTCTAGATTGTGCTACCTGGACACCGCCCATGGGGTGAACCCATTCGTCTCAAAGCTGCCACATAGTCTGCAAGAGAAGTGGGCAGTATGTTTTTCCAGGTACAAAAGGTCATGATGTCACCTTTCCTCCGTTCACTCAGTTCTGTAAGTTCGTTGATGAACTGGCCCAAATGAGGAATGACCCTAGCCTAGACTTCCTGGAGTCTAACACTGCAGCTCCAGCAACACCCTCATCAAGTTATGAAAGCGTCACACATAGACGCAAGGACTTGAGGAGCAGTGTAAGTGTCAGAAAGACTAACCTGCCACCACCTGTGGTACCCGCTGATAACCAGTACACTATTCCGACGAGGGATAAATCTTTCAATCATGAGTGTCCCATTCACAGAAAACCACATTCGTTGAACAAATGTAGAGGCTTCAGGTCCAAAACCATGCAGGAGCGCAAGAAAATCCTCAGTGAATTAGAACACATGGCCAAGGACTGCAAATCTGCCATTAAGTGTGAAGAGTGTCATAGTGACAAACACCCATCAGCTTTGCATCCAACCTCAACCACCAGCGATCCACCAGTCACAGTTACCTCTAGTCCGGCTACAAGCCATGGTGGGGAGCCACAGAATAACACCAAGTCTACCACAGCTGTCTCCTGCTCATGCTCAGAGGTATGTGGGGAGAGCCAAAGTGATAAATGCTGTGCCAGGATATGCCTAACCATAGTTTATCCAGAAGGGCAACCAGAGAAGGCAGTAAAAACGTATGCCATCACTGACGATCAGAGCAATCGATCCCTAGCTGGACCTAAGTTCTTTGAAGCCTTTGGAATCAAGGGTCCAGCAACACCCTATACTCAGAACACTTGCTCAGGCCACATAGAGACTAGCGGCAAGAGAGCACCAGGTTTCATTGCTTCTCCTGTCAACGGAGGCGTAGAAATAGCCCTACCTACGCTAATCGAATGCAATCAAATACCCAGCCAAAGGGATGAGATTCCTACCCAAGAAGCTGCGTTCCACCAACCACACCTAAGGCACCTAGTCAGCGTTATCCCACCTATGGACACAGATGCTGAAATCCTACTTCTGCTCGGCAGAGACAATTGAAGAATATATAAGGTCCACCAACAGTGTAATGGTCCTGACTACGTCCCCTACGCACAGAGACTCGACTTGGGGTGGGTAATCATAGGAAATGTGTGCTTGGCCGAATAAGAGTCGACTCCTTTAAGGCCTACGTACGCCGAGACAGACAAACTACTTTCTGCAAACCATGCCCTCATCACGATGAGGTGAAAGAGAAGCCTCCAGATCCCGTACAGCTGCCTGATGTCATTCCTTCTCCCTATGCAGACGACGTGGGAAGATTGGTGTATCATACAACTAAGGATGACAACAAGGTAGCCCCATCAATGGAAGACAAGGAATTTGTCAGGATAATGGACAATGAGTTCCTTAAGGACGAGACCAATCACTGGGTTTTTCCCCTACCCTTCCGAGCTACCAGGGTAAGACTCCCGAACAATCGTGAACAAGCCTTGTCCAGATTCAACTCTCTCCAGTGCACACTAAGCAACAAACCGGAGATGAAAGAATACATTGTCACCTTTATGAGGAAGATATTCCATAATAACCATGCGGAGCCAGCGCCTTCCCTTAAAGTGCTGGTACCTACCCTCATTCGGAGTATATCACACACAGAAACCTAAGCAAATTAAAGTTGTCTTTGATTCAAGCACCAAACATCAAGGCGTGTCTCTCAACGATGTCCTCCTCATGGGTCCTAATCTTACAAACAACCTAGTAGGAGTGTTGATGAGGTTCCGGAAAGAGCCCATTGCCATCACCGCCGACATTGAACAGATGTTCCACTGTTTCATAGTCAGAAAGAACCATAGGAATTTCCTCAGGTTCCTGTGGTACAAGGACAATGACGCCAGCAAAGAGATGGTGGAGTATCGCATGAGGGCGCATGTATTCGGAAACAGCCCTTCCCCCGCAGTTGCAACCTATGGCCTGCAGAAAACAGCACAAGAAGGAGAGACCGAATATGGAACAGACGCCAGAGACTTTGTAGAGAAAGACTTCAGTGTAGATGATGGAGTAAAATCTCTACCCACAGAAGAAGCGGCGATTGACCTACTCAAGAGGACCCAAGGTATGCTGTTCCAAGCTAAGCTTAGATTGCACAAAATTGCTTCAAACAGCCTGGCTGTCATGAGAGCCTTTGAGTCAAGTGATCAGGCACCACAGTTCAAGGACATAGACCTGGGACCAGACTGTCCGCCTGTGCAGAGAAGCTTAGGCTTGAGGTGGAACCTGTCAGTCGACACCTTCAGTTTACAAATCAACTGGCAGAAAGAGGTTGCACCTGGATTTTCAATCCTCGGCATAGTTCTCACATGGGAGGTTCTTGGGAAAGGATGATCGGGATCTCACACAACATCCTGAACTCTGTTTATGGACGTAAACTCTTCAAGGCTTATGCATGAGATCTTGGTTACTCTTCTGGCTGAAGTTTCTGCCACAATCAACTCAAGACCACTTGTCCCAGGGTCAATGGATCCCGAAATGCCGATTGTTGTGAGTTCATTTTCCCCTTCACCATTGAGGTCTGATGAACTCCCTCTTCTGGTGAAGGAAGGTAGTGAGGCTGATTACCAAGCACCTGAGCTGGATGATGATGACTGGGTGACGGGAATTGCTGACTGGATATAAGGTAGCCGACGACCTTCTGCCTTGCTGGTGATTTCCCTGAGGGATTCTAGGAGACCAGTCTGATTCCTGCTCCTCAAAAGCTAAGTTTTCTGCTCTGCTTTTTGCATTTGTGTTTTGGTTTTGTTTTGCCTTGTTTTTCTGGATTTCTGCCATTCCCTGCTGGAGTGAGCTGAATTCCTTTTTGCTCTGTCTTC